>NW_022060269.1:1607145-2207145 GCF_007364275.1 Archocentrus centrarchus
GTGAGACCTTTTTTTTTTTCTAAATAGCCTGTCATGTCTGGCAGTTTTCGCAATCAGAATATGATCCGAATACGCTGGTGTACCAAACATACTTGCTTTTCCAAGAATAGCTCTGTTAGATTTACAATAGGCTACTCTTGTTAGCATGTATTTAGTTTGTATTTTAATTTTATTTTATTTATACCAGGCGTGACAGGCAGAAAGGAAAGGGTAGGAAAAGGAGTGAGAAAGAGAAAAGAAAAAAAGAGAAACCCCCCCCCCCCCAAAAAAAAACCAAAAACAAAACAAAGGTGAGAAAAGAATAATCAAAGAATGATATCCACACATATATATACACATCCACATAGTGATGGCAAAACGAGGCTTTCTGAAGCTCCGAACCTTTTTGAACCATTGCATCAAAAATTGGTTCGCTACTCGAAGGTTCATTCAGTACTCTTGGGTGACATCTGCTGGCCACAGTGGTTGTTGCACAGCCAAACGAAGCCCTGCAGGTGTGACGCAACTTTCATCTGTATAATAACACCTCTTAACGTGTGTTGGGACAATTCCTCAAATGACCTGCAATCCAACTGTGTTTTATGTATTTGTTCTTTGTAGCCCATATGTAAAAATCTGCCTGAGTAATTCCATCTATGAAATGATTTAAAAAAAAAAAAACATTTGGAAAATGGTTTGGTTTGTCATTAATTCTAAATTACATACTGGACAGGGAAGATGTTCAATAATAATGAGTCAGCAGGTGAGATTGATCCGTTTCCCCCTCTTTTTTTGGTGTACAGTTATTTCCTTTGTTATTGTGCTTGATGTGCAGGAAATGTGTGCTTATGCACCTCGTTTTTTTGGAGTTTTTTTTTTATTATTATTATTCAGGAATCATTTTTCCACAGTAGATGGGCTTCACTGGTTTCTCTTTTTAGGGACAGCTGCCGCAGCCTTTGAGAACATCCTTTCACACGGAACAGAAGCAGCTGGTGTGACCAGGAAGTAAGAAAGGGAGAAAGAAACGCACCTCTTGAATGATGAGGCACTATGAGTATTATATTTGAATAGACACTGAATAGGTGTGTTGTGATCTTCGGCCAGTGACTTAGTTCGAGCTCACCTGTTTGCTTTTCGACACGTTGAACGTCGCTGGCCGCTAATCGCACATTTGGTCACCAATTTAAAGGTGGATGCATAATTTTATGTTTTAAATTAAATCTGACTTAGTGTCATTATGTTTTGTTGATCATAAAGTAGTTTATTAATACCCGGAATGCTCCGATGTCAACGCCGGATTCCTTTGTCTGGCGACAGAGATCGGAGAGATTAATTGCCTGTAACCTCATTATATTTTCTGGGCTATTGATGTGGTTTACGTATCAACATTTTTTCTTTCCATGCTCGTCCTACCTGCATAAGTGTCCAATATAATTGGAAAGAAATAGATGGATGGACACGCTGAAATTATTTTACCTTATTCGGTGGCACCAAATCAAAATATTCCCATACTTGGGAAAAATGAGATGGCTCTCTTATTGAAAGTTTGAAATTCACACAAACCAGCCGTCACTGACGCACAGCAGGTTTGGTACAAGGCGTCTTAAATACTCTGAGTATCGCGCCAAAGTTTCAAAGCTCCGCCTGTGAAATCAAACCAGTCAGCTGATTCAGTCTGAATGAAGCAGTGAGGTGGTTCGAACGTCATCAGTGACGTCAACTGAAGCAAGCTCCGGCCCACTGCTTCACAAGACTAGACCTATCGAGTTCGAAGCGTGTTTCGAAGCCTCGGTGTCAGTGGTAGCATCACTACATCCACATATCTACACATGCACATACATACACACATACGCATACGCACACACACACACACACACACACACACAATCCTGCTGTTGCTTGCAAGTAATGTGTGTATGTGCCTCTGTCATGGAACGTACTCACCAATAGAGGCAAGAAACTGCAATCATGCCCCCCGTGATCCAGAGGCGAACAGGGAAGGACCCAGGGGCCGCGGCCTATCCACGGCCCACCAGGACATCAGAAGACGAGAGGCCACACATCCCGATGGTAACTGCGCACACACCCCAGAGGAGGAAGGAGGGAGACCCCAGACGGACCCCCCCCCACGGCCAAACGGCAAGAGTCCAGATAGCCAGAGGCAATGAGTAACCAACCCCCACCGCAGGCCGGCATCCCCCGCACGAGCCGCGAATGCGGCCCCAAGGCCTCAGGCGCCCGAGAACCACCCGACACCCAGCAGAGCAGCCAACTCGGCCCCAAACCACTAGCCAGTCCCTACCCCCGGCAGGGTGCATGAAACTGGGGTGTGGAAGACCCGCCCTCCCCCTCCTTCCACTCAACGTGTTTGGAGTGATATGTTGGGTGTATGTGAGTGTATGGAGTGGGAAGAATATGTATATGTGTGTGAAAGCTACAGTGCTATTAAAATTGGAGGGACAGATGTAATGAGCACTGTGCAACAGCGCCCATCCACACCACCCCCCAGGGCCCTCAGTGTCTAAGATGTAAATAAAACTGAGGAGCAGACAGCAGTGAACAGAGGTGGGGCCACCTCAGCAGCTCCACACACTGACCACTGTGTGACACACCTGCCCCCCAAAGCCCTATGTGTACTATGACGTGTTGTGAGCTGTATAACGTAATTAAAAAGGGAGAGTGGGACATCACGCAACATAGTGAGCAGAGCCAAAGAAGTGGCCCTACTCACCGCAGCACAAGCCCCCCTCACCCAAGACCCTATGTGTGTGTGATATAATGTTTGACTGAGTGGGAGGAGGAGAAGGGCCAGGATATGTAAAACCGGGAGGTAGAGAACTTACCCCCGGAAGACGAGAGCCAGCAAACTGCTGGCTCACTAAACACCCCAGTTCCCTACACCCAACCACAGTGCAGGGAAGGCAGGTCCAGGGCCTGAAGTGGCCACACCCCCAGGGCACCATCGTGCCCAAGGCTAGCACCCACAGACCACACCACAGACAAGCACAACACAAAAACACCCCCCCCACACACACATACAAAAGACAACTTATCACACACCCACCCACCACAGACATACAAATATCTCTTTCTCACATACATACACACACACACACACACACACCCACCACACACACACAAATATCTCTCCCCCCCCCCACACAAAAATGTTACTCACACAGACACCGACACAGACACACACATACACACACACACGCACACACCCCGCATACACACACACGCACACACACACACACACACACACACACACACACACAGTTGTCCTGAGTCCGGGACCAACGGCCCCCTGTGGGAAACTACTGCTCCCTCACGTGCGTGCCCCACCACCCCGAAGGATCTGCGGGCATCCCAGAATCCCGGAATGACTGCCAGACATCCCGACGCGGTCCAACCCACCCCACTCGGCGGCGCGCCCAAGGGGGCACAGACCCCTCCAATGCAGGGAGGAGCCCAACCGGGAAACGGGCGACCCCAGTCACCAGGGCCCCAGACCCCACACACCCGACCCCCGCGAAGAAAGCCGGCCACCCAGCCCGGAGCCAGCACCCACCACCATGGGCACCCCAATCCCACGCCCCAAGACCATAAGAGCACCCGTCCAAGCCCCCACCACCAACATCCAGGGCCCGTACACAGAAACCACAAAACGGCAGTCCCCGTCTCCCGTCCAAGGACCATCAGACACCCGAATCCCCCAGCCCACCCCCAGCCACCTACCGGGTACACCGCGAGACGAGACTACAGCCGATCATCCCCACTAAGTGATGGAGCTGATCAGTGCAGACCAGAGAGATTCGAATTTGTCCAACTGGTTTTTAGAGGTGGCAAACATTCTTTCTAGACTAATGTGCTCTAAAAGTAAATTCCTATAGTGAGTAATGCATAAATCATTTTTAGATTTCCAATTCATGAGGATAGTTTTCTTAGCGATGCATAGGGCAGTAAGAACTATGTGTGATATATCCGGTTCCATGTTTAATTCACCCACGTCGGCTAAAACACAATTTTGGTGATGCTGGGATATCGCAATTAAAACATGTGGATAGGTCTTCACATGTTCTCTGCCAGAACCTCTGAACAGGTGTACAAGACCAAATTGCATGCATATAGTTCTCAGCATGATTGCCTGAACAGTGGGTGCATATATTTGTGTCTCTGAGGCCCATTTGGAACATCCTGTGTCCTGTATAGTATATTCTATGGAGAGTTTTGTATTGTATGAGTTGTAAATTTGGACTTTTAGTCATTTTGAAAGTGTTTAAACATATCTGTGTCCAGAAGTTTTCATCTGGGTTGATGGAAAGATCTCACTCCGATTTTGCAGTTGGGAGGGAAATTGAATCATTAATTTTTAATAATAACTTAGATATTTTTAATGACAATTCAGGGGTATAAAGATTTAGAAATTCTGTTACCAATACAGGGATTTCTAATTTCAGATCATTGAAATTAAACCTTGCCTGTATGACGGACCTCAATTGTTGATATTCAAGAAATTTGTTTTTGCCAATTCCATATTTTGTAACAAGTTCTTCAAATGAAATAAAGGTTCCATCTTGAATGACAGGTTCTAGATTCTTTATTCCTTTCTCTTGCCATGCTGAAAAATTGAGTACTGTCTTTTTCTGACATATATCTGGATTGTTCCAAATGGGTGTCAGTTTACATGGGATAAGGTGAGACCTTATTGGACTGGAACTTCTGCCTCGGGCAAAATTTAAAACTTGGTTAGCAGTGCAGCTCCAATGTAGGCTGGAGGCCTCCAGTGCCAGTCAAATCAGTTAATAGGCCCATTCAATAGGCCCATTCACTCTCTGGCAATCTCCAGATTTTAGCAATATGTTCAAAAAATAAAAAGTAATTTTTCATCTGGTAATTTAGAGGATTTTTTTTCTGTGTCCTTTTCCTTTGTTGATATTTGAGCTGGTTCGCTGAGTCCTTTTTCAGTTTCTGACAAAGATCTATAAGTCCACCTGTGGGAAAGTTTGCTAGTTTGCAGCTGGATGGTGGTATTATTTTTCAAAATCAACTTGATTCATTTCAATTCAATTCCATTCAACTGGGGGAGACTGAAGAGTGTTTTGGTGAGGCCAAAGGGCATGACCCGATTTCCTACTCTCATTTATCTAGCATTTGCATGGTTATTTATGCATATAGGCTATGTCACTGATGCACTTCCCAGTAATCAGGTGTGTATTCTCTCCATCAGTTCATATTCATTGTTGGTGGGTCAATGAAATGCCAGGAAATCCTCACATAATTCCAGGTGTTTAAGTGGATCATATACAGTACCAGTCAAAAGTCTGGACACACTCTACCATTCATTTGAATGGGTAAGTGTGTCCAGATGTTTGATACTGTATATCATCTAATTTTCCAAAATATAGAAAACTGGAGTTTAATAACACTTTGTCATAAACCTACCTTTTAGTTCACCATGAATTATTGCACTCCCACAATACTCAAAAATGGTTTCTGGCTTGCCAGAATTCATAGGTCACTGCAATCTAGAGAACCCTGCAACTAGGGGTTTTTCTCTTCATACCTAAGAATAGGTATGAAGACTTGATATTTCTTCAGTCACTGACTTTGTAGCATCCACGATGATCTGACTGAGATAAGGGCACTTGATGCTATGATATGAAATTTCAAGAAACAGTTACATGTAGTTTTAGATATTGGTCTCTCTGTCCAAAATCAGGCCTGTTAAGAAATAAATCACATGTTTTAATGACTTTTCTCTATGAATTTCATTTAGATGTTTCGGGATCAATTACTGCATCTAAGATTCTATATAGGATAGAGGTGGGAAAATGACTTGCTGAGTTCAAGAGCTAAGGAGTTCTCCAAAAGCATGATGAGCTGGAGTTTTCATCCTCAGCCAATGAAAAGCTAAAAATTACTGTGAAGAATTGAGGTTCCTCTAGCTGGTCAATGTTCAGCTGTACACTTGGACCACCATGACCATTTGTTTAGGTATTCTTATTAAATGTTCCACTTTGCATGCTTGTTGGGTCTCACTCCTAATTTTACTTTGTTTTTTTTTTTTAATATTTTTATTAGAATGAATCAACAAAATTACAATAAATGTATAATTCTTATTAAACATAGGCACCTATAGCCACACTTAATATAATGCTGACAAAACAGTGCATCAAAAATTTCAATACTGTGTACTAGTTACAGTTTGTTTTGTTTTTTTATAACAAAAGGAAACAATTAAAATAATCAAAAAGCAAAAAAATAAAATATATAACTAGAAAACAAAACAACAAAACAAAACTAACCCCCCCTGTACATCTCAGCTCACTAAGGTCAACACTAAAAAAAAACAAAAAACAACCTCATCAGGCGTATACACCCATATTTGAAACCCAAGCAAAAAATTAGAGGGTCAGACTTCCAGTGTAACAATAAAGAACATCTAGCAATTAAAGATGTGAAAGCAATAATATCCTTTTGAGTGGGATTTAATACTAAACAAGAGTTGGGGATACCAAATATAGCAACAAGTGGACAAGGCTGCAGATTCACTTTGAGAACAGAAGAAATAATTGAAAAGTAACTAGACCAAAAGTGATATAGTTTAGGACAAAAAACGAACATGTCTAATTTTACTATGTAACAGAATTTAAACTTAAACACCTCAAAGGATACAAGTAGAGTAAAATATTTCTCATTCTTAATGTTAATCAAAAGCAAACCCAACACTAGTTTCAGTAAGAATGAATAAAAATAAATACACTATTGCCAAAAGTATCCAAATCAGTATCAAGTCAGGCGTGTCAGTCACTTCTATGGGCATAGGTGTATAAAATTCAAACACCTAGGGATGCACACTGCTTATACAAACATTTGTGAAAGAATGGCTTGCTTTCAGGAGCTCCATGAATTCCAGCATGGTACGTGACAGCATATCACCTGTGTTACAAGTCCAGTGGTGAAACTTCCTTCTTACAAATATTCCACAGTCAGCTGTATTATAACAATCTGTGAGATGTGGGTGGTTTGGGGTATGCTTGTATGTGGGCAATCAGGCTCTCACACTCCTCCCCCAAAAGGCTTTTCCAAATTTAGTTTCATTTAAATTCCTAGATAACAGTCAGAGAACCCAGGGAAATTCTGTTCATTACTTCAAAGATTTTTAGGACCAGTTTGCACTGTTCTCTGTGTGCCTTGTCTGCAGTGCGGTAACATGGCTTCAGTTGTGACACATTAACTATACATGAGTTTTCTCCTGTATCTTCCAAAACACCTTCATAATTTCACCTACTTCCTCCCAAGGGCTGCTAACCTGAGTTTGTTGTAATTTTTCAGGTGATTTCCAGGTTGTCGGTTTACACAGCTGGCACACTCTGCAGCATTGCACATAATTCCTCACATCCAAATTTATCAGGCCAATACACGAGTGTTTGTGACTGTTCCTCGCTGCTCGGGACAATCTGTTGGTGGAGAGCTAACAGAGACTAAGCTACTTCCTGGTTCCATGATTCCTTTCTCCAGCATCTCATCCATGTGTCATGACCCTGGGCCAGTGGCCATATGCGCCTTGTTTGAGTTATGTTTTCAGTTCTGAGTTAGGATTTTAGGTTACTATGAGGTGGCGATTCCTCCGTGAATCGCCACCTTATCGTGGTGGAGGGGTTTGTGTGTCCCAGTGATCCCAGGAGCTATGTTGTCTGGGGGCTTGTCCCCCTGGCAGGGTCTCCCATGGCAAACTGGTCCTGGGTGAGGGTCCAGACAAAGAGCGGTTCAGAAGACCCTTATGAGTGAAAAAACAAGGGAACAGTTTACCCTGCCCGGGATAGGGTTACCGGGGCCCCACCCTGGAGCCAGGCCTGGGGAGGGAGCTCGCGGGAGAGCGTCTGGTGGCCAGGCATTAGCCCGTGGTGCTTGGCCGGGCGCAGCCCGAAGAGGTTACACGGGCCCGCCCTCCTGCAGGCCCACCACCCGCAGGAGGTGTCGTAGGGGTCGGGTGCAATGTGTGTCGGGCGGTGGCCGAGGGCGGAGGCCCTGGCGGACCGATCCCCGGCTATCGAAACTGGCTGTTGGGACATGGAATGTCACCTCTCTGGTGGGGAAGGAGCCTGAGCTAGTGCATGAGGTTGAGAGATACCAGCTAGACATAGTTGGGCTCACCTTAACGCATGGCCTGGGCTCTGGAACCAGTCTCCTGGAGAAGGGCTGGACTCTGTTCCAGTCTGGAGTTGCCCTCGGTGAGAGGCGGCGAGCTGGGGTGGGTATTCTTGTATCCCCCCGGCTTGCTGCCTGTACGTCGGAGTTTTCACCGGTGGACGAGAGGGTAGTTTCCCTGCGCCTTCGGGCTGGGGAACGGGTCCTGACTGTTGTTTGCGCTTATGCGCCGAATGACAGTTCAGGGTACCCACCCTTTTTGGAGTTGCTGGGTGGGGTGCTGGAGAGTGCTCCATCTGGTGACTCCATAGTCTTGCTGGGAGACTTCAACGCTCACGTGGGCAATGACAGTGAGACCTGGAGGGGCGTGATTGGGAGGAACGGCCTGCCCGATCTGAACCCGAATGGTGTTTTGTTATTGGACTTCTGTGCAAACCACAGTTTGTCCATAACAAACACCGTGTTCGAACACAAGGATGTCCATAAGTGCACATGGCACCAGGACACCCTAGGTCGCAGGTCGATGATCGATTTTGTAATCGTTTCATCAGATCTGCGGCCGTATGTTCTGGACACTCGGGTGAAGAGAGGAGCTGAGCTGTCAACTGATCACCACCTGGTGGTGAGTTGGATCAGGTGGCGGGGGAAGATGCTGGACAGACCTGGCACACCTAAACGTATTGTGAGGGTGCGCTGGGAACGCCTGGCAGAAGCCCCAGTCCGGGAGATCTTCAACTCCCACCTCTGGCAGAACTTCGACAGCATTCCGAGGGAGGCTGAGGACATTGAGTCCGAATGGACCATGTTCCGCACCTCCATTGTTGAGGCTGCTGCTCAGAGCTGTGGCTGCAAGGTGGTTGGTGCCTGTCGTGGTGGTAACCCCCGAACCAGATGGTGGTCACCGGAGGTGAAGGGAGCCATCAAGCTGAAGAAAGAGTCCTATCGGGCTTGGTTAGCCTGTGGGACTCCGGAGGCAGCTGACAGGTATCGACAGGCCAAGCGGAATGCAGCTCGGGTAGTGGCCAAAGCAAAAACTCGGGTGTGGGAGGAGTTTGGTGAGGCTATGGAAAAAGACTTTCGGACGGCATCGAAGCGATTCTGGCAAACCGTCAGGCGACTCAGGAGGGGAAAGCAGTGCTTCACTCACACTGTTTATAGTGCGGGGGGGGGGTGCTGCTGACTTCAACTGAGGCTATAGTCGGACGGTGGAAGGAATACTTCGAGGACCTTCTGAATCCCACTGACACGCCTTCTGTAGTGGAAGCAGAGTCTGGGGATGAGGGGGATGACTTGACCATCACTGGGGGTGAGGTCACTGAGGTAGTTAAACAACTCCTTGGTGGCAGAGCCCCTGGGGTGGACGAGATTCGCCCTGAGTTCCTGAAGGCTCTGGATGTTGTAGTGCTGTCTTGGTTGACACGCCTCTGCAACATCGCGTGGAGATCTGGGGCAGTGCCATTGGATTGGCAGACCGGGGTGGTGGTCCCCATCTTTAAGAAGGGAGACCGGAGGGTGTGCTCCAACTTTCGGGGGATCACACTCCTCAGCCTCCCCGGTAAGGTCTATGCCAGGGTGCTGGAAAGGAGGGTGCGTCCGTTAGTCGAACCTCGGATTCAGGAGGAACAATGCGGTTTTCGTCCTGGTCGTGGAACGCTGGACCAGCTCTTTATCCTCTCAAGGATATTCGAGTGTGCGTGGGAGTTTGCCCAACCAGTCTACATGTGCTTTGTGGACTTGGAGAAGGCATTCGACCGTGTTCCTCGGGGTGTTCTTTGGGAGGTTCTGCGGGAGTATGGGGTGTCTGGCCCATTGTTGCGGGCCATTCAGTCCTTGTACAACCACAGTGAGAGCTTGGTCCGTTTAGCCGGTAATAAGTCGGATTTGTTTCCTGTGGGTGTTGGACTCCGTCAGGGCTGCCCTTTGTCACCGATTCTGTTCATAATTTTTATGGACAGAATTTCTAGGCGTAGCCAGGTGGTGGAAGGCTTCTTCCTTGGTGGCCTCAGAGTCTCATCTCTGCTTTTTGCAGATGATGCGGTTCTGTTGGCTTCATCAGGGGGGGGCCTGCAGCTCGCAGTGGAACGGTTCGCAGCCGAGTGTGAAGCGGCTGGCATGAGAATCAGCACCTCTAAGTCTGAGGCCATGGTCCTCAGCCGGAAAAGGGTGGAGTGCCATCTCCGGCTCAGGAACGAGTTCTTGCCTCAAGTGGAGGAGTTTAAGTATCTCGGGGTCTTGTTCACGAGTGATGGGCGAAGGGAACGGGAGATCGACAGGCGGATCGGGGCTGCTTCTGCAGTGATGCGGACGCTGCACCGGTCCGTCGTGGTGAAGAGGGAGCTTAGCGTAAAAGTGAAGCTCTCGATTTACCGGTCGATCTACGTTCCTACCCTCACCTATGGTCACGAGCTTTGGGTAGTGACCGAAAGAATAAGATCGCGAATACAAGCGGCAGAAATGAGTTTCCTTTGAAGGGTGGCTGGCCTCTCCCTTAGAGATAAGGTGAGGAGTGCGGCCATCCGGGAGGGGCTCAGAGTAGAGCCGCTGCTCCTCCACATCGAAAGGAGCCAGTTGAGGTGGCTCGGGCATCTGATTAGGATGCCTCCTGGCCGCCTCCTGGGTGAGGTGTTCCGGGCATGTCCCACCGGGAAGAGGCCCCGTGGTAGACCCAGGACACGCTGGAGAGATTATGTAGCTCGGCTGGCCTGGGAACGCCTTGGGGTCCCTCCGGATGAGCTGGAGGAGGTGGCTGGGGAGAGGGAAGCTTGGGCTTCTCTGCTTAGGCTTCTGCCCCCGCGACCCGGCCCCGGATAAGCGGAAGAAAATGGATGGATGGATGGATGATTTTCTGTTAGTGTATCTGTTTTGTTGTCATGCCTTAGGCTTTTGTATCGTGTTGTGTGTAATGTTTGATTCCCTGTCAGGTTTTCTGTGTTAGGTTTGCATGTGTGTTAGGTTGGGTCACTTCCTGTTTTATTTTGGTAATCTTGAGTTCCTTGTGTTTTGTATCTAGGTTTACTTCCCCTTGAGTTGTCAGTGTATTATGTTCAGCTGTGCTCTCACCTGTTGCCCATTCCCTCGTTCCCTTTGTGTATATATTGTCTGTGTTTCCACTCATTCGTTGTCGCGTCCTCGTCTCTGCATGGTCAGTGTTGTCTGCACTGCCCTGCTGTGTGCGTCATGTCTCACGCCATGTTCTTAGTTCTTGTTACGTCCATGGTTATGTTTATGTTTATGTTTGTGTTCAAGTTTAGTAACGTGTACTGCTGGCACCTGTCCAGACTTTGTTAAATAAAGTCCAAGTCCAACAAGATGCTATTAGAGAATTAACGGCACAGGTGTCCTCATTGACCAAGCATCTTGCCCAAATCACCCGACCATCTGAAAACACTGTACCTATTGATCTTAACCCTCCACGGCACAGTTCACCAGCACAAACAGAAACACGGGGCAGCTGCAGATTGTGCGTGCAACGAAACAATGTCACTTGCCAACATTGTTTTGTGTGCGGCCAGGCAGGACACAGAGCCATTGGCTGTCTACAACAAAGGTCGGCGGGAAACACAAGGAGGTCACTGGAAGGGGGTGGCCAGTGACCAGAACAACTCAAGCACCCCCAGTAACTAATAGTCATCTCAAAAATGCAAAATCAAAGCCAACTCAACTATCACCAAGGAAAAAGACTAGCACAGCTCATTGGTAAGAGATGCATGGTTTTCTGTGCACTCAATGGATCCCCAATTCAAATGCTACTTGATTCAGGTGCCCAAGTGACTATGGTGGGTAAAGCATGGATGGAAAAGACATTACCTAATGTTCCCATTCAACCACTTGAATCCCTCCTGTCAGACAAGCCACTTGAAAAATCAGCTGCAAACGGTACTGATGTTCCTTTTGAGGGATGGGCAGACTTGGAGCTTCAAATTATAAGCCAGAACTATGGACATGTTATCATCCAAGTACCCACGCTAGTCACCCAAACCTGTCTTAACCACCCCATCTTAGGCAGCAATGTTATTGCTGAGGTTATTAAAGCCAATAAAGAAAGTGATGCTAACATCACCGGTCTACTCAGAGAAGCTTTAAGCAATGATAGCAGTACTGTTGAAGCCCTAGTATCTACGCTCGAGATTTTGAACCCAGTAGAAAGCTACATTGAGTGTAATATAAAAACTGGTAAAAGGGGAGTAATATTACCTGCTGGTCAAATTTGTGAAATTTGGTGTAGGGTAAGGGAATTGTCAGCAGGTGGTGAAATGCTTTTTCAGCCTGGTGTAGGAGACTGTTGTCCTGAAGGATTAGAGTTATTCCCTGCACTAGTAGATGTTCCTAGTGGGTTAACAAAATCCCTGTACAGAACACCACTCAACATGACATTTACCTCCCAAAGAGAACTGTACTTGGGACGCTAGAAGAAGTCGTGGAAGTAAGACCAATTAACTGCATCCCAAACACCACTGACTCAGAGTCTCAACTCTATGTGAACACCTGTTCCGCTAACCTGAATGATTCTGATACATGCCAAAGAAAGAATACAGAAAGCCAGAGATGGCACCCACCACTTGATTTGTCTCACCTCGGAGAGGATGAGCAAAGAATTGTAAGAGACATGTTGTTTGAAGAGTCAGACGTTTTTGCTAAAAGTGACTCAGACATTGGCTGTATCCCGAGTTTGCAGCTCCAAATCAATCTCACAGACAATGTACCAGTTCAAACTTCCTACAACTCAATTCCTAGTACAAGGAAGTGAAAGAACATGTCCAGAAATTGCTTGACCATGGCTGGATTAGGAAGTCCACATCACCCTACTCTTCACCAGTGGTCTGTGTGAGGAAAAAAGACATGTCTGTGTGTTGAGTTTCGGGGGTTAAACTGCAAAACTATTCCTGACCGCCATCCACTCCCACGCATTCAGGACCTTCTGGATAACTTGGGGGGTTATCAATGGTTTTCAATACTCGACCAAGGCAGTGCTTACCACCAAGGGTTTGTGGAAGGGAGCTCTAGGCACTTGACCACTTTTAGCACACCCTGGGGGCTGTACGAGTGGACACGCCTCCCATTCGGCCTTACCAATGCCCCAGCTGCTTTTCAAAGGTGCATGGAAGGGGTACTTGAGGGGTTAAGGGATGAGTGTTGCTCCCCCTACTTAGACGACATATTGTGCTATTCTAAAACGTTTGATAACCACGTTAATGACCTTAGGCGTGTCCTACACAGACTCAGGGAGCATGGTGTTAAATTACGTCCTAACAAATGTGAACTGTTCAAACGCCAAATCAGGTATGTGGGTCGACTTGTCACTAGTGAGGGTGTTCAGATAGATCCCAATGACCTAGAAGCAGTTTACCAGCTAAGAGTCAGAGAGCCAAAGAGTGTGGGGGAAGTAAGAGCCCTCCTTGGTTTTTTAGGCTATTATCGTACATTCATTCAGGATTTTTCTTGATTAGCGAGACCATTGTTCAGATTAATTGAGGGTCCTAATGAAGCCAATCATAAACCCCATCAAAGGCAAACTAACAGGGCTCTCAAAAAAAGTAGCAGTACAGGTCAACTTCCATCAAAGACGCCAATCAAATGGACACAAGAACACCGTGCAGTAGTGTCACGATTCATTGACATGCTCACTAGCCCACCTATTCTAGCGTACCCAGATTTTGACTTGCCTTTTGTTCTTCATACGGACGCATCAAATGAAGGCTTGGGGGCTGTTTTATACCAACAGCAGGAGAACCAGTTGCGTGTTATAGCATATGGTTCCAGGCAGAGGTGGGAAGTAACGAAGTACAAATACTTCGTTACTGTACTTAAGTAGATTTTTTAGGTATCTGTACTTTACTTGAGTATTTATTTTTCTGAGTACTTTTTACTTTTACTCCCTACATTTTTACACAAGTATCTGTACTTTCTACTTCTTACATTTTCAAAACAGACTCGTTACTTTTTAACACGTCAGGGAGAAGTTTGCGTTTCCGGTCAGTGCGCCATCAGTCATCAAGCGATCTGAGCCTAAACGGAGGAATATTAACATATAAGAGACAATCGTACTGGCGTATCCTCCATCACCGGGGCTTATCGGGTACAAAGGGATTAAATACACAAACTCATGTAATTAATGTCTCATTTACAGCGCTATAATCAGGGGTCACAGCGGGCCGGACCGAATCCGTAAGTTATGCTCGCAGGACATAAACAGCTTAGTTAGTGCTACTGAAGAGGAGCGAGCACGAAGGGAGTAACGTGTGGCAGGTAAATGCAACGTTTTTAAATGCTCAACAAATATCAGCAAACACACAAAGTGTGTACAGTTTGTCACACAGTGTGTCTACTAGCTAAAAGAAGAGCTGCTGCATTTCAGGGAGAGCAAAGAGAGAGAAGTTCACTCAGAGATGGAGAAAGAGGACAGGAGAGGAAGAAGGGAGGCTAGAATTAAAGGTAAGGACTGGAAAATAAACTGAAGTATACTGACTTTGTGTAATTCAAAGATTGTATGAAAATATGTCGTGTATTTTTATCTTGATGACATCAGTATTTTATATCAATATTTTTATATCATGTATTGTTATATATATATATTAATCACACACTCTAATTAATGGTCACATTATGTATTATTTGTCACCTATATTGTCACTCACACACTGGAGCACTGCATAGGTAGGTGGAAAAGGCCTGCTCTGCAGGCAACCTGGGATTTTTCCATTAAGTAATGCTAGCCCCCACCTTTGTGAGGAGCTTCACCTTTTACCCAGTGCACTTTTGACCCAGCTTCTCCCGAGGGGAGGGGCGGAGGCGCACCTGGACTTCGGACCGTGGGAAAGATGGGTTTTTGCTAGCCCCCCTGAGATCAATTCATAGAACTGTTGCTTAAAGGAGCATCTTAATATGTCCCCTCCCCTGATAACAGCTGCAGGAGGTGTGAGATTGGGCTATATAAGGGCATGGCAAACTTGGGAGGGAGCGCTCTTCTTTGCTCTTCCTCTCACCCGTGTTTGCAGCGGCTGCAGGCTCTCACTCCCGAGAGGGCTTCTGTTTTTATATTCTGTTAAACTCTGGACGTTTATTTCTTTGCTTTTCTACCACCTTATAACAGCCCCAAGGCACTCACTCTCGGGAGGCTTTTTGCTTTCTTGCATTTTGTTTAACTTTTGCTTTCTTGCATTTTGTTTAACTTTTGCTATCTTGTATTTTGTTTAACTTTGTGCTATCTCGAACTTTGTTTAACTTTGTGCTTCAATAAATCCTGGAAACGAAACCTGCTCATCTCCAGTGAGTTTCTGTGAAGTGTGGAGCTTTTCTCAAGGTGCATTTGCTTCCATTGGTCTCCCCTCCGCCTGGTAAGAGCAACAGGGGGAGAGAGCCGCAAAAAAACCCGACATCTTGGCGACCGCGGCAGGACTCCGAGATAAGAACAGCTGGAGAGGTACCTAGGGTTTGGACGGAGCCTCACGTTGCTACGGAGAACACCAAAAGCGCGCAAAAGTAAGTAAAGCAGTTTTCTGCACATTGGTGTTGTCCGGGTGACTGAGACTTCCGCCCAAGTTCCTGGTTACACTTTCAAAATAAAACAGCTGTCTTGCTCTGGATAAAGAATTTGTAAAATTTAAGGGTTTTTTGGCTATTTTGAGCTAAAATGGTCTAATCTGGATAAAAGGAGACTCCTGGATTGAGCAGGTGTTGTGTTTGGGGTTTTTCTTGCTTTGCTGAACTCTGGAGTGGAATGAATGCGTGTTGTGTGTGAGATCGCAGCTGTGAATGATGTTTGTCTTGTCTGTTCGTCTTGTCGTATCTGTTCTGTGGTATTTATTGAGAAGCGCTGAAGAGAATAAAGTGATAGGTCCTCGCGGAGATTTACCGCTGAGAATTATCCGGTCCAAACCTTTATCTTGGGCCGGACGAGCTCAGGCTGCTATCTGCCGCGGGCGATACTGCCCAGGTCGTGTATCGGAAGTAAGCTATTGGGGGTCCCATGATTAATATTTTGAGACCTTTGCGGTAACAATGCACTGAAGATTCGGCCTGGAGGATTCACTGTATGGAAAAAAAAGGAAGCTAGCAAAAAGTCGCACGGCGGTTACCGCACGTTTCGTCAGAATCCGCTAAAGGTTCGGGCTCTGACGAGCGGGGGTTGCAAGGTCGGGGTCGACAACCAGGGGCGGATCGAGATAAGCTCTTAGGGGTAGCTCTCTGAAGGGGGAAACCTTTGATAATAAGACATCGAGGTCCGACTGGGAGATTATGACGTCAGGCACTGGATGAGTGGTGCCACTTGGTTAAGTTGTGTTTAAGTAATGTTTTGTACATATTGCCTGGGCTTGTAGTTATTCCCTGCTGTATATTCTGCTTTTGAAAAGTATAACTCATTTATCGTTGTTAATTGCTGTAAATTGTGCTTCAAGAATATAACCTGCTGTGGGAGAAGGAGGAGAGAGGCTGCTGCAAGCTGCAAAGGCCTTGGCTGCGGACCTGTGTGTGTGTGTGTCTGCCTGCCTGGTATGTGTGTGTGTGTGTGGGAGAGCCTGGGATGTGTGTGTGTGTGAGCAGGAAGGGAGTTTGGGGGAGAGAGAGAGAGAGAGTGCTGTCGCTGGGCAGTTCTCTCTCTGCTCTAAGAGAAAAGAAGTTGTGTATATGTGAATAAGGAATTTATGAATTGGGATTAATAGTAACTTTGTAACCAGTAATAGGTTAAGGATAATCGGGAGGAGCTCAAATAAAAATAGCCCTGTGAACAAAACAAAGCTCCTGCCGGAGCCAGAAGTCATTCAAACAATGTTAAATTTGATATTGGTCAAAAGAAAAGTTGAAAAGAAGTAGATTAGAATTAGAAGTTTAAAATAGGTCAGTGAGAACAAGTGACACAATTGGGAGAAATTGGTAAAAATAAGGGAGGAAATACTTGGGGAAAACTAGAAGATAGTGAAGAAATAAATAAAATCTCTAACAGCTGTAGTAGAATAACAGATAACATTATGTGATGGTAACAATAAAATAACTGGGAAATAATCGGAGTGTAGATCAAATAAATTAATAGATGTGTTCATGAACTGGTGGTCAGTGTAGTGGAGGAGTGATCTGTGAAGATGGACCTGCTGCGGGCTGCAAGGCCTCAGCCTGCAGCAGCATACATCTGTTGGTGTGTATATTAAAAGCAGAGCTTGTCTGCTTTTCTATACAATTGGTGAATTAAAGTTTGCATAAACTTGTGGGAAATAAGTGCAAACTAGGAAAATTAATCATTGAGGTTTAAAGTTAATATTGAAGAGTGTAAAAAGTTTAAAAGTAGATAATCTGGAGGGGCTAGAAGTGTTAAATTAGAGACCAAAAGGGGAAAACAGAAACAGTTTAAATACATTTGAATAAAAGAATAACCCATTTAAAAGTGAAAAACCTCTGATAGAATAATTGGATTGATTAAAA
The DNA here is from genome assembly GCF_007364275.1 of Archocentrus centrarchus. Taxonomy (NCBI): domain Eukaryota; kingdom Metazoa; phylum Chordata; class Actinopteri; order Cichliformes; family Cichlidae; genus Archocentrus; species Archocentrus centrarchus. Next base: position 1,624,696 of record NW_022060269.1, read on the forward strand.
CTAATAATATAAGTAACATTAACTAGAAAAAGAGTCGAACAAAATTAAAAAGCCTAAGAGAATGGGTAAGAATGAATCCTAAACTTGGAAGAATAAGGGGAAATAAACGTTAAAATATTTGGGAGAAAAGGAAAGAAGAGAGAATTAAGAGAGAATTAAATAAAATAGCTATAATAATAACAATAGTATGAATAATAAATAATAACAAAATAGTAATGATAATAATATAGCTTGGACACAAACTGAGCCTAAAATAAATAGATTTAAGTGAAAATATAAATGTAGTAGGTGTGAGTGAGGTAGAGGAGTGGTGAGAATAGATTAGAGAGGATGAAATAACAGCTGAGCCTCTGAGGAGATAAAGGAATTTCAGAAACAGATAATCTGATTATTAGAAACACATCTGTGTAACAGGTCTGAGAGACTGCAGGACACTCAGCTGATCAACCTGAAGCTTTGACACCTCACAAGAACCCTAATTTAAAACATAATTCAAGATGAAGTCAAAAGGAGTTCCTAGAAAAAGAAAAATCTGTAAGTTGGTCCTCGGGAAATTTTGTTTGGATATTTGTGTGTGTGTTCTCAGTGCAGATGATGTCTTCACCTCAGCACATTCTTTGAATACCGGAGGGTTTAGATGAAGGGGGTAAATTGAGTTGTAATGACCTCTCTGCTGTATATCTGCCTGGTTCCAAACATAGTTATAGAAGTAAATCTGTAAGTTTACCAAATTATTAAATAAACACATTTAAAATAAATAACAAATGAATTAAATAGATTTGATGGTGCTGAGAGATTACTCTTTGAGTAAAAATTATAGTCAGAGAGACAGCTATTGGTTCACAGTGGACACTGTGTTATTCTTAGAGAGCGAGTGTGGAGCAGGAACACATGGAGACCCTCTAAAACAGGGGGGTGATCCACAGCCCCATGCACACGGTAATAAAATGGTAATATCCACCTCCAACCAGGAGTGTGGTGTATGCACAATGACAATGATGGACTTCCATCTCTGACTTTCACCTGGTATCTTTTAACATGGCATGTTGCTGAGTGACGTATAGATGAGAATGTGTTTACTGATAGAAAGCGGTTTTGGGGTTATGATAGAGGGGAAATAGATTAAAGCAAAATTTATGGTAAACAGAAATGATGTAATAAAGTGGAGGTGAAACAAAAAAAAAAAAAGGAAAATTCCTGAAGTGTCTTTCTCTGCCCCATTGAGGCAGAAAATGCCTCCACTTTATTCTTAAGTGCTTGAAGATCATTTTTGAGAAGCATGTCCTCTGAGCAAACTGCAGTGAGTGACGTCACACAAGAGGTGGACTTTTAAACAAAAAACCATGAAGATAAAGAACAGAGTACATGAGCAGAATGCAATCTATTCTCTTCTACTAACATTGTGTCCAGAGATGATTTACAGATGACGCTGCAGGTCTCCACAGCAACCTTCCTAAACAACAACATTAACAACAGCTGGACAAGGAAGAGGATGGCCTTCCTGCAAAGGAGGCAGGAGCAGAGGCTGGAAGATAATACACCAGACGGACAGCCAGCAAAGTGACGTCCAGACACACAAGAACTCATACCTCCTGAATGGGAGGAGGAGGAGCGCAATGTGTCTATGTGCTCCACCGTGAAGGGGGTGAGGTGTGTCTACCCATGAGCCATGGATGCTTATGGACATGGTGAGACTGGCTGATGGACTGTTTTCAACATCACAAAAACCAAGTAAGTCATCATTTCCTTTGGAGAAAATGCTGCAGGAGCTGCTCTGCACTTTGAGACATTTAAGCTCTTTGGGAGACATCCCAGTGAGCTGAGCAGAGTATTCCAGACTAACCTGCCTGATGATGTGAAACTGGAGATGCAACACACTGTATGGTGGAGTTTTTCAGGCAGCAGTATCCTGATGGCAGAGCTCTTCTAAGATAGGAGAAATCCTGACAGAGGAGGAGAGTCCAACAAAAGGGCTGCGTACATTCCAACGGAGGAGAGACTGAGAGCTGACCAATCAGAGGAAGAAGAAGGCTAAACACCTCTGATAACTGCACACTGAGGCTCAGGCTGCAGTGCTGACTGCTAACACTGATCAGAGTCTTGCAGCTTCTTCTCGTTCACCCAGCCAGCTCCTCCTGCTGTCAGCACTACACAGGTAACGGGTGGATTCCCTGCACCAACTGTTCTTAACACTCTAACTGAATCTGCTGTGCCTGTTGTACACATGCATGTTAATCAAGGTGACAATCTGGACTTGTACACCTGAGAGGGAGAAACTAGAAGCAGATGAGAGGCAGAGTGACCTGGCGTGGAGGAAGGAGAGAACTGTCACAGCCAGGACCGCTGCTTGGACTCACTCAGCCTACTCAACAGAGGAACAACCTGCTTAGAGGTAACTTCACAGGTCACCTCCAGAGAGACTGCCACATGACCTCTTGGGCTAGACCAACAGCCTGTTGGCCATAAGGAGGTCCAGAAAGGCCTGAAGAGGAAAAGGAGCAACCTGACGTATCCTTTAATTTGTTAAGTAAGCTGACATTTCAATAAGTCTTATGAGAAAAGACATTCTGTGTTCTTTAGAAGCAAAATCATGTGCAACAGTGATGAACTGTATGCAAACTGTCAACTGAGGAAGCACACAGAGTGATGATGTGCCAACAGACACAGAGACTGTGTCTGGGTTCAACCTGAGGTGGTTTGGTTGCAGCCAGTGACTGAAGACTCCATGTTAAATGAACGATGGATGAAATGTGGGAGCTCTGGGTACGAATGCAAAGGAGGAGACTGAGGAGCTGAGGAGCCCGGATTGCTCTACATTTACTGTTTGATGAGAAACTGGAGTCCAAAGACTATGGACTGTGCTTTGATGAGCTGATCAATAGGGGAACGTAAAAAGAAAAATGTTCTTTTGTTGATCAGTTCATTTTTACTGGTGACTACATCTACTTTGCTCCACAGGGTGTGGCTGCTGCACCTGATGGACTGAAAAACTGGTAACAAGTGTCTAATGCTGGGCCACATCTCTTTGCTGATTGCTCGTGGACATACTCTCATGTACTGCACTGATGTTTAACAAGACAAAGCTTATTTTAGAGGGAATCTAACTACACAATAAATGCATGCACATTTCTAAGGACAAAACACTTACCACCACCAAGTATGATTGAAGTGTGAATGGATAGTTTATTAGATAAACATGTGTAGATCAAATTCAATTATCATTGAACATAAGTAGTTGTTGAAACAGGTTCCATCTCAACTGAGCGAAACAACGCAGTATACTTGGCTGACTACGAGAGAGCCCTGCACAAACATTCCAATGTGTCTGGACCTCGGTCCATGCACAGATGGCAAATGAAAATCCTTGAATCCTTGAAATGAGGGAAGGCTCAAATTTGTCCAGCCTGATACAGTTGAGCTGAAACCTGGGGTCAAATTACCTTATTAAATTAGGCAAAGTTCATTTAAGTCACATGCCATTGAAGCTATCAGGCTTAATATTGATGAGCTATTGAAGGCTGGAGTGCTTTTAAAGCTCATACACTAAAACCAAATTCAGACAGTTACATACTGATGCAATTACAGATTCTGATACACCTGTGGTTCCTAATCCATATCTTTGCTTTCTAACAGTGCACCAGATATTAAGTGGTATTTATGTTTAGTACTTAGTACATTCTGTGATAACTGTGAACAGCCCTAACATCTTCAACCAAATTTTAGTGTAAGACTTGAAGTATCTGAATATTCTCAGTACTGTCTCACAGCATGCAGCTGATTTGTCGTCCTCTAAAAGAACAAAATGAGAAGAATTCTTGCAATTCTGCTAACAAACCACTGAATATCTAGGAAGACAGTTTAGTGGACAGAGGACGCTAATTGTTCTCTCTCAATTAGAAACTGTGATTAAAACCTGACAACCGCAAACGGTTGGTGAATGTTGACATGTTTGGGAATGACAGGATTCAGCAGACGGTGGATTTGTGACTATGTGTTTAAAACTGCATCTCTGCTGCTTCAATAAAGCAGCAGGACAAACTAACTCTGATCCCTAGCTGCAGTGGTCGGTGGGAGCTGAAGCAACATCTGATGCACTGAAGCAGGACACGCAATCTGACCTGGCATTGGGTAATCAGATTACTTGAAACCTTTCCATTTATATGTGGCTAATAGCAGGGGCTAGGTAAAAGCTGCCCTTACGCAGGATCTCCCAGTAGGTAAGCGGTTCCTGCCTTATTACAATATAAAATTGGATAACATGAAAGCTGGCTTCTCACCTTGCTATCAAGGTTTGATGGCAGCAGACTTTGTTTTTCAGAAACTAGGATTTTAACTCCAGGTCATCCTGTAACTCTTTGTATGCCACATCAATTGTGTGGTTTGTTTTTTTGCCCGAGGTTTGTCATCACTCAAATAAAACTACGGGGTAGGAGGTAAGATTATCTGCCCCTGAACTATTAAAGATGTAATAATGTTAACCCTGTTTCCAAAATGGACTCCTCATGATTGTGCCACAGACTGACAAATTCAGGAGCTGAGAAAATTAATGTGCATAATGAATTTATTACAGCTGATTTAACACTGCTTTTGGATGGTTCTTGTTTTAGGGATGAGTGTGGCTGTAATGTGGGCTGCACAGTTGTTTAACTAAATTTTGCAGGTGTAAGTTTTTCTACTCTAGAAGCTCAGAAGGTTGATCTGCTGAGTTCATCGCTGATCTCAGATCAAAAAGCTTTAACAGCAGCTTGTACACTGGCTACAGGTAAGACTTAATTTGTACATTGATTCAGCCTAGGTTAATGAGGTTTGTCATGCTAATGCTAATATTTAGAAATAGAGAGGATTTCACAGAGCTGAAGACAATCCTCTAGTATATGGAGAGGCTGTGTTGCAGTTAATTGATGCTTTACAGCTTCCCAGTGCAGTGGCCATTGTTTTAAAATCAAATGGCCAGGAGATCTCAAAGGTGTGATCGAGGGCATAGCCTGGTCAGAGCTAACTTTGTCTTTCCAGGAGGAGGAGAACTAAAGGGTGACACTTCACTGGACATAAGTAATCTGAATACAGAGGGGGTCAACGTGAAGCTGGAGAACAGACAGTGGAGCCGAGGTAGGAAGTTATGGTCAAGCACTCATCAGCCTCAAGGGGGAATAATTGTTGGAGGAATTTAGAAAGTGAGGCTGATGATTTGCTATGTCATTAGCAATAATAATAGTATTAATACCGCTCCACATAGGTAACATAGTGCAGAAAGTGAGGTCTTTCTTGTCTAAATATGATAATATGCTTGGGTGCATCAAGTTAATTTAAAATTTATGTTATAGCATATTAAAACAATCTCAAGTGAACTAAGTTCAGTATAGTTTATATAAAACATGCTCAGTTGATCAGTCACTAAACCAACAATAAATAAATGTATACTAAGAATCAATCAGAAAAAAAGAAAAAGTTGTGTTAGCACAGTAAAACCAAGGGTACTAAATTCAAATAAATCTGTATGTAAGCAAATATAACATTTTTAAATTTTTTAAATGATTGAGAATTTGGGCTACTCTCATGGGAAAGGGTAAATCACTCCAGAGATCAGATGTCACCACTGTAAAGGCTCTGTTGCCTCTGCTTTTCAGCCTTGAAGCAAACTGAGGAGCACTTGGTTTGTAGACCGCAGGGCTTTGAAAGGAATATAGGGTTTCAAAAGTTCAGTTAAATAACTAAGTAGCACCTGATCACATCCAACATATAAAGAATTATAACTAGGTTGAAACAAGAAGTAACAAAAGTATAAATTACTCTCTCTAAGTCATGTTGTGGGAAAAAGGTCTTCATTTTTAACTAATTGGAAAAGCTCTTCTTAACAACAGGGCTGGTGTGTTTGTTGAGTTTTAGAACACCATCAAAAATCACCAAGGTTCCACATAACAGAGTGATAATAGGAGGCTAAACGATCAATAGCGCTCTCATACCCAACCAAGGTGGGGTGGTCCAAATAAAATAATTTCTGTTTTGTTTTTATTCAGTTTAAGAAGGTTTGTCTCCGGCCATGAGTACATATCCCTAAGACAGTTTACTAGTGTCTGCATAGAAGCAGAAGCAGTCAGATTATAAAGATAAGTATATTTGTAGTTCATCTGCCAAACAATGAGAGGCAATGATGTGCCTTTCAAAAGTGGAACCCAGAGGAAGCAAATATAAAGAAAAGAGAGTGTGACCCCAATAGAGAACCCTGGGGAACCCCATAATTGTTTGGGGATACAGATGACAGATACTGTCCTAAATGAACAGAAGAAACTCCTATCAGACAAATATAATGGATGCGTATCTGCTTTAGAAGTCCATCTGTAAAGCAAACAAAGCTTGCTTTGGGTCAAAGTATTATTCTAACCTATGTTAAATTTGAAAGATAAAAGATTATATGACAACCAAAATGATTAACTACAAGGGGTAACTGCATGAAATATTGTACATGATAATGCAAAATAGACTGAGTATATTCTGCCTTATGAAATACACTACCGTGTGATGGCAAGGACTCCCCAGGTAAGATAACAACTGTAGATGCCATCCTTTCTGTTACCCATTATAAAAGCATAAAAATGAAGAGAAGTGTAAATATAAAAACAACTTAATAAGAAGAAAGGGAGAAAAGGGAGTGCTTTACTTCAAGAAGATCTAACATTGCATGTTATGGATATTATTAATCTTATGTTTTATGCTATAAGCAGTAACAACAAAACCTGAATGGAAGATAAGGTTCTGACAGTCCCATTCAGCCTCCCCCAGCCAAGAGGCTGACGAGCCTGGCCTCGTATTGGAGAAAATCTTGTTGAGATCCGTGACCAGTGAAGGCTCGCCCTGTTGTGGAACGGCTAAAGGAGAGAGGAGACTCAGCAGAGCAGGTATCCAGCACGGACCCAGATCTTCTTAGATCTTCTGGAAGCAGAAGGCACCATCTCGACGAGAACGCGTTGTGGGCTGAGGACGCCACCTGGATTGGAACCAAGTCGTTTGAGGGGCCTTCACGACATGATGACATCACCTACGTGACTCCTGGGAGCTGCTTCCCCAGCCAGTGGGAGTTCTGATGACAGCAGATAGCCAGTGCCACCTAACACCCGTGGCACGAGGCTCACCGGGAACAACGCTAACTAGGGGGAATCTGAGAGATCCTCCAGTTCAGAAGTGCTTAACGCATCTTCAAGCAACCAAGTCTGTGAAACAAGTCAGCTAACGGATGAAGCGGCAGAGCTCGACAGTGACACTGATTTTGTCACCAGTAAGTTGGCTACGGCCAGGGTCGTCGATGGAGAGCAAGCCAGTGAGATTCAGAAGCTCACTGGTGAGAATTGAAATTGAAGATCATCAACGATTTGCTTAGAGCAACGAAGGGGGAACAGGTGGAATGGAGGAAGTGGTCCTCACAGAAGCCTGAAGAAGATGCTACAACATCATGAGGACTGAATGATCGTCTAAAAGATGCTGACAATGTTATGAAGTCTGTCTAACACTGAAATTGTCTTTGCTATTGCCGCTATTGTTGTGTTTTCACATAGATACTATATCTCGAGTGCCTTATCTTTTGTGCCCATAAGTATAGGTGCCTCTGACCTGTGTGGTGTGCACTGCAATTGAGGATGTTGTGTTGGTGAGATCAGTTTGTTTGTTCTGGATTGAGATTTATTCTAGCATCCAGAGTTGACGAGCACACCATGTGAGTGAGAAGATTTAGTTTGAAGCTTGCAAATGTTTATATCAATAAAAACAGCTCACGCAGTGTTTTTGCAATGTTCACCTTGTTTAAACAAATATTTACTCTTGAATTGATAAAAATACTTTGTGTTGATACCAGTAGGCATCAAAGGGGGAAATGTCGTGTATTTTTATCTTGATGACATCAGTATTTTATATCAATATTTTTATATCATGTATTGTTATATATATATATATTAATCACACACTCTAATTAATGGTCACATTATGTATTATTTGTCACCTATATTGTCACTCACACACTGGAGCACTGCATAGGTAGGTGGAAAAGGCCTGCTCTGCAGGCAACCTGGGATTTTTCCATTAAGTAATGCTAGCCCCCACCTTTGTGAGGAGCTTCACCTTTTACCCAGTGCACTTTTGACCCAGCTTCTCCCGAGGGGAGGGGCGGAGGCGCACCTGGACTTCGGACCGTGGGAAAGATGGGTTTTTGCTAGCCCCCCTGAGATCAATTCATAGAACTGTTGCTTAAAGGAGCATCTTAATATGTCCCCTCCCCTGATAACAGCTGCAGGAGGTGTGAGATTGGGCTATATAAGGGCATGGCAAACTTGGGAGGGAGCGCTCTTCTTTGCTCTTCCTCTCACCCGTGTTTGCAGCGGCTGCAGGCTCTCACTCCCGAGAGGGCTTCTGTTTTTATATTCTGTTAAACTCTGGACGTTTATTTCTTTGCTTTTCTACCACCTTATAACAGCACCAAGGCGCTCACTCTCGGGAGGCTTTTTGCTTTCTTGCATTTTGTTTAACTTTTGCTTTCTTGCATTTTGTTTAACTTTTGCTATCTTGTATTTTGTTTAACTTTGTGCTATCTCGAACTTTGTTTAACTTTGTGCTTCAATAAATCCTGGAAACGAAACCTGCTCATCTCCAGTGAGTTTCTGTGAAGTGTGGAGCTTTTCTCAAGGTGCATTTGCTTCCATTGGTCTCCCCTCCGCCTGGTAAGAGCAACAGGGGGAGAGAGCCGCAAAAAAACCCGACAAATACTGCAGTTTAGTACGTAATAAACAGGTTATCTTGTTGTACTGTATTTACAGTAAAGCTCTGTGTTGGTGCACTTTGTGTTCATGGTCAGAGTTACAGGTTACATCAATGCAGCAGAGATGAGTTTGAATCAAAGCTGCTGATGCTGAGATTCATTCACTGAATCCAACATTTATGCAGCCTGTATGCGGTCAGTGTAGGGGATGGAGATCAGCTCAGATAGCTGTGAAATACTGGGTTACATCTTTGTGCGTTCACTTCATCCACACAGAGCAGTAAACCTCAGAGCAGCAGCAGCAGGTCAGCTGATCACAGCCTGCACACCAACATCATTTACTGCAGCTCACAATAGAAAGCTGTGATTCTTCTCCCCATGCAGAGCCACTACAGCTGATCTTAGGGTTCCTCCACCTTCTGAATCCCACTGTAACCCCTGAGTATCCTCATGTTGGTGTTTAGGTGGAGACACAGTCACCCTCTACTATGGAGGACACAGAGAACAGAGCTGTGTTTAAATTTCCTTTCACAGTTTGTTATTCAAGCTGAGTACATTCATTAGAATGAAAATTTAGATTGGAATAACGTTTGTGTTCTCATGAATTATTTTATATTTTTACAATAATATATAATAAGGTTCAGTTAGCTTTACACAAAAATAGCAGGTAGAAACGTCCTCCAAAGAGCTACTTTTACTTTCTTACTTTGAGTAAATTTCAGAGCCTGTACTTTTTTACTTTTACTTAAGTAAAGAAGTTGAACCAGTACTTTGACTTTTACCAAAGTATTTTTTAACACAAGTACTTGTACTTCTACTTAAGTACAAAATGTCAGTACTTTTGCCACCTCTGGTTCCAGGACTCTTACACCTGTAGAAAAAAACTATTACCTGCATTCTGGCAAGCTTGAATTTCTTGCACTCAAGTGGGCTACCTGTGATAAATTCAGGGATTACCTTTATTACGCTCCTTCCTTCACTGTATACACAGATAATAATCCCCTTACATATGTTTTGAGCACAGCCAAGTTAAATGCAGCCAGGCATCGCTGGGTGGGTGAACTAGCAGATTTTCACTTTACAATCAAGTACCACCCTGGCAAGTCAAACATTGATGCTGACACACTGTCTCGATATCCTGTCCAGCTGCAAGACCACTTGTCTGAGTACACGGAGACAATGCCTCCAGAGGTTATTTCCGCCATTTGGCAAGGGGGCAAAGCCATGAGAGACAGTGATGTACCTTGGATTGTTGCTTTACAGTTAAACTCAAATGTCAGTGACACACCCAAAGATGGGTCACCTGGAGTTCACCCTGAAGACATCAGAGCAGCTCAAAAAGAGGATGCTTCAATCTGGGAGGTGATACAACTAAAAAAAAAAAAAGGGATGGAATCCCAATGAAAAGGACAAGGGACAGATGACACGTGACACACGCAGACTGGTACATGAATGGAACAGACTCAAATTGGACCGAGGACTGCTGTACAGGTGTACTGGGCAAAGAAAGCAGCTAGTTCTCCCAAGCAAGCTAAGAAAGACTGTTCTGAAATACTTGCATGATGACATGGGACATGTAGGTGCCGACAAAGTAATTCACTTGGCAAGAGAACGCTTTTATTGGCCCTTCATGCAACGTGAAATTGAAGATTATGTCATACACCAGTGTGCTTGTATCAAACAAAAGCAGCCTTGTGTTCCAGAGAAAGCACCAATGGGTTCAGAGACCACAAGTACACCATTTGAACTTTTATCAGTTGACTATCTTCATTTGGAACCAAGTAAAGGTGGTTATGAGTACATTTTAGTCCTCGTAGATCATTTTACACATTTTGCACAAGCCTACCCAACTAGGAATAAGTCTGGCAAAACTGCAGCCGAGAAAATCTTTTATGATTTTATTCCACGATTTGGATACCCTGAAAAGCTCCACCATGATCAGGGCAGAGAGTTCGAAAACAGCTTATTCCAAAGGCTGCAACAACTTGCTGGGATATCCCATTCTCGAACGACCCCATACCATCCTCAGGGGAATCCGGTTGCATGTCTAAACAGAACACTGCTACAGATGCTACGCACGCTGCAGGAAGAAAAGAAATCAGAATGGAAAGACCACCTACCACACATTGTCCATGCGTGCAATTGCACCCGACATGAAGCTACAGGTTACTCACCATTTTTTCTTCTATATGGCAGAGCACCTAGGTTACCCGTTGATTTACTTTTTGGCATGGAACCAGAGAGTGAGTGTAGAACAAGACAAGAGTATGCAGAAAAATGGGCTTCTCGTATGCAAGAGGCATACAGAATTGCCTCGCAAAACAGTCAGAAAAGCTCAGCAAAATGTAAAAGGTATTACGACCAACATTCAAAAGGCATCTCCTTACAACCAGGAGACCGAGTGTTAGTCAGAAACCTCTCAGAACGTGGCGGTCCGGGTAAGCTGAGAGCTTACTGGGAACAACGCGTTCACCATGTTGTTGAAAGGATTGGAGATGGACCTGTATATCATGTCCAAGCTGAGACAGGGGACCGTAGTCTTCGGGTGTTGCACAGAAATCTCTTACTACCAGTCAATGATTTGCCACTGGAGCGAGATTTAAGTTGCAATGTAAACAGGAACCAACAAAAACGGAAGAAAGACAAAAGACAATCCCAAGAAGCTGCTGAGAAAGAGTCAGAACAGTTTGATGAGGAAGAAGGGTCTACATACTGCTGGCACCGCATACCTGTGTATGATTTGAGACCCAGACATAGGCCACAACCAGATCCTAAACTCAGAGCTGCAGCTCCTGAATTTCAGCCAGTGAGACAGGGTTTTCAACCAGCCAGTGAGCAGGAGTGCCCCATACTGCAGGGTGAAGTACACCAACCGAGAATAAACACTGCAGTTCTTGTACCTGATTCAGCAGCTCCAGTGGTTACAGCACCTGTTGAGGAGATACCTGTGAATGAGACAAGTGACGTTATGGATGATGTGAGTGAAACTGTGCCAGGTGAGGGAATTGGTCACAGAATGCCCACACTAAATGATCAAGTGTGTGACAATGGGTCTGGCATGAACACATCGGAAGAGGGCACCCCAACAGTACGACGGTCTACTAGAATGGGTAGGCCATGGGAGGTGTTCACTTACAACCAGTTGGGACAACCGTCCTACCAACCATGGATGCCGGGAGTGAACATGATGCTTGCCTGTGTTCCTTGTCCTGTACCTTGGTATCCAGCACAATTGGACATGTACTCTTATCCTACTTCAATAGGGCCATGCTGTAAAGGACTCTAAGATGAAATACAGTGAGACCGCATACTTACCTGACTTAAACACTTCTGGTACAAGATGACGGAGTCATCTCTTAAAGCGGGGGAGAGTGTAACAGATTGAAACAAATTTTGTGTTAAAGCAGAGACCTCCCTCTATTTTTTTTAATATACCAATGTGTATTTCTTTAAGTCAGAGGCACAAAATGTATGTCACCAATAGGGGGTGCTGTTGCATTACTGTGGAGACTAGAGGGCCGATGCGCAGCCGCAGCGTCAGAATTAAATGAGCTGGTGGCCTGTTATCATCGTCTCCTCTCTGTCTTTTCCACAGGTAAGCGATCAAAGTTCTTTTAGTGATCCAAACCTTGTTCTAAAGTTATCTTAGAGGTGGATTTATGTACACACGTTTTGAATAAGATGGGAATGTTCAAGTATGTTTTAGTGTGGGAAAGAGTTGTATTTGCCAGTACGGCAGGCAGCTTCATTTCTATCCCGAGTCCGCCATTGCTCGGGGCTAGATGAGACAGTAGTAAAAGAAGTTGCTGTTCGGCACTATATAAGCGGTGTGATTTACAGAAGTGCTTTCAATAAGATGAGGTCAGTTTGGATTATATTGTGTATGATTACTCTCCGATTTTAGGGCGAAGTCAAACCGCCATGTTAAGTCTTTTCAGTGTGTTACCCGCCATCAGGCATACTTCCGGTTATGGGGGAATAAGCTCTTGGGGGTGTGTTTGGGGGTGTGGGTGGGGGTGTGTGTTAGACTGGAAGTGAGGGAACGCTATGAAAGCTGTCTGAAGCAGCATCATAGAGTGGATTAAGCTTTATTACAGTAAAATGGAAGTAAACTATTGTACAACTGGTTTGTTTACATTATTTTGTTATAATTTATTACTGTACTGTTTGAAATGTGCATTATTTGGGCATTATGTATCATTATTTGCACTTTATGAACAAATTATTTGTCTACTGTGGTTTTGGTTTATTACTAATAATTATTGAGTTGTTTTTATATTATTTGATGTTTATTGTAAGAGATGAGTTTGGTTTTTCTCATGATGTCAGAATTAAATGAGCTAGTGGCCTGTTATCATCGTCTCCTCTCCGTCTTTTCCACAGCCACTGCATTAATTCTCACCTGTGGGTAACACAGCCTGACCTCAGCTGTGTGCTGCTTGCTACCACGCAGCTTCCCCTAGGGCTGGCGCCGGTAACACAAGCTAAATTATTTCTCTGGCCTCTGAGTCCTGCTTTGGGGTCCTCTGCCTTGCCTGGACCAGCAGAACGTGACACCATGTTTTGTGTGAGGAACTTTGTGCTTCCAAGCATCAGTTTAAAGACATCTGAATTGTTTTGAAGTTGCCACAAGAACTGATTTTGTCCAAAGTCATCTAGTTGTGCATCATGGACAGCTCTCTCTAGGAGGTCCAGGCATGTAGGAAGAGGAATCATGTCTGATGGTGAAAAAAAAAAAAAACAAGTTGCAAAGGTGGGTAATTATTTGGTCCTGCAGCCCCTTCTCGAATACATTGATGATGGCACTTTGTGGTTTGATTTGAACCAGTACTTGTTGTCATAAATTTCAAGCACTTAAGATATCTCCCCATTGTGACACTTAACGGAGTGCACCTTTTGCTGTTGATTGGGTCAGACTATCCCCACCTCATCATTCCAGTGGAACCTGTGCACCTGGAACCCCCTGGGGGTCCAGCAGCAGTGAAGATGAGGTTGGGTTCAACACCTAGAGGCCAACTAAGACTATCAATCAGCAGGCCATCATATAAGAAAAAAATGTGGCAGCTTGATGTCCTTTACTACAGGGGTGAGGAAGTTGTCAACCATTCTAAGCAGGATCAGAAAAAAGGAGGCAAAAATCACACGGTAGAAGTGGATGGATAAATAGATAGATACGGAGCTACTGGAAAAGCTGCCACACGATACGGCACTGGAAGTTAGTTTGCACTATCCAAATCCTCTTTTCAGGTCAAAAAACATGCCACAGCTTCATGCAGCAAAGGAAGATGTTATAGCCAATCTTTGCAACACAGACAGATGCATACTATGAGACCATAAAGAGCAGCTGCATACTGTGTAGAGATTGAAAAACTAGAAAAGGCTGCTATGCAGTTAAAGTGCTTGAAGAAGAGCTGAACAAAGCTGCTGGATCCTGGTTTATCCTCAGTAGGGAGGATGAGATTGTTCACTTAACTATAAAGGGAACAACCTCAATGAACTAAGGTTGTCTGGCCCCAGAATGACTTCCAGTTTGCTGGGTGTCCCGTTCCACTTCAGAGAGCATTCAGTTGCAATCAGCAGTGACATCAAGAATTTGTTTCACCAGGTGAGGCTTCTCCCTGACAACAGGTCCCTGCTCTGCTTTGTTTTGTGAGATCTGAAGACAGGGGAACCACCTAGCATCTACATTTGTCAGGTCCTCCCATTTGGGACCATCTATAGCCCCTGCTGTGCCACATTTGCACTCCAGAAACATGTTTTACGCCAGCAACGAGGGGAGGACCTCATCTTTCTATGAGGACAGCTGCCTGCAGCATCTCCCCTCTGTGGAAGAAGCCAGTGGATAAACTAAGAAGGGAGATTTGAGCTATGGCAGTGGGCCAGCAACACCCCTGATGTCATTAGCCATCAGCCAAGATGTCATGATATCTCACAATATTATCATGCTAACAAAGAATAGTAAAATAGCAACCTTGGTATCAATAAACCTATAAATTAATAGGTCACAATAACATTGCTAACACAATCACAGAGCTACTGTTATGGGTATAGATTGAGCCTTGGAAAAAATTAGAGTAGTACTGATTCCACTTTCCATCATCAAGCGAACCCCATGTCTCTATTGACCACGTACACCTTTTGTTGATATTGATATCTCCTTGTGGAGACAAATGTAATTAAGCACATTTCCTAAAGCACAGAACCATTCTGTCCTTTGATTAAGTGCATGAATCTTTTCCTGTATTTAAGAAACATGTTCATACATCAATGAGTAATTTATCTATAATAAAACAAAAGGCAATGGTAAATATGAGGGGTAGAAGGTATTATTTTTTGAAAAGCAGCCAACAAATCAATTCAGTAGAGGACTTTGTTAAATCATGATACAAAGTAATGACAAGAAGTTAACCTCTTAGTTTTGGAAAATGACTCCCTGTCAGCACAGATGGGCTGCCTTCTTTCTGTGCCTTTTATGATTTCTGTCTTTGCCCATGCTGATTTTATGAGACTGAGTGATCAATAAAGGATTGCACGGGGAGGCACAGTGCCTCGCATCTCCATTTGTGAAAATAATTTGCATCAGAAAATGGCAGCTGCTGCACAATAGTATATTGACGTGTTAAAGTAAAGGACTGGATGGAATGTATTGGAAAGAAAAAGACAAAACTGGGAAGGGGGAAAAAGTGATTAACAACTAGACAATAAGCACAAGCTTGAAGAATAAACTATAACATAAGGCCTAGGATTTAAAAGATTTTTCTGTTTTTAAAAACCGTAGTGATCTGTACTTATAATATATAATGATAGAAGTGCTATTCACATGCATTACACTGGTCAACAAAAAAAAAACGGCTAGTGAATCTTAAGTGACATTCTGCAACTCATGCGTTTGAATGATATGAGCATGTCGTCAGCTAGTTCTTCATAGTTTGTGGCTTTGTGGTTGCCCAAGAAATTCTGTACCACCTGAACAAATGATTCCCATTCTCTCAGTTCAAGGGGTCTGAGCTTAGATGGAAAGTCTAAGACCCCCCCCAGCACCCCTCTCTGCACTGGGGGGGTCTATGCCCCTTGAGTGCACCGCCATACGGGGTGGGTTGGCTCGCGTCGGGATGTCTGGCTGGCATTCCGGGATTCTGGGTGCCCCTCCCTGTGGGGGTGCGGGGCGCTCAGGTGAGGGAGCAGCAGTTTCCCACATGGGTCCGGTTGGTCCTGGACTCAGGACCACTGTGTGTATTTGTTTGTGTGTGCATGTATGTGTGTGTGTGTGTGTGTGTGTGTGTGTGTGTGTGTGTGTGTGTGTGTGGATGAGAGTGAGAGTGTGATGTTTATTGTAATTGTGTGTGTCTGATATTTGTTGTATTTTGTATGCCTGTGGGGTGTGTGTTTGCAGTGTGGGTGGTGGGTGCTGGCCTGGAGCACGGCGGTGTCTTGGGGGTGTGGCCACTCAGGACCTGCCTTCCGTAAACTGTAGTTGGGTGTAGGGAACTGGGGTGTCTAGTGAGCCAGTAGTTAGTTGGCTCTCTTACTCTGGGAGGTAGTCCTCTGCCTCCCAGTCATATATATCCTGACCCTTCCCCTCCTCCCACTCAGTTAACATCACATTACACACACGTAGGTTTTTGGGGAAGGGGGACTCATGCTCCACTGAGTATGGCCACCTCCTTGGCTTTGCTTGCTGTGTTGCTTGATGTCCCACTCCTCCTTTTTAATTGCATCAGTCAGTTCACAACACATCATAGTAAATATATGTGCGTGGACAGCTGGGCCTGGGTCTGTGGCTTGCTGAGCCTTGGCACCTGTGGGACACTGTTGTGGAGGGGCGGGAGTTAACCCTCTCTACCGCTCCACGCTGCTCCCCACTGATCGTCATTACCACCCCTGGGGTGTGGGTGCCTGTGTGTCCCGGGGTATGGGGGGTGTCTAGGCCCACACTATGGGTGTGGTACTAGACACGGACAGGGGTTGGACAATGAAACTGAAACACCTGGTTTTAGACCACAATAATTTATTAGTATGGTGTAGGGCCTCCTTTTGTGGCCAATACACCAATCAATTCGTCTTGGGAATGACATACACAAGTCCTGCACAGTGGTCAGAGGGATTTTAAGCCATTCTTCTTGCAGGATAGTGGCCAGGTCACGATGTGATGCTGGTGGAGGAAAACGTTTCCTGGCTCGTTCCTCCAAAACACCCCAAAGTGGCTCAATAATATTTAGATCTGGTGACTGTGCAGGCCACGGGAGATGTTCAACTTCACTTTCATGTTCATCAAACCAATCTTTCACCAGTCTTGCTGTGTGTATTGGTGCATTCTCATCCTGACACACGGCACCGCCTTCAGGAAACAATGTTTGAACCATTGGATGCACATGGTCCTCCAGAATGGTTTGGTAGTCCTTGGCAGTGAGGCGCCCATCTAGCACAAGTATTGGGCCAAGGGAATACATGATATGGCAGCCCAAACCATCACTGATCCACCCCCATGCTTCACTCTGGGCATGCAACAGTCTGGGTGGTACGCTTCTTTGGGGCTTCTCCACACCGTAACTCTCCCGGATGTGGGGAAAACAGTAAAGGTGGACTCATCAGAGAACAATACATGTTTCACATTGTCCACAGCCCAAGATTTGCGCTCCTTGCACCATTGAAACCGACGTTTGGCATTGGCACGAGTGACCAAAGGTTTGGCTATAGCAGCCCGGCCGTGTATAATTGACCCTGTGGAGCCCTCGACGGACAGTTTTGGTGGAAACAGGAAAGTTGAGGTGCACATTTAATTCTGCTGTGATTTGGGCAGCCGTGGTTTTATGTTTTTTGGATACAGTCCGGGTTGTAATACTCAAGATGGCGGCGCGCACAGACGCAGCGGCTCACGGCTCTTCCTTTCGGTGCTCTTTTTTGTACTTTTTGTATTTCATATTTGTTAGTTTTGGTGCATTTGTCTCTGCAAACAACTGCTACACACGCCAGGATCTTGTGGACATTGGCTACCGGCACAAGATATCAGTATCGAGTGATTTTCACTACACTCATAACATCCCAGACGCTATAGCGAGACCGCTGGGTGCTCCGTGGATTGTTATCGGGTCTGGAAGGCGCCGCCGACGGCGGAGGGAGAGGAAGCAGAAGCGGGGCTGCAGGTCCGGCTTTATGCTGAAGCTGAAATGCCAACCACACAGGCCTCCTCTGCCGAGCCTGTATCTCTCCAACGCCAGGTCCATGGTAAATAAAACGGACAACCTAGAGTTAGAGCTGGCTGGAAATCGCTATGTTCGTGACTGCTGTGTAATGATTATCACCGAGACCTGGCTAAACCCCCACATTCCCGATGCTAGCGTGCAGCTAGCAGGCCGCACTCTGCTACGCGGAGATCGGACCAAGGACTCCGGTAAGAGCAGGGGAGGGGGTCTCTGTATTTACGTGCATGAGGACTGGTGTAACAACGGAACAATCATAGACAAACATTGTTCCCCAGACCTCGAGTACATGTCTGTAAGATGTCGGCCTTTTTTTCTACCCAGAGAGCTAACAGTAGTGATCGTCACAGCTGTGTATATAGCTCCTGATGCTAACATTAGCATGGCGCTCTCTCTCCTGCTGAACGCCATTAACGAACAGCAGCGGGTCCACCCCGACAGTGTTCTTATTATCGCGGGAGACTTTAACAAGGCCAACTTAAAGACTGTACTCCCGAAATTCCACCAACATGTCAAATGTTCCACAAGAGGGGAGAACACTCTTGACCATGTTTACTCCAACATTAAGCACGCTTACAGAGCCAAACCCCTCCCCCACCTCGGCCAGTCCGACCATCTTTCCCCGCTGCTCACCCCAGCATACACCCCCCTCAGACGGAGAGTCAGGCCTACTGTAAAAACCATTACAACCTGGCCTGAAAACGCACTCTCCGACCTACAGGACTGCTTTGCATACACAGACTGGGACTTATTCGAACACGAGGACCTAGAAACATTCACAGGGACGGTACTGGACTACATTAAGTTCTGTATCAGAAATGTGACTGTTAGCAAAAACATCCGGGTTTTCCCTAACCAGAAACCCTGGATGAACAGCCAGGTCCGTTCACTCCTCAAAACCCGTGATGCTGCCTTCAGGTCAGGCAACAGAGCTCTGTACAGCGCTGCTCGAGCTGACCTGAAAAGAGGAATTAAAAAAGCCAAAATGGACTACAGGAGGAAAATAGAGTCCCATCTGTCCAGCAATAACACATGGGAGGTGTGGCAGGGCATTCAGAACATCACAAACTTCAGAGGCTGTGATGTGACTGCAGGAGACCTGAGTGTGTCACTAGCAGAGGAACTTAACTGTTTCTTTGCTCGCTTTGAGACACCTCAGGACCACCCATCTGCTCCAGTCCTGCCCCCCACCCCCCCCCCCCCCCCCCCCCCCCCACCCCCCACCAGGCTGCACCCCACTCACTGTTCAGAAGCATGAGGTACGGCGCGTGCTCCTGGCAGTGAACCCCAGGAAGGCTGCCGGACCAGACGGAGTACCTGGCAAGGTGATCAGAGCGTGTGCCCACCAGCTCACCCTGATTCTCACCAGGATTTTCAACCTCTCCCTGGCCCAAGCAGTCATCCCCCCCTGCCTAAAAACAGCCACAATCATCCCCGTGCCCAAAAGGTCATCTGTCACCAGCCTAAATGATTACCGCCCTGTGGCCCTCACACCGGTAATCATGAAGTGCTTTGAGAGGCTGGTTCTCCAGCACATCAAAGACCACCTGCCCCCCACTTTCGACACCCATCAGTTTGCATATCGTGCAAACAGATCCACAGAGGACGCCATCGCTGTAGCTCTCCACTCTGTGTTGAGCCACTTGGAGCAGCAGCAGAGCTACGCTCGCATGCTCTTTGTGGATTACAGCTCAGCATTCAACACAATCACCCGGACATTCTCACCACCAAACTGCACACCCTGGGCCTCCCCCCTCTCACATGTTCCTGGATCAAGGACTTCTTAACCAACCGGCCCCAGACTGTGAGACTTGGCCCCCATCTCTCCTCCACCCGCACACTGAGCACTGGCTCCCCACAGGGCTGTGTGCTGAGCCCCCTCCTGTACTGCCTCTACACCCATGACTGCAGTCCGGCCCACAATAACAACCTCATCGTCAAATTTGCTGACGACACCACAGTGGTCGGACTCATCTCGAAGGGAGATGAGGCAGCTTACAGAGAGGAGGTCCTGAAGTTGACAGCCTGGTGTTCAGAGAACAAGCTGGTACTGAACACCATGAAAACCAAAGAGATCATTATCGACTTCAGGAAGCACAGGACTGACCCAGCTCCCCTCTACATCAACGGCGAGCGTGTGGAGAGGGTCCTCACATTCAGGTTTCTTGGTGTCCTCATCTCTGCTGATCTCTCTTGGTCAGATAACATCACAGCTGTTATCAAGAAGGCTCAGCAGCGACTTCACTTCCTGAGGGTCCTCAGGAAGAACAACTTGGACTCAAACCTGCTGCTGACCTTCTACCGCTCATCCATTGAGAGCCTGCTGATGTACTGTATCACAGTCTGGTACGGCAGCTGCACTGAGGCAGACAGGGTGAGGTTTCAGAGGGTAGTCAAGACAGCACAAAGAATCGTTGGCTGCCCTCTCCCCTCCCTGATGGACATCTACACCTCCCGCTGCATCAGCAGAGCCAGGAACATCATCAAGGACAGCTCACACCCTGGCTTTGACCTGTTTGACCTGCTGCCCTCTGGCAGGCGCTACAGGTGCATCAAAGCCAGAACAAACAGACTCAGGAACAGTTTCTTCGCCAGAGCAATCACCACCCTGAACTCACACACTCACCCACTGTAACTGTGCAACACCCACATCTCTGTGCAATATTATATTATTCATACTGAACAATATCTATCACTCCTATATTGTGTAATATCCAGTATTCACTCACTAGTGCAATATTCATTCACCAAGTGCAATATTCATCATCTTCATTATTATATGTATACACGCATTTACTTTCTTACAATGTACAGATGCATCAATGTAGGTATGTATGTATATATTTTTATGCATTCTATTTTTTGTATATTTTACACATTGTTTATTTTCTGTATATCTCTCGATCATATTGATTATACTAGATTATAATATTTTTTTTTATTTTAGAGAGTTTGATTTTCTGTTAAATGGCACTGAACAGGAGTGGCCCTCCAATCTCATTGTACATCCTGTATAATGACAATAAAGGCATTCTATTCTATTAGCACCCGAACATCCCTTTCAGACAGCTTCCTCTTGCATCCACAGTTAATCCTGTTGGATGTGGTTTGTCGTTCTTGGTGGTATGCTGACATTATCTTGGATACCGTCGCTCTTGATACATCACAAAGACTTGCTGTCTTGGTCACAGATACACCAGCAAGACGTGCACCAACAATTTGTCCTCTTTTGAACTCTGGTATGTCACACATAATGTTGTGTGCATTGCAATATTCTGAGCAAAACTGTGCTCTTACCCTGCTAATTGAACCTTCACACTCTGCTCTTACTGGTGCAATGTGCAATTAATGAATATTGGCCACCAGGCTGGTCCAATTTAGCCATGAAACCTCCCACACTAAAATGACAGGTGTTTCAGTTTCATTGTCCAACCCCTGTAGGTGTTGGGATGCTCCAGGTGGTGCAGGGCTGTATGTAGTGCAAATGAGACTGGTATCTTCTGTTGGTCTTTTGGTTCTATAAGCAAACTGATAGCTGTAATGTAGGACCAGCCTCTCAAAGCACTTCATTATTTTGGGTGTCAGGGCAACAGGACATGGCAATGGATGATCATCATGTCTCTTGGGCATGGTCACTACGATGGTAGACTTGAGGCATGGGGGGACTACAGCCTGCTGTAAGGACAGGTGGAAGATTTTGGTGAACACACCTGCCAGCTGGTCTGCACGTGTTATATGAATTAGATTACATGTTTTTTATTTTACAATTTTATTTGAATTCAAATTTAACACACCAAAAGACTTGGAGAATTGGAAAATTGCCATTACAACTCAAATAAAATGCTAAACTTGCAAATGTATAAGTTGAATATAAAACAATAAAATACAGAGATATAAATAGCAAACAATGCAGTGTGCAAATTAGAATATAGACTAGGAATTAAATATTTTAAATATCTACATAAACAAAGCAACCAAGCTGAAAAAAAAATGTCTAAATGTGCAAATGACAAAACCATGTGCATAAAATTAGCCACATAATGAACACCAATGTATTTAAGTTCTTATTTGAATATTTAACTTATCATTTACTTAAAGCACTGACTGGAGTGAAGTCAGTGACCTGGTGCAGCTGACTCACCTGAGTTAGTGGTGTTTCAGATGAATATGTCATTAACCTGGTTCAACTTGGGTGTGTAGTGTTTCAGGAAAGTCTACTACTCTGCTATCTCCTCTCACTCACCTTTTGTACTTAGCAGCAGCAGCTAGTCAGAGGACTCATAATCTGGATCAATGGAAACCTTGGATTTGCAATTCATGATTCAGTAGAAAGATTTGACTCATTAACCTCGGTGATTCAGGAACTGGCCAGCACTATTCACAGACTAGTTTACTTTAGGTTAGATGAGATTATTACATTATTAAACTTCCTCCAAAGACTATTTAAACAGAATTTGGCTACTCGTCTTTAGGCTGGGTTAGATTTAATTTTTTCCTGGTCCAATATAATCCTAAATCCAGTGTAAGTTAGTCTGTGATGTATTACATTTTGCTCTCCTCATCTGTGATACCTGCAGGATACCCTGAAGCTTCCTGCTTTCCTCATTAAAAAAAAACAAAAAAAAAATGCTTGCCGTGCTCTCTAAATATAGTGTTGCTTTTTCTATCAAAGTGTCAAACTGTGATATTTAGCCAACTCGTACCCCTTTTCAATAGCCAAATTAAAGTCTGGAGTTGTCCACAGCCCTGTCAATGCACAGGCCTCATCGCTATGGTTACAGATTTCACCCTGTAAATTAAGCTCAGTGCTCGTTCATCAGAGAGTAAATCCTAACTTTTCTGTCTTGGTTCTGTGCAGTAACATGGGGAAATAAAGCCCTCTATGGGGCAAACCACTGCCATGATAAATCTAAAATAGCTTTTTGGATCCTGAAAAACCCTAAATATTATCCAAGGATGTCATAGAGGATAGAAACAACTGCTTTGATGTTATGATATTGACATAACCGATTCATTCATCTGGTGCGGTTGTATATCTAACCTGTGCAAGTTCACCCTTGAACAACGTGTCCCAAAAGTTCTGGGGTCCAAATAGCTTTAGGAAGGATTTTACTAATGGATCGTGTTCCTTCACTTCAGGTCAGGTGTGCCCTCTCATAAGCAGGACTATAACCCCATGTTCAGACCTTAATTTCTGTATTTTTTCCTCAGAAACCACACATCTGCAAAAGGTACACCTAGTAAAGAGTGTTCATCTGCAGCTTCTCACTGCAATTTGATGGATGAAAAGGGTTCAGTGCTTGAAACATACTCTAGCCAATGAACTGCAGCAGAGGAAGAGGATTTAAACTTATGTCTATAGTTATTGAGACAGAGTACAGTCAGTGTGTTTGGACTAATGAAATTAGTCAGGAACACATGGATGCTAACACCGGTCTCCTCCATAAAACAGATTCTGAACATACTGGAGCCCTGAGCGAGTATTTCTATGTAATTTTGGCAATAAAACAACATCTCCTTGATAAAGTTGAATACACCAGCTCTCACAGAGTGATACCAGCAGGAGGTTGTGTGCTATGAAGTTTACTGGATTTACAGAAAGTGTGCAATAATTATGTAAACAAAATTAGGCAGGTGCATAAGTTTGGGCACCCAAACAGAAAAATTGCACACTTTCTGTAAATCCTATAAATTTCATTTCACTTCTTAAATATCATTGTGTTTGTCTGCTGTATGATATATTTAACTGAAATTGCTGATCTGAACAACCAATGATTTATAAAGGAAAATCATGAAAATTATCAGGGGTACATCACAGACTATAACTCCAGAGATGCACAATGCCCTAGGGACCACTCTCTGCCTGACAAACACAACAGGTTCTACGCCCGCTTTGAGGACCCCACTACCAGACTCACCCCACTACCTGGAGAAGAGCCCATCAGTGTGACCCCCACAGAGGTGAGGAGGATTCTACAGTGAATTAATCCTCGCAAATCTGCTGGCCCAGACAACATCCCTGGGCAGGTGCTAAGAGACTGTGCAGACCAACTCTGGGGTGTTGACGGACATTTTCAACTCCTCCCTCACACAACCAGCTGTCCCCAGCTGGTTGTGTGAGCTGGGGACAGCTGGTTGTGTGTAGGTACCGTGATGCCACCATCATCACGGTACCTACGAGCTCCACATTGACAGGCTGGAATGACTATCGGCCAGTAGCTCTCACCCCAATAGTCATGAAGTGCTTTAAGAGACTGGTTATGGCCCACATCAAAAACACCATTGATGTTGCTGTGGGCCCACAACAATATGCATACTGGAAGAACCGGTCGATGGAGGACGTCATCTCCTCTGTGGTTCATACTGCCCTCACTGCCTTCCACACCATCGTTCCACAGAACCTCGTGCACAAATTGTTCACACTTGGACTGAGCTCCTCCCTCTGCAACTGGGTCCTGGACTTCCTGATGAACAGGCCACAATCGGTGAGGATCCACGATGTCTCCTACTCTCCCATCATTCTCAGCACCGCCTCCCCCCAAGGCTGTGTCCTGACCCCTTTTCTGTTCACCCTGCTCACATATGATAGCTCAGCAAAACACCCTGGCTGTCATATTGTGAATGACAGCAGTGGCCGGATGCATCGCTAATAACGATGAGTCCAGCTACAAGCAGAAGGTGGAACACCTGGCGGGTTGGTGCAGAGAGAACAATCTCTGCATCAATGTGGCAAAAACAAAGGAGATGATCGTGGACTTCAGAAGAGTCAGACACCCCCTCCTCTTCCTACACACTGGAGGATCTGAGGTGGAAGTGGTCCCCGGATACAAGTTCTTGGGTGTTCACCTAAGTAACGACCTCACCTGGGGCAACAACATCTCCAGTCTGGTCAGGAAGGCCCACCAGCAACTCTACTTCCTCAGAAGGATGAGGCACACTGGACTCAGAAGCTCAGTCCTCTCCTCATTCTACAGATGTGTGGTGGAGAGCGTCCTGGGCTCCTGCATCACTGTGTGGCACAGAAGCTGCTCTGCGTCAGAGAAGAAAGCTCTGCAGAGGGTAGTAAAGGCTGCACAGAGGACTGTTGGAGTCAGCTTCTCCACCACCACTGACATTTACATCTCCAGATGTAGGAAAAGGGCCACCTGCATCCTGAAGGACCCCACACACCCAGGACATGCACTTTTTGTTCCCCTCCCCTCAGGCAGGAGGCTGAGGAGCATTAAGAGCAGGACCACCACACTGAGGAACAGTTTCTTCCCTGAAGACTGTTGAACTCTGGTGGGAATGTGTAGCTGGACTGCTCTTGCAAAACTCTGCATACACGCATGCTGCTGTTTCACACACTTACAGTAAGCTGCTGTCATTTGCACAAGTCACTGCTGTGGTACCACAGGTCTCTACCATCACTCCACAAATCAGCTAATGAGATGATAATATTCACATGAACAAGCTCATTAGCTGTAAAGTGGTTTGCAACTGTGTCAGATGAGAAGCCATTGAGTGACAATGGTGCGGATTCTGTGTGTGCATTGTAGCCAACTGTCCATGAAATGGGCTTGGCACTCCTCTTGCAATATGGTCTATAAAATGGAAACTGTGAATTGAATCCACCTATTTTGAAATCTGTGAGCACCACAAGGAGTCGCTCTACACATATGAATTTTGGTTTCAATAGTTTAACATATTCTTTACAAATGTGGTCTTGGGAGCAGTGATTTTTGCTTTTCTCCAAAAATATAATCACAGTATATTAGGCGAATTACAAGGCACTTCTATTACTCAGATGACTCCAGTTCAAAAAGTATAAGGCTTTGAGGAAGACCTCGTTGGAAAAAAGACAAAATTTCCTAGAATTGGAAGGTAAAATAATGGCAGTAGAATGAAAATTGTGGGTACATTGGCAATTTAAAAGAACTGTTTTATCAGTACTTTTATACTTCTCCCACTCTGATAGTTGTGCTCTTCTCTGTAGCCTTCTCATTCACTTGAAAATGGGAAGGATTTTTACTTCTTTTTTTTGGAACAGGTTTTTATGTAATTTAAAAGCAATAAAATGTATGCTGGGAAAAAAAAAATAATTAAAACATTAAACAAATGAGGGCACCAGCTACTTAAGATAAGGTTTATTTGTCATATACACAGTTATACACAATACAATGCACAGTGAAATGTATTTTGTATCTGCATCCAATAATAAGTAGAATATATCTATAAATAAGAAGAATAAAAATAAGTACTTCACACTATACAGAATATAATTTACCACTGATTTGTCTTTAGTGAGGTCTGCTGTAATCTGTCCCTTTTCAATGATCAACCTGTCACGATGAGGGGCTGTGTGCGGCGGAAGAGGACCCAAATGCAGGACTGACACAGACGTAAACTAAAACTGGTTTATTCTCAAAAATACAAAATACAAAAACTCGAAATCTCAACCAAGGCACAAAACAAACCGGAAGCCTGGGAGAACACAAAAAACAAAACACACAGCTTAAGGGGAACACTGGGGGGGGGCAATGACGACGACGCAACAATGAACAAAGGAAGACTCAGGGCTTAAATACACACAAGGGGATTAGGGCAAGTGGAAACAACAGGGGATGACAGGTGAACCAAATGAGACTAATGACAAAGGGGAAGCAAAACTAAACACAAAGCACAAGGAACACAAGACTGTCAAAATAAAACAGGAACTGACTAACATAACAGATACTAACGTAAACACAGAAACTTAACAAGGCAACCTTACAAAACGAAACAAAGGAAACCAACCCGCACACTCAAACAACAAACAGAAAAACTAAAAGAAACACTAAGAAAACAACCAGAAAAAGTACAACAAAAGAAAGCTACACAAAAGAAACTCAAAACGCTGGGCCACCGGCCCAGGACCATGACACAACCAAAGGAAAGAAACAGTGTCTATATGAAACTCACATTTCTCACCTTTAATGTGGAGTTTGTTCTCAAGCAGCTGCTGGAGAACTTGCCAAACATGTCCTTAGTGTTCTGTGTGTCATGGTCCTGGGCTGGTGGCCCAGTGTTTTATGTTCTTGTTGTATAGTTCTGTTTTATTATAGTTTCGTTGTTTCTGTCTCCCTGTGGTCTGTTGTGCTGGTGCCTGTTATCCGTCTGTGTCAGTATCGTCAGGTGTCAAGTCAGTGTGTACTATGTTTGGTTAGTTCCTGTGTTTCATTTGTCCATTTCCTGCTCTGTATATATTGTCTGTGTTTTCACTTTGTTCTTGTCGCATCATTGGTTGTTCGCTGCTGTCTTGCATGTTCATCTGTTCAGTAAGCCCAGTTAGTTTCACGTCTCTCCCCCATTAGGTGTATGCTGGGGAGAGCTCCTGTATTTCTGTGTGGTCGTGTAAATAAAGCGTTTGAGTGACTTACACGGAGTTCTGCGTTTTGGGGTCCTCCTTCCTGCCTGCACAGCAGCGAGCTGTGACACTGTGAGGTTCCTGGAGTAGATGAGATTGTCATCTAAATAAAAACAGACAAATCAATTCAAAAACTCATGCAGGACATCATTGACAAGGGCCTGAAATACTGTAAGAGTACTGGTTAACCCAAAAAGTATAACCAAGTATTCAAAATAGCCTAGTGGAGGGTTCAACGCTGTTTTCCTTTCGTCCCCCTCACTTGGTGTTGGCTCTCACTGCGGTATTGTATCACTTCCTGTTCCTGTTTCGGAGCACAGTGTTTTGCTGTCTGTTAGCTGTTATATCTGTATAACTCGATTTATCTGGATAATAACATATTTTAGTGTAATCTTCACCTACTTTAAATAGCATACTCTTTGCTGAATCACCTGTATTCACATTACTCACTTTATTTGTTTTTAGAAATTCGCTAGCTTAGCTCAGCTAGTAGCTTAGCCCTTAGCCGACTCATTACCAGCATGGCTTCTTCTCCTGTCTCTCCTGCACTTTCCTGCTCTGGGTGTCACATGTTTAGTTACTCCTCGGCCTCCTTTAGCAGTAACGGTACTTGTAATAAATGTAGTCTGTTTGTAGCTCTGGAGGCCAGGCTTTCTGAACTGGAGACGAGGCTCCGCACCCTGGAAAATCCTGCATCTAGCCAGGCCCCTGTAGCGGGTGCGGACCATGGTAGCTTAGCCGCCGTTAGCTCCCCCCCAGCAGATCCCGAGCAGCAGGGAAAACAGGCCGGCTGGGTGACGGTGAGGAGGAAGCGTAGTCCTAAGCAGAAGCCCCGGGTACACCACCAACCTGTTCACGTCTCTAACCGTTTTTCTCCACTCGGCGACACACCCGCCGAGGAACAAACTCTGGTTATTGGCGACTCTGTTTTGAGAAACGTGAAGCTAGAGACACCGGCGACCATAGTCAAATGTCTTCCAGGGGCCAGAGCAGGCGACATTCATGGAAATTTGAAACTGCTGGCTAAGGCTAATCGTAGATTTGGTAAGATCATTATTCACGTCGGCAGTAATGACACCCGGTTACGCCAGTCGGAGGTCACTAAAATTAATATTGACTCGGTGTGTAACTTTGCAAAAACAATGTCGGACTCTGTAGTTTTCTCTGGGCCCCTCCCCAATCAGACCAGGAGCGACATGTTTAGCCGCATGTTCTCCTTGAATCGCTGGCTGTCTGAGTGGTGTCCAAAAAACGACGTGGGCTTCATAGATAATTGGCAAAGTTTCTGGGGAAAACCTGGTCTTGTTAGGAGAGACGGCATCCATCCCACTTTGGATGGAGCAGCTCTCATTTCTAGAAATCTGGCCAAATTTATTAACCCTCCTAAAAACTGACTACCCAGGGTTGAGACCAGGAAGCAGAGTTGCAGTCTTACACGCCTCTCTGCAGCTTCTCTCCTCCTGCCATCCCCCCAGAACCCCATCCCCATAGAGTCGGTGCCTGCTCCCAGACCACCAAAAACCAAAGCTAAAATCAGCAAAAAGCTATTTAAGCATAAAAATTCAAAAACAATAAATAATACAGCTTCATCAACTGCACCAAAGAATAAAACAATTAAATGTGGATTGTTAAACATTAGGTCTCTCTCTTCCAAGTCCCTATTAGTAAATGATTTAATAATTGATCAATGTATTGATTTATTCTGCCTTACAGAAACCTGGTTACAGCAGGATGAATATGTTAGTTTAAATGAATCAACACCCCCGAGTCACAGTAACTGTCAGAATGCTCGAAGCACAGGTCGAGGAGGAGGATTAGCTGCAATCTTCAATTCCAGCTTATTAATTAATCAAAGACCCAGACAAAGTTTTCATTCTTTTGAAAGCCTGACTCTTAGTCTTGTCCATCCTAATTGGGAAAATCAAAAACATGTTTTATTTGTTATTATCTATCGTCCACCTGGTCCTTACGCAGAGTTTCTGTCTGATTTCTCAGACTTTTTATCTGATTTAGTGTTCAGTTCAGATAAAATAATTATAGTGGGTGATTTTAACATCCATGTAGATGCTGAGAATGACAGCCTAAACACTGCATTTAATCTATTGTTAGATTCAATTGGCTTCTCTCAAAATGTAAAGGAGCCCACCCACCACTTTAATCATACTCTGGATCTTGTCCTAACATATGGCATAGAAACTGAAGACTTAACAGTATTCCCTGAAAGCCCCCTCCTGTCTGATCATTTCTTAGTAACATTTACATTTACTTTAATGGATTACACAGCAGTGGGGAATAAGTTTTATTACAGTAGAAGTCTTTCTGAAAGTGCTGTAACTAAGTTTAAGGATCTAATTCCTTCATTATTATGCTCTTCAGTGCCATGTGCCAACACAGTGCAGAGCAGCTACCTAAACTCTGCTCCCAGTGAGGTCGATTATCTCGTCAATAGTTTTACATCCTCACTGCGTATAACTTTGGATACTGTGGCTCCTCTGAAAAGGAAAGCTTCAAATCAGAAGTGCCTGACTCCGTGGTATAATTCACAAACGCACAGCTTAAAGCAGATAACCTGTAAGCTGGAGAGGGAATGGCGTCTCACTAAATTAGAAGATGCTCATTTAGCCTGGAAAAAGAGTTTGTTGCTCTATAAAAAAGCCCTCCGTAAAGCTAGGACATCTTACTATTCGTCATTAATTGAAGAAAATAAGAACAACCCCAGGTTTCTTTTCAGCACTGTAGCCAGGCTGACAAAGAGTCAGAGCTCTGTAGAGCCGAGTATTCCTTTCACGTTAACTAGTAGTGACTTCATGGGTTTCTTTACAAATAAAATTTTAGACATTAGAGAAAAAATTATTCATAACCATCTCAAAGATTATTCTTCATGTTCGGCTGCTTTCAGCACTGCTGGTATTTGTTTAGACTCTTTTGCTCCAGTTGATCTTTCAGAGTTAACTTCAATAGTTACTTCCTCCAAACCAGCAACATGTTTGTTAGATCCCATTCCTACTACACTGTTCAAAGAAGTCTTTCCAATTATTGATGCTTCAATCTTAAAAATGATCAATCAGTCTTTATTAGTTGGCTATGTACCACAGACCTTCAAGGTGTTATTATAGGCCAATCTCCAACCTTCCTTTTCTCTCAAAGATTCTTGAAAGAGTAGTTGTAAAACAGCTAACTGATCATCTGCAGAGGAACGGTTTATTTGAAGAGTTTCAGTCAGGTTTCAGAATTCATCACAGTACAGAAACAGCATTAGTGAAGGTTACAAATGATCTTCTTAGAGCCTCTGACAGTGGACTCATCTCTGTTCTTGTCCTGTTGGACCTCAGTGCAGCTTTTGATACTGTTGACCATAACATTTTATTACAGAGATTAGAGCTTGCTATAGGTATTAAAGGTACTGCACTGCAGTGGTTTGAATCATATTTATCTAATAGACTCCAATTTGTTCATGTAAATGGGGAGTCTTCTTCACACACTAAGGTTAATTATGGAGTTCCACAGGGTTCTGTGCTAGGACCAATTTTATTTACATTATACATGCTTCCCTTAGGCAGTATTATTAGAAAGCACTGCATCAATTTTCATTGTTACGCAGATGATACTCAGCTTTACCTATCAATGAAGCCAGATGATACACATCAATTAGTTAAACTGCAGGAATGTCTTAAAGATATTAAGGCCTGGATGACCTCTAATTTCCTGCTTCTAAATTCAGATAAAACTGAAATTCTTGTTCTCGGCCCCACAAATCTTAGAAACATGGTGTCTAACCAGATACTTACTCTGGATGGCATTACTTTGGCCTCCAGTAACACTGTGAGAAATCTTGGAGTCATTTTTGACCAGGATATGTCCTTCAATGCACATATTAAACAAATATGCAGGACCGCTTTTTTGCATTTGCGCAATATTTCTAAAATTAGAAACATCCTTTCTCAGACTGATGCTGAAAAGCTCATTCATGCATTTATTACTTCTAGGGTGGACTATTGTAATTCATTATTATCAGGCTGTCCTAAAAGCTCCCTGAAAAGCCTTCAGCTGATCCAAAATGCTGCAGCTAGAGTACTGACAGGGACTAGAAAGAGAGAGCATATTTCTCCCATATTGGCTTCTCTTCATTGGCTCCCTGTTAAATCTAGAATAGAATTTAAAATTCTTCTCCTCACATACAAGGTCTTGAATAATCAGGCACCATCTTATCTCAAAGACCTCATAGTACCATATCACCCCAATAGAGCACTTCGCTCTCAGACTGCTGGCTTACTTGTGGTTCCTAGGATACTTAAGAGTAGAATGGGAGGCAGAGCCTTCAGCTTTCAGGCGCCTCTTCTGTGGAACCAGCTTCCAGCTTGGATTCGGGAGATAGACACCCTCTCTATTTTTAATATTAGGCTTAAAACTTTCCTTTATGATAAAGCTTATAGTTAGGGCTGGATCAGGTGACCCTGAACCATCCCTTAGTTATGCTGCTATAGGCCTAGTCTGCTGGGGGGTTCACATAATGCACTGTTTCTTCTCATTCACCTTATTTACTTTGTTTATACTCCACTCTGCATTTAATCATTAATTGATATTAATCTCTGGCTCTCTTCCACAGCATGTCTTTCTCTCCCCTCAGCCCAACCGGTCGCGGCAGATGACTGCCCCTCCCTGAGCCTGGTTCTGCTGGAGGTTTCTTCCTGTTAAAAGGGAGTTTTTCCTTTCCACTGTCGCCAAGTGCTTGCTCATAGGGGGTCGTTTTTGACTGTTGGGTTTTCTCTGTATTATTGTAGGGTCTTTACCCACAATACAAAGCGCCTTGAGGCGACAGTTTGTTGTGATTTGGCGCTATATAAATAAAATTGAATTTATGTGGAGATCTAACTTGGTAAACACCATGGGTGTCTGTAAGAGTGGACGACAATGAAGACAAAGGGTATTGGATATGTTTACCACAATCTTGTTCAGGCTGTGGAAATCTGTGCAGTTTTGAAGTCTTTCTTCTAAACAAAAAAAAAGCCTGCCCACATAGGTGAGGAAAAGGGATGAATAATGCCAGCTGCTAGTGAGTTGCAAATATATTTTTCTTTGGCCTCATGGTTGGGCTTGGACAAACTATCGAGATGGCTAGCTGCATCCAAAATATATTGTTCTGCTCCTGAGTCAATTAGAGGTTGCAGTCGAAAAAAACAAAAGAAAACAAAAAAAAAAAACAAAAACAAACTTGAACCAAAGTTGAGTTGGGCAGGGATGACAAGCGAGGTAGGGTGGAGTCATAACAAAATTTGCCTGCCAGGATCCCCACCCAGGATGGTGGGCCCTGTCTTTTTGGCAACAGAAGCAGAAGTTCAAGATTTGAGATGACCCTGTTGTCCACAATAAAAACACTTACCAGCCAAATGCCTTCTTTTTCTTTCTTCCAGAGTCAGCTGGGCCCTGTCAGTCTGCATTGCCTCTACTTCTGGTTTGCTTCCACTACCTTCAGTTTGTCCTCCAACTTCTGGAATTGTTCTACCTGAAGGAGAGGAAACTCTGCCCAGGCCCAGCAAAACTCCAAAATATGGAGCACACACACAGAAATAAGAGAATCAAGAGAGTCAGGAAAGTCTTGTGTAGCTAGTTCCTTCTTCGTATAATCATTAAACCCTGTCAGCAAGTATGAGATTACCTGACTACTCACTATCTGGTAGTGGAATGGACATAATATCCAGCCTTCTTGTGGTTACAGTAGCACAGAGTGCTATAACTAAGTATATCTATATGTATAATTCTAATCAAATATAAATATAATCAGTATAATGAATGGAAAAATAGAATGTTAAGAATATGATTTGCACTGTGTGAGAGATCTAATTCCACCACCCCTTTCCCCATTTCCCCAAAACCCTAAACACAAATCCAAAAATTCAAGCTAAATTCACAAAACCCCAGATTTTCCTATCAAAACGAAACCGTCACCGCAAAAATCAGTTGCCTGTGTGCAAAACCAAACACTGTGGTCAGATCACACACACAGCAAGTGATAAATCTATTCACAAAGACCATCTGTTACACACTACATCAAATAATTTAAAACACAGCAGCTAGGGCATGTAGCCAACAGAAAATGTTATTTCAAGTGTACCCAGTGAAACACTGCCATAGTCAGAGGGAAATGACATTGCTGAATGTAGACAAACAAAAAATAAAAGCAAATGAAAAGCACAGCACTGTATGACACAGATTCATTCTGCACCATCATATCTGTGTGTGGGGTCCAGCCAGAGGACCTCATCCACATCCACATTCCCTTGCCAGGCAACGGGAAAAAAAAGAAAAAAACCCTTGTGTGTTAACCTTGTGTAACATTATCACATGCGTGTTCCATTGACTCCAATATATTCTCCCTGGTGTAGGGCTGTCGGTCGAACAGCTTCCACCTCCATACAGAGAAAATGTCCTCTACTGGATTGAGAAAGGGGCTGTAAGTTGGATGGAACACGTTCATGTAGTGCTGGTTGTTTATGAAGCACTCACATATCTGGACGGCACGGTGACAGTTCACATTGTCCTAAAAAACTATGACGTAGGAGGCACTGCTTGCTGATCCAGCTGTTCATGCACAGCCATGTGATCATGTAGACCACCCAGGAATGTGAAGAGATGCCCATATCTCATTGGTGATGACTCTTCTACTTCCTCCTTGTCTTTTCTACTAATCGGAAGGTTGGCGGTTCGATTCCTGGCTGCTCCGGACTGCATGCCAAAGTATCCTTGGGCAAGATACTGTCAGGACTAGCAGAAGGAGGGGACCCACAACACGTAAGGAATTGCAACAGAGATTTATTGATCGTGCTGAAAAAGCGAGAGTTTTCCTGCAGGGGTTTGGCGAGCGCAGGCTGGGCAGTGGGTTAAATCATGTGGAAAAACAGAGCCCACCTGGCTTGCCGGGGATTGAGTCGTTTGGCCGTGCGGAGATAGGCTAGGTTCTTGTGGTCAGTCCACACCACGAACGGATGAGTAGCGCCCTCCAGCCAGTGCCTCCATTCTTCGAGAGCTAATTTGATGGCCAACAGTTCCCGCACCTCGACGTCATAGTTACTCTCGGCAGGGGAGAGTCGACGAGAATAGAAAGCGCAGGGCTGGAGGTTACCTGCAGACTGTTGAGAGAGAACGGCCCCCACCCCCACGTCGGATGCGTCCACTTCTACGACAAAGGGTTTCGACAGATTGGGTTGGAGTAAGACCGGGGCGGAGGCAAAACGGTCCTTCGGCCGCGGCAGGGGTCCACCTGAAAGGAGATTTTGGAGAGGTGAGAGAGGTTAAAGGATGAGTGATCCAGCTGTAATCCCTGATGAAGCGTCTGTAGAAATTGGCAAAGCCCAGGAACCGTTGCAGCTGTTTCCTATCAGTGGGTGCCGGCCAATCCAACACTGCCTTCACTTTTACTGGGTCAGCCCTCATCCGCCCCTTCTCAATGACGTATCCCAAAAAAGATGTGGTTTCCACGTGAAATTCACACTTCTCCCTTTTTACGAAAAGGCAGTTCTCCAGTAACCGCTGTAGCACCTGTGGCACATGTGTCTGATGCTCCTGCAAGGATGAGGAGAATATGAGAATGTCATCAAGATACACAAACACGAAATGGTTGATAAAGTCCCTGAGCACATCATTAACAAGGGCCTGAAATACTGCCGGGGCATTGGTCAGTCCAAAAGGCATGATGGGATATTCAAAATGACCCAGGTGAGTGTTAAATGCCGTCTTCCATTCATCCCCCTCGCGTATCCTGACGAGATGATAAGCGTTGTGAAGGTCCAATTTGGAAAAGATGGTTGCCCCTTGTAATAGCTCAAATGCGGAGGTGAGAAGTGGAAGTGGGTACTTGTTCCTGATGGTGATGTCATTCAAACCACGGTAGTCGATACATGGGCGGAGAGTCTTGTCTTTTTTGGCGACGAAGAAGAAGCCTGCCCCCAGGGGAGACATGGAGGGTCGGATGAGACCGGCAGCCCTGGCCTCGGTTATATACTTCTCCATTGCGTCTCGTTCCGGCTTGGAGAGGCTGTAGAGGCGACTAGAGGGATAGGGTGCTCCCGGTCGGAGATCGATGGCACAGTCATAAGGGCGATGAGGTGGCAGAGAGACAGCGTGATCCTTACTGAATACCTCAGCGAGGTTGTGGTATTCCTTGGGTACTCCAGAAAGGTCAGGCTGCGTAGTGTCGTTAGGAGATGCTGAATGCTGGACGGAGGAGATGGCGGACCTAAGGCACCGCAGGTGGCACTGCTCACTCCATCCAGAGATGCTCCGAGTGGCCCAATTAATGTGCGGATTGTGCTGTTGAAGCCAAGGAAAGCCGAGAATGATAGGTGTCTGGGGGACTCGAAGAGGAAAAACAAAATCTGTTCAGAGTGGTTGCCTGAGAAGGTGAGAGAGATGGGTTTAGTCTTGTGGGTGATCATGGAGAGTTTGGTGCCATCTAGGGCTGATACTTGGAGTGGTTGGGTGAGTTGGACGAGGGGAATGTCGAACTGGAGAGCGAGGGCTCGGTCCATAAGGTTCTGCTCAGCTCCCGAATCCACTAATGCCAGGGCAGAATGGCTATACAGGGGCAGGTTAATCTTAGCCTGAATGGTCAATCTAGGATGGGAGGAGCAAGCGTTGACCGTGCCCGCCAGTATCCCCACCGTTACTGACGGGCGGGAGCTTTTGGCCGCACCGGACAGGAATGAATGAAATGTCCTTTCTTTCCACAATAGAGGCACTCACCGCTCGCCAACCTCCGTCGTCGCTCTGCTACCGACAGCCAGGTGCGATCGAGCTGCATGGGCTGCTCCTCCAGGCCAGCAGATGTCCCCACATCTCCACCATCCTCCTCCGGAATGTCTCTCCATTCCTCCGGGGCAGAGCGGCGAGGAGCATGATGTGAACTGTAGTTCCGTAAACCGCACCGAGTGCTCAGGCGATCGTCTAAGCGAATGCACAGAGATGACAGCCCCCAGAGATTGCGGCAGGTCTCGGGTGACAAGATCATATTTAATGTCATGATTCAGACTGTTTAGAAAAACCCCTCTGAGTGCCTTTTCCTCCCAGCCAGCCTCCTCCGACAGGATCCTGAAGTCTACTGAAAAATCAGCCACACTTTTTTTCCCTTGTCGTGCTCCTATGAGTCTTTGAGCGGCAGCCTCCGGACAGGAGCCTTTATTGAACACCTCTTTGAATTTGGGCAGGAACTCTTGGTAAGACAGCTCGGGGTTCCTCTGCAACACCGCATGTCCCCATTCCAGCGCCCTTCCCCGTAGCAGATTAAGCATGAAGCCAATCTTCGCGCCATCAGAGGCATAATGAGGCATTATGCTGCCGGAATATAAACGAGCATTGGGTAAGAAAACCCCCACATTTCCCCAACTCACCGTGGAAAAGTTCAGGAGTCGGTAAGGCTTTTTCGAAATGTTCGGCTGGTCCTGGGGGTTCTCCCGGCTGCGGCAAGAACAGCGGTGGAGCAGGAGCGGAGGGAGGAGAACATGCTTGTGAAACTGTGGCCTCCAACATACCTTTCACATCAGCGAGCTGTTGGGTGGTGGCTCCCAGCTGGCTGGAAATCAGGCGGAGCATGTGATCATGCCGCTGGAGGGTTTCTTCCTGTAGGGCCAAGGTCCGACTGAGAGGGCTTACGTCCGTAGTGTCCATTTGTGGCTGGATCATTCTGTCAGGACTAGCAGAAGGAGGGGACACACAACGCGTAAGGAATTGCAACAGAGATTTATTGATCGTGCTGAAAGAGCGAGAGTTTTCCTGCAGCGCAGGCTGGGCAGTGGGTGCAGGCGTGAGGGTGGCAGAGAGGAATCCAGAGAGAGAGAGGGAGTGAGCAGGAGCAGGGGTGATGAGATAGCAGGATGGCTGGGCTCAGGCGAGGAAAGAGAGTGGCGATGTGACCAGTGGCGTTTCGGAGACGAGAGGGTGAGGCGGCGGCGGCGGAGCGCACGCAGGAATCCACAGCTGATTGTGACTTAGTCAGTGATCCAGCAAAGACTGAAGGTCTGCTGTCAGCTTAAAAGTCTGCGTGATTGCCTCAATGCGGAACAGGTGTGGAGCAGCGCCGCGGAGTGTCCGCCCAAGAGGGAGGCGTCTCGGGAGGTAGCCGCCTCGGTGTCCACCCGTCAGTCACCAGACACACCTCCAGCACAGAGGAAGGACCGGAGAAAAGCACAACATATCCGCCACCCACACACACCAAAATCCACAGGGCATGACAGATACTAAACCCCAAGCTGCTCTCCGACGCAACCGTTGGAGTATGGATGTGTGTGAATGTTAGA
Source organism: Archocentrus centrarchus (assembly GCF_007364275.1). Taxonomy (NCBI): domain Eukaryota; kingdom Metazoa; phylum Chordata; class Actinopteri; order Cichliformes; family Cichlidae; genus Archocentrus; species Archocentrus centrarchus. The sequence continues at coordinate 1,662,313 of NW_022060269.1, forward strand.
CAATTAAAAAAAAAAAGCACTTAGCTTAGTTACATATGGAAGTGCTTGTATGAATGGGTGTGAATGGGTAAATGTAAACGTGTTGTATAAGTGTTCCGTTAGAGTAGAAAAGCGCTATACAAGAACTAGTCCATTTACCATCTTGCCCAGTATGTCTGGTCACATCATTGGACACAAGTGTGTTCAATTAGGAGTTGCTGTGTGTAACAGATGTCAGAAGTGTTGGAGTTGTGTTTGCATTCTGCTGCTAGTGCTTAACAACAACATAGGTGCAAAATGACTGAGACTGTGTTTAAGGTTTAGTAACACATGTGGAGTGGGTTTAGTGATTGAGAATGTGTTTGCTGTTTCATAAAAAAAGAGTAATTCATTTGCACTGGATCTGTCTAAGTGTCTGAACTATGTTAGCGGTTTGGCCAAAAGAGATTGTGATTCAAGAAATTTGTTTAGGTCACTGTGGATCTGGTTAAGGGAAAGGAGTTTAGAGTTTTAGTGATTCAGAAATACTGTACATCACTTCAGTGGTTCTTACATGTTACTCTAGCCTTTAAAATCAACAGATCCTTGGGGCTTATACTTTTCCAGGCCACTAAATTATAACCTAGCCAATTACCAAAAGCAATGCTCTAGAGGAGAACTGCCATCAACAAGTGTTACTGATGAACTGGTTGTTAGCTGACTAGGCTGTTAGAACAAATCACAAGTAAAAAACACGTGAAACCACAGACAAGATGAGCTGAATTTCTTAGGTTTCAGAGAGGACAAGCCACAGACCAAGGAGAGTCTGCATGGAAGAGAATAAAACATGGAGCACAGGAAAAAGTCACAAGAGTTAATTTGATGGTAGACACATTACTGGGGTAAGTGCAAGAAACTGGCATAGACTGGAGGATTTCCTCAGCCAAAACAACTGAAATCCTATGGGAGATTGTAGACTGACATGTTATTGCTGTCCTCCACATTATTCTTCCAAAAGTGAATAGCTTTTTGAAGAATACTGTAACTATAGAAAGAAAATGATAGTAAGAAAATAATAATGGAGTTTAATCTATTTGCTTCTCATTTCCCATTTATCCTGGAGGAAATACTTGTTCATTTCCATATGGCTGTGGAGTATTAAAAAGAAATTAAATCAGCTTGTAGCTGTGTGCAAAGGAGATTGCAATAAGATGCTATGGCATGAATAATAGCACTAAGGCTGACATTTATTTTTAGAATCAAAATCTTACCACATTTTAATGAGAGCTATGCTGTGTGGCATCAAAGCTAACAACTTATTGGTGCCATGACTTTGTGTTATGTTGTCAGGTTATTTATTTATTTATTATTTATTAGAAAAAGAAAAAAAAGTAGCTTGTCTTGCTGTGCTTAATTTGGCTTATATGAAGTACATAACTAGTTCTCAAAATCCTATGAACAAGATCCCTGACTCTTTTTAAAAGTTAGCTCTACTCAATTTACAATACATATGCTGTAAGTTTGTTTGTTCACTGCTGTTCTCAGGTCTCTTGTCAAGTCATTAATGAATCTAAAATATGATCATCATGCAGATGCTTCAGATATACCAGTTTGATCAAAGCATATGTTCATTCATTGTCAGGCTTGCATGAAAACACACAGTAAGCAGACATAAAGTGCAAAGTAAACTAAAAGGTACACTTCTGACACTGAATTTAACTGATTCAAAAAAAATACTTACAAGTTAGCACTAAATTGACAAAACTTACATGTGGAGTTCCTCAGGGGTCCACTCTTGGACTTCTCCTATATAACATATACATGGTTATACAATACAATAATATTCCTTAGTTTTGCAGATGACATACAACTATACATATCAGTGTCCCTTCTGGACTATTGAATTCGTGGTTACTGTTATGGACTAAGGGTAATCACCTGGCAAGGCATGGCAGGATAATTTATAGTCGAGATTTCCTAACCCTTTGCAGGTGGTCCCTTCAGTCTTGATGCTGATATGGTGCATGTATAGCGCCAAATCACAACAAACAGTCGCCTCAAGGTGCTTTGTATTGTGGGTAAAGACCCTACAATAATACAGAGAAAATCCAACAGTCAAAACGACCCCCTATGAGCAAGCGCTTGGCGACAGTGGGAAGGAAAAACTCCCTTTAACAGGAAGAAACCTCCAGCAGAACCAGGCTCAGGGAGGGGCAGTCATCTGCCACGACCAGTTGGGCTGAGGGGAGAGAAAAGACACGCTGTGGAAGAGAGCCAGAGATTAATAACAATTAATGATTAAATGCAGAGTTGAGTATAAACAAAGTAAATAAGGTGAATGAAAAGAAACAATGCATTATGGGAACCACCCAGCAGCATAACTAAGGGGTGGTTCAGGGTCACCTGATCCAGCCCTAACTATAAGCTTGATCAAAAAGGAAAGTTTTAAGCCTAATCTTAAAAATAGAGAAGGTGTCTGTCTCCCGAATCCAAGCTGGAAGCTGGTTCCACAGAAGAGTGGCCTGAAAGTAAGTAGCCAAGAACCACAAGTAAGCCAGCAGTCTGAGAGCGAAGTGCTCTATTGGGGTGATACAAGACTGTAAGGTCGTTGAAATAAGATGGGGCCTGATTATTCAAGACCTTGGAGGTGAGGAGAAGGATTGTAAATTCTATTCTAGATTTAACAGGGAGCCAATGAAGAGAAGCCAAGATGGGAGAAATCTGCTCTCTCTTTGTGGTCCCTGTCAGTACTCTAGCTGCACCATTTTGGATCAGCTGAAGGCTTTTCAGAAAGCTTTTAGGACAGCCTGATAATAATGAATTACAATAATGCACCCTAGAAGTAATAAATGCATGAATTAGCTTTTAAGCATCAGTCTGAGAAAGGATGTTTCTAATTTTATGAATATTGCTCAAATGCAAAAAAGTGGTCCTACATATTTGTTTAATATGTGCATTGAAGGACATATCCTGGTCAAAAATGACTCCAAGATTCCTCACAGTGTTACTGGAGGCCAAAGTAATGCCATCCAGAGTAAATATCTGGTTTGACACCATGTTTCTAAGATTTGTGGGGCCGAGTACAAGAATTTCAGTTTTATCTGAATTTAGAAGCAGGAAATTAGAGGTCATCCAGGCCTTAATATCTTTAAGACATTCCTGCAGTTTAACTAATTGATGTGTGTCATCTGGCTTCATTGATTGGTAAAGCTGAGTATCATCTGCATAACAATGAAAATTAATGCAATCCTTTCTAATAATACTGCCTAAGGGAAGCATGTGTAATGTAAAACGAATTGGTCCTAGCACAGAACCCTGTGGAACTCCATAATTAACCTTAGTGTGTGAAGAAGACTCCCCATTTAATGAACAAATTGGAATCTATTAGATAAATATGATTCAAACCACTGCAGTGCAGTACCTTTAATACCTATAGTATGCTCTAATCTCTGTAATAAAATGTTATGATCAACAGTATCAAAAGCTGCACTGAGGTCCAACAGGACAAGCACAGAGATGAGTCCACTGTCAGAGGCTGTAAGAAGATCATTTGTAACCTTCACTAATGCTGTTTCTGTACTGTGATGAATTCTGAAACCTGACATGCCCGGCACCACACCCCCCAGCCTGCGCATCCAGAACATTATCCAGAAGGTCCCACTCAGTCAGAGCATCCAGTGTCTGAGTCTCTTCCACAGGGTCTGGCTCAGTCCGAGCCTCGTCCAGTGTCTTGTTCGGAGCCTGAGGGTCCAGTTCAGTCCGAGTCTCATCCTGTGCCACCCGCTCAGTCTGAGCATCCTGAGGCGTCAGCTCAGTCCGAGTTTCCCAAGGATCTGGCTTGGGTCGAGCCTTGCCCTGAGGTGTCCCATAACCTCCTTCCTCTGCCTCCTGTCTCATCCCGTCGTTGCTGCTGGGATCGTGGCTGGCCACCTGTCTCGTGCCGTCACCGCTGCTGGGATCGCGGCCGGCCTCTTGTCTCGTCCCATCACTGCCACTGGGATCACGGCCAGCCCCCTGATCAGCCTCGCTTCCAAGGTGTTCCCTGGCCCTTAAGTCTTGCCCAGACGGCCCACTGAATTTTTTGGACTGTTTGTCCAACCTTTTGTTCTGGCCCTGTGTTTTGGTTTTTGTTCTTTTCCTTGGCCTCGGCCCTCCTGAACTGTTTGGCCTTTGCCCTGCCTCATCCCCAGTGTTTTTGACTTGTGGACCTTTGACTGGCCTTTTGCTGCTGCTTTTTGTTTTGTTTTTAGCCCCTGTATGGACTGTTACACTTTGTTTTTGTTTTAGTTTGACCATCCGGTGCTCCTTATGTGTTGTGTTTAGTTTTGCTTCCATTGTTTAATTATTTAGATTCTGTTCACCTGTGCCCTGTGTTCTCCAGCTGTTTTCTTTCTCCCATTATTAGCTCCCGTGGGTATTTAAGCCCCTGTGTTTGTTCTGTTCTCTGTCATGTCCTCCCTCATGCAGGTGTGGCTTTGTTCCTGATTTGAGTAGGTCCTTTCAAGAACTGGTTTATTTTCATGACTTTATACATATGCTCGAACACAAGTTTAATTCTTGAAGCTACACCCAATCACAAAATTTATCTGAAAGCACTTTTCTGTATATTATACAGGAAAACCTAAAATGTTATAGATGGAATGATCTAACAATGAGGAAGAATCATCCACCCAAAACAAAGAGGAACATCTGCTGTGACAGAGAGTTGAGATGAGTGGACAGCTCTGTATTTTTATGCCCTGAATTAGCAAACTAACAACTAGAGCTATCCCAATGGTAGCCATTGTGCTGCTCTAAAACCACCCTGCAATTGGTGGTGTGTTAGCAAAATTGCATACTGTAAGGCACTATCTCTGAACTGTTCCTTGGACCACCTTGGTGTAAAAGGGATATCTGAGGCTGAACAGTATTTCTTGCGTAGCCCTGTTAGCAGCCCCTGGAGAATTGTATTCATTAAATAATAAGGGAGGTATAAAACACACATACTGGCAATATATTTTTTTTCATTTATTCATTTATTTTTATAAATAAGTTTGGTAGGGTCAGTGAAATCCAATTACATGCATTAGAATGAAAAAAGTTTAAATAATGATATATCTATTTTCTGTCATTTATCCAATTTAGGGTCATGATTGGGCTGGAACCTATCCCAATTGTCTTAGTGTGAGAGGTGAAGTGCACACTGGACTGGTCATGAATCTATCACAGGGTTAACTCAGAGATGGAAACCATAAACACTCACACCCATGCCTATGGCAAATTTAGAATCATCACTAAACTAACATGCATGTCTTTAGATCATAGCAGAAAACTGTAGCAAAATGTCAAACCAACAAGTTTCAGTTTCAAAAGACAGATGCTGGAACTGCCTACCAAAGCTTGACAAATTAGCAAAGTAAATTATTAAGTGCTGGACAATTACTGACTGTGAATACTTACATATTTTAACAGACATAGTTCCCTAATACCAAAAGTATTTACTCTGTTTTTTCTCAACACTGTTAACATTTATTGCACTGTCATGGGTCCTTTGACCCAACGTTTTTGGTTGTACTTAGTTTTTGAATTGTGTTTTCCTGTTTTGATTTCCACGTCCTCCTGTTCTGTTGGTGTTCCTGTGTCTCTTTTGTTTCTCATGTCTTGGTCCTTCAACTTGCATCTTGTGTTTTGTTTCTCTTCCTGGAGCGTTGTGTTTAGGTTACTCTTTAGTCATTTTTAGGTTCCCTGTGTGCTTGCCTCCTCATATGTGAAGTCTGCATTTTTGTCTTTTTCACTTCCTATTTAATTTTAACAGTAGTCTATTCCCAGTGTGTTGTGTTCTGTTTTGCTCCCCGTATGTCATTAATGTCATTTTGTTCACCTGTGTTTCCAAGCTGTCTGCACTCCTGTCGTTATCCCTTGTGTATTTAAGGCCTGAGTTTTCTCTGCTTGTTGTTGTGTTTTCATCATCCGTTCTTGCTGTGTGCCTCATGTCCTGAATGCAAGCCTATGCTTTTGTTCATGTTTAGATTAGTTAAGTCATGTTTTTGTTAGTGAGTGGAAGTTTGTTCTACTGGTAGTGATGGTGTGATGTTGAACTGATTTGCCAAAAGCCTAATCACACAAGGCCCCATGTGACAGCTCATTTTTGAGTACTGACATCTGCTGGACATTTGATATACAACATTCCTACTGTTCTGTTGCATGTTGACTGGCAGATCTTTTAGCATAATTATGCAATTTTTATGTCAAAATCTCCATTTCAGGTATTGTAAAACCAGTTAAATAAATCTATGCTGATTGTGATATATCTAATTGGTATATTAAAGTATTGTATATAGACAGTGTCTGGAGTGTGTTTGTGGATTAACAGTAACCGGAAGTGGTTGGGCAGAGGTGGGGATGCTTTATTAATATTTGTTCACAAATAAAAAAATTGTCAGTGTTGGGGCTCAGGCAATTCCTTCTTTTGGTATGATTTCCCGGCCTTAGAATACACTCTAAGACTGAAGAAGCCACAGTTCACAGAAACTGAAGTTTGTACAGGATCCAGGTGCTTCTGATTGTGCTGCTATAACAGTGGATCAGACTCAGATCACCCAGAACACTTCCTCTACTTCCCATGTCTTTTTCAGAAACTCAAATCACACAATGAAACAGTCACGTGATTTCAGAAAATGGGGCTCGTTTGGCTCTTGTCATGTGATTTTTCTCAAAAACTATATGGGCTTTGACACAGGCTTCATTTGGATACGCCCCCTTTTACTCGGGACACACCTCAGGTCTTCCGTACAAGACATAACATCACTAGCTACTGGCTCCCGACCAGCTCTTCCTTTGTTCTACATCTGCCAGTAAAGCTTACATTTTAAATTAGCTTGTCGCCTTGGGTGTCTTGCACTGGGGTCCTCTGCCTTGCATGCTACAGCGTTTCATGAGACTGACTACTCTTATAGCTCCAGTATGTGTGACCATACATTTGTAGGCGTCAACAGTAATTTGCTTCAAGAATTTATTGGTGGAAAGGGTCTTGTTTACTGCATTTGTTTTAGCTGTAGTTATGGCGATGTAATTGTGTGGCTTCCGCAAGGGGGAAGTTGACTTCCTGTGTTACCCATGGTTTATTATTAGGGTAACACCTCCTCCTCTACCAAGACTATGCAGTGTCATCCTAATAATAAACCATGGGTAATACAGGAAGTCAAAGCCATCCTCAACAGGAAGAAGGCCACCTTCAGGAGCAGGGACCTGGACGATATGAAAGCAGCACAGCAGGAGGTGAAACGATGTGTGAGGGAAGCAAAGGACATCTACAAGATAAAGGTGGAAGAGAACAACATGAAGGAGGTCTGTGAAGGTGTGAAAAGCATCACAGGCCACAACACAAAGACCAGAGCTGGGGGGGGCAGTGGACAGGGCAAATAAACTGAACAACTTTTTTAACTGGTTCAATCAGCCCATGAGCCCACCACACTCCTCCTCACTGCAGCCACCTCTCCTTCTTCCCTCAAAACACCTCCCTCCAGACATCACAGCACCCCTGCCCTGCCCCTCCACCTCCTCGTCCCCCCCACACTACAACACAAACTCCTCCCCCAAGCATTACTATGGACTAGGTCAGGGAGTCATCTGAGGGAGCTTCATACCAGGAAAACAGCAGGACTGGGCAATGTGTGCCCCTGACTGCCAAAGACCTGCACTGCTGAACTGGGTGAACCACTCCAATGAATCTTCAACTTCATTCTGCAACTGGGGAGAGTGCCCACCCTCTGGAAGACATCCTGAATTGTTCCTGTCCCAAAGAAGGACCGGCCTAGCGAGCTGAATGACTTCCGACCGGTGGCACTCACCTCACATCTTTTCAAAGTGTGTGCATGCTTGTACTAGTGTTCAAGTGTGTGCATATATGTGAGTGTGTGTGTGTGCTACAATTCTGTCCAATAAAATTCTTATCATTGGGGGGGGGCTATCCAAGCTGGCATAGGGCAAGAGGCAGGGTACACCCTGGACAGGTAAGCAAACCATCACAGGGCCAACACAGAGAGACTCTCAATTAACCTAACCCCTTGAGGTGACTGTTTGTTGTGATTTGGCGCTATATAAATAAAATTTAACAGAACAGGATGAGGTTGGACCCCTGCCTGGTCACTTGGATCTCCAGCTACCTCACCAACAGGCCGCAGAATGTCAGGCTGAAGAACATTACGTCTGACACTGTGATCAGCAACACCAGAGCACCCCAGGGGATGGTGCTGGCCCCTCTTCTCTTCACCCTGTACACTGCAGACTTCTGCTACAAATCTGAGCTTTGTCACATCCAGAAGTTTGCTGATGACACAGCCATTGTGGAGTGTATCAGGGATGACAGAGAGGAGTATAGGAACCTGGTGAGCGATTTTGCTGTCTGGTGCCACAGAAACCACCTGCAGCTCAACACTTCAAAGACCAAGGAGCTGGTCGTTGCTTTAGGAAGTCCAAACCAAAGTCAGGAAGGACACATCCAGGCTAGACAAACAGATTAGGCGGGCTTGCTCTGTGGTCAGCATGAAACTAGACTCTCTGGTGACGGTGGCAGAGAAGAAGATTATGGACAAACTACTGGATGTTATGGATGATGCCAGTCACCCTCTGCACACTGTCATCAGCACCCAGAGGAGCCTGTTCAGTGGCAGACTGCTGCTCCCCAAGTGTAGGACCAACAGACTGAAAAACTCCTTTGTCCCTCACACAATCAGACTGTACAACTAACAGGAGAGGGAGGGGCTGAGCAGCAGATTGAGACTGACCACAACACAACATAACAAAGAAATACCTGTCTGTTTTATTATTTATTTATTCATATGCTTGTTTATCTTGACTTCTCCTGTGTCTGTGTGCCAATCTTGTCTGAAAAAGCTACTACTGGAACTTCAGTTTCCCTGATGGAATTGTCCTAAGGGATAAAGTTTTGTCTAGATTAGATTCGATTAATCTAATCTAAGTAGTACTGGGTCCGATAGGCTGCTGTAAGACTTCTGTACAACAGATTAGGAAGATAATGCAGACCAAAGCCAACTCATGTCTTCCATCTCTACTTTCTCTATATATAATGGGTTAATAATGTGAATTATCTAATTGCAATGCATTTATAAGGACATAAAACCTTTTTTTTTTTCTTAGTTTGTTGGATTCGAATTTCAGAAGAAATATATTTTCACAGATATAAAAAAGTGTCAACTTTCCACAGCTGAAATGGAAGTTGTTGTTCCATATACATGTAGTGTAACAAGATGCAGGCTGTCCTGCATACATTTTTTTTTGTCATACATGTAGCCCCTGGACACACCTCTTTTATTCTAAAGGTTACCAAAGTTTTTACAGTTGATTAATCTGATTCTCACATGATCTGGTGCACACTATGTTTCTGTACTGTAAATAGAGTGTGGTTTATTTTAATTTTGGTACATGGTGGAATACATTTTGTTTTTGATGTGATGTATTGTTGTTAATACCTAAAGAGATGATTAACAAAGGTAACAAGCAGCTCAATCGCAGTGTCAACACTGTACAGAAATATTTTTAGTTGCAAGTTGCGGTGCACATAAAAGGGACCCTGTGATATAAGGGTGATATATGAGGTAGCTATTTTGTATATTTAGAAAGCAAGGGTTTAAAATGTGAAAAATGTGGGTTTAAAATGTGAAACTGATTTCATATTGTGTTTCGTGTTACAGTACATGATAGATATGGGGAGAAAAGATAAAATACTGTATAAAAGGCACAAAAAAGGATGGTTTAAAACTGTTTAATAAGCAGACAAGGAAGCGCCTGTGGACCAAACACAACTCATGTCTCACGTCTCTACGTTCTCTGTATAAAACACACCCAGTTGAAATCTTATAGTACACAGTGTATGAATGTGGCCAAACCTGTTGTGCTCCCCAGTTAACTACGTTACGCAGCCAGGCATCATTTTAAATGTTAAACTAGAAGAACACATATATACAGATCAGACATAACATTATGACCACCTTCCTAATATTGTGTCAGTCCCCCTTTTGCTGCTGCTTTTCTTTCAGTCTTTCTGCCTTGCACTCTTGGCCAAGGTAATGAAAAGTGGAGAATACTTTATAGTGACAGACGGAGCAGCCAAAAACCAATAGAGAATACATCAGCTTGGCAATTATTGGATTATCTCATGCTGATATCATTACCGCCAAGCATTCACTCCAATCATTGATTGCATTTTTCAATTTACTTCACCATTAATGTGAGTGGCCCGACTGAACAATCTTGTGATGAGTCTCTGGCTCAGTCAATAAATCCCACTCCCCCAGGTACTGTACTTGTCAGAGTGTGTGCATGCTTGTACTAGTGTTCAAGTGTGTGCATAGTATGTGTGTGTGCTACAATTCTGTCCAATAAAATTCTTATCATTTCGGGGCTATCTGAGCTGGCACAGGGCAAGAGGCAGGGTACACCCTGCACAGGTCAGCAATCCATCACAGGGCCAACACAGAGAGACTCTCAATTAACCTAATCCCTTGAGGCGACTGTTTGTTGTGATTTGAGACCATATAAATAAAATTTAATAGAACTGACCTGAACAGAATCCAATACATGTCTTTGGACTGTAGGAAGAAGCGTGGAGTACTTGGAGAGAACTCATCCAGACATGGGGAGAACATGCAAACCCCACACAAAGGTTCCAGCCAGGTGGTGAATTCAAACCCAGGACCTTCTTGCAATGGTGCTAGCTGTGATGACACAACGCTGCCCAATGTTATACTGTTTTCAAAATAACATAATCTACTATGTAAAATTACTAACTGTAAATAAAGGGTTTAGTATTAATTGAGGACACAAGATTGCAGAAAACACTGAAGCTGTTTGATTTTCTTCTCAGAAATGGTACAATGTGATGGATTTCCCATCCAGAAACATCAGTTTGGATCACAGAGCCCAAAAAACACAGTTCATCTACTGGCCCAAAACAAGCATGCCTTCCTCACTAAGGCCCTTGTAAAATCACTGCTTTCCTTTCAGTACTTTACACTACAAAATAAAGACTGAGTAGGTCACAGGAGTTTACATAACAGCTTGTTAAACAATAATCATTTTCAACCTAGCACAAAATAATATTGTTACCTACAATACCAACTGGACAGGTTTTTTTGCCATGAAAGGGCACCCACTTAAATCCACTGAATTCACGGTCAGGTCCATGGAACCAAGCTGAGATGACTTTTGGCTTGTGATATGATGCATTATCATGGTGGAGAGTACTTGTTGATAGAAACTGTATTTAGTTAATGGTCTCAAATAATGCAAAGCAAATATCATTATCATTATTCCGCCATTTGCTCACTGAACATGTGACACAACCTAACAATCACCATGATGTCTAGGGAGTATGTCTGTGTAGATTCTCAGTTATCCAGGTCATAGTAGTCTCTGGAGCTTGAAAAAGGCGACTGGACTTCTTTTTGTTTCTTGAAGACGTTTCACCTCTCATCCGAAAGGCTTCTTCAGTTCTCAACCAAATGGTGGAGAGACCCAGGTATTTAAACCCCTGTGGGCGTAGTCCCCTGGAGGTGGTTATGACCCTCTATTGATCATGTGCTTGAACACATGTGCCCAGGTGTGAAGGGGGCGTGGGTCATATTTAATCAGTGGTTTCAGTTGAAACCAACTTAGGACTCCGCTCCATTGTTTCCTGTGGCCTATTGAGGTCACTGGAACAAAGGTGTGAATGGGGGTTGAGACGTCTGGGAAGGGAGCTCAGGACAGCACTGTAAGCGGGGGAAAGTTGGTGACGTAATCCACCTCCTCTGTTCAATGATGGTTGTTCACAGTGGACATAGATGGCTTCTTTCACTCCTCTTTCAAACCATCTGTTTTCCCTGTCCAAAATGTGGACATTGGCATCCTCAAAAGAGTGCCCTTTTTCCTTCAGATGCAGATGTACTGCTGAATCTTCTGAATCTGCTGAAACGTCTTCAAGAAACAAAAAGAAGTCCAGTCGCCTTTTTCAAGCTCCAGAGATGTCTAGGGAGGTTGCTATCTTAGATAAATCTTGTTGTTTATTCAGTGACTTTATAAAGATGCCCTCTTGACATGTAAATTTGGTTGAAAAATCTTTTTTTCAGGCTGCAATGAAGATTGAATTCAGGTTAATTTCAACTATTTATCAATTGAGCAATTTTCTGTTGATTAGAGATCTGAGAGATTTCTCACTGATACAGTCATCAAGGCTGAAATCAGTTAAAATTTGGTCAAAAAGTGAAACCTTAACTAATATATATTTAAATCATAGCCATTATTTTTAAGATGTTTTAAATACAATATTTCATTTTCTTTGCATGTAAAATGACAACTCTCTCACTCATTCAAATGTTATTGCTCCCACATGCTAGGACAGGACTTTGATGCAGTAGTTTGCTCTGCTGCCTCATGTTCTGCCGGGCCTATGAGCAGTGATGGCATACTTACCTTAAAAAAGTAATATGATTACTGATTACTCCTTTAAAAAGTAACTTAGTTACTTTACTGATTACTTATTTTAGTCGTAACTAAGTTAGATTACAAGTTAATTTATTAGTTACTTTCAACAGCTGCCGGTGTTGTACCAAAAAAATGATTGTCTGCCATAAAGTGGTTCAGATGTTTCTTTGTGCTTTTGTGTGTAATGTCTTTGCTTATATTGGTAAATAGAGTGCAGTCAACATGATTTATGAAGGACTTTTATATAAAATGACGAAATAAACTGTTTTTCAAGAATCTGTGTTATTGCAAATACATTACAATCAAACCAGTGCTTTTTGGCCACTTAAAGTATCTTTATAGAACTGTAATATTATATTTGTTGTGATTTCTGCAGCCTTCTGAGCCAGATTTCTGTTTAAAAAGACATTTTTAATGTCACTGACAGTTTTTACCTTGATAAAAACAAATATATAAAAGTCACTTTTCCATAAACGGATTGCAGCTTCAACCTTGTGATAGAAATGCTGTTTCTTGCTCAAAGTGACCTGATATCATTGATGAGAGATATGTTTGACACGTTTCACAGATTATAGGTCAACAAGTCATTTACAGCCGTTTAAATACAGGCAGTCATTTTTTGGCAAACACCAAAAATCACTTTATGGCAGACAATCACTTTTTGGCACAACACCGGCACCCCAAAGCCAGTAGTCGATGACAGATGCATACTAGCTATGCCAGTGACCTCTCAGCCTCATGATGAGCCTTTTATGAGTGTTCTCCTATGTTGCCTGCAGAACCTGTAAGGGTATCTTTTGAGGTGGGCCAAGGAGAGGAGCCAGATTTTATGGCTTCTCCCTACTGGAGAAGATGTAACTTTGACCAAATTTGACACACCAAAAATGATTAGCAGCTAAAAAGAGCAACAATGTACCCTCTATATGGCAGGCTGTTTTAACATAAAATCCATTTGTCTGACTATCCGTAATTACATTTCAGATATCTAAAACTGCATTTTGACTAGACAAAACTACATTTTGACTATCCAGAATGGTAATTTAAGATATCCGCAATTACATTCTGACTAGACCTGGGGTGGCTGTAGCTCAGTAGGTAGAGCAGGTCACCTACTGATCGGAAGGTCAGCGGTTCGATTCCTGGCTACTCCAGGCTACATGCCAATGTATCCTTGGGCAAGATACTTAACCCCAAGTTGCTCTCCGACCGTCCCGTCGGAGTATGAATGTGTGTGAATGTTAGCCAATTAAAAACATGGAAGTGCTTGTATGAATGGGAGTGTGTGGGTGAATGTAAAACATGTTGTATAAGCGCTTTGAGTGCTTATACTGAGTAGAAAAGCGCTATATAAGAACTAGTCCATTTACCATAATAATAATTATGACTAGTCAGAATAAAAAACAAGATATCTTGAATTAACTTTATGACTAGTCATGATTTAATTGTAGATATCTGAAATGTGAGTTTCAGATAGTCAGTAATTCATTTAGGATATCTTGAATTGAAGCTGCCATAGAAATGAATGGTAAATCTGATGTCATTTCGACTAGTCAGAATGTAATTAGAGATATCTCAAATAGGTATTTTGTCTAGTCAAAACATAATTAGAGATATCTCAATTTACTAATACGTCTAGTCATAAATCAATTTCAGATATCTGGAATGTAAGTGTAGTGAATCAGATTTTATGTTAAAACGGCCTGCCTTACCCTCTATGGATGTAGTTATATCAACTGTTGTTGATCTAAACCCATTAACTACTGAGGCAACTCAGGGGCGTGAGGAAACTGCTGCAAATGCAGAAACAAATGACTGTACGTAAATCAGAAAGGACATGTTGACCTCGAGGGCACTTCAAATACCCTGAGTTGGGGAACCCCTTGATCTCCGTTGCACAGAGTCTCTTACAGAGCTGTAACCACACCACATAGCACTGCATGAAAAGTGGGGCTTTCGACAGTTTCTTGTATGTAATGTTGACGCGCGCCTTGAGCTTTAGGGCTCTTAGCAGGAGGCTTTGACCAGAACAGTAAACTGTAGGGAAACTGCCGTGGACTCTCTGTGTCAGTGCTCCCTCAGCTCCCCCCTCTCCTCAGGTCTAGGGCAGGCTTTCATGTGTAAAGGAGGTTTCTGTGAGTCATACAAATGCAAATCAAGTACTCACCAGTGGTCACCAGTACTCACCAGTGGTCTATCCCTCCCAACAGTTGTAACCAACATATTTTTATTTTGAGATATATATAATCAAATTTACATTATCATCTTTTAAGCCTTTTTCCATTACAATGTGACTACACATAAATTATACAGCGAAACATTCAAACAAGACTAAACTCACAAGAAATCATTCTAATTTATAAATTAGTATTATCTAGTTGGAAATATACTTTTGGACGTTTACAGCTTTTGTCCCTTTTTCCAATAAGGCTGTGAGCTTCTGTCTGTGAGCTTCTGTCTCTGAGCTTCTGTTTTGTGAGCCTTTGTCATGGATTTTTTTGTGAACCCTGAACTTTAGTGGACTGAGGGAGATAAACAAAGGCTATAACTTGATTTTGGTGACACCACAAGCATTATTTTCATTCAAAAGCATACTCAGTTTTCAGTCTAATTCACTGTAACAAAAAGTCTGTCACACCATCATCCTATTCTGTGCAGTGGCTTCCCAGCTAGCATTGAACATTCAGACAACATCCCATGAACGCTGCCTTAAACGTTCAGTGAATGTTCACATGCATTAATGACATAAAAGACTACCAAGGCAGATGGAATAAGAAAACATATAAACATATAAAACATATAAACTTTTATTTTGCTATACATGGATGTACATAAGAGAGATCAGCAAAACCTTCATGAGAAAAATGTTATTTAGCCTGTCATGTCTGGCAGTTTTCACACTCAGAATATGATCCGAATACGCTGGTGTACCAAACACATTTGCTTTTCCAAGAATAGCTCTTTAGGTTTTACAATAGGCTACTATTGTTAGCATGTATTTAGTCTGTATTTTAATTTAATTTTATTTATTTATACCAGGTGTGACAGGCAGAAAGGAAAGGGTATAAAAAGGAGTGAGAAAGAAAAACAAAAACAAAACAAAGGTGAGAAAAGAATAATCAAAGAATGATATCCACATATCTACACCTGCACATACATACGCATACACACATACACAAACACACAGTCCTGCTGTTGCTTGCAAGTAATGTGTGTACAGTATGTGCCTCTGTCATGGAACGTACTCACCAATGGAGGCAAGAAACTGCAATCATGCCCCCCGTGATCCAGAGGCGAACGGGAAAGGACCCAGGGGACGCGGCCTATCCACGGCCCACCAGGACATCAGAAGATGAGAGGCCACACATCCCGATGGCAACCGCGCACACCCCCCAGAGGAGGAAGGAGGGCGACCCCAGACGGACCCCCCCACGGCCAAACGGCAAGAGTCCAGACAGCCAGAGGCAATGAGCAGCCAACCCCCGCCGCAGGCCGGCACCCCCCGCACGAGCTGCGAATGCGGCCCCAAGGCCCCAGGCGCCCGAGAACCGCCCGACACCCAGCAGAGCCCCCCCCCCCCACGCCAAAGAGGCCCGAGCCACCCCCAGGCCACAACCGCCAAGGGAGCGGGCCAAGAACCACGCCAAGACATCCGGCCACGAACCTCGGGACCCACGGGCACCCGACACTCCAGGGGCAGCAGTGGCAACCAGCAGGAAGCAGCAGGAAGCGATAGGGAGTGATAGGAAGGGGTGACTCCCACCCTCCGCAACCATGTCCCACAGGTGCCAAGGCTCAGCAAACAGGCCCAGACCCTGCTGTCCACACACTCACACACATGCACACACACGCACACACATGTACCACACACATACACACGCACACACATTTTTTATTTTTTTTTTTCTCAGCTCTCAGCGGAGACGGTCGCACTTTTCTTCTCTCCACAGCCCTTCCTTTTTCCCCTGCTTTGCCGCTTGCTGCTTTAGAGCCT
This sequence comes from Archocentrus centrarchus, assembly GCF_007364275.1. NCBI lineage: Eukaryota > Metazoa > Chordata > Actinopteri > Cichliformes > Cichlidae > Archocentrus > Archocentrus centrarchus. The sequence goes on from NW_022060269.1 coordinate 1,678,724, forward strand.
CTCTTCACACAACTTCCGAACTGGAATTTATAATTATGGATCTGGTCAGCTGGTCTCTCCATGCCATTGTTTTTGATCAATTTTTCACCATGAGGAGATTGGAGGAAGGAGAACCCTATTCCCTCTTATCAATTGACATTCCAGCTGGCTACATTATGGATTCCTGTGTGGTGTGGAAGATGACATGCCTGGCCGTATTGTTAATGGAATACACACACATTTGGCTTATTGACACTGGGATTTCTCCGAATTGGACGGGGAGATACCTGGTTTGTCGTTGCAATTCAGGAAGTCTAGGCAGCTGTCTGGCCTTGGTAAGGCTGCTTATGACGGGAACGCGGGAAGGGTACAGACTCAAACTCAGACTCTGTATATCTGGAGCTGATTCTGAGGGGTAAGATCTTGGAGATGTATGTATCTGTTTCTGCACGGCGAAGGAACGAACCAAGAAGATTCGGATGAATTGGATTTTTCGCCACAGAGAGGTGCCAGTAAGACTGAAGGCTGTCAACAATTTAATCAGTACAGTCTGTACCAAAACAAGTCATAGAATCAGGAATTTGGCTCCCTGGCAGCCTTGGACTGCCGCCTATCAAATTGTCTCCGGGATGTTTGTAAACAGATGCTCTACGCCCCCGCCGTCCTGTCTTCTTGTGACCTGTGTTGGACTGATCTCCCTGACCTAGCTGCTGATGAACTCTACATCTTATCAGAACTGTTAGCTGAGGAGGGAGTTTGAGTCAGCCCCACCGTAGCCCGACCCCGCCCCCCCCCACTCGCCTCCGCTGGCTCCCCTGTCCATCCCTCCCCACCCTAGTGCTCCCATGCTATATGTTTCTGCCCTGTCGCAGAGGTTTTTGTAACCTTATACTGTGTATGTGTTAATGTATACAAAGTATGAGATGATTTTTTTCCTCACTCATCCCTATATGTTTTCACTATTGTTTCTGTCTTTTTAATGGCAGCGCCTCCAGAAGGGGGGCAGCATGGCCACAGTTCACCTATCTCCCCATGTTTGTTCTGTTTGTCTTCTTGGATGGGTGTTCTGTTAACTGTAATTTCCCCATTGTGGGATCAATAAAGTATCATCATCATTACCACACACATACACACGCACACACATGCACCACACACACACACACAAATCATATATTCATACTCACACAAATGACTGTCACACATTCATGCGCACACACACAGAACTTACATGGACACCAAGTGTGGGTGAGAGGGTACCAGCACAGAGCCAGTGGCACCCCGGCGAAGCAGCCAACCCGGCCCCAAACCACTAGCCAGTCCCTACCCCAGGCAGGGTGCATGAAACTGGGGTGTGGAGGACCCGCCCTCCCCCTCCTCCCACTCAGCGTGTTTGGAGTGATATGTTGGGTGTATGTGAGTGTATGGAGTGGGAAGAATATGTATGTGTGTGTGTGAAAGCTACAGTGCTATTAAAATTGGAGGGACAAATGTGATGAGCACTGTACAACAGCGCCCATCCACACCACCCCCAAGGCCCTCAATGTCTAAGATGTAATTAAAATTGAGGAGCAGGCAGCAGTGAACAGAGGTGGGGCCACCTCAGCAGTTCCACACACTGACCACTGTATGACACACCTGCCCCCCAAAGCCTTATGTGTACTATGACGTGTTGTGAGCTATATAATGTAATTAAAAAGGGAGAGTGGGACATCACGCAACATAGTGAGCAGAGCCAAAGAAGTGGCTCTACTCACCGCAGCACAAGCCCCCCTCACCCAAGTCCCTACATGTGTGTGATGTAATGTTTGACTGAGTGGGAGGAGGAGAAGGGCCAGGATATGTAAAACTGGGAGGTAGAGAACTACCCCCAGTAAGTAAAACTTTTAATGCAACAGTGACCTTCTCAGTTGTCCTGCTTAAACGGACAGTGGATGTGTGTCTTCCAGCTCATAGGAGGTCGTTTTGACTGTTGGGTTTTCTCTGTATTATTGTAGGGTCTCTACCCACAATACAAAGCGCCTAGGAAGCAGTTCCTGCACAACTCTGAATCCAATAAAAGCCGGTATGATCCTCTGCAGAGGTAAGAATCAGAAACAAAGCAGCAGTATTCAATGTGTGGAGGAGAGAAGAACTTAAAATGTTTTTACTCTTATTTATTTTCACCTTTATTTTCCACAGACTGTGTCCACCTCACAACGCGAGTGTGAATGTTCCTAATGCGTGGACCGTGATATAATTGTGTGTAAATATCTATTGGTGTTGTTTGTGTGTTTTTTGCCTGGATATGTTTATGTATGCACTGTGTTTACACTCTTTATTTACAATGTACAAAAATGTTTTCCAGCTTCTTGTTAAACCTACAGACGGTCCGCCGCAGCTTCCGCTACAGTCAGCCTCACGTTCTGGAAAAGGTGGCAGCCATTAAAAATCCTGCCCGGTGACGTGCAAGAAGGAAGCCGGTAAGACGTGTTGGATTGTATTGTTGGTCTGCTGTATTTGTGTAGTTAGCTTGGAAATGCAGTTTTATTTTTGGGAAATATTACTTATTGTTTTTTTTTTACTTTATATAAAATCTGGCTTCTTTTGAACAACCCAAAATGTATATAAAAAGGTGATGCAGTGAAGGTGAAAATAATTAACCCTGAATGTTTATAGTTTTAGCAGCTGTAACATTTTGGGACCTAAAGATAAAAAGTGTATAATCAGTTTAAAGGTGCCTCAAGGGTTAATGACCAAAATCACTGAAGTACTTTTATCAATGTTAAATGTTTTCAAAGTACTTGTTCATTTGTCTTTTATTTACAGGATGCAGGAGTTGGTACTTTGTCACATAACCATTGTTTTTCATCACAAAGATGGGCTGATCAATTTTTGTTTTTTTTTTGCATTCAGGGTCTTATCTGCTATGTGTGCATTCAAAGTCAAGAGACTCAAACTTTCAGTGTAGTTTTTCACTGATTTCACTGATTCACTAATTCTCACTGATTTTTCACAATATTTCATATTGTTTCATAATGACTTAATCTGTGCTCTGTGTCAACAGCTGCTGGAGGCAAGGGCGAGTGTCACCACTGACCTCATGTTGGATGAGGAGGATGGCGTCTCAGAGGGCGTATCGGGCTGGATTAAGACCCCCAAGCTTCCCCAGCCAGGAGCTCAGTGACCTCTGTGCCAAACTGCAAGACAGACTAGAAGCTCACCCTTAATACAACGCCGTGCACCATAAGTGTTTGTATGCTGGACCATGCTCTGAGAGAAAGCCACCACCACATGTCCCAGAAGTATCAAAACATTATATGTCATAATGTTTTTTTCTTTATATATATATATATATATATATATATATATATATATATATATATATATATATATATATATATATATATATATATATATATATAATATAAATATGGATTATATGATGTGTGTGTGTGTGTGTGTGTGTGTGCATATTGCTTTGTAAATAAAAAAAAAAGAAATTCAAACTTGTGCCTCACAATTTGTTTCTCTTAATTGAATTCCTTTTAGTTGAGGTTATTAGCATGGCATGAATACAACATAACATACAAGGTATATCACAGAAACAATAATTAAAAAAAAATTTTATTACTGGGTTATTATTTATTAGGGAGGGGCTTACCCAGGCCTGTCTTTATAAAGGCCAATGAGGGACAGATCTACCAGCCAATCACATATGAGTGCTGAATTGTGATGGCATTTTTTTCATCCAATGACAGAGAAGCCACGTGTGCTGATGAAAGCTGCCGTTTACTATCTGCGCCCACGTCAGTATTAGGGATGAATATGCTTCTTTTCGTGCAGTGTAGGTGACTGTGATGGTTCATCTATAAACCAGAGATTATCACATAACAGAGCTCATGCTATGAACCCCCTTTTTGTCATTTAGAGTCTCATAAGATCCCCTGCTTTGGCGTTGCCCATGCCACAAGCTGGGGAAACCTAGGAAAACTAGTGCTAATGTCTTGTGTATCCAACAGGAGGAGCAATGATAATGGAAGCACATTCATATACAACCTGCAATGAAGTATATTCTTGCTCCAGCCTCTGACGGGGACGGTCGCATTCTATCTCTCTCCCTGCCCTCCCTATCTTTCCTGCTTGCTGCTTGCTGTGAGAGCGTCTCTTGCACACTGTTCGAATAAGAATAAGATTAATATGGATTTGGCAAACTGGGCCTTCAAGACCATTGATCGAATTTTTTCCACTATGAGATCTGGGAAAGGGGAGCCTGCGTGTCCGAGTGGAACAGACCCGGTTGAATACGTCATCGACTCTTGGAGCTCGTGGAGACCTGTGTGCTTCTCGGCCCTCGAGGTGGAAGACGTGGAAGACGCTTACATATTTGGCTATCTGGTAGCGGTATCTTTTCTGTTTGGGCTTGGAGGATACCTGATTTACCGAGAAATCAAGAAAACCTGGACGGCAGTTCGACATCTGCAGAGGCTGCCGACCCAGGTGGATGGGCTGACCAGAATGGTACAGACTCAGACTCAAAGCCTGATGAACCTGAGCCGTAGACTTGGGGAGTAGCAGGTGAGAGGGGTTCGATCTGGAGATAAGGTACGGTTCTGCTCAGTGAGGACGGTAACTAATGAATTTGGATTATTGGATTTATTGAATGGTTTCCCAGTGAGACTGAAGGCTGTTGAAAAAACAAGCAGCCTGTTCCAAAACAACATCTGCATTATCAGAATTCGGCTCCCTAGCCGGCCTTGGCTGGCAATCATATCTCTCCAGAGCTATGTGTGAAGGCCGCTATCCCCCTCAGCCCTCTCTGTGATTTGTGAAGCTGGATCTGGTGTACCAAGGCCGCTGATGAACTTCCATCACTATCAGCGAACTGTTTGGCTGGGAGCTGGCATCTGGGCTCCACAATGCCCCCACCCTCTCGTCTCCGTCTGCATCCCCTCCTGACCCTGACCCTACCCACCATACTGCTATCCCTGCTTTATATGTGCAATATGCTTTTTGCTGAGGTGTTTTTTGGAACCTCGTAAGGTGTTCTTTATGAACACAGTATGAGATGATTTTTTGAACCTAACTATCCCAATGTATCTCTTTCTGTCTCTCTGCCAAAGGTAGCGCCGTTGAGAAACGGTTGCATGACCTCAGACATCTGTCCCCCCCCCTGTCTGTGTTATGTTTTTGTTTTGGATGGATGTTCTGTTAACTGCAATTTCCCCATTTGTGGGACTAATAAAGGCATTCTTGATTCTTGATTCTTGATTCTTGATTCATTCATCCCTCCATCCATTCTCTTCCGTTTATCTTGTTCAGGGTTGTGGGGGGAGCTGGAGCCTATCCCAGCTGTCATAGGGTACACCCTGTGCAGATCCCCAGCCTGTCGTAGGGCCAACAAAGAGAGACAGACAACCATTCACACTCACATTCACACCTATGGGCAATTGAGGCCCCGTTTACATGACACCGTTTCAAAATGAAAACGGCGTCGTTTTGATGCATTTCGGCCTTGCGTTTACACGACAGCGGTGTCGTTTTGATGTGTTTTGCCCTTCTGTTTACACGACAACGGAGTGAAAAGGATGTGTTTCGGAAATGGGGTCCAGAGTGGAGCGTTTCAGAAACGCACCAGCTTGCGTTTTTGTGTAAGCGCTTGAAACCGGGGTGATTTGAAAACGGGTGACTCGCACATGCGCACTATGGTTGCGACGGCCACAGTTTTCCGCGCATGCGCAAATTGATAAACAGTACTCGTGGATTCACGAGTGCTTCTTATGCTTTTCTTGTGTTTTTACCATTTTGTAATTCAGTGTTGTGTGCACCAGCGATCCAACTTCGTCAGTCCACACAAAACCTCTCACATTGGCCGTTTTGTAAGTAATGAACAATTTGCCGCGCTTCCTACTGTGTCACTCCATGCATGCGCGTCTTGAGTAAACAAGCTTTGCAAAGAGAAAACCAACGCCAACTTGTGGCCTGGCATGGGAACTACATCGTTTTCATCGTTTCACGTGTCAGCGTGTAAACACAGATCGTTTCTGAAATGGTATCGTGTAAACGGAAGGCTGAAACACATCAAAACGAAACTGTTTCCAGTGGAAACGGCAAATGGGGCCTTAGTGTGACCAATTAACCTAACCCCTGTAACTGCATGTCTTTGGACTGTAGGAAGAAGCCAGAGTACCTGGAGGAAACCCACACAGACAAGGTGGATTCAAACCCAGACCTCGAGATGTGAGGTGCAGTGCTAACCATCATGTCACAGTGCTACCCCGTTGTATATTCATACATTTTAAATTTGCTCTGGGGTTCTTTCATTCTAACAGAATCTGTTGGCTTGGTAGACTAAAGTAGAGGAAGTGCACACTGAACAATCTGCTTGCACTCGATAGTTATTGCTGACTACACTGTTCAGAAAACAATCACTACTGATAGTTAATTCAGGAAACTTTATTCTCCAGATTGTGAGCAAATCCGCTTTAAAATACTGCTTTTGTTGCTGTCATGGTGTAACTTGGTCTAACACAGTAACCTGAATATTCCATCAAAGGCGCGTAAACTTTCCTCACAAGAGTGCAGATGTGCAGGCCAGGGCCAGGCAGAAAAATTTTCATTTTAGACGTTCTGACTTGTTTTCTTTCTCCATCTCATAAGCGAACAATTCAATCAGATAGTTAGTTATTTTTTTTATTTAAAAAAAAACCAGTTACAATTTCAAGCTGTTTCAAGCAGTATATTCAAAATTCAACCACTTTTCAAACCTTGAAAGGACAATATTAAAATCCAAGCATTTTCAAGGATTTCCAGCACCCGTACAAATCCTGTAGCTAATAAACATGGAGGTATGCTCTAAATAAATATGGCAGAAATATATGGAGCTCTGCTCTAAACATTTAGAGTGAGGAGTCAGTGAAAAGTTACTTTATAGGAGGAACCAAAAGATTTGGCTCTTACAACTATGGCAATAATCCCATGCTACTGACACATCGGCTTTCCAAATAAATTAACAGTCACAGTGGCAACGATCGCAATCATGTTGCTTACTTTCAGCATTATTCAGTGCACTGAGGTATCTGTCACTAGTAGTCGCTTAGTTTATCTCTTCTGTGCTTCATTTGAATACTCTGCTCCACTGTGAAACTGACCAAATGCAATAACAGACACATTTTCTGCAAAAGTGTCCAGCCGAATACTGCAGTATTTATTTATTTATAGGTGCAAAAACTTAGTATGCCGACAGGTAGGAGAGAATTAACAGGGCATCAGTGTTCAGTCTGGTTGTTACACGTACTGACAATGGAAGCAGCTCTCCCAGCTCTCACAAACAAGGAAATTCAACCCCAACCACAGACATCCCTCTATAGTATTTTTTAATGTGTGTGTGTGTGTGTGTGTGGCTTAAGATGCAGGAACCCTCTAATGCCTCTCCCGGCTTTCTTAAGATTGACAATAAATAAATAAAAAGTGCACTATTAACATGATTTATAATGGGTTACATAGATATTCTATCACCAGTTTTACAAATAATTTATGGACTGCATAATTTTAAACTGCAGTAAAGTGCCTGCCAGAAACCACTGTGTGTTACTCTTTTAACTATAGATTGCGTACCATCAAAGTGTCACTCCAAAAAATAAACAAAAGTGTCTGCACGTTTGGATAACATCATTTGCATCACAGTGTAACTTTTTCACCTCTTAGTGATCAGTGACCTCCAGTGTGCAATACTGTACCTTACCTTCCTGCTGCATAGAGTAGGTTTAGTCTTTAGACTCTCCATCTCGCTCTGGTGCACAGTGATTGTGTTGGAGGGCTGGTAACAGAGCATTACGCAGTCTGCTGGGTTCACAGCTTGGGTTCAAAGTAAAGGAGCCACCTCTTTCAGTGCTACAGGGGAAAGCACTCAGCTGCCCAGTCATGATGATGTATCTGTGGGTAAGCTGTTCCTGTGTGCTTCCTGTATGTATTTGGTTTGTATGCTTGTTCAGCTTTAAATGGACTGCATATGATGCTAAGTTCAGAGCAACACTAGACAAAGCTACCATGTAAGAGAAGCATTATTTATTTATAGTTGATTGTGTCTTGTGCCACAGGATCATTAGTTCCACGGAGCATGTGTCAAAACTGTGTTCATAATTGATGCATTCAAACATACATACACCAGATGTGCACTAATATCTGTTGCAGAACATGCAGTATTTAAATTCTGATGATCCTATTTATGATTGAACGTTAAAACAATCTGTCTACAGCATAACTGAAAGGACTTTATTCTGGCAAAAAAAGTAACAGCGGAATTTTCAGGAAGTAAACTGGGTGGCATAGGAGCTGGAAAGGGTAGGCAAGAACGAGTTGTGGAGGCTGTGGCTATTTGGGAAATGACAGTTCTGTCAAAAGTGATTACCAAAGAAACTCTTTGACCATTGGTTGAAAATTGAATTCTGCTAAAAACTGGAAACTGAGAAGATGTCTAGAAAATGACATAGGTATCTTTATGTAAATCTCTCATCTTCCTGTAATCATGGACTGACCTGCTACCTTCACGAACATGCATTTGGAAACAAGGCTGTCCTGTAAAAATATGGTGGCTACATTGAAGCACAAGATTCATCACAAAGTAATGGAAGTGAAAAGGAAACAATCTGGTTCCAACAATAAAGATCTTATTTTGGGTGTTTTCCTGTTTACCTCTAGATCCCGGGCGTGTGGTTACGGCTTCTCATGCTCATTATTGAGTATGTTTCATGACAAGAGACACACACGCATACATTAAAACATAACACAGCAAGATTGTGTGTGTGTGTGTGTCAGACCTGGCAGTCGTATTTTGTGGACAATAAATAAAATGAATGAATAAAAGAAATGACAAACATTAAAAAGCGTAGCCTGTAGAGAACTCCTCTCGTAAAAGCAAATGTGTTTGGTACAATAATGCATTCGGATCATGATTCGGTTTACGAAAACTGTCAGAAATGAAAGGCTTTAAAAAAAACAAAACAAAAAAAAACTTTTTTTCATTCAGTACAGTATACCCGCTATATATATATATACATATATATATATATATATATATATATACACCCAAATTTCCCCTCTGTGGGACAATAAAGGCTGTTTCTTCTTCTTCATATATATATATATATATATATATATATATATATATATATATATATATATATATATATATATATATATATGAGAGAGAGAGAGAGATTATATAAATATATTTATGCATTTGGTATTTAACTAAAACAGTCATTTTCACTAGCCCTGTAGTTACTGTCAGTGAAGCTTTTTTTTTTTTCATTTGTTAAATTTGTTTTAAATTTGTATTAAGCACCCTTGTCTGACATAAGACATTGCACATACAGCACTGAAGAAACATTTTCTGTTAGCTCTTTCTGAATCCACTTACTTCTCTTCCTTCAAAATCATACTGAAGTCTATCCATTGTGAAAACACTCAAGGATAATTACATTTTAAGAAACATAATTAATGAAGCTCTTTCCTTCAGCTGTCATCTAATATCTGTGTGCTTACTGACTCCAGGGCTTTGCCAGGAGGAACATGCTAATTGAGAAATATTAGGCCACTTTTAATGAAAGGAGACTTGATACTTTTTTATTTTACTAAGTCCTATCCTTTATGCAGCAGTGCACTTCATTTGAAGACTTCATATTTAATTGAGATTACAGACCCACCATAAAGTAAACTGTGACCCCAGAGACCAGAACAAATTTACAAAAAGATTTACCATGCTTAAGAAAGCTCACTGGAATCTGTTTCACAAATGACAAACCCAACAAATCTATCACATTACCACTGAATTTCCCAAGAGCTCTCTATAAAGATTTTTTAAAAATATGAATATATTTCTCTAGGTTTTATTAAAAGTCAAGTCTTGCAGCTCCAAAAAAGAGATCATTAGAATCAATATTCAGTTTGAGGGATGTTGCTTATCATGTGGGGCTACACTTCATAAAAATGTCAAAAAGATTTTGCTGCTACAGATAGTGGGGGGATGGCTTGGATTTGTTGATTCTAAATTGGAGATATTTAGAGTATCCAGAAGAGCAATTTTAGCAGCTACATAATGAGATTGCAATGAAATGGAAGAGAATTGGAATTAAATAAATGACATTAAGTGACTCATTCTAATAATTCAATTCAACTTAATATAGTGCCAAAACAAACAAATTAAAACAGCAACAATGTAAATGACCCCCTATGAGCAAGCACTTGGCGACAGTGGGAAGGAAAAATGCCTTTTTAACAGGAGGAATCCTCTGGCAGAACCAGGCTCAGGGAGGGGTCATTTGCTACAACCGCTTAGGGTGAGGGGAGGGAGACAGGACAAAAAACACACTGTGGAAGACAGCCAGAGATTAATAACTAAGGAGTAAATGCAGAGTGCTGTGATATAGTACTATGAGGTCTTTAAGATATGGTGAGGCCTGATTATTCAAGCTCTTGTATGTAAGGAGAAGTATTTTAAATTCTATTCTAGATTTAACAGGGAGCCAGTGAAGAGAAGCCAATATGGGAGAAATATGTCTGTGTAGATTCTCAGTCATCCAGGTCATAGTAGTCTCTGGAGCTTGAAAAAGGCGACTGGACTTCTTTTTGTTTCTTGAAGACATTTCACTTCTCATCCGAAAGGCTTCTTCAGTTCTCAACCAAATGGTGGAGAGACCCAGGTATTTAAACCCTTGTTTGTGTAGTCCCCAGGAGGTGGTTATGACCCTCTGCTGTTCATGTGCGTAAACACGTGTCAAGGTGAAGGGAGGCGTGGGTCATTTCAATCAGTGGTTTCAGTTGAAACCAATTTAGGACTTCGCTTCATTGTTTCCTGTGGCCTATTGAGGTCACTGGAACAAAGGTGTGAATGGGGGTTGAGACGTCTGGGAAGGGAGCTCAGGACAGCACTGTAAGCGGGGGAAAGTTGGTGACGTAATCCACCTCCTCTGTTCAATGATGGTTGTTCACAGTGGACATAGATGGCTTCTTTCACTCCTCTTTCAAACCATCTGTCTTCCCTGTCCAAAATGTGAACATTGGCTTCAAACCAAGTCACACCCTAAGGCAAAAACTGGTTCATCCCAAGAACAAACCCTCCAAACACAAGATCAGCAATGTAGTGTATGCTGTCCAGTGCAGTGAAGAGTGCTCGGACCTCTACATTGGAGAAACCAAACAGCCTCTTCACAAATGAATGACACAACATAGAAGAGCCACCTCGACAGGACAAGACTCAGCTGTACATCTGCATCTGAAGGAGAAAGGGCACTCTTTCAAGGATGCCAACGTTCACATTTTGGACAGGGAAGACAGATGTTTGCTGTTTAACTGTAAAAAATAAATAAATTAGAATTATTTGTGGTGGCTATTATAAAGTGTTATCCTAACTGCAAACACAGAATGTGATTTTGTGTCACTTGCTTACAAGAGATTTTGTTTTATGGGGGTGCCCTGGGACGGCAATGACATGACATAATATCTTCAAGCTACAGTCACCCCTTTTTACAGCTTTTATTTTTAACCGCATGCTCTACACATTCCTTACAATAGTACTTACAGTCTCTATTTGCATTGTAAATGTATGGTACAGTATGGGTTTTACATTAAATAATTATTAAAGTAAAATAAGGATCTAGACAGCTGTGGTATCAATCAGGCCATGAAATCTGATTGTTCCTAACTTTGTACACAATGCATCAGGGAGTTCTTTATGATCTGTTTAGGTAGAAATTCTTCTGAATTTCTATTAAAACTGGGTTTGTATTAATTTTTATAGCCACGCCTGTTATCTCTCCACAGAAGGAGATCTGTGAAACAGGAAAATATACACAGCACTTTGTAGACAGCCAATGAGAATTTAGTTTTATAGTAAAATATATAAATGCCATTTCCTGGGTTTGACTCTGCCAGCTCTCTTGGGCCTTTCTGTGTGGTGTTTGCATGTTCTCCTCCTGCTTGCATGAATTCTATCCTGGTACCCCAGTTTCTGCCACACTACAAAGAGATACATGAGTTAGGTTAACTGGCAATTCAAAATTGTTCCCCAACTTAACTGAGCGCGAAGGGTTCTTTGTCTTTCTGTGTTAGCCTTATTATAGACTGGCAGCCTGTAAGGGTGTACCCTGCCTTTCACCCTTTAATAGTTGGGATAGGCTCCCCGTGACCCTGAATTACATAAAAAGAAGAAGATGGATGGATGGCTGCCATTTATTCCTTTTTAAACATCTGTTAAAAAAAAAACAAAAAAAACACTTGGACCCTGTAAAATACTGTGCTTTGCACCTCAGCATTATACATCTCATGGCTATAAGTTTTCACAAACACTATAACAAATGTCCAACAAATAGTTTAGCTTTGTGTGCTTGTGCTCAGACGGCTACCAGTTGAGAGCGCAAATTATAGTTCCTGTGTTGTAGTCAATTATGCTTGGCTTTTTGAGTGCTGGCTGAACAGGCACTGCATATATTCCAGCAGAAATATGATCATTATTAATGGGAGGCACTGCAGCAAGGTGAACAGAGAACTGTGCTGATCCTGTAAGAAAAAAACTGTGAATACAAAGAATTTTTCAAATTAGTGGAGACTTGATGTTGGCTCTCATTGTGGTACTGTATCACTTCCTGTTCTGGTGCTTTTTCTTTAGATTAATTTATGTAGCTTGATTAATTAATAAATTTTACATGTGAATTATTATCATAATGTAACTTACAAGTGCTTTGTCATGTTAAAGCGTGTTTTTTGCTTGTAAAGGAATGAGTCATAAACACTTCAGTTCTCATGCAAAATATTTTATATATTGAAGAATCAGAAAATTATCACATGTACATGTGGGCAAATCCTGGGGGAGAGACAGGCATCTCAGCAGCTGCTTGTGGCTTTCTCCCTAGAAGAGCACTGCTCTAAACTAACCATAACAATTTATACTGACATTATCTAAAGAGATTCTGGGTGCTATGAGTCGGCCTTGGTCCTTGGTCTGGTCCAAGCTGGTTTTTCATGACCCAGATTTCTCTGCGGTGGAGTCAGCACATCTTCTTCCTGAGGTTTTAATTTTGTCATACAGAGCAATCTTGTCCAGATTAATAACAGAACATGGTGACGTTGGTGATGTTTTAATTGTATGTACTGTGGCTGAACCTCAAGATAAGATGCACTGAGACAGAGAAGTTAGTCAGCACTTTCTATCTGTTGCTCTCTGTCTAATGTATTATTTAATTGTTTATTATTTGGTTGATGCACTGTTTATTAATTAACTTGCTGGAGTTTAATTTTAAACATTAGTTCTTTTATTCATTGAGTAAAAAATAATCCCTAACAGTGAGAAGCACACTTTGTGTTGAACCACCTGGAAATTATATTCATTTGTGTCTTTAGGGATTCATTAGCTTAATGTAGCTATTAGCTTTATTCCTAATCAAAATACCAGCAGCATGGCAGTACTGTCTCACTGGCACTTTCCTGCTCAGTTTATCAAATGCTTAGTTACTCCTTGTCCTCCTTTAGTGCTAACGGTACTTGTAATCAATGTAGTCTGGTTGTAGCTTTGGAGGCCAGGCTCAATGAATTGGAGACCTGGCTCTGCGCCTTTGAAAATGACCCTGTAACTAGACAGGCCCCTGGAGTGCAGTTGAAGGTAGCTCCAGGCTAGCTAGGTAATTGTGAGGAGGAAGCATAGGCCGAAACAGAAACCCAGGTACATCACCAACCTGTTCACACTGACAACAGATTTTCCCCACATGGCAACTCACCTTCAGAGGACAAAATTGTGGTGACTATTCTTAAAATTGTGATGCTAGACTCCAGCAACCACAGTTGATTGATTTCCCAGAGCCAAAGCAGGCAAAACTGCTGGTTAAGGATAAGTGTAGATTTGGTAAGATTGTAATTCACATCAGCACTAGTAAAAGTAAGTATCCATCCATCCATCCATTCTCTTCCGCTTATCCGGGGCCGGGTTGCGGGGGCAGGAGCCTAAGCAGAGAAGCCCAGGCTTCCCTCTCCCCAGCCACCTCCTCCAGCTCATCCGGAGGGACCCCAAGGCGTTACCAGGCCAGCCGAGAGATATAATCTCTCCAGCGTGTCCTGGATCTACCACGGGGCCTCCTCCCGGTGGGACATGCCCGGAACACCTCACCTGAGAGGCGGCCAGGTGGCATCCCTATCAGATGCCCGAGCCACCTCAAATTTTGATGCGGAGGAGCAGCGGAGCAGCGGCTCTACTCTGAGCCCCTCCCGGATGGCTGCACTCCTCACCTTATCTCTAAGGGAGAGGCCAGCCACCCTTCGAAGGAAACTCATTTCTGCCGCTTGTATTCGTGATCTTATTCTTTCGATCACTAGCCAAAGCTCGTGACCATAGGTGAGGGTAGGAACGTAGATCGACCGGTAAATTGAGAGCTTTGCTTTTACACAAAGCTCCCTCTTCACCACGACAGACCAGTGCAGCGTCCGCATCACTGCAGAAGCAGCCCCGATCTGTCTGTCGATCTCCCGCTCCCTTCTCCCATCACTTGTGAACAAGACCCAGAGATACTTGAACTCCTTCACTTGGGGCAAGAACTTGTTCCTGAGCCGGAGAGGGCACTCCACCCCTTTCAGGCTGAGGAGCATGGCCTCAGACTTAGAGGTGCTGATTCTCATGCCGGCCACTTCACACTCGGCTGCGAACCGTTCCACTGCGAGCTGGAGGACACCCCCTGATGAAGCCAACAGGACCGCATCATCTGCAAAGAGCAGAGCTGAGACTCTGAGGCCACCAAGGAAGAAGCCTTCTGCCACCTGGCTACACCTAGAAATTCTGTCCATAAAAATTATGAACAGAATCGGTGACAAAGGGCAGCCCTGGCGGAGTCCAACACCGACAGGAAACTTATTACCCACAGGAACTTATCCGACTTATCACCGGCTATACGGACCAAGCTCTCACTGTTGTACAGAGATTGAATGGCCCGCAACAACAGGCCAGACACCATATACTCCCGCAGGACCTCCCTAAGGATACCCCGAAGGACACGGTCGAATGCCTTCTCCAAGTCCACAAAGCACATGTAGACTGGTTGGGCAAACTCCCACGCACACTCGAATATCCTTGAGAGGATAAAGAGCTGGTCCAGTGTTCCGCGACCAGGACGAAAACCGCATTGTTCCTCCTGAATCCGAGGTTCGACTAACGGATGGACCCTCCTTTCCAGCACCCTGGCATAGACCTTTCCGGGGAGGCTGAAAAGTGTGATCCCCCGAAAGTTGGAGCACACACTCCAGTCTCCCTTCTTAAAGATGGGGACCACCACCCAGGTCTGCCAATCCAATGGTACTGCCCCAGATCTCCACGCGATGTTGCAGAGGTGTGTCAACCAACATCCAGCCCTACAACATCCAGAGCCTTCAGGAACTCAGGGCGAGTCCCGTCCACCCCTGGGGCCCTGCCACCAAGGAGTTGTTTAACTACCTCAGTGACCTCACCCCCAGTGATGTTCAAGTCATCTCCCTCATCCCCAGACTCTGCTTCCACTACAGAAGGCATGTCAGTGGGATTCAGGAGGTCCTTGAAGTATTCCTTCCACCATCCGACTATAGCCTCAGTTGAAGTCATCGGCATCCCACCCGCACTATAAACCGTGTGAGTGGAGCACTGCTTTCCCCTCCTGAGTCGCCTGACGGTTTGCCAGAATCGCTTCGATGCCGTCCGAAAGTCTTTTTCCATAGCCTCATTGAACTCCTCCCACACCCAAGTTTTTGCTTCGGTCACTGCCCAAGCTGCATTCTGCTTGGCCTGCCGATACCTGTCAGCTGCCTCTGGAGGCTAACCAAGCCTGATAGGACTCTTTCTTCAGCTTGATGGCTCCCTTCACCTCCGGTGACCACCATCTGGTTCGGGGGTTACCACCACAACAGGCACCAACCACCTTGCAGCCACAGCTCTGAGCAGCAACCTCAACAATGGAGGTGCAGAACATGGTCCATTCGGACTCAATGTCCTCAGCCTCCCTTGGAATGTTGTTGAAGTTCTGCCGGAGGTGGGAGTTGAAGATCTCCCAGACTGGGGCTTCTGCCGGGCATTCCCAGCACACCCACACAATACGTTTAGGTGCACCAGGTCTGTCCAGCATCTTCCCCCGCCACCTGATCCAACTCACCACGAGGTGGTGATCAGTTGACAGCTCAGCTCCTCTCTTCACCCGAGTGTCCAGAACATACGGCCGCAGATCTGATGATACGATTACAAAATCGATCATCGACCTGCGACTGGGTGTCCTGGTGCCATGTGCATTTATGGACATCCTTATGTTCAAACATGGTGTTCGTTATGGACAAACTGTGGTTTGCACAGAAGTCCAACAACAAAACACCATTCAGGTTCAGATGGGGCAGGCCGTTCCTCCCCATCATGCCCCTCCAGGTCTCACTGTAATTGCCCACATGAGCGTTGAAGTCTCCCAGCAAGACTATGGAGTCACTAGATGGAGCACTCTCCAGCACCCAAAAAGACTCCAGAAAGGGTGGGTACTCTGAACTGTCATTCAGCGCATAAGCCCAAACAACAGTCAGGACCCGTTCCCCAGCCCGAAGGCACAGGGAAACTACCCTCTCGTCCACCTGTGAAAACTCTGACGTACAGGGAGCAAGCCGGGGGGATACAGGAATACCCACCCCAGCTCGCCACCTCTCACCAAGGGCAACTCCAGACTGGAACAGAGTCCAGCCCTTCTCCAGGAGCCCAGGCCGTGCGTTGAGGTGAGCCCAACTATATCTAGCTGGCATCTCTCAACCTCACGCACTAGCTCAGGCTCCTTCCCCACCAGAGAGGTGACATTCCATGTCCCAATAGCCAGTCTCGACCACCAGGGCCTCCGCCCTTGGCCACCACCCGACACACATTGCACCCCGACCCCTACGACGCCTCCTGCAGGTGGTGGGCCTACAGGAGGGCGGGCCCATGTAACCTCTTTGGGCTGTGCCCGGCCGAGCACCACGGGCTAATGCCCGGCCACCAGACGCTCTCCCTCGAGCTCCCTCCCCAGGCCTGGCTCCAGGGTGGGGCCTCGGACCCTATCCCGGGCACGGTAAACTGTTCCCTTGCTGTTACAAACATAGGGGTCTTCTGAACCGCTCTTTGTCTGGACCCTCACCCAGGACCAGTTTGCCATGGGAGACCCTACCAGGGGGACAGGCCCCTGGGCAACATAGCTCCTGAGATCACTGGGACACACAAACCCCTCCACCATGATAAGGTGGCGGTTCATGGAGGAGTAAGTGGAAGTGGAAGAGAAATCCATAACCTTGGTGCCACAGCCCAAAAAGCCCAATCCCCACGAGTTTTGAAACAAGTGCGAGGGACAAACAGTGACCTTTGACCTGATGATCTAAGAGCTTGGGATGAAGAATATGGTTTTAACAGGTCAGAGATATACTGGGGGGCTTGGCCATGTAAGGCCCTGAAAGTTAAAACAAAAATTTTAAAATGAAATCTAAAATTTACTGGCAACCAGATGTAGGCTTCATAGACAACTGGGAAACTTTCTGTGCAAAACCTGGTTAGGAGAGATGGTATCCATACCAATTTGAATGGAACAGTGTTCATTTCTAGAAATCTGGCCAAATTTATTAAACCTGCCAAAATGTGACCATCAAGAGTTGGGACCAGAAAACAAAGTTGTGACTAGGAAGCAGAGTTGGGGTGTTACACGCCAGTGTGCCTTATCTATGCCTTATGTATGAATTCTTGTTGCGTTTACTGACGTTGAACAAATTTTATGTCGTACACTGCGCTCAAAAATCTGTCAATGTTTTAGTGCGACTTTGGTAAGGGACGCTTAACAAATATGGATATTTTCCAGAGCATACAAAGCATATGACAGAGGGGTAACACCCAGCGTACGCTTTTCAAATAGTTAGAAAATGTCGGTCGGTCTGTGTAATTTGAGTGCTGCCGTCTGACCGCTGATGGCCGAGGCATCCACACCACTGCACCATTCTGTGGTCTGCAGCGATATGGCCTCAGGTCTGGCGGATCAGTTCAAAGGCCTCACTGAATTCTCTAAAATAGTCCATCATCGATTCACAAAATGACTCTACTGATGATATAAGACAGGAACAAGCTGTGAGTGCAGTGCCGCTGGTGTGGAAAGCTACCAGAGATAAACAAGGAAGTGGAAGCATTGTTCCAAAAATGGAAACCATTCGCATTAAACCACAGAAAACTATGATGGATTTTATTCTACATGTTCCTGGCCTGTGTGACGGTTTTCAGTTGTCTAGGGGTGCCAGCCAGGTATCTCTCCTGACATGTTAGATTTATTTTTTCTTAAGGATGCAAAGCACAGTGACTTAACACCCTCTAGCACTGAATAAAACAAAACACATATAAAGGTACTTATGCACACAATGAGTATATTAAATACAGGAAAAAACACACAAAATCATTTAGCACAGGTAACACAGTTCAACAGTTCCCACATGCCCCACAGCTCAGCAGAGTCCTCCAGGTCATTCATTCACAAGAACAAAACCAAAACAAAAATACACCCGTTCTCCCCAATGTCTCATTTTGTTTCAACAGAAAACCAAACAAAAGAAGTCCACTCCGGGTTTTACTCAGTTCTAGTTCATAAGCAAAAAGAAAGAGGAAAACAAACCAAATCCACTCCGGGTTATCCCTTAGTTCAGTTCAGTTCAAAATGGATGCAACAAAAGGCAAAGAAAGATCCCACTCCGGGTTTTCCGACAACATCCACAACAAGACAAGGAAGCACACTCCCGACTTCCTACAGGCAGTGTATACCAGCTGCTGCTGTCAACAGCTCAAAAACATAAGAAATCCAGTGCGTCTGACCAGCTGGAGACTTACGACACCACGGCACGTAGGAGAATGTCTGGTCCCGGGTCGTTCCCGTCAAATGATCCTGGCTGTTCCTTGCCGATAAGGTCCAGTCGCGAGGCTAAGCCACTTAGCCACACAAGGCTAACTTTGCCATGTGTTTGGCCGAGGTCGCGGATAACTCACATTCGTCTTCCATGCTCTCTCCCATCTACACTGAGCCCTGGCCCATAAGTAAAGTAGTATGGGCGGCGTTGGACGCTACAGCGCCAAATCTGTGTCATCCCATTGGTCAGCATCCAGAGGGTGTGTGGGTGAGTAAAAAAACAACAACACGGGTGGCCATAATTTAAGGGACAGCCATCCGGCTGTTACACTCCTTCCCCCCTGAAAAAAGCCGGAACCTATGGAGGCTTAATCAAGTCCCAAGCTGAGAGTCTGAGAATCCTAGGAAGTCCTCCTCGTCACTTTCTTCCTCAAAGATCTCCAGGACTCTCTTCCGTTGTTCTCTGTCCACCTCACTCGCAGTAGGGTAACACTGCTTCAACTGGGCCACATTGACGATGCGCAGGTCCTCACCAGAGTCCTCCAAAACGATCTCATAGTTCAGAGGTCCTATCCTCCGGGTGATCCTATACGGACCTTTCCATCGTGGGGCAAGTTTGGCTGAATAAGACAGGTCTGCTCGGGAACTGGGAGGAGTTCGAAGCCAAACCCTGTCATGTATGGCAAAGTTTGCTTCCCTCCGTTTTTTATCATAATGCTGCTTTTGTTTTTTCCTGGCTTTTTCCATGTTATAGGTTGCCAAATGCTGCAGCTCGGTTAGCTGTCTGGCTGTAGGATATGCAGGTGAGTCTGGATCACATAGGTGTGGACAGAGCTCGCTGTCAAGGGGTCCTCTTAAAGGTTGTCCCAGGTTGAGCTCTGCAGGGGTAACGCCTGTGGATTCATGTATGGCAGTGTTGAGGGCAAACCGGAACTCTGGTAAGTATTTATCCCAGGTTTTGTGTTTCTCACCAACATAAGAAGCAACCATGGTTTTAATATTGCGGTTTATCCTTTCTGTCAGGTTAGTTTGGGGATGGTAGGGAGAAGTTCTTTTCGGCTGCACATTCCAACGTTTGCAAGTCTCTTCAAATACGGAGGATAGCAACTGTGGGCCGTGGTCCGAAAGAATGTAGGTTGGCATTCCCCAGCGAGTCAGTATTTCTTTAGTGAAGATGTGGGATATGATTTCTGCGGTCGCTTTGCGAAGGGGAAACATTTCTATCCAGCGGGTATAGTAATCTACGAACACAATCAAATACACGTTCCCAAGTGTGCTACGAGGAAAAGGTCCCATAAGATCCACTCCTAACATTTCCCAAGCCCTGCTTACCAGGGTTTGTTGGAGTTTCCCAGGTGGTTTCCGGGTCTCCGGTTTGTAAAGCTGACACACCCTACAGTGTTGTACATGATTCTTCATATCCAAACTCATCTTTGGC
Organism: Archocentrus centrarchus; assembly: GCF_007364275.1. Lineage (NCBI taxonomy): Eukaryota > Metazoa > Chordata > Actinopteri > Cichliformes > Cichlidae > Archocentrus > Archocentrus centrarchus. The sequence goes on from NW_022060269.1 coordinate 1,699,004, forward strand.
CAATACGCAAGTGCTTGTAGCCGTTTGTAGGATTTGTATCTTCCAAGGTGGCCAGATAAGGGATGGTCATGACAGTAGTGGAGTAACTGCTGGCGGAGAGAGGTTGGAACGTAAATCTGATAGACTGTTTTATGCGGTAGTTGCGATACTCTTTAGACCTTGTCTTCCACAACAGTGAATTTGGTTGTGGTATCCACAATGATGTCTCCGGTCTCCATGATTCTGTCATAGAGGCATTGTATTTCTGGGTCCTCTCTTTGTCCCTTCCAAATATCTTCATCTGTGTTCTGGAGGGGCTTGTAGGTATCCTTCCCTGAGCGCAGTACAACAGTGCAGGTGAGAGACTGAAAAGGTTCTACAGGGGCTCTAGACAGGGCATCTGGCACTGTATTATATCGGCCTTTTCGGTATTCTACGGTGAAAAAGTACTCTTGGAGTTGGAGAGCCCACCGGATCAGCCTTGTACTGGGCTTTTGAGTTTCAAATACCCAGATGAGGGAAGAATGATCTGTCACAACTGTAAAATGCCTCCCCTCTAGGTAATACCGCCATTTTTCCAGAGCCCATACCACAGCCAAACACTCCTGCTCAGTGGTGGAGTAGTTCCTTTCTGCCGGGTTTAAGGTGTGGCTGGTAAAAGCTAGGACTTGTTCCGTCCCAAGTCCCATCTGTTCAGCCAGAACGGCACCCAATCCCACGTCGCTGGCATCTGTATATACAACGAATGGGAGGCTGAAGTCTGGATGACCTAGAATGGGTGGCGAAACTAGGTGTTGCTTTAGAGTTTCAAAAGCAGCCTGACATTGGGGAGTCCAACTGAACCTAGCTCCGTTGCGTTTAAGGGCGTTTAGTGGTTCCGTGATCTGGGAAAACCTGGGCACAAACCGATGGTACCAGCCAGCCATTTTGTTGCATCCGTTTTTAACTGAACTGGCCTAATGGATAAGGCACTGGCCTCCTAAGCCAGGGATTGTGGGTTTGAGTCTCATCTGGGGTGCCACTTTTTTATGTGACGGTTTTCAGTTGTCTAGGGGTGCCAGCCAGGTATCTCTCCTGACATGTTAGATTTATTTTTTCTTAACCCTTGCAAAGGATGCAAAGCACAGCGACTTAACACCCTCTAGCACTGAATAAAACAAAACACATTTAAAGGTACTTATGCACACAATGAGTATATTAAATACAGGAAAAAACACACAAAATCATTTAGCACAGGTAACACAGTTCAACAGTTCCCACATGCCCCACAGCTCAGCAGAGTCCTCCAGGTCATTCATTCACAAGAACAAAACCAAAACAAAAATACACCCGTTCTCCCCAATGTCTCTCAGTTCGTTTCAACAGAAAACCAAACAGAAGAAGTCCACTCCGGGTTTTACTCAGTTCAGTTCAGTTCAGTTCAAAACAGATGCAACAAAAGGCAAAGAAAGATCCCACTCGGGGTTTTCCGACAACGTCCACAACAAGACAAGGAAGCACACTCCCGACTTCCTACAGGCAGCGTATACCAGCTGCTGCTGTCAACAGCTCAAAAACAAAAGAAATCCAGTGCGTCTGACCAGCTGGAGACTTACGACACCACGGCACGTAGGAGAATGTCTGGTCCCGGGTCGTTCCCGTCAAATGATCCTGGCTGTTCCTTGCCGATAAGGTCCAGTCGCGAGGCTAAGCTACTCGCGGTGCCACTTAGCGAAGGCTAACTTTGCCGTGTGTTTGGCCGAGGTCGCGGATAACTCACATCCATCTTCCATGCTCTCTCCCATCTACACTGAGCCCTGGCCCATAAGTAAAGTAGTATGGGCGGCGTTGGACGCTACAGCGCCAAATCTGTGTCATCCCATTGGTCAGCATCCAGAGGGTGTGTGGGTGAGTAAAAAAACAACAACACGGGTGGCCATAATTTAAGGGACAGCCATCCGGCTGTTACACCGGTTTTCATCTATGCTGGCCCGTATATTTGTGCATAATCTGGCGATCGGCGGCCGGCACCGTTGCCAACTTTTGTGTAACAAAACTTGCTGTTGGCTGTCTCAAAAGTTGCTAAAGGATGAATCGAGGTCCGCTGTCCCCCTCGGTGCCAAAGAAAGGTCCAGACGATGCCACAACGTATGAAAGGACACAGTACGAGCGCACAAAAGTCAGTGACAGCGGAGTTTTCAGGTTTCCAGTGTTGTGTCAAAAAAGGGATTTCTTTTTTTGTTTGTTTTTTAATGTTTTTTCTTTGCTTATATCGGTAAATATACTGGTGCACATGATTTGTGAAGGACTTATATATAAAATGAAGAAATTACTTGTTTTTACCCTCATTAACAAAGAATATATTGTAGCGTCTGTTAAGACGTTGAAGAAGATGGCGAGAGATTGCCAGCAACAGTTGCCCTTTTATTAACAATTAAATGGTTGCTGTGTGCCACAACCAAAACAAAACAGTAACAACAACTAGACTGACATGGATAATGACGAGAGGGAACCCGGCGTGCTCGATGCCGAAATTGCCCAACTATTCAACTCAGACACTGAAGACACTGAAGGAATTTGATGGATTTGTGGAAGATGAATGATTTAAAATGTGAGTGTATTTTTCTGTATTTGTTACAACTGAACAATATTCTGAGTTATTGTGAATGACTTGAATAAAGTCATTCACAATAACGCTTTTGTTTCGCTCTACACATGTTTTATCATGCGCCTTATGTTTGAAAATAGACCCGTTCATTGATAGTGCGCCTTATAATGCGGTGCGCCTTATGGTCTGCAAAATACCGTATACATGATTCAAAACATTTTTTACAAATAAAAAACTGAAAAGTGCAGTGTGCAAAAGTATTCAGCTCCCCTGAGTCAACACTTTGTGGAACCACCTTTTGCTGCAATTACAACTGCAAGTCTTTTAGGGTATGTCTCCACCAGCTTTGCACATCTAGTGACTGAAATGTTTGCCCATTCTTCTTTACAAAACAGCTCAAGCTCAGTCAGATTAGATGGAGAGCATTTGTGAACAGCAGGTTTCAGATCTTGCCACAAATTCTCGATTGGGTTTAGGTCTGGACTTTGACTGGGCCATTCTAACACATGAATATGTTTGGTTTTAAACCATTCCATTGTAGCCCTGGCTTTATTTTTAGGGTCATTGTCCTGCTGGACGGTGAACCTCCACCCCAGTCTCAAGTCTTTTGCAGACTCCAACACATTTTCTTCCAAGATTGCCCTGTATTTGGCCCCATCCATCTTCCCATCAACTCTGACCAATTTGCCCGTCCCTGCTGAAGAGAAGCAGCCCCAGAGCTTGATGCTGCCACCACCATATTTGACAGTGGGGATGGTGTGTTCAGAGTGATGTGCAGTGTTAATTCTCCGCCACACATAGCGTTTTGCATTTTGGCCAAAAAGTTCAATTTTGGTCTCATCTGACCAAAGCACCTTGTTCCACATGTTTGCTGTGTCCCCAACATGGCTTCTGGCAAACTGCAAACGGGACTTTTTATGGTTTTCTTTTAACAATGGCTTCCTTCTTGCCACTCTTCCTTAAAGACCACATTTGTGCAGTGCACGACTACTAGTTGTCCTGTGGACAGATTCCCCCACCTGAGCTGTGGATCTCTGCATTTTGTCCAGAGTCACCATGGGCCTCTTGGCTGCATCTCTGATCAGTGCTCTCCTTGTTCGGCCTTTAAGTTTAGGTGGAGGGCTTTGTCTTGGTAGGTTTACAGTTGTGCCATACTCTTTCCATTTCCGGATAATGGATTGAACAGTGCTCCATGAGATGTTCAAAGCTTGGGAAATCTTTTTATAGCCTAAACCTTTTTTAAACTTCTCCACAACCTTATTCCTGACCTGTCTGGTGTGTTCTTTGGACTTGTGTTAGGAATAAAAGAATGCCACATTGTTTGATGAAAATGAAAATTATCAATCTACAAAACGCTGAATTCAAAGATGAAAAAATGATGTGGCAGGCTAGACCATTTTGCTGAAATTTCATTGCAGTGACTCAAAAAGCTACTCAGTAGTTTATTTGGTCTCTACATGCTTGTATGCATGTCTGATAATGTTAGGGCATGCTCTTAATGAGATGACGGATGAAGTCCTGTGGGATCTCCTACCAAATCTGTACCAGGGCATCGCTGAGCTCCTGGAGTCGCAACCCGGTGGTGTTGAATGGACTGAAACATAATGTCCTATTGGATTTAGGTCGGGTAAGCATGGGAGCCAGTCAGTGTTATGAATTCCTTCATCCTCAATGAACTAACTGCATGAGGCTGGGCATTGTAGTGCACCAGCATAGGATCTGACAACAAGTGCAAGGATTTCATCCAAATACCTAATGGCAACCAGGGTGCCATTGCCTAGCCTGTAGAGGTCTGTGCATTCCTACATGGAGCAGTCCAGTCCTTTTTGTCTTTAGCCCAGGCGAGACTCTTCTGAAGACGTCTCTTGTTCAAGAGTGGCTTAACACAAGGACTGCGACAGCTGAAACCCATGTCTGCATACGTGTGTGCGTGGTGGTTCTTGAAGCACTGACTCCAGCTGCAGTCCACTCTTTGTGAATCTCCCCCACATTTTTGAATGGGTTTTGTTTCACAATCCTCTCCAGGGTGCAGTTATCCCTATTGCTTGTAAACTTTTTTCTACCACATGTTTTCCTTCCCTTCACCTCTCTATTAATGTGCTTGGACAGAGAGCTCTGTGAACAGCCAGCCTCTTTAGCAATGACCTTTTGTGTTTTGCACTCCTTGTGTAAGGTGTCAGTGGTTGACTTTTGGACAACTGTCAAGTCAGCAGTCTTCCCCATGATTGTGTAGCCTACAGAACCAGACTGGGAGACCATTTAAAGGCCTTTTGAGTTAATTAGCTGATTAGAGTGTGGCACCAGGTGTCTTCAATATTGAACCTTTTTCATAATATTCTATGAGATCCTGAATTTGGGGTTTTCTTTACTTGTAAATGGTAAATGGACTAGTTCTTATATAGCGCTTTTCTACTCTGTTTGAGCACTCAAAGCGCTTATACAACACATTTACCCCATTCACACCTATTCATACAAGCACTTCCATGATTAATTAAGCTAAGTGCTTTTATTATCTAACATTCACACACATTCACACTCCAACGATTGCATTGGAGAGCAACTTGGGGATAAGTATCTTGCCCAAGGATACATTGGCATGCAGCCTGGAGTAGCCAGGAATCGAGCAGCCAACTTTCTGATCAATAGGTGACCTGCTCTACCTCCTGAGCTACAGCCACCCCATTGTCAGTTATAATCATCAAAATAAAAATAAACAAACATTTGAAATATATCAGTCTGTGTGTAATGAATAAATATAATATACAAGTTTCACTTTTTCAATGGAATTACTGAAATCAACTTTTTCATGATATTCTAATTTTATGACTAGCATCTGTAAATCCATTAGAGTGTTTGAGTCAGGGTTGTGTTGGGGACCCCTGATTACTGACCCACAATTTTAAGAATAACTAATATGTGTACAGGAACATTCTTATCCTGCACACAAAATAGTTGCACATACAAAGTTACCATGAGATTTATGAATGAAAATCATTTTAAACTGATACACACCTGCTTACTATCTGCAGTCTGCATATTGTCAGGTCCCATTTCTCTATATATGACCCCAGTTATAGAGCCTAGAGGCCGGCCATTGACCGCTTGTGACCCCCTTATCACAGGGGAAAAATCTGTATTTACTGACCAGTTGGCAAGTGGTTGCTGGAGGTTGCTGGTTGTCACAGGGTCAAATTATTTGCATGGTGTATGGTGCAACACAGAAAACCTCCTTGACATTGTTGTGGTTGCTAGTTTGCCACAGTTGCCTAGTGTTTGGAAGGGAGTCTAGGACTAGGAGGGAGTCTTGGGAAAATGGAATGGTGTCTGAATTAGTCCAGGTTGTAATGTCAATAAAAACAATCAGGCTGAAAGGCTTCTTTATGTCTAAGAGTTCCTGGTGGAGTTCTTAATAAATTTAAGGTACAGCAGCAGAGTTGTGTCACTGTATGCCTTCTGGGCCAAAATTAAACAAAACCTAGATGGGGTTGATTGTAATATTAGATCAGGAATGTTGATTAACCTTACAGTGGCTAATTAGAAAACTTAGTGATAACTGAACATCATTAACAGCAGAATAAAATAACAAACTAAAATAACAACATACTTGTGTGGTTTACTCAGTCTAAATAATCTTTAACCATAGCACTTTAATTCTCCAGAGCATTCACAAAATTAATAGAGGACTCAAATAAATAAATAAATCCTGTATCTTTAATGATGGGAAAATGTTTTGGACAAATTCTGATTTTTCCTCTTTTCCTAGGGATTAGTCACCTGGGAAAAGACAAAAAGAAAAAAGGGTTTGAACCTATAATGACAGGATCAGTTATTCAGCAAATAAATACTAATTGATGAAAGTGTGATAATAAATATTTTTTTATGTGATGTGCTTTAAACAGATATATTCTGAGGTTATGTTTGCAGAATGATCATGAATCTTGTGTCTCCTGCTTTAGTCCACTTGCTTGACATTTTTGTTTGTTTGGTCTTTATAGAAAAGGAGGGTGATTTTGGGAAATAAGAGTGCTAATAATAATTCTGCTTTTCATATGCTTTTCCATTCTTCACTGAAAAAACGAGCTGCTGTCTGTCTCTAACAAATGTGTGTGTGTGTGTGACCTTGTTGAAGTATAAACACAGATTAAAGAACTCAGTAGCTCACAGAAAATCATTTGAGAGCAACTCTGGCTTGTAATGACTTAATGTTCTTTAAAATATATTATAATGTCATGTTGTTTGTTTTCATGTTACTTTTAGTTTTAATCATTAGGTTATTAACCATAGGGGTATTAAATTTTCACACCATAAATGGTGTGAAAAAAGGAGGGAACTGTTAGGAATTATTTTTACTCAATGAATAAAGAACAAATGTTTAAACGTAATTCCAGTAAATTAATTAATAAACAGTGGATCAACCAAATAATGGGTAGCACTTTCTATTACAGCTCGGTAATAATGTGGTAATAAGGGGGTAATAATGGGGTAACAAGCTGGAAACAAAAGGTAATAATGGGGTAATATACAGGACATTATCATCCAATTAACAAGGTAATTACCAGCTAATATCCAAGTAATACCACTAGTAACAACAGTGAAAAAGCTGGAAACAGAAGGTAATAATGAGGAAATTTAACGGTTATTGCCATCCAATTATCAAGGTAATTACCAGCTAGTATCAAGTAATACTGCTGGTAACAACAGCGGTTACAATTGAGTAATATTCCACTGAAATTTATGTAAATGGATCGTAAGGCCCCCAAAACTGATGGTAATGCTGTGGAAACAGAGATATGCCCTTGAGGCTAAACCCTTTAGTAATAGTAGCTTAAAAATGTGGTAAAAATATTGTATGGAGATAGCAATAAGGAAGTAATGTTTATGCATTTAACTTTTCATAATTTTTAATAAATTGTAATAAACGCAAAATTATGAAGTAATATTGGCTAATGTTTTAACATAATAGGATGGTATTACCATGTTATAAGGCTTGAATTAATTATACCTTAGGTTCTCAGCATTCTGCTTTGCTTAATAGCCTAAATATTATGCTTAATGCTTTGGCTTATTAAATGGAAATATTTATGGTAATTTCTTTGTAATAAGCAGGAATCAGGGCTGCAAAATGCAAAACCGACTGTTTCTATGCAATAACCTATTAAAGCAAACTACAAGAAGTGTGAGCATTATCTGGAAATGCTCATGGTAGTTTCTGTGTATTAAGCAGGAATCAGGGCTGCAAAATGCAAAACCGACTGTTTCTATGCAATAACCTATTAAAGTAAACTACAACAAGTGTGAGCATTATCTGGAAATAATGGTGGTAGGTTCTGTGTAATAAGCAAGAATCAGGCTTGTAAACTGACTGTATTTATTGCCAAGTTAATCACTGAATAAAACAAAAGTCAAGAGTTCTGATGATGAACTGGAAACACATGGAAAATGCTAAACTACCTGTTTGAAAAACATTAAGTATTAGATTTAAAAAAATAAACATGCATAAAACACTCATTAAAAGCTCGCTGGAAAATAACTGCATTGTATTTGTTTGAGGATCACAATATTAAGCATAGCTAAGAGGTCTATTTAAAATAGTTTTTGAAATTGCATAGGAGTGTAGAAGATCCTCTGTCACAGCACATTTAAATCTGGATGACAATGGAATACATATTTTAAATGTCCAATACACAAAAACAAAATGCCATCCATCTATGCATTTTTTCCAGGGGAGCTGGACCCTGTCTCAGCTGTCATTTGCGGGAGATGGGCTACACATTGGACAGGTCACCAGTCTGTCATCGGGCTAATGCCGAGACGAACTATTCACATTTACAACTAGGGTCAATTTACACAGTCAGACCTAGAGCTAATCACCAATTTATCTAACCCCATGCATGACTGTGGGAGGAAGCCAGAGTAGCCAGAGAGAGCCCACACAGATCTGGAGATAACATACAAACTCCATGCAAAAGGCTCCAGCCACAGGGGTGATGTTATTGTACTGGATGTATGGCTCTTATATCCTTGAAAAGGCGACCAAGGGGTCCATTTCTGTGTTGTCTACCCAGCCAGTAGTTCCACTCAATAAAATGTAGGATCTCTCTCAGTGACTTCTCAGTCATGTTGCCTCTGAAACGGTACACCTCTTGCTTAAAGGTTCTCCAGGACCTTTCTATATGCTGGGTATGTGCTCCTGTAGCAGGGTGAACAAAAAAACTCTGGTGATTGACTTGGTAGTGTATATACCCATGTTGCCTCAGTCTGCAGTAGGAACGCCAAGAGTCACTCAAAATTGTACTTGCAGGTCTAACATATCGCTGTATAATAGGAAGTAGTCTTTCAGAATTTCGTCTGCGAACAAATTTCAACACAGGCCTCCTTCTCCGTTGATTGACTTCCAACAATCCAAAAACCCAGCCTCTCCTGCGCCAAGTAGCACCAAATCGCCCGCGTGCATACTGAAAAATTAGAAGTTTTTGGAAAGAGGACAGTGTTAAGGCATGATTTATTTGCAGTTGTCTGAACAACAATTTCATAGATACAGATGTACCTATCACCATTATTCACCAATTAATATCTTAAATAAATTCATATCTTTACCTTTCTCTTGTGACAAAACTTGCTCTCATCAATGACAACAAAACCATGTCTTCCACCTATTCTCATTTTCCCCGTCCTCTTCAGGTGCTTAACTGCTTGCACACACACCCTCCTTAGTGTCTTGGACATCTTGGACAAAGTGCGGCTGCTTCCACAGACTCCCTCTTCAATTAAGTCCACTTGCCTCAGTCTTAGCCCTTGTGCAAACCTGCAGCAATGTAGTAAACCTATATGAATAATGTTAATGTGATATTAACACAGTTTATTACTGACTTCTTAATCATGTAAAAGGTGTTACTGTTATGTCACATGTATGAAATTATTATAAAATAATAATGTGGTAGAATAGAAGGGATATTACTAAAGGTGGTTCTACACACTACTTAATCATGGGGTGTACTTAGTTAGTACTTAATTTTCATATACTGCTTCTTCATTTTTGCGTAGCTTTTATTAAATAAATAATGAAATGTTGTTGCTGCTCATTCAAGGTTGCATTTACCTAATTTTACAACAGTTTGTGTTTAATATTATGCTATGAGTCAAAATAGTTTACTACATGCAGTACATATGTACTTACTGTTTATCATGACTATATGTATGTCTGTGTAACAAACCTATGCATGAACATCATCCAAGAAGTCAAGGAGGAGCGAGAGCCTGAGAAAATAGACCCATCTCTTATGGATTTGGACATGAATCTATTATGTCTTCGACACACCCTTTGAACAAAATATGCCATTTGGTAAAACATAATGAATACATGAATTAATACATTAAATATCAATAAACAACAATAATAATATTTTAAATTTTTGTGACTGTGCTGATTAGCTGATGGTATTTTACAAAATGTCTTACTAAAGTACTTTCAAAGTACTCTCCAAATGCAAATAACTAACCTAGAAATGTGTAATTCAGGCATATGGAAGACATAGGTCAAATTTAAGAAATTTATAGGAAATCAAGAACTTACCAGCGATATCCATCTCTTGTGTTGCCACCTTTTCTCATTTTCATTTTTCTTTCACACAGAGAGCATCTCTTCTTTTTTGAGAGTAATTTCAGTTTTTGAAGCCATTTTATAAGTACAAGCTTCTTCTTATTTCCCCTTTGTGTTATGTTTAATAATTTTTCAGCGGTGTTCATGTTGAATGGACTGCAAGTCGAGTATGAATCACATACTGGCGCCAGATAGTAAAGCAGCTGTCTGGTCCGTCAGTTAATGGTCCCCCTTTCACTCTGCTTCCACGGCAGTAAGAAAAGTAAATAAAAATAATAAATAACTTCATTCTTTAAGTGCAAAAAGCAAATTTATTTGGATTTATTGTCAATTTAGATTCAGTTAAGTGGGACAATGTACCCTGTTTTCGTTACAGCCGTAGGAGTGCCTGTGCATCACTTTAAATCTTCCCCCTCCAAACTAAGCTCTGCTGGAAAGAACCGGCTGCCAGTAGGTGGCAGACTGCGGTCTGGTGGGAATATGCACATTTTCTTTTATCTCTGGAGGAGAGAGAAAGAAGAAGTTGGCGCCAACAGCCACACTTTGCCTCCTTTTTTGGCGTACCTCACAGTTCCAAGCTGGCAAAAACCACTGGATTACAAGAGTGTCTTTGGAATAAAATCGCCATACTTTCTACTGTTGTAAGGTTGCAAGGTAAGAACATGAATTCTTAATATTACAGAAAATTATGCACATTTTTGTCTTTTTTGATAACATGCTGTGATGTTTCGGGGTTGGCACATTTTTATTATATATATATATATATATACATACATACAACAAAGGAACTAGTTTGTGTCAGTCTGAATCACTGTGTGGTTTATTTTGATCCTGATAATTGATGTTTTGAGGTTTGTCAAAAATACTTGATATTGGACCATTGTGTATATGTGTAGACCCAGAGGGTTATTGGTTTATAGTCAGGTGTATTTCCTGTATCCTTATTTAAAAAAAAAAAAAAAGTTAAATTCTGCACTTTGTATTTGCTTAACTATATTACTGGCTCATTATTAACGATAGCCATTAAATATTCCAAAGTTACCAGTAAACCATTGAATGTTTCCAATACAATATTCTAACATTTCAGAGCTATGCCTTTAAGAAGAAGGTACAACACAGCCAACCAGGTACATCCATCTGTGAGTGCTGATGGCAGTGCTGGATCTGCACAGGTGGAACAACTTGACAATGTAGAGGGTAAAGGAGAAAGTAAGTATACAATCTTATCCACAAGCATTAATTGACTACACTCATGTAGGCTTTTTCAGTATGACACCTTTAATGCACCAGTATTTATAAATCACTACCCCCTAATTCTATACTCCTCTCAAACTTCCTACAGTTCACTATTAAGTCTTCAAAAATACAGGGGGAAAATACCTATCATTACTCATTTTTGTAAGCGCAAACTGTCATATATGTTAAAAAGCATTCTGTTGTAGAATTTGACTGTATTCACAAGTAAAGTTTGAAGCAAAAGTTAGTATTTATTGGCAGCCATAGACTGAAACGTAACATATATTTTAGAATCTGCTAATAACACAACAGTGAAGACACCGAAATAATTTAATTGTTGTAGAAGAAGAACATTATGGAAAAGAGAAACTCAAACAAAAAACCCAACAATGTTGCCATACATTGTATAATACAATTAAAACATCAAAATTGATTCCTTGGTTTTCATTGTATCTAAACATGTCCTTTTTCTTTTGTTTTGTGATGATATATATTTTTTTTACCATTATAGCGCCAGGAACTCCATCTACGTTGGCTCCAACTGCTACAGCAATAATTCAGCAGCTAAGAGACAAAATTACTGTCCTTGAAGATGAAAGAAATTTCCTCAGAGAACAGCTGAAAAAAGCACTGGATAACATCCCTACTACTTCAGGTGAAACACAGAAATTGTGATCTGCTTTGATTTATTGATAATTTAAAAATGCAATATGGCTTATATATATATATATATATATATATATATATATATAAAAACAGAGGACACCTACAATCTAAAGCCTCATCCATTTTTTTAGAGTTTATAATCTAACCTGTTGAAGAACTTCAACTGTCAGTCATCTTCCATCAGTCCGGTCAATGAAAAAAATGGTTTGTTTTTAGAGTCGTGGCCAAAGGCTTCAGCAGTTGCAACACTAAGAAAGCACTCTGTGTTGACCCTGCGACAGGCTAGCGACCTGTACAGGGTGTACCCTGCCTCTTGCCCTATGTCAGCTGGGAGAGGCTCCAGCCCCCCCGTGACCCTGAAAAGGATAAGCGGAAGAGAATGGATGGATGGATGGACGGACGAATTGTTTGTGATAGATTTTCACTGTGTCATAGACACATTTATAAATAATTTAATATAAACATGTAAAAGTAGATGGATACAAAACTTTGTGCCATTGTCACAACTTTTGATCACAACTGTATACTCCACTTGTCTCTTTTTCACAGTACACTTTATTTTATTTTTTTATTTATTTATTTTTTACAATTCTCAGCAAAACGACATCATTCCCCCTCAAGTTCCAGTTCCTCAGATTCATCAGCCTCAGACTCTGAGTCGTCTTCTTCACCGAGTGACGGGAAAAAGAGCAAGAAGGCCAAGAAGAAGAAGAAGAAGAAAGTGTCACAGTTTGGCAAAAGAAGTATGTTATGTAGCAGTTAACATTCTTTTTTTACATTTTTTTTTAGAAAATGTCAGATTTGCTGACACAGTCATATAGCTATGTGTCACAGTGAGTTCTGTCTTGTATGACTGCTCAGTTGTGTGATTTAACATTTTAGGTATTAAGAGTGTAAATATTGGAAACAATTCAACACATATATACTTACTTGTTCATGCCTCTGGATGTGTTGTGATTGTTTTGTTCTTGGCTTTTACAGTGAAACACCCAGAAGATGTCAAACACAGGTATATGTTTGTTCTTAAAACATTCAAGAAAACACACAGCCTGAACCGAAGTTGTGAAAAACTCAACGTGGATCGAAACACTATTGCCTACACAGCCGTCATTGCTGAAGTCCTTTTGGTAGCGGACAGCGAGGAGAAATGTAGGGTTCCACCCTTTACTGGCGGCTCACTCCTTAAGTATGCAAAAGAGGTGAAGGTTTTCCTTGATGATGAGCCAGAGTTAAGAGCAAGAATAGACAAAAAGAAAAAAGAGAGAGAGTTGTTGCCCATCTCTTACAAAATCAAAGGGAATTAGGAAGTTCTTCTTGCTTTTTTCTATTTTTTTGTCACAACCTTTTGAGAAAATGTTTGCAGTTTTAACATGAATAGTTTAGTTAATGAGAAGTCTGTTTTTTCCAGCTATTTCCAGGATTGGATGATGTTTTATTAATTTCTTTGTGATAACTATTCATGTGTGATAAGTTTTTCTTTGAATATTACCCATAAGAAGTGAAACCATAGGGTTGTTTTATTGATTTACTTTGTTTTATTTTTTCGCATGTCTTTGTGTTGTTGATGTTGGTTGTTTGTTTGTATTTTCATTTTGTAAATCCTGATCTCATATCTTAGAATACAATATTTCTTTATTTACTTATGTTCAGGCATTGATCAAGTTATCATTTTTATAAGGTTGCTTCAAGTTTATCCATGTTGTGTTATACAGACATTGCTTTGTTCTTTAAGGAAAATGACAATAAAACTGCAAGTTCATGAAGGAATTTGGTCAGCATTTTTAGTTTAGTATATGTAAACAAGCAGAAATTTCTTCTTGTAATCTGATGGTTTTTGCAGTTATTGCTATAGAACCTACCACCATTATTTCCAGATAATGCTCACACTTCTTGTAGTTTGCTTTAATAGGTTATTACATAGAAACAGTCGGTTTTGCATTTTGCAGCCCTGATTCCTGCTTATTACACAGAAACTACCATGAGCATTTCCAGATAATGCTCACACTTGTTGCAGTTTACTTAAATAGGTTATTGCATAGAAACAGTCGGTTTTGCATTTTGCAGCCCTGATTCCTGCTTATTACAAAGAAATTACCATAAATATTTCCATTTAATAAGCCAAAGCATTAAGCATAATATTTAGGCTATTAAGCAAAGCAGAATGCTGAGAACCTAAGGTATAATTAATTCAAGCCTTATAACATGGTAATACCATCCTATTATGTTAAAACATTAGCCAATATTACTTCATAATTTTGCGTTTATTACAATTTATTAAAAATTATGAAAAGTTAAATGCATAAACATTACTTCCTTATTGCTATCTCCATACAATATTTTTACCACATTTTTAAGCTACTATTACTAAAGGGTTTAGCCTCATGGGCATATCTCTGTTTCCACAGCATTACCATCAGTTTTGGGGGCCTTACGATCCATTTACATAAATTTCAGTGGAATATTACTCAATTGTAACCGCTGTTGTTACCAGTAGTATTACTTGATATTAGCTGGTAATTACCTTGATAATTGGATGGCAATAACCGTTAAATTTCCTCATTATTACCTTCTGTTTCCAGCTTTTTCGCTGTTGTTACTAGTGGTATTACTTGGATATTAGCTGGTAATTACCTTGGTAATTGGATGATAATGTCCTGTATATTACCCAATTATTACCTTTTGTTTCCAGCTTGTTACCCCATTATTACCCCCTTATTACCACATTATTACCGAGCTGTAATAGAAAGTGCTACCCAAATAATAAATGAGTGCAACTGATCAAAAAGTAGTAGACTAACTTCTCTGTTTCCGTGCATCTTATCTTGAGGACCGGCCACAGAACATACAATTAAAACATCACCAATGTCACCATGTTCTGTCATTAATCTGGACAAGATTTCTCTGTATTGATTAAATTAGAACATCACGAAGAAGATGTGCTCATGACTGAGAGAAATCTGGGTCATGAAAATCCAGCTTGGACAAGACCGAATGACGAAAGACAACTCATAGTGCCCAGAGCTTGTTTATGTTTAGATAACAGGCTTTCAGTATAAAAATGTTATGGTTAGACAGGAACAGAGAGAGAGAGAGTGCACACTCTTACTCTGAGTCCCCACATGGCCATGTGTGTATTTTTTTCTGATTCTTTAATATATTAAATGTCTTACTTTTTAATGAAATTGTTTCAGGTGTCTTCCTTCATAAACAACCTGTTTACCTGTCTGCTGCAAATACTCATTATCTGAAACTTGGCTTATGGCCATACCACCCTGAACCCATCTGATCTCGGAAGCTAAGCAGGGTCGGTCCTGGTTAGTACTTAAATGGGAGACCCCCTGGGAATAGCAGGTGTGGTGAGCTTATGAGGTGGCTGTGGCTCAGGAGGCAGAGCTGGTCACCTACTAATCAGAAGGTTGGCGGTTTGATTCCTGGCTGTTCTGGGCTGCATGCCAAAGTATCCTTGGGCAAGATACTGAACTCCAAGTTGCTCTCTGATGCATGTGTTGGAGTATGAATGTGTGTGAATGTTAGACAGTAAGCACTTAACTGAGTTACACATGGAAGTGCTTGTATGAATGGGTGAATGTAAACATGTATAAGCGCTTTGAGTGCTCAGATAGAGTAGAAAAGCACTATATAAGAACTAGTCCATTTAAGAGTGCAATATAAACTGGCAAAGATTATGCATTACTGAGAGCTTTAGCTTTTCAGTGACCTGTGAATAAATGTATCAACAGTAAACTGACTTCAGCCTGTTTCTTACCAAACCACAAAATACATTTCACGTTGTGCAAAAACCTGAAACAAACATGCATTCTCTTTCGCTTACTCATCCAGGTCATTGTCCAGTTTTCTTCCTACCTTTTGGACTGTGTCTGTATTGTCCAAATGGGCTATATGTTTCACACAAGTAACTGTCACTATTTACTAAATCCTCTTTCCCTGCTCATTGGTCTCCAGTGGGGCTCATTCAGCCACATCAGGCCTGTTATCAGCACTATCATCAAGGCTGAAATGTTTCCATGCTGCGCTTCAGTCAATGGACCCTGCAAAAAGACAGGCTTCTCTGCTGAACAGCTTGTGCCAGGCAATCTGTATTATCTTACACACATATGCACACGTGCGCACACACACACACACACACACACACACACATAGATTGAGGCAATCTGTGCTATCCATTAGCTGAGAGCTGAGAGCTATTCCCCACACCTTGAACACTACTCTCCTCCTCAGACATCTTCTCAGATTCAATCAATAGCTACTAGCTCACCACAGAAAGAGGGTTGTCCTTGTGTGTGTGTGTGTGTGTGTGTGTGTGTGTGTGTGTGTGTGTGTGTGTGTGTGTGTGTGTGTGTGTGTGTGTGTGTTTTCACGGGAGAAAAAAACAGTGGGGATACAGGTGGAGAGAGAGTGGGGGGCTAGATTGAGATGGAGTGATGGTGGAGCCAGAGGATGAAGAATGCTGATGCTGCTGTTATCACAGAGGATGTCTAACCAAAGCATCACTGAGTTGCTCTGTAATTCTCCTTTATGCTGTACTACGACTGGCAGGTTTTCTAACACACACCAAACAATTTTTAATCTAGCACCCGCTCTGTGTTTTGTATGTATTCCTTTGGCATTGCAAAAACTTGGAGTGAGTGCTTTAATGTTAGCATGTTTCATGACAAGCTTAGACTCATCAATAAGACTAGGAAAGCTCAATATAAATGCCAGTCCATTTAATTTCTAAATAATATTTTGGCAGTATTATGTTCAGTTTGAGAGGAAGAAGTCATCAGCAGAAGCTGCACTAAATTTCAACAATACCAAGAATGATTTCAAAAAAGTCATCTCCCTTTTCTCATTGTCAGTTGCTCAGAATTGCTACCAAAACTTTAAGTCCAAAGATGAAGGTGAGAAAAGGACTCTCAGCCATCCTGCAATATTATTTTGTTGCCACTTTATGCATTGGTAACTTCCTCACTATTTATTAATGCCACTGAAGCCTTACATTCTTTCTAAAGAATCTATGTAATTTACAACACCATTTATGGCACAAAGGTCTTGGATGTGATTGTCTTTTTCGCCATGATCTGTGGTCCTCCACACCGCCTTGCACTTTCTTTCCTCTTTTTGTGATTGTCTGTGTGGATGGGTGCATGGATGTTGTGTTCCAGAGGCGGAGCATGCTAGAGGTCTCTATTTATTTATTTACCATCCATCCATTCGCTTCCGCACATCCTGTTAAGGGTCGCGGGGGGGGCTGGAGCCTATCCCAGCTGTCATAGGGCGAGAGGCAGGGTACACCCTGAACAGGTCGCCAGCCTGTTGCAGGGCCAACACAGAGGGACAGACGACCTTTCACACTCACATTCATGCTCTCATTCACACCTATGGGCAATTTAGATTAGCCAATTAACCTAACCCCAGTAAGTGCATGTCTTTGGAATGTGGGAGGAAACCGGAGTACCCAGAGGAAACCCACGCAAGCACGGGGAGAACATGCAAACTCCACACAGAGAGAGGGAGAGGCCTGGACCAAGGTGGAATCGAACCCAGGCCTTCCAGATGGTATTCTAACTGTGAGGCAGCAGTGCTATCCACTACGCCACCGTGCTGCCTATTTATTCCTGCCTATTTATTCCTGTAAGAAATTATGGTCTACCTGGAAATACAGAAAATAAAACAATTTCTGGAAGGTGGTACACAATCTGTCTTTACACCATTACACCAAAATAGCACCATTATGTTTGTATGTAAATTGCTATCTAAATTGTAAACAGGATAAAGCTTGTTGGTTACAAGATACTATTTCCTATTTTGAATATGACTTATCTCTTATTTGAAATGAGGTGGCTGACTCCATCCTGCAACAACAGTAGCAATCACAAAACTTCCTTTCTTGATGAAGTTCAGTTGTTACTGTAATTTTCATCTGATCTGTCTAATTATAAGATTTGAAAAAATACATGTTTAAGGTTAAATTTGGAGACTTTATTTTACAAATTATTTAGATTACCTTTACAGATTGTAAGGTTAAAATACACACTATATTGCCAAAAGTATTCACTCACTCATCCAAGTCTTTGAATTCAGGTGTACAACTCACTTCCATGGTCACAGGTGTATAAAATCAAGCGTCTGTGCATACAGACTGCTTCTACAAACATTTGTGAAAGAATGGGTGACTTTCAGGAGCTCAATGAATTCCAGCGTGCTACCATAATAGAATGACACCTGTGCAACAAGTACAGTCATGAAATTTCCTCGCTACTAAATCTTCCACAGTCAATTAGTTAGTGGTATTACAGCAAAGAGCAGGGTCAGTGAATACTGAGGTACATAGTTCAGTTAAATTAATTTTAGTTCAATTCAATTAATTTCAGTTCAATTCAATTTAATACAATTCAAATTTATTTATATAGCGCCAAATCACAACAAGCAGTCAACTCAAGGCCCTTATACTGTAAGGTAAAGACCATAAAATAATTACAGAGAAAACCAACAATCAAAACGACCCCGTATGAACAATCACTTGGTCCTAGTGGGAAGGAAAACTCTGTTTTAACCCCTTAACTGGCAGCAAAAAAATCACCTGAGAAAAACTACATAACACCCTCTGGTTATTATTGGCTCTGAACAACCCATTTCATAGCCTATTAACTGGCTGCGTCTGGTCCGCCGGCCGAATGAAGTGCATTTATATGGCAGGCTAGACCCGCCCATTTTGACTGACACCTCATTCGGCCAATCATGTTAAGAAATGGGTTTCCCAGAGCCAATAATACTCAGAGGGCGTCACGTAGCTTTGTCAGGTGATTTGGTGCAGCCAGTTACATGATTGGCCGAATGACGTGTCAATAAAAATGGGAGGGTCTAGCCTGCCATATAAAAGGGACTACAAACGGCCCGTCACCGGGCCCTTGCCAGTTAAGGGGTTAAGAGGAAGAATCCTCTGGCAGAACCACTCTCAGGGAGGGGCAGTCATGTGCCGCGACCAGTTGGGGCTGAGGGGAGAGAGACAGGACAAAAGGGTTGCTGTGGAGACATGTTCTCTGGAGTGACAAACAACTTCTCCGTCTAGTAATCCAATGGCTGAATCTGGCTTCGGCGGTTGCCAGGAGAATGGTACTTGCCTGAGTGTACTGTGCGAAGTATAAAGTTTGGTGGAGGGGGGAGTTGGTGTGGGGTTGTTTTTTAGGAGGTGGGCTCAACCCCCTAGTTCCAGTGAAAAGAACTCTTAATGCTTCAGCAGATCAAGACATTTTGGAAATATCATTCTCCAAACAAGAACTTGACTGGCCTGCACACAGTCCTGACCTCAAGCCAACAGAACACCTCTGGGATGAATTAGAGTGGAGACTGTGAGCCAGGCCTTCTTGCCCAACATCAGTTTCTGACCTCACAAATGCCCTTTGGGAAGAATGGTCAAAACTTCCCATCACCACACCCATAAACCTTGTGGAAAGCCTTCCCAGAAGAGTTGAAGCTGTTATAGCTGCAAAGGGCGGGCCAACACCATATTAACCCTAGAGTAAGAATGGGATGTCACTCAAGTTCCGTGTGAAGGCAGAAGGTCGAAAACTTTTGGCAGTATGATGTACATTAGAATATACAACAACAACACAATAGCTAAGACATCTAATTTAATTATTATATAAGAAGAAAGCTATTAAAAGGTTAAACATGAGTTCTGGATAATGTGTGGTATTCATATCACTGAAATAAAGAAGGTATAAAAAAAAGCACTCATTTTGAAAAAGACTGAACCACTTATTGCCTGCATTTTAAATTGACCTCACAGTTAGGAAGGATAGTGTTTATTTGTCACATGCACAGTTATACACAGTACAATGCACAGTGAAATGTATTTTGTACCTGCAACCTTATATACACACACATATAAATAAGAATAAAAATTAAAAAAAAGTAATTCACACTATACACTATACTCTATATACTATACACTATACACACTTTTTAAATTATGATATTTACACCGTGCAATAATGGTCCAGTTAGGGCTCAGAGTTGAGCAGACGGATGGCTTGTGGGTAAAAACTCTTCTTCAACCTTTCAGTCTTAGCCCTCAGGCAGCGGTAACGCCGGCCTGATGGGAGCAGGGAGAAGAGAGAGTGTCCGGGTGGCTGGGCTGTTTTAGGATCTTCATGGCCCTCAGCCTGCACTGCTTGGTGTAAATGTCCTGCAGGTTGGGGAGGGTGGTTCTGATGGTCCGTTCAGCTGAACGAACCACCCTTTTTAGGGCCATGAAGTCCTGCTTGGTGCAGTTTCCCATCCAGGTGGTGATGCTCCCACGCATGATGCTCTCAATGGTGCAGGTGTAAAAGTTCCTGAGCACCTTGAGTGGGAGCTTGAAGTCTCTCAGCCGCCTGAGGAGGTAGAGACGCTGTCTGGCCTTCTTCACAGTGATGTTTATGTGATGAGTCCAGGACAGGTCCTGTGAGATGGTCACTCCCAGGTATTTGAAGGTGTCCACTCTTTCCACCTCAGCACCACTGATGACAAGTGGATGGTAGTCCCTCTGCTGCTTCCTGCTGAAGTCCACGATCAGTTCCTTTGTTTTGCTGACGTTGAGCAGGAGGTGGTTCTCCTTGCACCAGTTCTCCAGGCGGGAGACCTCTCTCCTGTAGGCTGTCTCCTCATTGTGAGAGATTAGTCCCACAACAGCAGTGTCGTCAGCAAACTTGATGATGACGTTGGACTCTGACGTGGCCTCGCAGTCATGGGTGTACAGTGAGTACAGCAGAGGGCTGAGCACACAGCCTTGGGGGGATCCAGTGTTGAGGGTGAGGGAGGATGAGGTGAGGTGACCCACTCGTACCACCTGTGGTCTGCTGGTCAGGAAGCTGTGAACCCCCCTGCACAGGGATGGGCCCCGGCCCAGGTCCAGCAGCTTAGAGACCAGCCTGGAGGGAACTATGGTGTTGAATGCTGAGCTGTAATCTACAAACAGCACTCTCACATAGTTCCCCTTACCAGTGTCTATGTGTGAAAGGGTCTTGTGGAGGAGGAAGGATATGGCGTCGTCTGTGGATCTGTCTGGCCGGTATGCAAACTGTAGTGGGTCGAGGGTGGTGGGCAGTGAGGAGGTGATGAATGTCTTGATGAGTCTCTCAAAACACTTCATCACCACAGAGGTGAGTGCTATGGGCCTGAAGTCATTGGGGCTGCTGGGGTGTGGTTTCTTTGGGACAGGGACTATGATGGACTTTTTAAAGCAGGTGGGAATCACACACAGTTTCAGTGAGAGGTTGAATATCAGTGTAAACACAGGTGCCAGCTGGTCAGCGCAGGTCTTAAGGACACGTCCACTAATACCGTCTGGTCCAGCCGCTTTCCTGGTGTTTACACGTCTAAACGCCCTCCTCACGTCGCGCTCCGTCACAGTGAGTGTCTCCGCCCCTCCGGCCGGGAGCGCAGCGGGCTGTCGGCTTCCCGACTCAAAGCGCGCAAAGAAGATGTTGAGTTCATCAGCCAGAGAAGCGTCGGCACTCACCGGGTGGGTGTGTGGTGCTTTGTAGTCCGTGATGGTGCGTAGTCCCTGCCACAGTCCCCTGGGGTCAGACTGTTGTAGTTGCTGTTCCAGTCTGCGGCCGTAGCGATGTTTAGCCTCTTTCACCGCTCTGCGGACAGTTAGTGACAAAATAACAAACATTTTAATAAATTAACTGTTGTAAAAGTAAAACAGTGAAAGTTTATCACACCATCCATCTCTGCCTCCTCTTCACTGGACCTGCAGCCTCTCTCATCCACCATCCACACTGTTCTGCTTCAGTCTGCAGCCCTCCTCAGCTCTGCTCCTCAGGCCTGAAACCCATCAGAATTAGCTGCTCTGCTCTAGATTTCAAGCTTTGTTTGCTCAGATTAGTACTCCACACTGCACTCTCTGCTCAGTTTAACTGTAACTCCCCCACTGCTCTGGAATGCTAGCAACCCGCCTGGTTCTCCATGCATCCGTTGACACTCTCTCTCCTTCTGACCCACTGTGCCCCAGCTCAATGTCCCATCTGTGACCTATTCAGCTCTGCAGTAATTATACATCATTTATCTAACTACAGTCCCCTATGTATTTATCTATCAATCACATCTAACTAGCTCTGGCTCCTGTTTTAGAAGCTTTCATATCAAAATGTGTGCAAACATTATGTGTTGCTAGGCAACTCAGCATGCTGCAGTTGTTGTTTTACATTCATTTCTACAGAGTTACATGATTTTTAAAATTCCAAGGGGTCAAAATGCCCTCCCCCCCGGCAGTTCTTATTGTAAAACCCTGTGACCTCTGACCTAAAAGGGTGTTATAAATACAAATAGGTGGGCTTCTTATTTTCTACAGTTAGTCAGAATACTTTATTAATTACAGGGAGAAACTGGATTTTTACAGATGCTCACTTGAAATATAAAAATGAAAAATAGAAAATGTGAAATCTATATATACATATACAAAAAAAAAAAAAAAAAAAATTAAAAAATAAAAAAAAACAAAGGCACTCAAAGTGGAATGATAAATTAAAATAAAAAATCCAAAAGTTAAAACAATACTATGTTTAATCATGGAAGCCATATCATAATCGATGACAACTGTTGGTTGATGGATGGGTGCTGTGAGGGTGAGTGAGCAGTGAGGCCAGCAGTAGAAGTACATAGCTGGAGGCACACTTGGAATCTGTAGACTGTCACTTCAGCAGCTTCGGGATGCTTCCTTCTAAGGCAAGCTTGAATGATTTTGTGATGTCTGTTTTCCTCAAATTTTGACACTCCTGTCTGAACATCAAGGCACCAGGCTTTGGTTATAGTAAGTTAGAGTTCTTTAACAAGTCCATGACACTGTCTTTAAATCGCTTTCTGGGCCTCCCAATACTGTAGTAACCTTTAACCAATTCCCCTTAGAAGAGTTGCTTTGGTACCCTGTGATTGTCTATACAAATTATGTGTCCTGTCCATCACAATTGTCAGTTTATGATGATGCTCTCCAAAGAGGCACAATCAGCAGTACTCAGGGCATCTGTATTTGGAAAACCATCCTTCCAGCTTGTTTTAAGGATCTTCTTTAAGCAGCCTTATTAGAAAGCCTCAAGCTGTTGAACATGTTGA
Organism: Archocentrus centrarchus; assembly: GCF_007364275.1. Classification (NCBI taxonomy): domain Eukaryota; kingdom Metazoa; phylum Chordata; class Actinopteri; order Cichliformes; family Cichlidae; genus Archocentrus; species Archocentrus centrarchus. Next base: position 1,722,172 of record NW_022060269.1, read on the forward strand.
CAGTATGTGGTCCAGCACTCAGCTCCATATAGTAAAGTGCTTAAGACAGCAGTGTGCTAGACAGCTATTTAAACAGTTATTTCATGGCTATTCCAAACCCTTTTGTACAGGCAACCAAAGGAGTTACTGACCGCTGCTACAGTATATGGCTTGAGATTTTTCTATCCAACTGACCATCATAGGATATTATACTACCCATATGCACAAAGCCGTCTTAGTCTTTCAGTTGGTTATCTAGATGGATGGCAGAACATGATCTGCTGCTGGAGGAGGTTGGTACAGTATCTCAGTTTTTTAAATGCTGATGCAAAGGCCATACTTCTTGCTAATTGCTGAAAAGATCTTTATTTGTGGCTTCTTCTGTTTATGCAAACAAGGCACAGTCATCAGCAAAAAGAAGTTCACAGATCAGCTGGCAGTTAACTTTAGTTTTTGCATGAAGTCTTGAAATATTGAAGACATTTCTATCAGCTCTGAATCTGATGTATACACCATTATCCAAGCCAAGAAAGGCTTCAGTCAGCATGACCCAGAAGAAGGTTATGAAAAGAGCTGGGGTGATGACACAGCCTTGCTTCACCTGGTTTGTTGTGGGGAACCAATCACACAGATTACCATTACCAGACTCATCCGTGCATACTACTGTGGAACTGCATCCTGATTCTGATTAATTTCTCAGGTATCCCCAGCTTCTCTCAATTTTTTCATAGACCATCACGAGTGTACATGTTAAAATAGGGGAAAATGGAGGACATTATCTTGATGTATAAAAAATATCACAAACTAATCAGGATCCAGATATTCTTCTGGATCATAGACTGCTGACTTTTTTATTTGCTTACTTACCGATTTGCAGTACTTCACTGTCAGTTTTACAACAGGCAGCGATCAGGTAATGACAGGTCTCACTCCAATTTAACTGTGCTTGAAATAAATATCTGATTTTCTCTAAAAGTTAACAAAAAGAAACTGGAGTAATTCTGGTCTTTGATTATGTTACCTGCGCGTTTGTTTATTTGTGAAGAAACCTGAAACACTTTAATTAAAAAATTAGAACATTTAATATACTAAAGAATCAGAAAATATCATGCATGTACATGCGGGGCTCCCTATTCAGGGAGAGACAGGCCTCACTCAGAGTGTGCTCCTGCTCCCCTCCCTGACAGAGAGCCAATGTTCCTCACTAACCATAACATTTTTATGCTGGCACTATCTACAAGTAAAACAGATACTGCGTGCTGTGGTTTGGCCTTCGTCATCGGTCCGTCCAGTGCTGGTTCACATGACTCAGATTTCTTCTATCAGTAATCTTGTACAGGACTTTATTGATGATGTTTCCCTTAATCATTACAAAGTAGCACTATCCAGATTACTAACAGAACATGGGGATGTTTAAGTTGTACGTACTGTGGCCGAACCTTCAAGGATAAGATAAACTGAGACTGGGAACATAGTCTGGCATTTTCTAATGTCTAATGCATTTATTTATTTATTAAATTTTCTGTTGTTTGCTTCAGCCACTGTTTATTAATTAATTTCCTGGAGTTTACTTTTAAACATTTGTCATTTTATTCTTTGAGTAAAAAGTAAACTCCAACAATTACAAAGTAAATTTATTCCTGAGAGGCCTACTGAGAGACATAAACCAAGTATCACATTATGAAACCTTTTGGTTGTCGATGTCAGACAGTATTTCAGAAACTGTGATCAGTGAACATATCCAGGCAGCCAAAGTTTTCGGAGTGAAAATGCCTTGTTGATGCCCAAGCTCAGAGTAGAATGGATAATTACTTTGAGCTGATAGGAGGGCAACATTAACTCTAATAATCAATGATTACAACCAAGGTATGAAGAAGAACATCTCTGAACTCAACAAAACAAACCTTGAAGCAGTTTGGCAACAGCAGCATAAGACCATATCAGGTGCCATTCCTGTCAGCTAAGAACAGGAAACTGAGGCTACAATTCAGGCTCACTGAAACTGGACAACAGTAGTTACCTGGTCTGCTCCTGCAATATTTGGATGGTAGGATCAGAATTTGGCACAAACAACATGAGAGTATGAATGGGAGATTTGCATCATGGATGTGCAGTTGATGTCATCATGTCAACATGGACCAAAATTTCTGAGGAATGTTTCCAGTACCTTGTTGAGTCTATGCCACAAAGAGTTAAGGTAGTCCTGAAAGTAAAAGAGGGTCCAACCCTAACAAGGTGTACCTAATAAAGAGTTGGCTGAGTCTAATTGTCATGCTTAAACCTTTACTTTAGTGTCAAAAATGGTATAATTATTGTTAGCCTCATAGCATAATGGCCTAAGTCATATTTTGGCCAAACTGAGATATCTATCCAAATGAATCTACAGTGTTAGCACAGTAGAATTAGGCAGGTATCTCAATTTGGCCAAAATATGACTTAGGCCATTATCCTATGAGGCTAACGATATGTAATTCCTGGAAAATGTTTAAGAAGAACAGACTATACTTTAACACGACTTTCCATGGTGCAAATTTTTGTTTGCATTTGCAAAACCAAAATCAGAACATATTTATTGTGATTAAATTAAACACAAACAAACACAAGCCAATAGATAACAAAAGGGAATGTTAGATTTTGTGCGATTGACATTACAGTGCAATATTATTAAGGCTGAAATCATCGGACATCAGTATCAATGACACTTCCTGTCATCACTCTCCCTGTTTTTCTTTGTTATCAATTGCTGTTGTTTGAAATTGTTAATTCTGGGTGGTTCAGTTGTTGTTATGTGGAAAAAACAAGGTAATTTCATGCTTAGCAAAGTCCCACAGTTTGTCTTGTAAACTGAGTGCTATGTATAGCTTATTACTTTCTAGTAGCTGAACAGGAAAAAAGATTATGTAAAATAAATCACAGAGAAATCAGACCTTTTGTTTCCTTTTTTTTCCTTCAACCAGCCCTCACAAATTAGATCATCAATTACTTCAGCCAGCTTAATTAACTGCCAACATTTACCCTATGCATACACATGTATGCACAATGCACACACAACACACACACACGCACCTTTTTGCTCATTACACAGTGCTGTATTTATTTTGCTGAGAGAGTGGTGTTCCTTTAGACTGCTTTACAAAAAGAGGGCAGTCCTTTTTCCTGCTACACTGTTGTTTAATTGAAGGAACAGACTAATTACAAGCTGTCAAGCCAGCAGAGGAAAACCCTGAGATATGGCTACTTTCTCTCTGCACAGATAGCCAATTATGGGAGTAGATTGGAATAGCTGGGTTGAAATGCTTGCTGGCTCTGCACAGTAGAGAGAGACAGTTTTCAGGAACCTCCAGGTCCATTGTTTTTACTCTTTAATTCTACCTGTATAATGTGTACATGCACATCTAACTTGTTTAAGATTTATTAGACCTCATAAAATAAGAGCTTCATGTATTCTACACATACTGTATATTGTATTATATTGAATAAATGTAAAAAAACAAAACAAAACAAAAAACATGCACAGTTAGTGTCCTGACAAGAAACATCATGACTGTGTCATGTAACTGCTGAGGCAGGCAAGGCATAGGACCCCAATGCAAGAGTTAAGAGGCAAGAACTAAACTGTGATTTCACCTTCATTAACAAAATGCAGAACATAAACAGACCTGGTCAGGAGCCAGCAGCACAAAACACTAACTGGCTTGGCTTGGCTTGGCTTGGACATGGGCATGGACATGGACATGGACATGGACATGGACAGCAAAAGAAGACCAATGATGACAAGGACACGACAAAGACCAAGGGGAAACGGAGGCAATAAATATACAAGGGGTAATGAGACAAGAGGGACCAGCTGGGGAGGGCAGGTGCACAGAATGATACTAATGAGACAGGGGAAACAAAACTGAACACAACGCAAGGGGAACAGAATACTAGGAAAATAAAACATGAAGTGAATAAACAAGAACAGAGAAATACATACTTGATACATGAGGAGGCAGGCACACTGAGGGAATCAAAACATAAATATCATAACTAGGCACATGGAACACAGGGATGTAGGTAAAAAGGAATTACTTACAGTAACTAAGAACAGAACTCAAACATATAGTGAACTGGAAATCCAGACCACAGAGAAACTCAGAAACATAGAATGTCACTGATAATAGAACTCAATAAAACAAACACAAAACACAAAACACTGGGCAAAAGGCCCAGGACCATGATAGACTGAGTCTGAAAGCTTCAAATGGGAGACATATCTTTATTTGACTGAATCTGTATTTTTACTAGGGATGCGCCGAGCCGATATTCATTATCGGTATCAGTCAGATCATGGCCTAAATTACTGGATCGGATATTGGAAAGAAATAAAAAATGCAATCCGATCCATTAAATGGCGTTTCACCCACATTAGCTGCATTACAGTTCTCCGTCGTCTTCTTCCTCTTGTGGGTTTGCGGTTGACCAAACCAGCTTAGAGCTGCATTACCGCCACCTACTGGAATGGAGTGGGGCTCAGGAGTTAGTAAACAACCTCCTCAGTTCTCCGTCGCTGCGACGGATTCCCTTTGACACTGAGCGATCATCGCTGACATGGTTTTTCACGCCTCCACCGCTCTCTGCGTGTTGTGCTCGCTGTTCTGAGAATTTCAGCTAGTGATGGTAAGATGAAGCTTCATGAAGCTTTGAAGCTTTCCAGTCAATCGGTGAAGCAATGGGGCGAAACTGCGCCATCAAGAGGACAGTCAGTGTAAAACAGACTGATTATAATCGCAACATGGCTTTGGTGCGTGAAGCTTTGAGCAGAATAAATGATTTTTGTGATGACAATAAATCCTGAGCTAACTAACATGGTGTCTGTCTTTACAATGTTGGGGATCAAGAGGGAAAGTGGAAATAAATTGGGGAGAGAGTTGTGATGTGAGTGTAATTGTGTTACTTGGTTGGTAAGTGTGCTCACTAGGGACATTTTACTTATTTGTTTTTATTTAGAAATGACAGCTTTGCCACAGAGCTGAGCTTCAGGCTTTTTCTTTTGTTTGAAACAATTTCATCTGCTTCAGAAAATATCCTTTCACAGGGCACAGATGACGCTGGGGTAATAATTTATTACTATGCGCACTCATTATTAGGAGAGATCAGCTGAAAATGTTCCTAAACAAGGAAAATCTCCTCTTTCTGGCTGGTTCCATCACCAAAAAAAAAAAGCAGCTCAAATAGACCGGAAACCAACGCGCAACAGTCGCCAGTACCACAAACTGTGAGGGGGGATCTGTTGCATTTCGCTGCCCCTTATATTTCGAATCACACACCAAACCCATGAATCATTTCCTGAATCAGTCACGTGGTACGGCCAGTTTGCGAGGCTTCGCACGTCATGACACAAGCCTCGATACGCGCTTCACAAAAGTCTCCTTCGATGCACACTTCGAAGCCTCGACACAGAACGACACATCACTAATTTCAGCTGTTATTTTTTCCTCTACTTCAGTTCCCGGACATACTGCTAGCGCAGCTATTAGCACAGGTGATTGTCCGGTACCGGAAGGACTCCTTCCCTGTCAAAATATTTTTGATACTTTCATCCTTGATTAGCTAAATATAGGCCTGCAGTAGAAACGTATTTAGGAGAATGCTTGTGAATATAAAGCATTACAAGATTACGCTCGCAGCCCCCAGTTTTTCAACATAAACACTGATGATGCAACAGCAACAATCAGCTGATTTACGTACAGTCTGTCTGTACAAGCGCAAAGAGGTGGAGCCGGTAAGCTCAGATGGAGCAGAAGAAAGTTTTCTCCCTGTAACCACCATTAACCCCTTAACTGGCAAGGGCCCGGTGACGGGCCGTTTGTAGTCCCTTTTATATGGCAGGCTAGACCCTCCCATTTTTATTGACACGTCATTCGGCCAATCATGTAACTGGCTGCACCAAATCACCTGACAAAGCTACGTGACGCCCTCTGAGTATTATTGGCTCTGGGAAACCCATTTCTTAACATGATTGGCCGAATGAGGTGTCAGTCAAAATGGGCGGGTCTAGCCTGCCATATAAATGCACTTCATTCGGCCGGCGGACCAGACGCAGCCAGTTAATAGGCTATGAAATGGGTTGTTCAGAGCCAATAATAACCAGAGGGTGTTATGTAGTTTTTGTCAGGTGATTTTTTTGCTGCCAGTTAAGGGGTTAAACCTTTACTGGGAACCAGCTGGCGGTCCTTCATCAACCACCTGATCAGTAAGTGAAGAAAAGAGTCCAGGTACGTGGTTGCGGCTGTATCCAGTGACGCCCAGGAATGTCAACATTTCCTGTACTGTTAGAGGCTTGGTGTGCGAGAGAATGGCTGAGCATTGGGATCCTGTAAGCGTGTAGCCTTTCTGAGAGATCTCCTGACCTAAGAACACCACCAGCCTACAGCAAACTTGGACCTTTTCTCAGTTGACCTTGAATCCACCCTCTGCCAGCAGTTGCAGTCGTGAAAATGTGGTTGTGAGACAAGCTTCAACTGATGGTGCGGCCAAGAGTAGGTCATCCACATACTGGATCAGTACGACAACTTCAGGTAGCCTCAATGGTTCCAATTTGGCCTTCAACGCATGGTTGAATAGTCCTGGACTGTCCCGGTAACCTTGTGGGTGCCTACTGTAAGTGAACTGCTTACCTCTGTACGTGAAGACAAAACACTTTTGGGCCTCCCGGTAAAGTGGCAAACAGAAGAAAGCATTTGCCAAATCTATGATGCTGAAGAACTCATGTTCTGGGCCCAGGTTTTGAAGGGCCAGGTATAGATCTGGAACTGTGAGAGCATGTGGTATTGTTGCATCATTTACTGGCCTGAAATCCTGCACCATGTGCCATCCCTTTCCTCCAGCTTTCTGGACTGGCAGGATCGGTGTGTTCCAGTTGGACCGGCAAGGAATGATCACTCCGGCTTCCAACAAACCCTGGATTGTGTCTGCAGTCCCTTCCTCTTGTTCTGGCTTTAGTCGATATTGAGGTCTACAGACTGGTTGCTGCCTGGGCTTCAATATTATTGAGATCGGTGCTGTTTCAACTAGACCAACATCATGTGGGCTAAGTGTCCATATCTGACTTGGCACTTCAGCCAGTAGCCTTTGGGTGTCTGGGTGATCAGAGCGTTCTCTCCCATGATATCTGGGCAGATCCAAAGCCTCTAATACAGTCTTGTCCTCTGACGGGGCGGCTATGCACCACATGTCATTTTGATCCAAAATGCTGCAGCTAGAGTACTGACAGGGACTAGAAAGAGAGAGCATATTTCTCCCATATTGGCTTCTCTTCATTGGCTCCCTGTTAAATCTAGAATAGAATTTAAAATCCTTCTCCTCACATACAAGGTCTTGAATAATCCCACTTCCTTCCCACTGCCACCAAGTGCTGCTCATAGGGGGTCGTTTTGATTGTTTGCTGGGTTTTCTCTGTAATTATTGTAGGATCTTTACCTTACAACATAAAGCACCTTGAGACGACTGTTTGTTGTGATTTGGTGCTACATAAATGAAATTTTATTTAATCCCATTGTTTCTGTACTGTGATGAATTCTGAAACCTGACTGAAACTCTTCAAATAAACCGTTCCTCTGCAGATGATCAGTTAGCTGTTTTACAACTACTCTTTCAAGGATTTTGGAGAGAAAGGAAGGTTGGAGATTGGCCTATAATTAGCTAAAACAGCTGGGTCAGTGATGTAAGATTAGGCTTAAAACTTTCCTTTATGATAAAGCTTATAGTTAGGGCTGGATCAGGTGACCCTGAACCATCCCTTAGTTATGCTGCTATAGGCCTAGTCTGCTGGGGGGTTCACATAATGCACTGTTTCTTCTCATTCACCTTATTTACTTTGTTTATACTCCGCTTTGCATTTAATCATTAATTGATATTAATCTCTGGCTCTCTTCCACAGCATGTCTTTTCTCTCCCCTCAGCTCAACCGGTCGCGGCAGATGACCCCCCCCCCTCCCTGAGCCTGGTTCTGCTGAAGGTTTCTTCCTGTTAAAAGGGAGTTTTTCCTTCCCACTGTCACCATGTGCTGCTCATAGGGGGTCGTTTTGACTGTTGGGTTTTCTCTGTATTATTGTAGGGTCTTTACCCACAATAAAAAGCGCCTTGAGACGACTGTTTGTTGTGATTTGGCGCTATATAAATAAAATTGAATTGAATTGAATTGAATTGAATGTCTTCCTCAGTTGCTTTCCATACGTCAGGGTCTCCTGTAACCTCCCACTTTAGCAATTTGGCTCTCTTAACCATTGGTCCCAAAGACTGGGCCTCATATCCCTGCCCCACTGCCAAGGTGATGTGTGGGGATGCTTCTTTGGTTAAGTCATACCACGGGAGTATATCAGGAGATAACTCACAGCACGACACCACTCCCTCCTTTCCTGCAAAGAGACATGTCGATCTCAGTGTTGCTTGAGTGCCCTCCATCTCCTCCTGCCATCCATCCTCATAGACCTCATTGGGAGTGGTGAGATAGTTCAGTGTGCAGTGTAAGTCATCTATGGGGCTCGTGTAGGCGTGCCAGGAATATAGCTTTGACTTCCACCTTTGAAGATGAAAATTGACTGAAACTGTCCCAGGTGCAGCCTCCTCCAGTCTCATCCAATAGACTCGCGTGTAGGGTTCAGCTTCAGGGGGTGCTGATGCAGCATACAAAATCTTTTGTGGGCCTTCCACTTTCAGGGTGTCATACGTTAGGTGGAGGCCACCAGGATCACAGTAGATGTGTATTCGTAGTTTTGCCAGTAGATCTCGGCCCAGTAGATTAACTGGGCATTCTGGGGCATACAGAAATTGATGTGTCAAAGATTGTTTTCCAAATTTTACTGACAATGGTACAGTGAAGGCTTGTGTTACAGGCGTTCCCGAGACTCCAATTACGGCTAGGCTTTTCTGTGACCATGGGAATGGTGTTGTGACACATGAATAAGTTGCACCTGTGTTAGCCATGAATGTCTTGTGTTCGCCGTCCACTGTGCAGGCCACCATTGGCTTCTCCATAGGGGTGAAGGACTGGCCCGCGGGTGTCTCTGGACCCCATCAATTCAGATTCAGATTCAGATTCAGATTCAACTTTATTGTCATTGTGCAGAGTAAACAAATACAGAGCCAACGAAATGCAGTAGCATCTGACCAGAAGTGCAAGATAGGGATTATATACATATAATACACAGTTAAAAGTGCAGAAGTGACCAGATAGATGAAATGAAGAAACATATAAAAGTATTAAAACTATTAACTAGATAATGTTAATTGTACAGAATAGACTAACACGTATTTACAGAGAAATAAAAGTGACTAAAGTAGCTACATGAATGGGTAATGGAAGAAAATAAATATGGTAAAGTATATAAGTGTGGCAAGTATATACAGTATATACATTATTGTTGTGCTGGTATAAGTAGTGCAGTAGTGCCATGTGCAAATTTGCAAAATACTAATTGTACTGAATATACAGCCAAAATGAAACATTTGTAAAAAATACAGAGTTAAATGTAGTACAAGGTGCTGTGGTATTTTTACAATAGTGTGCTGGAGTTTAGCAGGGTTACAGCCTCAGGAAAAAGCTCTTCCTGCACTGCATGAAAAGTGGGTTTTTCGACAGTTTCTTGTATGTAATATTGACGCGCGCCTTGAGCTTTAGGGCTCTTAGCAGGAGGCTTTGGCCAGAACAATAAACTGTAGGGAAACTGCCGTGGACTCTCTGTGTCAGTGCTCCCTGAGCTCCCCCCTCTCCTCAGGTCTAGGGCAGGCTTTCATGTGTAAAGGAGGTTTCTGTGAGTCATACAAATGCAAATCAAGTACTCACCAGTGGTCACCAGTACTCACCAGTGGTCTATCCCTCCCAACAGTTGTAACCAACATATTTTTATTTTGAGATATATATAATCAAATTTACATTATCATCTTTTAAGCCTTTTTCCATTACAATGTGACTACACATAAATTATACAGCGAAACATTCAAACAAGACTAAACTCAGAAGAAGTCATTCTATTTTATAAATTAGTATTATCTAGTTAGAAATATACTTTTGGACGTTTTCAGCTTTTGTCCCTTTTTCCAATAAGGCAGTGAGCTTCTGTCTGTGAGCCTTTGTCATGGAGTTTTTTGTGAACCCTGAACTTTAGTGGACTGAGGGAGATAAACAAAGGCTATAACTTGATTTTGGTGACACCACAAGCATTATTTTCATTGAAAAGCATACTCAGTTTTCAGTCTATTTCACTGTAACAAAAAGTCTGTCACACCATCATCCTATTCTGTGCAGTGGCTTCCCAGCTAGCATTGAACATTCAGACAACATCGCATGAACGCTACCATAAACGTTCAGTGAATGTCTCCAATCTCATTGTACATCCTGTATAATGAAAATAAAGGCATTCTATTCTATCTAATGTTCACATGCATTAATGACATTAAAGACTACCAAGGCAGATGTAATAAGAAAACATATAAACATATAAAACATATAAACTTTCATTTTGCTATACATGGATGTACATAAGAGATATCAGCAAAACCTTCATGAGAAAAATGTAAAAAAAAAAAAAAAAAAAACAGACAGTGGATGTGTGTCTTCCAGCTCATAGGGGGTCGTTTTGACTGTTGGGTTTTCTCTGTATTATTGTAGGGTCTTTACCCACAATACAAAGCGCCTTGAGGCGACTGTTTGTTGTGATTTGGCGCTATACAAATAAAATTGAATTGAGTTGAAATGAAATGAATTGAATTCCGTGTGGCAACTTCCTCGCCTGTGATTGGACAATACAGATCACGTGCAGGATCGTGCTGAAGGTCTCGCAAGTCCAAAGGAAATCAGCGCGGTCGTTCTCTTCCGTTCAAACTGAATGGTGGTCTTTGTCTACGCTGCTTTCCTGGTACAACAATGGAGGACGTCGTCTATATTTTCAACACCCCAGAAGCTCCTCGTGAAAGCGGGCCTCTCTACCGGCCAGCTTCAACCAGCCCCGCTGCAGACGAGAAGACACTGCTGGCTGCAGTGAGTGGGTTATCTCCTCAGTTAACTCAAGTTTCTACTAGGGCAACTGAAAGATAAGATGGCGTCTATTGTGTAGCGACTCGATGCTCTGGACTCTAACAAAGGCTCACCTACTAAAGAGGAAAAGACGGCAGCACAATCCGAAAACTGCGGTAAGACTTGGTCGTTTCTAAAACATAAATCCTAAGAGTGGAGGAATGGTCACAGTAAGCTGACAGACGTATTGTGATTTGGTTTCTTATTTTTATTTGGTTTCATCTTATAGGAAGCAGTTCCTGCACAACTCTGAATCCAATAAAAGCCGGTATGATCCTCTGCAGAGGTAAGAATCAGAAACAAAGCAGCAGTATTCAATGTGTGGAGGAGAGAAGAACTTCAAATGTTTTTACTCTTATTTATTTTCACCTTTATTTTCCACAGACTGTGTCCACCTCACAATGCGAGTGTGAGTGTTCCTAATGCGTGGACCGTGATATAATTGTGTGTAAGTATCTATTGGTGTTGTTTGTTTGTGTGTTTTTTGCCTGAATATGTTTATGTATACACTGTGTTTATGCTCTTTATTTACAATGTACAAAAATGTTTTCCAGCTTCTTGTTAAACCTACAGACGGTCCGCCGCAGCTTCCGCTACAGTCAGCCTCACGTTCTGGAAAAGGCGGCAGCCATTAAAAATTCTGCCCGGTGACGTGCAAGAAGGAAGCAGGTAAGACGTGTTGGATTGTATTGTTGGTCTGCTGTATTTGTGTAGTTAGCTTGGAAATGCAGTTTTATTTTTGGGAAATATTACTTATTGTTTTTTTTAACTTTATATAAAATCTGGCTTCTTTTGAACAACCCAAAATGTATATAAAAAGGTGATGCAGTGAAGGTGAAAATAATTAACCCTGAATGTTTATAGTTTTAGCAGCTGTAACATTTTGGGACCTAAAGATAAAAAGTGTATAATCAGTTTAAAGGTGCCTCAAGGGTTAATGACCAAAATCACTGAAGTACTTTTATCAATGTTAAATGTTTTCAAAGTACTTGTTCATTTGTCTTTTATTCACAGGATGCAGGAGTTGGTACTTTGTCACATAACCATTGTTTTTCATCACAAAGATGGGCTGATCAATTTTTGTTTTTTTTTTGCATTCAGGGTCTTATCTGCTATGTGTGCATTCAAAGTCAAGAGACTCAAACTTTCAGTGTAGTTTCCTGATTTTTCACAATATTTCATATAGTTTCATAATGACTTAATGTGTGCTCTGTGTCAACAGCTGCTGGAGGCGAGGACGAGTGTCCTGGCAGTGAAGGAGGTTGCCTTCTGGGACGGTGTCACCACTGACCTCATGTTGGATGAGGAGGATGGCGTCTCAGAGGGCGTATCGGGCTGGATTAAGACCCCCAAGCTTCCCCAGCCAGGAGCTCAGTGACCTCTGAGCCAAACTGCAAGACAGACTAGAAGCTCACCCTAAATACAACGCCGTGCACCATAAGTGTTTGTATGCTGGACCATGCTCTGAGAGAAAGCCATCACCACATGGCCCAGAAGTAGCAAAGCATTATATGTCATAATGTTTTTGTATTCTTATATATGATGTGTGTGTGTGTATGTGCATATTGCTTTGTAAATAAAAAAAATAACTAAATTCAAACTTGTGCCTCACAATTTGTTTCTCTTAATTGAATTCCTTTTAGTTGAGGTTATTAGCATGGCATGAATACAACATAACATACAAGGTATATCACAGAAATAATAATTAAAAATAATTTTTATTACTAGGTTATTATTTATTAGGGAGGGGCTTACCCAGGCCTGTCTTTATAAAGGCCAATGGGGGACAGATCTACCAGCCAATCACATGTGAGTGCTGAATTGTGATGGCATTTTTTTCATCCAATGACAGAGAAGCCACGTGGGTCTGTTGCCGCTGCTTCGGCTTGCAGCGCTGCTATTCATATGTAAAGTAGAGACGTTAACACCTCCCGCGGGCCGGCTCCGCCGTACCTTTACCCCCCGCTGATTCTGGTGGTACGTAAACGACCATATCCGTCTCAGGCGAACGAAAATGCGCATCCCCGTATGCTGACGAAAGCTGCCGTTTACTAGCAGCGCCCGCGTCAGTATACGGGGACGAATATGCTTCTTTTCGTGCAGTGCTGAGCCTGCTGGTACGAGAGCGAAAGCACCTGTAACGCCTGCCAGATGGAAGTAGAGTGAAAAGTCTATGGTTAGGATGAGAAACGTCCTTGACAGGTGCTCCACCCACAGTTCATGGCTTAATTTCTGTAGGCCCACAACATCTGCAAGGCTCTTCTGAACCCAATCTGGCAAGCCTTTAATACACTGCATTCTCCATAATGATGTTGCAGCTTGCGAGGAATCATGTCGCAGACTTGCAGCTCTCTTCAGGTATTCTGGTATGCTTTCGTCCTCCTCCTTTTTAATTGTTGTTAGGCAATCCACATTGCGTGAAGTGGGATATTTGTTTCTGATGACTTCCCAGAGTTGATTTCTGAACCAATTTAGAGGCTCTACATCGGGTGCATCTGATCTTATCCCCGCCTCCTTTAATAAGCTTTTGGTCATGACTTTTCCTTCCACCCGTCCCAGAAGCGCTCTGATGTCTCCCAGGGACAGGCTCTCTCCCATTGTATTGTCTTCCAGTGTAGTAACCCAGTCAGCTCCTCCTGCGGTCAGTGGGGGTAGTGGCCGAATGGCACATACGCCATCCTCCCCATTGCGCTTGCTCTCACAGGGAAGCTGTATATCAATTTTCCAGATGGTTTTTGTTCCAGATTCTTGCTTCTGGTTTTCATCGGGTGTGTTGCTGGACCCCCTTTCTTCCTTTTTTTTTTTACCTCTGTTCTTGTGATGTATCCTGTAAAATTCTCCATCAGACTTGCATTTTCTGATCCAATCTGTTCCCAGTTATCAGGATCATCTGCCAACAGATGTTCAGCTGATTCCTCCTCATCCGAGCTCCCTTCCATATATTCTCTTTGGCTTTCTTGCCAATCTTCCACCAGTGGTGGTGGTGGTGGTGGTGGTGGTGGGGGGGGGGGGTCACATTGGCATGATCCAGGTGGGGAGGTATTTTCATTCTTGCTTTTCTCCTGTCCGCCAGTCGCTTTCTGTGTCTTACCTGAGCACTGTGCAACAGCTGGGGACCCTGGTGGATTGTCCACTTCGGGTAATTCACATGCAGCAGCTGACATTCCCTGATTTCGTTTTATTGAAGTCTCCATTAGATTTAATACAGTTTGCTTGAGCTCTTCCACTTCCTGCATAAGCTGTTCGCTGTTTTGTTTCCTTGCTTCTTCCACGTCTAGAAAGCCTTTTTTTCACATGTACCACAGGTGCTTGGGTTAGGGGCTCACTTGCCTGATAGGATGCCAGGGATTCTGGTGAGAGGCTGGGATATAGTCCAGCAGCAGCTTTCTTACCTCCTTTTTGGGCATCCGTTCTTTCTTTCAGCTCTGTAGGGGATGACAGCTTATCTTTGTCCTCCTTTACCATCAGGCTCTTTTCTTTTTCCTTTTTTTTCTTGACTACTTGGGTCATTCAGTAGCACATGGCTGCTACTATTTTATCATCTTCTGCCTTCTTGATGTATTTCGAATGAGCAAGCCCCCATCTTTTCTTTCCACTATTTTTCCAGGCTGCTTCCACCTCCCGCTTAGCCGCAATTGCTCCAGCAGCAATGCACATGATTGCATGTATGTGGGTAGGGGCGCTTCTGAGTCACTGGTGAGTAGGCCTTGACGTTCCCATTTTTCCCACATCTTACCTGCCATTGTTCGTGTTTTGTCTTTCTTCTTTTCGTCATCTTTTTTGGTCACTTTTTCTATGACCCATTCTTTGAGTTGTCTCAGTGTGTTAATTTCAGGCATTTCCACTAGGTTTGGTCAGAATTATTGCTGTTAATAAATGATAGCAGGTATACAACTTTTACTGGTTTGCTCACAAAATGTAGTTCTCCTTACCAGTGTGGCCAAGTTCTTGTTGAGATTGTAGAGCAGTCACTCTTGTCCAAGGCCTTTTATTGTGGGGGGTTTTTCAGCTTTTTTTTTTTTTTTTTCACTAAGTGTCTCTAAAGCCAGGAACCCAGGAGTGCGCTCCCCTTAAAAATAAAGGAAATAAAATTAAAAGAGCAAAAAATTGAAATGAAGTCAAATAAAACAATCAAGTGTAAATGCTCAAATAAATAAAACAAACACAAAAATATCTGCTTCTCAAATGTCTACAAGGGGTTGATGTCAATGGTTGCAGTCATTGAGATCATTGCTCTATATGTTTATGTATATATGCATGTAGACATACACACACACACACACACACACACACACACACACACACACACACACACACACACACACACACACACACACACACACACACACACACACACACACACACTTCTACCCCCAAGATTTTTTTTTTTTTAGGAATATCTAGGATTATTTATCGACCAGACTCTAATAAGAATGTTCAAAAGATAAATAAAAGCAAAAAATAGGGGTGATATCAGAAGATTGAACAAACAAACCCTATACAACCCAAGATTTAAGCAGGAAAAAACAATAAACGGTGAATTTAAAAGTGAAAATGCATTTTTTTTAAATATATCCTTCAATGGTAGGCAATACTCACTTTGTATCAGGGATAAACCTTATCCCTGAGTGCTCTTGACCCCCACTCCCTAACTCAACCATCCATACCAAAAACATAAACAAACAAAAGCAAAAAAGGGGAAAAAACAAAACAACTTATAGCACTTGGCCCCTTTTGTCTCTCACTCACACACGCAGACAAGCTGTGTCTGTCTGACACACGCACACACCAAAATGCTCAGAGAGACGCACACACACTCGCACACACACACCCCAGCTGCTAAACTTAACAACCATTTTTCCTTTTTCTCTTTCTCTCTGTGTCTGTCTCTGAGCCACACACACTCACACACGCACATACACACAGGTGCAGATACAAACGCACACACAGTAATTCTTGAGTCTCGTTCTCACACACAGACTCGAGTTGTTTACATTCTCTGCAAGGCACACACACACACTGACTCAGATACAGACACAGACAGATAATAACAGAAACAGTTTCTTTTTCCTATGTGATTCAGCTTTAGAGTTTTTCCCAGATTCCTGACCTTTTGTTTTCAGGTGCATAATTTAAAGAAGAATTTATTTAAGCTTTTGTTTTATCTAATAAATTAGCAGGGGACGTCTCCCCCTTTTTGTTTATGTTTACTGCAACCTTAATATTTGTCCTCTGGACTCTATTCACCCTTAATTTTGTTTTACCAGTTTCTTTAGTATTTCATCCCTTTTTTTAAATTGCAGTATAAACCCACTTGTTCCCCCTTACACACACAGATATACACACACAGAGGCCTCATCATTCCCACTTTTAGTTGCAACTTTTACTAACAATTTCATGCCAATTTCTTAGTCTCTATTTTATTCATACAACACTTTTGTTACATTTTTTTACTTACTGCCTACGTATACATGAAAAATCACCCGAAATATTGTTTATTTTCAATTTATCTAAAAGACAGCCATGAGTCTATCGACAAGCAAGTTATTATAAGCGCTTTGAGTGCTCATACTGAGTAGAAAAGCGCTATATAAGAACTAGTCCATTTACCATTTACCATTATTTAAGTCCTTCACCGATTACAACGCCACCAGTGAGGGCTCGACCAAAAGTTGAGCTTTTTATTGCCTATCGGCAGTTACAAATACACCACTGCCACGGGCATGATCAAAATAAACAATATTATTATTTGAGTCTTTCGTTGGTTACTACTACGCCACCAGCCAGGGCTTGACTGAAAGATAAGCTTTTATTGTCTGTCAGCAGTTACAAATATGCCACTGGCCTGGACGTGACCAAAATAAACAATATTATTTGAGTCTTTCGCTGGTTATGGTGATGGTATGATTGAGAGATTCAACAAAACTCTTATTGATCAGTTAGCTAAGTCACTCCTTCAGCAGCCTACTGAATGGAAAGAGCTCCCTCAATCAAGCTGATTTGGCTTACAACACTAGCCCTCACTCTACTACAGGATTTACTCCATTCTTCCTCACACATGGATATGAAGCACGGATGCCTGCCAACATGCTGTTACCTAACAACATGTCTCCATCTTGTACCCCAGCTTCTCCTGGTGATTATGTTAAACAGTTGTGATGTGGCAGAATTTTAATGTTTTGTAGGTTTTATTTGGTTTTATGTTTGGACATTTTTAAATGTTTGTATTGCATGCTTTTATTGTTTGGGTTTTACTTCCTGCCACATCAATTAGGGGAAAGGGCAACACCTGCTGGGGCATCTTTATAAAGACTGGAGGAGCAGCAGAGAAGGGAGGAACAGGCAGAGGAAGTAGCAAGATGGAACTGCAGTGAGGACATAGAAATGGAGAGAAACCCAGAAAAGAATGGACTGAGGAACTGGAGCTGACCCAAGTGAAAGAGGAGAACCAGCAGAGCTGATACACTGATGGCCATGGAAGAAAACAACAAGGGACTTCATAATATGGTGAAAGATAAAGAGAACTATGTGTTGTGATGACATAGTGAAAACTGAAATGTGTACATGACGCTTTGCTGGACTTCTAGCTCGCCTTGTTAATTTTATTTTGTTGTTTTTAATAAATAGCATGCTTTTTACTTACTTCTTGGTTGCCTCCTATTTTTGTTTTTGTGTTGTGTGTGTGTGTGTGTGTGTGTGTGTGTGTGTGTGTGTGTGTGTGTGTGTGTGTGTGTGTGTGTTTTTTTTTTTTTTTTTTTTTTTTTTTTTTTTTTTTTTTTAGCTGCTCTCTGCCTGATTTAAAAGAACCGCCCCTCTTCCATGTAACAGTTAACTCAGAGGCTTCAGTCCACCTTCACTACTGCTCCAGGGAACAGAGACTGTGCCCATAAGCAGCAGAAACAACAGTATGATAAATGCATCAGACAAACCACTTATGCTTCTGATGACCTTGTGTGGTTACAACAACCAAACTTGCTTCCCATTGAATGGGCCCCTTTGAAGTACTTGAATGTCTTAGTTCTGATGATGAATCCCTTGGTGTCACATACAGGATTCGTTACCTCCTGGATCAATCAGACAAGTCTCAGATTACAATTGTCTCAGGCCTTACAATGCACCTCTCTCCAAAACTGGAAACAAACTGCTTGCTGACGTACCTCTAAAGCCTCAGATTCATTGATTGGTTGATGGCATTATCAGGTTTTTTGCAAAGGGGAAGCTCTTTGCGAGGCAAAAGGGAACTACAACATTCAGGACCACAGTCTTGCACCCTCATCAGCCCTTCAGGTTTGTCAGCCACAACCCCCAACTCAGACAAAGCCCCACTTCCCTTTATCCCCTTCTCCCTGATCTGATGTTTTAACTGATTCTTCCCAGGACACTGTCCCTTCTCCACTTACTGGTCAAGGATCTAGTTTTTTGCTGCAATGCAGTAGATATTGAGTTGTGCCTCCCAGTTACCTTAAGGACTATGTTTTGAAATGAACTTACTTAGAATTTTTGTTCTCTTATTGGCAGCTTGTTGTTCCCCACCTTTTTTTTTTTTTTTTTTTTTTTGTGTGTGTGTGTGAAACAAGGATATTTCTTTGTGAAGGAGGGAGGAAAATGTAAAGTTTAGAAGTAAACTTCTATTTAATTTGCTTTGTAGAGATGTGATTACAGAGCTAACTACACTGCTCAAAAAAAATAAAGGGAACACTTAAACAACACAATATAACTCCAAGTAAATCAAACTTCTGTGAAATCAAACTGTCCACTTAGGAAGCAACACTGATTGACGTAGGAGGGCAATAACCCAGCAGCAGGACCGCTACCTCCGCCTTTGTGCAAGGAGGAACAGGAAGAGCACTGCCAGAGCCCTGCAAAATGACCTCCAGCAGGCCACAAATGTGCATGTGTCTGCACAAACGGTTAGAAAGCGACTCCATGAGGATGGTATGAGGGCCCGACGTCCACAGATGGGGGTTGTGCTCACAGCCCAACACTGTGCAGGATGCTTGGCATTTGCCAGAGAACACCAGGATTGGCAAATTCGCCACTGGCACCCTGTGCTCTTCACAGATGAAAGCAGGTTCACACTGAGCACATGTGACAGACAAAATCTGGAGACGCCATGGAGAGTGATCTGCTGCCTACAACATCCTTTAGCATGACCGGTTTGGCAGTGGGTCAGTAATGGTGTGGGGTGGCATTTCTTTGGTGGGCCGCACAGCCCTCCATGTGCTCGCCAGAGGTAGCATGACTGCCATTAGGTACCGAAACGAGATCCTCAGACCATTTGTGAGACCATATGCTGGTGCAGTTGGCCCTGGGTTCCTCCTAATGCAGGACAATGCTAGACCTCATGTGGCTGGAGTGTGTCAGCAGTTCCTGCAAGATGAAGGCATTGAAGCTATGGACTGGCCCGCCCATTCCCCAGACCTGAATCTGATTGAGCACATCTGGAACATCATGTCTCGCTCCATCCACCAACGTCACGTTACACCACAGACTGTCCAGGAGTTGGCGGATGGTTTAGTCCAGGTCTGGGAGGAGATCCCTCAGGACCATCCGCTACTTCATCAGGAGCATGCCCAGGTGTTGTAGGGAGGTCATACAGGCACGTGGAGGCCACACACAATACTGAGCCTCATTTTGACTTGTTTTAAGGACATTACATCAAAGTTGGATCAGCCTGTAGTGTGTTTTTCCACTTTAATTTTGTGTGTGACTCCAAATCCAGGCCTCCATTGGTTAATAAATTTGTTTTCCATTGATGATTTTTGTGTGATTTTTGTTGTCAGCACATTCAGCTTTGTACAGAACAAAGTGTTCAATGAGAATATTTCATTCATTCAGATCTAGGTTGTGTTATTTGAGTGTTCCCTTAATTTTATTTGAGCAGTGTATATACATATTTGCATTTATATTTAGTGTTTACATGTTTTTGGTATTTACATTTTTGGATGTTGATATACACACCTTTCAATACAGTTATATCATGACAAATCTACCTCTGTGGTTTTCCCACATTTACCTAAGTTTAGGAGTTTCTGGGTTATGATTGGTTGTAAGAGTCACACGAGTTCAAACAAGGAAGATGTGTCAAAAAAAAGTGTGGAGAAGGAAGGAGAAGAGGCTGAGAAAATTATCCATCTCCATTGTTTCTTCTAGTCGAGAGAGAATTAGTGCCATATAATGAACTCTCACGTTACAATATGATCAGTCTATCGTTATTAATTGGCTGTGTACCAAAGGCTTTTAATGGTCACAGTAATTAAACCATTACTTAAAAAGCCTAATAGACTCTAATAGACTCCAATTTGTTTGTGTAAATGGGAAGCCTTCTTCACACACTAAGGTTAATTATGGCATTCCACAGGGTTCTGTGCTAGGACCAGTATTATTAGAAAGCACTGCATACCTTTTCATTGTTATGCAGATGATACCCAGCTTTACCTATCCATAAAGTCAGATGACACACAACAATTAGTTAAACTGCAGGAATGTCTTAAAGCCAAAGAGGCCTGGATTACCTGTAATTTCCTGCTTTTAAATTCAGACAGAACTAAAGTTATTGCACTCGGCCCTACTATACAAATCCTAAACCTAATACTTACATTACCTTGGCCTCCAGTAACACTGTAAGGAATCTTGGAGTCTTTTTTTTTTTTTTTTTACCAGAATATGTTCTTCAATGCACATATTAAACAAATATGTAGGACTGTTTACTTGCATTTGAGCAATCTGTCTAAAATTAAAAATATCTTGTCTGAGAGTGATGATGAAAAGATAATTCATGCATTTATTACTTCTAGGCTGGACTATTGTAATTCATTGCTGGTTGTCCTAAAAGCTTCTTGAAAATATTTCAGCTGATCCAAAATGCTATAGTAAGAATACTGGCTCTGAGAGTATTGGCTCCCTGTTAAATCCAGAATTTAATTTAAAATCCTTCTCTTCACATACATGGTCTTAAATAATCAGCCCCCATCTTATCTTAAAGACCTCATAGTACCATATCACCCCAATAGAGCACTTCATTATCAGACTGCTGGTTTACTTGTGGTTCCTAGTATACGTAATTTCTGGCTTTCTTACACAGCATGTTTTTTGTTCTATCCCTGTCTCCTCACCCCCAACTGGTTACAGTGGATGACTGCCACTCCCTGAGCCTCTTTCCCACTGTCACCAAGTGCTTGTTCATATGTAGGGGGTAATTTTAATTGCTAGGTTTCTCTGTAATTTTTGTATGGTCTTTACAGTACAAAGTACCAGTATGACAACAGTTTAGTACATCCTGGAAATAGTGGTGGCTTTAAGGAGAAAGGACAGTTCAAAGAGGGAGTGGATTTGAAACTTCATACTGTCCTGTACTTGTTGAGCAAGCCAGTATGCATGACATGGTGAACCTGAGACTAAGTTTATCCTGAGTGACCTGAATTGTACAAAAATGTATATAGATGTCAAGCAAAATCACAACCTGGTCCTTCCAAAGTCTGCAACTGAAAAAAAAAACATTCATGTCTGTTCTACTTTTATGTATTCTATGTGGTTTGTCACCATGGGAGACATGAGACCCAGAGCAGTAAAATAAATCTCTTCACTTGGCTTGAATATCAGAAATCCAGGGACAGTAACATGGTTTCTTCTACTTTACAGCAATATCTTTGTTTAGTTGGGTGGTTCTTCATCAATGTGAAAGCCTCAACTTGTTGTCAGATTTAGGTCATGGCCACAATAAGTACATAACTGATGCTCGCACTCTGTAACAAATAGTGATGGGAATTCCAGCTCTTTTCAGGGGCCTGGCTCTCCCAAAGAAGAGCCTGCTCTTTCGGCTTCCAAGTGGCTCCTCAGATTTTACTTTTAAAAATGTGCAAAATGAATTACCAATGTAAAAACATACATTGTATCAAATGTTTCTTTATATACTCAACATAGAACACAGTGCTCCAAATACAAATTATAAAACAAAAGATTAGCACTCAGAAAAACCAAGGGCCTTTGAGGAGTTGATCCTATTTCTCCTACCTGATATGACCTGCCCTGTTTTGTTCTTCTAATTGCAGTGATGGATGAACAGTTCGTATATGTCTGTGCAGATTGTTTGTGGAGCCTGCTCGATATGAAACTTTACATTTGCAGTCTACACTCTGTCTGACTATCACAATAAAATGTGTCCAAACTTTATTACGTTTTCTGTCACTCATTTTCCTCACTGTTCCTGCATGTAGCCTCTATGCAAAGGGCAACTACCTCTAGCTCTTTCCTGTCTCTGTGCGAACTTGGCAGGAACCTCTCCCCTCTGGTGTTTCTGTACTCACTGTGCGCTGTGTCCGTGACCCCTCCCCTCCTGCTCAGTGTAGATGCACAGATACTGACACCCATCTTCATCAATCACGTTTCAACAACAACAAAAAGAAAAAAGAAACGGCTCACAATCAGGAGCCGGCTCCCGTCATTCACTTCAAAGAGCCGGCTCTTAGAGCTCTTAGAGCTCTTAGACCCATCACTAGTAACAAACAGTACATTCAGGTTAAAAAATCACCTAATACTTTAGGATTCAAGGATTCACTCTTCTTCCAGCATTCCAAGGGTTAGGAAGAATTAAGCAAGACAAAAAGTAAACAATTTTGTTGCCAAAGGAGTGCTGCGACATTTTGAGGGAACATGGCACTCTTCGTGAATGTGGAAAGGATTGACAATGTTGATTACACAGGAGAAGCAGTTGAGTTCACTAAGAGTCAGGGATTGTGGGTCATACTAACTATAAGTTTATGCATATATTTATTGGAAATTTCACCCAGCACTCACTGCTGAACTTAGGGAAAAAGTGGTTGCAGTTCAAGCTTCCTCTACTACCTGAACTTTGTTAAAAACATGAAGGAAACAGCTGTCTTCAAGCCACTGGATGAATTGGGAACACAACAAGTTCTTCCAGATTTCAGTGATGAAGTCCTGCCAAATGAGGGTATTATACAAGTGATGATAAATGGCAGAGACAGTATCTAATTTCCTCATTTTGCAAAGTAAAACTGTTGTTTTATTTAACTTGACTCAAAATGTTGACATATTATTTTCAGTGTTCTATATTGAAATTTTTCTTTACAAGTCAGATTTTCTTGAAATCTAACAAAATTGCTTTTCCTACCTGAATGTGCCATTATTACTAGACATAAACTTGTTTTGATGAGTTTGGATGTATCTCGGTGTGTTTGTTTAACTGAGGTCATGGCTTAGGGAACCATTTCAGCCTTTTTCCTGAATTTGCCTCCAAACTACTCATCATTTAAAAATGAATGATCATCATCATCATTTAAAAACTGCATTTTGCTCTGGTTATCTTTGTCTAATATTAAAATTTGTTTGATGATCTGAAACATGTAACTGTTACAAATATCTAAAAGCTAAGGAATCAGGAAGGGGGAAATACTTTTGACAATTCTCATTTAATTAGGGAATGCTGAGCTGTGGAAAATGTGTAGTTCTGCTTGTGCCTATGTAGGCTACAATTATATTGTTTATGAGTGAGGTGGTAAAATAAAAATGTGTCTAAAGCAGGGGTGTCCAAACTTGCGGAGGGGAATTAGAGGGGAAGGCGAAATGTCAAAAAAGTAACTTAAAGGGCCAAAATGTATGTTATTTTTTACATCAATTCACAGACCAGAAGTGGGCGGGGTCGGAAGCGGCCTGCAAGTTTGGACACCCCTGGTCTAAAGGATGGAAGTGGAAGGGAAAAAGCAAAGTAGAAAAAAGGGAGAGTGTCCTTAGTTTAACAAGTGGGCAGCTTCTAGCCTGCAGCAATGAAGTAGCTGTGCTCGACTTTATCCTATAATTTATAGGAATTTTTGTTTATCTGTCTACACACAGAGAGATATGAATACTCTTCCATTTAAGCAAGCTTCACAGCAGCAGCAAGCTCTTACACATGTACATTGTACACATACCATCCAGTCATGCAGAAAGGTTTAGTATGTCCAGACTTTAACTCAGACCTCAGAGATCTGTTCTGGTTTTAGACTTAAAATTTGCACTTTCAGACAGTGAGGAATAATCACTGTTCTCGCTAAAAGATGTTTAAAGATTTGCATCAGTGGGTTGCAATGACTTTTATAGAAAGTCGAGTAGAAAACCAATCATTTGGCAAAATAATCAATAAAACACTATGTAAACACTTCACTACACACAAAATTGTATTACTAGTAAATTGTACATAAATTATGAAAACTACAGCATTACTGCTGAAGATGTTTAGGGCTGTGCTCATTTAAAACATTTTCTGCTCTGTTTAATCTATAGTAATGCATCATATAGAACCAACGTTTCTAGTGTGACTGTCCTGTGAGAATCACATATCGCTTAAAAAAAAAAAAAAAAAAAAAGCTGTCTCAAAGCTGTGGCCTCTGACAGTGGACTCACCTGTGCTTGTCCTGCTAAATCTCAGTGCAGTGTTCGATACTGTTGACCATAATATTTTATTACAGAGATTGGAGGTATTAAAGATACAGCATTGCAGTGGTTTGAATCATATTTATCTAACAGACTCCACATTGTTCATGTAAATGGGGAGTCTTCTTCATACACTAAGGTTAATTATGGAGCTCCACAGGCATTGGTGCAAGGACCAGTTCTATTTACACTACACATTCTTCCCTTAGGCATTATTATTAGAAAGCATTGCATACTTTTTCATTGTTATGCTGATGATATCCAGCTTTATCTATCCATGAACCCAGGTTACAGATGCTAATTTGTTAAACTCTCAACTCAACTCAACTTTATATCTAAAGCACTTTAAAATCAATGCCATTGACCATAGTGTTGTACACAAGTAAGAGCAAACAGGTTTAAAATATATAAAAACAAAAACAAAACATAACATTAAACAGCCTTTATTGTCCCACAGAGGGAAAACTTAGGTGTAACAGCAGCCACAGATATAAAAAAAATTACATTGTTGAAAAAAGAATATATATGAAAAACAGGACAATATTAACAACAACAACAACAATAATAATATATACTGTACAGAAATATACCAGTGTTGGGTTCACTTGAAAAATGTACATGGTGTGCCTGTGTGTTGAACCTTGAACAGGACAAGCTATTTACAATATACTATACATTATCATACAATATGTGCATGATAGAGATCGTGATTTTGTTGGGAGCAGTGATGGTTATAAAGTCTTACAGCTGCTGGGAAGAAGGATCTGCGGTAACGCTCCTTTGTGCATTTAGGGTGCAGGAGTCTGTCACTGAAGGAGCTCTCCACTTCAGTAAGAACTTCATGCATGGAGTGGGAGACCTTGTCCATCACTGATGTTAAGTTGGTCTGAGTCCTTCTGTCTCCCACCACCTGCACTGGGTCGAGAGGACATCCTAGTACAGAGCTGGCCTTCTTGATGAGCTTATCTAACCGCTTCCTCTCAGCTGCAGATAAGCTGCTGCTCCAACATAGAAGCTGCATAGAAGATGGCCGATGCTACTACAGAGTCGTAGAAGGTATTCAGGAGTGCCCCCTGCACTCCAAAAGACCTGGTACTGTAGACCAGCCTGTCAGAGACACAGCCCTGTGTCCTCACGTACTGTGGGCAGTCAGTGAGGTAGTCCAGTATCCACTGGGACATGTGGTGTCCACTCCTGACAGCTCCAGCTTGTCCTTCAGAAGTCTTGGCTGGAATGTGTTGAAAGCACTGGAGAAATCAAAGAACATGATCCTCACAGTGCCTCCAGGCTTCTCCAGGTGGGTCAGAGCTCGGTGCAGGAGGTAGACGATGGCATCATCCACCCCAATGCCAGGCCGGTAGGCGAACTGCAGCGGGTCCAATGAAGACATCAACAGAAGGCGTAGATGGTTGAGGACCAGCCTCTCGAGGGTCTTCATTAGATGCGACGTCAGTGCTACCGGCCTGTAGCTGCTAAGATCCTTTGGTCTTCGGTACCGGTACCAAACAGGAGGTCTTCCACAGCTGTGGTACTTTCCCCAGCTTCAGGCTCCATTTGAACATGTATCCTATAATGCCACACAGTTGATCTGCGCAGCACCTCAGGAGCCTGGAGGTGATGCCATCTTGACCTGCAGCCTTTCGCACCTTGATCTTGTGTAGCTCATTCCTCACATGATGACTTGAAAGTGACAAGATGGAGGTGGGAGATGGGGGCTGTGAGATGGAGTCCTCTGAAGTGAAGGAGGTGGGTGATGGTTGAGAGCTGGGAGGTATCAGGTCTGAGGTGGGGGATGGGGGCTGTGGGATGTAAACAAACAAACAAACAAACATAGAAGACAGTGGCTAGAGCAATAAAACAATAAGAGCCAAAAAGAAAAAAATAAAATAAAGTAAAACCACAGTTAAAAAAAAACAATAAGAACCAACATGTCAGACTGAGTTAAAAGTCAAGAAGAAATTTTTTTTTAAGAGATGATTTAAAAGCAGGCTGTGAGTCAGCCTGCCTGATGTGCAAAGGAAGATCATTCCTCAGTCTTGGGGCAGCGACTAAAAAAAGTGCGGTCACCTCTTAGCTACCTCTTTGTCTTTGGGATAGCCACTAGCGACCGATCAGCTGACCTGAGTGAATGTGAGGTGGTGTACAGGTGGAGCAGGCCAGATATATATGGTGGGATAAGGCCATGAAGACATATTAAAACAAATAAAATTAAAGCCGCAAGCGGCGTTAAAGGCCCTCACCGCTTGAGCCCCGCAAACCCCCAGCGAGCTGCATGCAATCATCGCAAACCCCCAAGAAGACTTGTCTTCTGAGGAATGTAAAACCTGAGTTAGAGCTGTTATTGTACATGTTTACAGTAGGTGGCGCTGCAACTGGCATTAATTGTTATATGGATGTATATGGGTGAGTCCTTATCACAATTGTGAAGTTAGATGATGATTGGATGTGTAATTGGGATCCTGTTTCCACTAGGTGGTACTGTGACTGTCATTCAATAATGTCATGTGCATGTGTTCAGGAGTGGGTCCTTATCGCACTTGTGAAGTTTGGTGAAGTTTGGACAATGTGTGTTTGAATTAGAGCAACTTCCTTGTTCCACTAGGGGCGCTATATCTGCATTCAATAATGTCATGTGTATGTGTTCAGGGTTGGGTCCTTATCACACTTGTGAAGTTTGAGGGCAATCGGACAAAGTAAATGAGAATGAGAGGCAATCAAAATGTCATGGCGAAGGATCGAAGGTCACCATGGTGCCACAGCCACACCCCTCTGCAGTGTAACATTATCATGGGCTTTAGTGGGAATGTTTGTGGTCAATATACAGCTCAAAAGACGTAATTAAAGTGTTATGCAGAAATATTAGGTTTTCCATTGAAAATGACTGGAAAATTATGGGCGTGGTTACGGGGGCAGGGTGCAAAATGAGGCATGGGTCTTATTGGCTTTTTTGATCAGGGTGATATACAGAATGTGTAAACCAAATTTCAAAATTGTAGGAGTAACTAAAATTTCTGAGCTCCATGTAAAGTGTAGTTTGATTATGTAGGGGGCGCTATTGCAGGAATTGCCATTGTTTCTCCATTTATGGATTCAGTCCCGTCGCCAGATCTCAGTCTTAAGGGAGGCTTATGAAATCCAACAGGGGGGCACCACTGGGCCCGCCCATAGCGACGGGTCTGTATGGATTCATGGTGGGTCTGTACATAAGTTATTAAAGTTTGGAAGAAATCGGGCAAAGCATGCACGCGTGATGACAGAAAAGGTGAGACAAAAAAAGGCCAAAACAAAGGCCAAATTCAGCACCCCCTTGTGAGAAGACCCTTACCACAGATATCTTTTGATGCCCTATTTGTGTAGATTATGCTGAGCAATTTTGGTGTGTGTAGGTATAACGCCCAAGGAGGAGATGATTAAAATACAAGGTGTGCACAATCGCTAATGTGGAAAAGGGCGAAGTTCAGGCCAAGATGGCTGACTTCCTGTTTGTTGTGTGAGGGTGCTCCAAGAGGATTTTTGGCTTCTTTTGACATGCTCTGTGTGTGGCGCGAATTTCGTGGGTCTACGACAAAGTTGATCTTGGCCTCTCTCATTGGGGGCTGAAAAATGAAATTTCCGGGGGGCGCCGTGGAGCCCATTTTTAGAGTTTGTTCTTGGCGATAGTAAAAAACAAAATTTTTCGCCAGACCTGACTGCTGTAGCGAAAATAGTGAGTTTTCGAGTATGTTCAGGGGGTCAAATTTGAGGTCAAACTGGCAGAAAGAAAAATAAGAAGAAGAATAAAGAAAAAGAATAATGAATAACGCTAACAATTCCAATATTCCGCTTTTCCTGTCACCCTCATGTATACATTCGGAAACATCTTGACATGACGCACGTCCCCATGAGGTCCGGGGTCACTTGCGACCGCGTCCCATGCGACCGCCCCCATTTTTGCACCCCCCCCCCCTTACAATCACTATAGGCTCCTCGCCGACCCTTCGGTTGGCTCGGGCCTAATAATTTTAAAAATCAATCCTAAAGAAAACTGGGAGCCAATGAAGTTGGGTTAAAATCAGTGTAATGCAGGAATGTCTTAAAGATACAAAGAACTGATGACCTCTAATTCCCTACTTCTAAATTCAGATACACAACATAATAAAATTGTTGGTTTGTGGAGCCATGATTTTTTTTGTGTTTTTTGTTTATTCCAGGTACTATTTGTTCTTTTTTTTTTTTTTTTTTTTTTTTTACACAGGTGTAGCACATGATGAATCATTGTGGTTTTGTGCTTGTGCTTTGTCCTGTCTTCCCCCCCTTTTCTATTTTCTCTACCTTTATCTTTTTTCTTTCTTGCTTTTTTCCCAGCCTGTCGACCCTAGCATTGCCACATACACACACATTTATGTGAAAAATAACACAAATAAATAAATAAAATAAAAGGAGAAACACTAAGAAGAGGAGCCAATATGGAATCTATAGGGCTCATCTTGGAAGAGTAAATATGTTTGGCACAACAATACATTCGGATCATAATTCTGCTTACAAAAACTGCCAGACAAGACAGGCTTAAAAATAAATAAATAAAATAATAACAACTGGCCCTAAAAACCTTAGAAACAGTGGTCCTACAAATGTGTCTAACATGTGCATTGAAGGACATATCCTGATCAAAAATGACTCCAAGATTTCTCACAGTGTTACTGGAGGCCAAAGTAATGCCATCCAGAGTAAGTATCTGTTTAGATACCATGTTTCTAAGATTTGTGGGGCCGAATACAAGAACTTCAGTTTTATCTGAATTTAGAAGCAGGAAATTAGAGGTCATCCAGGCCTTAATGTCTTTAAGACATTCCTGCAGTTTAACTAATTGATGTGTGTCATCTGGCTTCATGAATAGATAAAGCCGAGTATCATCTGCATAACAATGAAAATTTATGCAATGCTTTCTAATAATACTGCCTAAGGGAAGAATGTATAATGTAAATAAAATTGTTCCTAGCACAGAACCCTGTGGAACTCCATAATTAACCTTAGTGTGTGAAGAAGACTCCCCATTTACATGAACAAATTTGAGTCTATTAGATAAATATGATTCAAACCACTGCAGTGCAGTACCTTTAATACCTATAATATGCTCTAATCTCTGTAATAAAATGTTATGGTCAACAGTATCAAAGCTGCACTGAGGTCCAACAGGACAAGTACAGAGATGAGTCCACTGTCAGAGGCTGTAAGAAGATCATTTGTAACCTTCACTAATGCTGTTTCTGTACTGTGATGAATTCTGAAACCTGACTGAAACTCTTCAAATAAACCGTTCCTCTGCAGATGATCAGTTAGCTGTTTTACAACTAGTCTTTCAAGAATCTTTGAGAGAAAAGGAAGGTTGGAGATTGGCCTATAATTAGCTAAGACAGCTGGGTCAAGTGATGGCTTTTTAAGTAGAGGTTTAATTACAGCCACCTTGAAGGCCCGTGGTACATAGCCAACTAATAAAGACTGATTGATCATTTTTACGATTGAAGCATCAATAATTGGAAAGACTTCTTTGACCAGTCTAGTAGGAATGGGATCTAACAAACATGTTGCTGGTTTGGAGGAAGTAACTATTGAAGTTAACTCTGAAAGATCAACTGGAGCAAAAGAGTCAAAACAAATACCAGCAGTGCTGAAAGCAGCCGAACATGAAGAATAATCTTTGAGATGGTTTTGAATAATTTTTTCTCTAATGTCTAAAATTTTATTTGTAAAGAAATCCATTAAGTCACTACTAGTTAAAGTGAAAGGAATACTCGGCTCTACAGAGCTCTGACTCTTTGTCAGCCTGGCTACAGTGCTGAAAACAAACCTGGGGTTGTTCTTATTTTCTTCAATTAATGATGAATAGTAAGATGTCCTAGCTTTACGTAGGGCTTTTTTTATAGAGCAACAAAATCTTTTTCCAGGCTAAATGAGCATCTTCTAATTTAGTGAGACGCCATTCCCTCTCCAGCTTTCGGGTTATCTGCTTTAAGCTGTGCATTTGTGAATTATACCACGGAGTCAGGCACTTCTGATTTGAAGCTTTCCTTTTCAGAGGAGCCACAGTATCCAAAGTTATACACAGTGAGGATGTAAAACTATTGACGAGATAATCGACCAATGTCGTGTATTTTTATCATTCGACATCAGTATTTTCTATCAATATTTTTATATCATGTATTGTTATATATATTAATCACACACTCTAATTAATGGTCATATTATATATTATTTGTCACCTATATTGTCACTCACACACTGGAGCACTGCATGCTGTAGGTGGAAAAGGCCTGAGGCCTGCTCTGCCGTAGGCCTGGGTTTTTTCCATTGGAAGTAATGCTAGCCCCCACCTTTTTGAGGAGCTTCACCTTTGTACACAGTGCACTTTTGACCCAGCTTCTCCCGAGGGGAGGGCGAGTAGCGAGGAGTGTGTCCTGGAAGGGAGGGTAGAGGCGCACCTGGACTTTGGGAGGTGTCCTTCCGTGGGAAAGTTTGGTGTCTTGCTAGCCCCCGAGAACAATTCGTAGTACTGTTGCCTAAAGAGCATCTTAATATGTCCCCTCCGCCTGATAACAGCTGGAGGAGGTGTGAGGTTGGTCTATAAAAGGCAGAGGCAAAGTTGGGAGGGAGCGCTCTTCCTTGCTCTTCCTCTCTCCTGTGTTTGCAGCGGCTGCAGGCTCTCACTCCCGAGAGGGCTTCTGTTTTTTATACTCTGTTAAACTCTGGACGTCTACTTCTTTGCTTTTCTACCACCCTTGCAACAGCACCAAGGCACTCACTCTCGGGAGGCTTTTTGCTTTCTTGCATTTTGTTTAACTTTTTGCTATCTTGTACTTTGTTTAACTTTGTGCTTCAATAAATCCTGGAAACGAAACCTGCTCATCTCCAGTGAGTTTCTGTGTAGTGTGGAGTTTTTCTCAAGGTGCATTTGCTTCCATTTGGTCTCCCCTCCGCCTGGTAAGAGCAACAGGGGAAGAGAGCCGCAAATTAAACCCGACACCTCACTGGGAAGCAGAGTGTAGGTAGCTGCTCTGCACTGTGTTTTCACATGGCACTGAAGAGCATAATAATGAAAGAATTAGATCCTTAAACCTAGTTACAGCACTTTCAGAAAGACTTCTAGTGTAATAAAACGTATTCCCACTGCTGTGTAATCCAGTAAAGTAAATGTAAATGTTACTAAGAAATGATCAGACAGGAGGGGGCTGCTGATCAGAGAGAAGCTGCAGAGAGGCGTGTAAAGGCCCTTCCACACCGGATGCGTTGAGTAAAAACGACACGAAATTCCGAATCTTTCGGATGCAAACCTGTCGTGTAACCTATATACACACCGGACGCATTGCGTTTTTGCGAATAAATCCTCGTATAACGCACGGTGGAAAAAAAAAAAATGGAGTCGACATCGAGTGATGATGAGCTGGTCCTGATATTGTTAAACAAGAAAAAGAAGAAACGCAGATTGTGGATTCATCCTATTCTCAAGAGACGACAGCAACAAGGAGAATATTATGGTCTGATCCAGGAGTTGAAGCTGTATCATGATCACTTTCGCACGTATTTCAGGATGTCATCGGGGCAGTTTGAGCTCTTGTTGAGAGAATCGGGACCGCATCTGAGACGGCAGAAAAATGATTTCAGAGAGCCGATTGACCCGGAGCAGCATCTAGCTGTGTGTTTGAGGTAAAATATTTTCATATTTTAAATTTAGTACCAGTGTAGTGCCAGTTGTCATCTCCTAAAGGCCCTTTAAATTGACAACTGGCATTTTAAATTTTAAAAATTGGCAGTTTAAATTTTAAAAAGTGATTTCGTAAGTTTGTGATGTATCTCTGCTTATATTGGTAGACTGTAGCCAACAGGATTTGTACAAAAAAAAACTGCAAAAAAAATACCCGTTTTGCAAAGATGGAGATTTTCTGTGAAATCTTTTAGTTTTCATTATGATAAATATTTAAAATTGTTCATACTCAAATCATCTTGTATTTTTGCAAATTTCTTAGCACTGGTGATTCTTTCACTACCATTGCTAGCAGTTTTCGCCTTGGGATTTCCACTGTGGCCCAAATAGTGGAAGGAACCTGTGACATCATCTGGAAAACCATGAAAGGCAGTTATATGCCATGCCCTACAGTGGAGACATGGCAGAAAACAGCCAGGAGGTTTGAGGAACGGTGGAACTTCCCACACTGTATAGGTGCACTTGATGGGAAGCACATCGTCATCCAGGCACCGCCAAACTCTGGCTCTTTATATTACAATTATAAAGGGACATTTTCAATAGTCTTGCTGGCACTTGTCGATGCAGACTATAAATTTCTTGCAGTTGAAGTTGGAAGTTTTGGCAGCAACAGCGATGGAGGCATCTTTGCCAATTCCCATCTTGGCAAATCCCTTCAATCAGATGACCTCCATGTCCCACCTGCCTCTCCTCTAACTTCTGCACCAGACCTGGGACCAGTGCCATATGTAGTTGTGGCTGATGAGGCGTTCCCTATGAAGCCATTCCTCCTCCGACCTTATCCAGGACGCCACCTTCAGGAGGACAGGCGGGTATTCAATTACCGCCTCTCGAGGGCCCGCCGGGTTGTTGAAAATGCATTTGGAATTCTCACCCAACGCTGGAGGGTGTACTACAGAAAACTGCAAGCCTGCCCTGATGTAGCTGACAGTATTGTGAAAGCTACCTGCATACTGTCCAACTTCCTGAACAATTCTGAGCATCCAGACAGCAGCGAGCCAGGCGAAGATGTTGATGCAGAAAGTATTCTTGCTCCTATCAGAAGCCTCAGAGGAAACAGAGCATCGGCTGAGGCTCTCAGTGTGCGACAAACGTTCTGCCAGTACTTCTCTTCACCAGCTGGACAACTGCCCTGGCAGTATGCCCATGTTCACCGTGGGTTATCTTTGTAAATGCTTTGCATCATGACTTTACAGTTCAAAAATATTGTGATGTTCTTTGTCGAGTTCTTTGTGGCAGTGTTGTTTACACTGAACATCTTAAAAAAAATTCATTACTTTTTGTTTGTATATAGTTCTAATGTTTGTATTGTACATGGAAAAAAAACCCTTTTAATTATTGTTTAATTTGTACTTTTATTGTTCATACAAAAGACTACACTGTGAAATTTCAAAAAATATATAAAAAATGTTTTTCACAAAACAGCCTGTATTTCATGCTTAAACTCTATTTCTTCAAATTCACAAACACAATGAAAAATTTTCTAACTTCTAACTTTATTGAACAGCAGAAAATATTGAACAGCATGCTTTTAAAAATCTAATTAATTTCTGACTGACAAAGCCTTATGGATAATGGTGAAATGTTTCAAAATTGAAATAACTTGAAGCTGGGTGGATGACAGAGAATCTTATCTAAACAATAAATTATATATATATATATATATATATATATATATATATATATATATATATATATATATATATATATATATATATATAAAATAATTATAGAATCTAATCAAACCAACCCGAAAAAAAAGCAAATTCATTCCTAAAGAAATAAATATACTAAAGAAATTAATAAACTAAAGGAAAGTATACTTTTGTGATGGATCATACATGGGCCCAAACTCTGCCTCATGGAGTAGCTCCTGGATTTTAACTCTTATCCATGATTGTTTTGGTGGAGGGAGTCACCTCATGGCTGGAGCTAAACTGAGCAAGAAATGTGTTGTGTCATCCCTCTGTGCTCGCTCCTTCTTTCTCTCTACCTCCCTAACTTCCTTCTTCTTCAAATACTCCTCCAACATCTCATCACTATTCTTCCTCTTTGTCTTGCTCTGTCTGGGGGTCACTGATGTACTCTCTTCCCCACTCTCTGCCTGATCAGATAGCTCCCCTGCTGTTCCTGTCTCTGTCTCTTCCTCATCCTGACCACCTAGACTGCTGTATGCGCTATTGAATCAGAATTGAATAGTTTAAGCAGTGAGGAGCAAATCAACTCAAAATTGGATAGTTAGTGATTTACCTCCTGAATGAAGTGCACTGGTCAAGAAATGACATGACATCCATGTACTTCCACCTCTTCCTCTGTTTCCACCTGCCTGGCCACTCCTTATGTCTTTCTCCTCCCTCTTCTTCCTCACGTAAGTGTCCCTCAGATTCCTCCATAACTTCTTAACATCATCAGCTAATAAAACAACACACAACACTCGGAGATTCTCTATTGCTGTAAAAGCAACGGCAGACGAAAAGAAATTGCGGTGCTTTGGCAATACAGTGCATAATGCATTAATTCCGGTGATTAGATATAAAATGAAATTAATAAAATATAAAAAAAAAAACCCTAACAAATAAACAATACAAGTAGATACCTTTATCAATATGAATGATGTTACAACAGCTGAATAGTTTAGCATATAGCACATATAACACAAATTTAAAAAATCCTGCTACTCCGCTGATACAGAGCTGATTATCAACCCACCACTATCGTAGTGTAGCTCCTCAGCTATCCTCTTCCACACGTCTTTATAATCATTATCTTTATAATTTTTGTCTCTTTTGTCATACAGGACAGCGTTCTGTGAAACAACAACGATCAGATGCTCCGCCATGTTGAATGTTTTGATTGCGTCACTACTTGACAGTGCTCTGATCTGATCTCAGATCTGTTTGTTCGCTTGCGAAAGTCAGAAAAATCGAACTTGATCCGAAAAAATAAATGCCGCAAATTCGTCCTGTGAAATGACGCGGTCAGTGTGAACGGCTGCATTAAGAACAGGAGAGTCCGAAAAATATTTTTAACGCACGAAACATTCGCACGGAATTTACGCGTCCAGTGTGAAAGGGCCTTAAGACTGCAACTCTGCTTCCTGGTCTCAACCCTGGGTAGTCAGGTTTTAGGAGAGCAGAGGTGGCAAAAGTACTGACATTCTGTACTTAAGTAGAAGTACAAGTACTGGTGTTAAAAAATACTTTGGTAAAAGTCAAAGTACTGGTTCAACTTCTTTACTTAAGTAAAAGTAAAAAAGTACAGGCTCTGAAATTTACTCAAAGTAAGAAAGTAAAAGTGGCTCTTTGGAGGACATTTCTACCTGCTATTTTTGTGTAAAGCTAACTAAACCTTATTATATATTATTGTAATAATATAAAATAATACATGAGAACACAAACGTTATTCCAATCTAAATTTTAATTCTAATGAATGTACTCAGCTTGAATCTGTTATGTAGGACACAAGCTGTGAAAGGGAATTTAAGCACAGCTCTGTTCTCTGTGTCCTCCATAGTAGAGGGTGACTGTGTCTCCACCTAAACACCAACATGAGGATACTCAGGGGTTACAGTGGGATTCAGAAGGTGGAAGAACCCTAAGATCAGCTGTAGTGGCTCTGCATGGGGAGAAGAATCACAGCTTTCTATTGTGAGCTGCAGTAAATGATGTTGGTGTGCAGGCTGTGATCAGCTGACCTGCTGCTGCTGCTCTGAGGTTTACTGCTCTGTGTGGATGAATTGAACTCACAAAGATGTAACCCAGTATTTCACAGCTCTCTGAGCTGATCTCCATCCTCTACACTGACAGCATACAGGCTGTAGAAATGTTGGATTCAGTGAATGAATCTCAGCATCAGCAGCTTTGATTCAAACTCATCTCTGCTGCACTGATGTAACCTGTAACTCTGACCATCAACACAGCCTCTGTGCACCAATACAGAGCTTTACTGTAAATACAGTACAACAAGATAACCTGTTTATCACGCACTAAACTGAGGCATTTTCATACAATCTTTGAATAACACAAAGTCAGCATACTTCAGTTTATTTTCCGGTCCTTACCTTTAACTCTAACCTCTCTTCTTCCTCTCCTGTCCTGAATTTCTGTGAATTTCTCTCTCTTTGCTCTCCCTGGAAATACAGCAGCTCTGCTTTTAGCTAGCAGACACACTGTGTGACAAACTGCACACACATTGTGTGCTTGCTGATATTTGTTGAGCATTTTGAAACGTTGCATTTATCTGCCACACGTTACTCCCTTCATGCTTGCTCCTCTTCAGTAGCGCTAGCTAAGCAGTTTATGTGCTGCAGCGCAACTTACGGACTCGGTCCGGCCTGCTGTAACCCCTGATTATAGCGCTATAAATGATACATTGATTATATGGGTTTGTGTATTTAATTCCTTTGTACCAGATAAGCCCCGGTGATGGAGGATACGCCAGTAGGATTGTCTCGTATCTGTTATTATTCCTCCGTTTAGGCTCAGATCATTTGATGTTTGACGGCGCACTGACCGGAAACGCAAACTTCTCCCTGACGTGTTAAAAAGTAACGAGTCTGTTTTGAAAATGTAAGAAGTAGAAAGTACAGATACTTGCGTAAAAATGTAGGGAGTAAAAGTAAAAAGTTCTCAGAAAAATAAATACTCAAGTAAAGTACAGATACCTAAAAAATCTACTTAAGTACAGTAACGAAGTATTTGTACTTCGTGACTTCCCACCTCTGTAGGAGAGTTAATAAATTTGGCCAGATTTCTAGAAATGGGAGCTGCTCCATCCAAAGTAGGATGGATGCCATCTCTCCTAACAAAACCAGGTTTTCCCCAGAAACTTTCCCAATTGTCTATGAAGCCCACGTCGTTTTTTGGATACCACTCAGACAGCCAGCGATTCAAGGAGAACATGCTGCTAAACATGTCACTCCTGGTCTGATTGAGGA
Organism: Archocentrus centrarchus; assembly: GCF_007364275.1. Classification (NCBI taxonomy): domain Eukaryota; kingdom Metazoa; phylum Chordata; class Actinopteri; order Cichliformes; family Cichlidae; genus Archocentrus; species Archocentrus centrarchus. The sequence continues at coordinate 1,759,312 of NW_022060269.1, forward strand.
GGGGGATGGATGCTGTCTGTCTTAACAAGACCAGGTTTTCTCCAGAAACTTTAACAAGTATCTATGAAGACCACTTTTCACTCTGTTTATGCAACCCTCTGCATTTAATCAACAGTTATAAATAATCTCTGGCTGTCTTCCACAGCATGTCTTTTTCTCCTGTTTAATACTATTTGTTTTATTTTGATGGAATAGAATAAATATTTCAAAATAAATAATGAATTAAATTAGCTATTAATTCAATTGGACAGGGATTTGGCCATAATAGCTAGAGGAATCCTACACACGCACAGGCAACATTTGAAAACTCTACAGAGAAAACTTCCAGGTGGGATATGACCCAGAACTTTTGGCTTTGATGCAACAGTACTTAGGACTACACCATCTTACTCTGCTTCATAGCTCACAATGCCACCCTGTTTCAGATCATGTGTGTCTGTCTCTCAAGGCACCTTCTGACCTCTGTATGACCTCTGTTACTTTTGTGCACCGCATATGATCACTCTCATACGGTTTTGCTGTTTTGCCAGTGTTTTACTCAATTTTTCCAGATCCTCCCATGATCCTTCAAAGAATATCAGGTGCCGGTCTATGTGAAAACCTAGGCAAATGTGTGAACACAGACAGTTCTCCTGAATGTATCAGTGTCCCCCTTTAACTCTGCCACCAGTGTCACATAAAAAAAAAAAAAAAAACACAGAGGCATGGCATGGACAGTTTCACAGTTTTCCTAGAAGCACCAGTTTCCTTGATTTGACCCACACTGGTGCAACCAAACTCCATCTGAATAGATTCAGGTCAAATTTAATCTGAAACTGTACAAAAATTTCTAGCATCTATATATCCGAGCTACATGAGGCGATTTCCACCTATCAGGCTAACCAGCGTGATGCGGCTCTCATCGTAGCCGGGGACTTTAACAGTGCAAACTTGAAAAAGGTGATACCGGAATTGATTCAACACATCGACTGCCCCACCAGAGGAGAGAGGACCCTAGACCACTGCTACTCTCCATTCAAAGAAGGCTACAAAGCAAAGCCTCTTCCTCCTTTTGGGAAGTCTGACCACACCGCTGTCCTTCTCATGCCGAAATACAAACAACGGCTCAGGCAGGAACCCCCTGCTGTGAGAGAAGTGACACGGTGGTCTGATCAAACAGAGGCCGCTCTGCAGGGTGCGTTGGATTCAACCGACTGGGACATGTTTCGCAGCAGCGCGGGCGGAGACATCGAGGAGTTTACGGAAACTGTCGTGGGATTTATTGGGAAAGTTGTTGATGACACTTCACTTAGGAGGACCATCAGGACTTTTCCCAACCAGAAGCCGTGGGTGGATGAATCTGTCCGCGACGCCCTGAGGTCCAGCACCGTTGCCTACAACTCCGGCCTCGCCTCTGGGAACATAGAGGACCACAAGGTTGCATCATACAACGTCCGCAGAGCGGTGAAAGAGGCAAAACATCGCTACGGCCGCAGACTGGAACAGCAACTACAACAGTCTGACTCCAGGGGACTGTGGCAGGGACTACGCACCATCACGGACTACAAAGCACCACACACACACCCGGTGAGTGCCGACGCTTCTCTGGCTGATGAACTCAACATCTTCTTTGCGCGCTTTGAGTCGGGAAGCCGACAGCCCGCTGCGCTCCCGGCCGGAGGGGCGGAGACACTCACTGTGACGGAGCGCGACGTGAGGAGGGCGTTTAGACGTGTAAACACCAGGAAAGCGGCTGGACCAGACGGTATTAGTGGACGTGTCCTTAAGACCTGCGCTGACCAGCTGGCACCTGTGTTTACACTGATATTCAACCTCTCACTGAAACTGTGTGTGATTCCCACCTGCTTTAAAAAGTCCATCATAGTCCCTGTCCCAAAGAAACCACACCCCAGCAGCCCCAATGATTTCAGGCCCATAGTGCTCACCTCTGTGGTGATGAAGTGTTTTGAAAGACTCATCAAGACATTCATCACCTCCTCACTGCCCACCACCCTCTACCCACTACAGTTTGCATACCGGCCAGACAGATCCACAGATGACGCCATATCCTTCCTTCTCCACAAGACCCTTTCACACATAGACACTGGTAAGGGGAACTATGTGAGAGTGCTGTTTGTAGATTACAGCTCAGCATTCAACACCATAGTTCCCTCCAGGCTGGTCTCTAAGCTGCTGGACCTGGGCCTGGGCCCATCCCTGTGCAGGAGGGTTCACAGCTTCCTGACCAGCAGACCACAGGTGGTACGAGTGGGTCACCTCACCTCATCCTCCCTCACCCTCCACCCTGGATCCCCCCAAGGCTGTGTGCTCAGCCCTCTGCTGTACTCACTGTACACCCATGACTGCGAGGCCACGTCAGAGTCCAACGTCATCATCAAGTTTGCTGACGACACTGCTGTTGTGGGACTAATCTCTCACAATGAGGAGACAGCCTACAGGAGAGAGGTCTCCCGCCTGGAGAACTGGTGCCAGGAGAACCACCTCCTGCTCAACGTCAGCAAAACAAAGGAACTGATTGTGGACTTCAGCAGGAAGCAGCAGAGGGACTACCATCCACTTGTCATCAGTGGTGCTGAGGTGGAAAGAGTGGACACTTTCAAATACCTGGGAGTGACCATCTCACAGGACCTGTCCTGGACTCATCACATAAACATCACTGTGAAGAAGGCCAGACAGCGTCTCTACCTCCTCAGGCGGCTGAGAGACTTCAAGCTCCCACTCAAGGTGCTCAGGAACTTTTACACCTGCACCATCTAGAGCATCATGCGTGGGAGCATCACCACCTGGATGGGAAACTGCACCAAGCAGGACTTCATGGCCCTAAAAAGGGTGGTTCGTTCAGCTGAACGGACCATCAGAACCACCCTCCCCAACCTGCAGGACATTTACACCAAGCAGTGCAGGCTGAGGGCCATGAAGATCCTAAAACAGCCCAGCCACCCCGGACACTCTCTCTTCTCCCTGCTCCCATCAGGCCGGCGTTACCGCTGCCTGAGGACTAAGACTGAAAGGTTGAAGAAGAGTTTTTACCCACAAGCCATTCGTCTGCTCAACTCTGAGCCCTAACTGGACCATTATTGCACAATGTAAATATTATAATTTATAAAAGTGTGTATAGTGTATAGTATATAGAGTATAGTGTATAGTGTGAATAACTTTTTTTTATTTTTATTCTTCTTATTTATAGGTGTGTGTATATATGGTTGCAGGTACAAAATACATTTCACTGTGCATTGTACTGTGTATAACTGTGCATGTGACAAATAAACACTATCTTAATCTTAATCTTAATCTTAATATACAGTTTTTAAAAAAAATATTTCTGTCATGGTCCTTTGGGTTTTTTTTTTTTTTTTTTTAAAGCCTGTCATGTCTGGTAGATCTTGCAAGCAGAACTGTGATCTGAATGCGTTGTTGTGCCAAACATATTTGCTATTTCAAGATGAGCTCTATAGGTTCTCAATAGGCTCATCTTGTTGATGTTTTAACACTTTATTTTATTTATCTGAGTTATTTTTCCACATACTATGTAACAGCCAGAGCTGACAGGCTGAAGAAGAGGAAAATAAAGAGAAGAAAAAGGGAGAGAGAAAGGGAGCAAAAAAAAAAAGGGGAAAGAGCACAACTCTATTAATCAGATACTTCATCACTTTAACATATAAAAAAATACTATAAATACTTGCAAAAATAAATTTGTGTGTGAAAAACAAAACTAACAAAGCATGTTACGCACACCAACAATTTTGTTGAGTTGTGATTGAGTGGGCGTTTGTGTCTGTGTCATGTTTGTGTCTGTGTCATGGAACGTACTTACCAATGAGGGCAAAACGCTGCAGCTCCACCCATCAGAAGCCAGAGGCAGGTACGGAAAGCCCCCGGAACCCCAGGCCACCAGCAGCCCACCAAGAGCCAGGAAGACCCCCGGCCACTCAGTCCAAAGACAACCGCACACCTACCCCAGCAGACGGGAGAGGGTGGTCTCAGACGGAGCCCCCCCAGTCGAGGAGCGAGGGCTCCAGGGAACCCAAGGTGATGAGAAGCCAGCCCCCCCCCAGCGGCCAGCCCCCTGCACTGGCCGGCGGCAGGGCTCCCGGGCCCACGGCACCCAAGGACCGCCCGACCCTCCACAGAGCCCCCCCCCACGCCGAAGAAGCCAACGCAGCCCCGCACCGCACCCCCAAGGGGGGCAGGCCAGCACCCACGCCAGAACACCCAGCCCCACCCCGGAACCCCGAGGCACCCCCATCCCAGGGGGGTAGGGGGGAGGAGGCAACCAGCAAGGAGCGGCCAGGAGGCAAGGCACAAGGCCCAGACCCAGGTCCAGCCATACATACAGACACACCCAGACACCCGTGTACACATTTATACACAGATACTCATACATGCCCATACATACTTACCCACACACAGATATGCCATACATACACATTCACTCACCCACCCATACTCACGGAGACGGTGACAAATACACAAAGACACACATTCATCCATAGCTACCCACCCTCTGAAGGCGGGGCAAGTGGAAACCACCCCAGGGCCAACAGCGACCCCAGGACGCCACCAGCCCGGTCCCCAAGGAACCACCCGACCCCTACCCCGGGCGAGACGCAAGAAATCGGGGTGTAAGATGACCCATCCACCCCTCCTCCTCCCCAACTTGTAGGTCTATGTGTTAATGTTTGTGAGTGAATGAGGTGTATAGGGTGCAGTTAAAATTGAGGGGACAGTTATGCCACAAGCGCCAACTGTTGGTCGTCAGCGCTTGCCCACACTGCCCCCCCAAAACCCTCCATGTCTAAAGTGCAAATAAAATTTGGAGACAGACAGTGACGAGGATCCGAGTGGGGCCACCTCAGCGGCCCATCTCATCAACCTCTGAGTAACATGCCTGCCCCATAGGTCCTATGTGTTTCAGGTTGTAAGTGTGTATGTGTTGTGAGTTATAATGACTAAAGTGCAATTAAAACGGAGAGGCAAGTGGTGGTGCAGCTCTCCACGTGGCCTCTCCATCCTACATCTGTGAGTGATGTGTATTCTGTGTGTGTGTGTGTGTGTGTGTGTTTGTGTATGGGGAGGGGGAGGGGGGGGGGCATATGACCAGGAAGAATCCTGGAAGAAGAGAGCCAGCTGTCCGCTGGCTCAATAGGCACCCCGACCTCCCACCCCCCAGCACAGGGCAGGGGGAGGTGAGCCCGGGGCCGTGGTGACAGCATCCCGGAGCACTGCAGCACCCGAGGTTGGCGCCCTCGCCCCCACCGCAGAGGGCGGCCCGCTCCTCCTAGATGCCCATTCACTCAACAATAGACACAAACAGGCGACAGGACATACTGGCCTGGGCATGGAAATGCAGTGCCCAGTCCCCCCCAACCAGCCCACCGCGGCCCCATCCCCCACCCCACCCCCCTGCAATGCAGGCACCCCAGGGCCCCAAAAGCGTAGACCGGACATCCCGACGTCAGGCCAACCCACCCCACCCGGCGGCGCGGCCGGGACAGCAGAGGCCCCCCCCGCGCCAGGGGGGGCCCACCGGGAGCCGGCGCGGCCCCAGTGCCGGGGCCCCAGACCCCAGCCCCCAAGCCACACAGGGAAGACCAGCCAACCGACCGAGGGCCGGCACCACCCCCCCAAGCACCCCGCCCACACCCCAGGACCGAAGGCAGCACCATCCAAGCCCCCACCACCATCAACCAGGACAGGCACACAGACATCACCAGAAGGTCGCCCCAGGACCCCAGCCTCAGGAGGCTACCAGCTACCCAGGCCCCCGGAGTCCCCCCCCACCCCCCCACAAAGCACATCAGGAGCAGAGCCCGCAGCCCACCACCCCCACTAAGTAATGGAGCTGAGCAGTGGGAACCAAAGAGAGTCAAATTCCTCCAATTTGTTTTTAGAAGAAGCAGACATTCTCTCTAAACTAACATGATCTACTAATAAATTTCTGTACTGAGTAATACATAGTTTATTTTTTGTCTTCCAGTTCATGAGGATCATCTTCTTAGCGATGCACAAGGCAGTAAGAACTATGTGTGATATATTTAACTCCATAATTAATTCACTGACATCACCTAAGATGCATAGTCTGGGGGAAGTTGGGATATGACAGCTAAACCATGTGGATAGATCTTCACAAATCCTCTGCCAAAATCTCTGAACTGGTACACAAGACCACAGAGCGTGTAGATGATTATCCTCTGAATTGCTTGTACAGTGGGTGCATATGTTTGAGTGTGTAAGGCCCATTTGGAACATCCTTTGTCCAGTGTAGTATGTTCTATGGAGAATCTTATATTGTACAAGTTGTATTTGGGGTCTTTTAGTCATTTTGAAGATATTTAAACATATTTCTGTCCATAAATTTTGATCCAGGTTGACAGAAAGATCACGCTCCCATTTTGTAATTGGGAGGGAAACTGAATCATCAGTTTTTATTAATAATTTATATAATTTTGATAATAATTTTGGGGTACAGAGGTTAAGAAATTCTGTTACCCAAGTAGGCATTTCTAGATTCAATTGATTAAGGTTAAATCTTCCCTGTAGGACGGACTTAACTTGTTGATATTCCAGAAATCTACCGTTGCCAATTCTATATTTTGATATAAGTTCTTGGAACGTGATAAAATTTCCATCTTGGATAATATGTTCTAAGTTATTTATACCCTTATCACGCCATAACGGAAAATTCAGCATTTTCTTTTTCTGACAAATATCTGGATTGTTCCAAATGGGTGTTAGTTTACAGGGGATGAGTGAAGACTTAGTTATTTTTAAAAATTCCCACCAGGCTGTCAGAGAGGTATTTATACTAAGGACTTTATAGCAGTTATGATGTTTAATACTGGAACTAATGAAAGGTAAATCTGAGATTTTTATTTTTCCACAAAACGCCTGTTCTAGATCCAGCCATGGGTTGTCTAATGAATTGGATTTGATCCACTTTGAAATATACTGCAATCTACTGCTTAAGAAATAGTAATAAAAGTTTGGTAATTCTAGACCTCCACTGTGTTTTGGCTTTTGTAAAATTTTTAAGCTTATTCTTGACGGTTTGTTTTTCCATAAAAATTTTGAGATGTTTGAATCTAGTGACTTAAACCAAGGAAGAGTAGGTTTATTAGGGATCAATGAAAATAGATAATTAATTTTTGGTAAAACCATCATTTTAATGGCAGCAACTCTCCCCATGAGTGATATAGGTAAACTGTTCCAACGTGTGAGATCATCCTCTATTGTTTTTAATAAGGGGATATGATTTAATCGTACCAAGTCTGAGAGCCTGGCGGAAAAATTTATGCCTAAATATCTAATATTTCCTGACTTTAGTGGGGTCCTAGAGGTTCTCTGGAAATTACAATTCAGAGGCAAAACTGTTGATTTACTCCAATTGATAGAGTAATCAGATATAGATGAGAACTTATCTATCAGTGTGATAGTCTTCAAAAGAGAGCCTTGTGAATTCCCAAGGAAAAGTAATACATCATCAGCATAAAGGCTAAGTTTATGGTCCATATTTTCAGTTTGAATCCCTTTAATATTTACATTTTGACGGATTGCTGCTGCTAGCGGCTCAATGAAAATTACAAAAAGAGAGGGAGAGAGTGGGCAGCCCTGCCTAGTGCCCCTCTGCAGACTGAAACTTTGTGAAATGAGATCATTTGTCCTAACACGCGCATTCGGAGAGCTGTGTAGTGTTCTGATCCAGTTTATAAAGGATGAACCGAATCCAAATTTTTGCAGAACTGCTAGTAAGAATTTCCAATTTACCCGATCAAATGCCTTCTCTGCATCTAAAGACACGATTGTCGTCTCTAATTTGTTAATAGAACAATAGTCTATTATATTTATCAGTCGACGTGTATTATTGGCTGAGTGCCGACCCTTGATAAAGCCTGTTTGATCTGGATGTACAATAAATGGAGTAATACTTTCTAATCTTTTGGCAAGGGCTTTGCAAATTATTTTAAGATCTACATTAATGAGAGAGATTGGCCTGTAGCTGGATGGGAGTGTGGGGTCTTTGCCTGGTTTAAGAAGCAGGCTAATGTTAGCAGAGTTTAAGGTTGGAGATAAGATGTGGTCATTCTGAATCTGAGTTACCATTCTGAAAAAAATGGGAGCTAGCTCAGACCAAAATTCTTTATAAAACTCGGCTGGAAAACCATCTGGGCCTGGGGCTTTATTATTTGGGAGATGCTGTAGGGCTTCACTAAGTTCACACAATGAAAGAGGTAAATCCAGAGCTGCAGCCTGGCTGTCATTTAGTTTTGGTAGATTTATATTATTAAGAAATTCTTCAATTTCAGTATCAGATGGGTTAATCTGTGGTGAATATAAGGCTTCATAGAAGTCTCTGAAAGAGTTATTTATTTGTTGTGGGTCATGAGTAATAATACCAGTCGAGTCTTTAATAGAAAAAATAGCTGTTTTTTCTTTATTCAGTTTTAATTGCTTGGCCAGGAATTTTCCAGATTTATTTCCATGCTCAAAGTTTTCCAAACGCAGCCTCTGCAACATAAATTGTGTCCTTTTATCAATTATTTCATTTAGCTCCAGTTTCAGTTTCCTCAGGCTGATAATTGTATGTTCTTGTGGTGAAGCGGCATAGGCAGTTTCTAAAGATTTAATTTTTTGTTCTAATTCTAACACAAGTGCTTTTTCTTTATTTTTCCTATGCGAGCAGTAAGATATTATTTTGCCCCGCATTACTGCCTTTCCTGCTTCCCAAAGAACACATGGTGATATTCCTGGAATATCATTATATTCTAAGTATGCTGACCATTCCTTTTTGAAATAATTAATAAAATCTTCTTCTTTAAGTAATGATGTATTAAATCTCCAGTTCCTGATTGGTGGTGTGACTCTTTTCTGTGTCAGAGATATAGACACCGGTGCATGATCGCTAATAGTGATAGGGTGAATCTGAGTGTCTGTGATATCCATCATCATGGAGCTGCTAACTAAAAAGTAATCTAAGCGGGAGTGAGACTTGTGTACTGGTGAGAAAAAACTATAATCTCTTAAAGTAGGGTGATGTGAACGCCAAGCATCGCAAAGTCCAAAATCCTTCATGTACTGTTTAAGAATGTCTGCAGACTGCCAGTTCCTCTGACTCACTGCTGTACTGAGCCTGTCAATATCTGCATTAAGTACCAGGTTGAAGTCTCCTCCTATTACAAGTGTGGTGTCAGAGTGATCTGAGAGTGAAGTGAACAAAGCATGAAAGAAGGAGGGGTCATCAACATTTGGTCCATATATACTAGCAATACATAAATCTGTATTCTGTATAGATAAATTAAGTATTATAAATCTACCTTCAGGGTCTATTGTACTGTTGCTAATGTTAAAGTTTATCTTCTTGTTAATCAATATAGCTACACCTCTTTGTTTGGAGTTATAGCAGGCTGAGTACGTGTGAGGGAACTGTGGAGAGGAAAGAGTGAGCACAGATGTTTTGGACACATGTGTCTCCTGTAGAAAAACAACATCTGCTTTTAAGTCTTTTAACCGATTAAAAATTTTTAGTCTCTTTTCCCTCGAACCAGCCCCGTGCACATTCCATGAGACAAATCTGAGTGTGCTCATATTTAAACTAACTGATGGACTGTTGTGTGCTCACTAAGGATGTGTGTGTGTGTGTACATATGTTCTGTATGTTGGCGTGTGACCTTTATATTGATGTGTGCGTGTGTATGTGCGCTGTATGTTGGTGTGTGTGCATCTGCGCTGTATGTTAGTGTAGTAAACTGTAGCATTGTAAGTGACGTAAACATATTGCTGAGTGCAGAAAGAAAAAAGACGTGTAAAAAGTGACCTAAGTGACATAAGAATGAAATTAGATGAGGGGAAAACAAAACAGAACAAACAAACAAACAAACGATCACGGTACTATGCTGACTCGTCGGCGTTAATGGTACTACTTAGACAGATTTAGACTATTTAATGGTACTGTTTAGATGGTTGAAAAAAAAACTCAGAAAAGAACGTTAATATGGACACAGATCACCTGATCGATCAGCAGAGCCATGGCGTGGTGTTTTTGTCTCGGTAAAGCTGTCCGTTTACATACAGTTTGTCCACGGCGATGACAGCCCGGGAGCCTTCCTGCATGAGCTTCTTCCGGATGGGGAATAGAGCCTTGCGTCGCTCCAGAATCTCCTTTGGAAACTGGTCGTTGACGCTGAAGTCCGTCCCTCTCAGCTCCCGGCCGCGGCTCTTCACCAGCTCTTTTTCTTTGAAGTGTTCGAATTTGGCCACGATCGGTCTGGGTCTGCGTGCTCCGGGTCGCTTCCCTCCCAGGCGGTGGACTCTATGGAAGGCGATGGTCTTCACGGCGTCCTCCGGGAGCTTCAGGTGAGTTTGGATAAATTCCTTCACTGTAGCCTCCGGGTCCTCCTCTGCCTTCTCCGGGATACCTGAAAACACAAGATTTTCTCTCATGCTGCGGGCCTGAAGCTCGATAATCGATTCTTTAATTTTCTTATTTTCTTCTGAGAGCCGGGTCGTTTCCTCGGTGAGGGAATTCACCGACTCTCTGAGGACAGCGTTTTCAGCAGCCAGTGTTTCCACCTGATGCTGGCTGAACTCGACTGACTCCCGCAGGGCCTGAAACTCCTTGTGAAGGATTTCAACCAGGGCCAAGCGGGCGTCAAAGCTGGACAATTTGTTATTAATGGACTCCAGAATGTCCACAATATTGGTGGTGGGTGGCGAAGTTGCATCTGGGGAATCTTCTGGGCGGCTTCTTTTTGTGGACGGCGTTGCTTTGCTGGTGGAGGGAGTCGGCGTCTTGTCTGTTTTCCCCATGACGACTCGCTCAAAACACCCGTCGATGTACCTCAGCAAACTATCCAGGTCCTCTTCACCGTCCTCCAGATTGTTGAAAATAATTTAAGTTAGGCTAAGAAACTACCTATATTTTTTGGTTTTAAGCCTGTCTAGTTATAAATTGGTTAAAAAAAAAAGGCTAATCACGCAAATGTTTGCTGATAGAGTCACGCCGCCATTAACGATACTGCCGAGATTCACAAAGTCTCGCGTGACTACAGCATAGTCTCCTCTGACCGGTCCTTTGGGTTTTGAGGATCATTTGTGTCTAAATTTGGCTCTTTTTGTAGTTATTAGTAAGGCTGCTATTTTCCTTTATGTCATTTATTATATCCTGCAGCAGTTTTTGTTTGTATTCTACTCCATATTATTAGCTTGTGTTTTAGTTGAGTCCATGCATCTTTGTTGTGTAATATTTAGTTATCTGTTTCGCCAGTCGGGCAGTATGGTGGCATGGTGGTAAGCATTGCTGCCTCACAGCTAGACGGTCTGGGTTCGATTCCACCTTGGCCCAGGCCTTTCTGTGTGGAGCTGCATGTTCTCCTTGTGTCTACGTGGTTTTCCTCCCACAGTATAGGTAACATTACCATCTTTGGAGCAGGAGGTCAGGAGCAGTACCCTCCCTGGAAAAGACGATAAATTGATTCTGATTCTGAAAGCTGTAACTTCCAAGTACCTGCAAAAAGTAAGGCAAGTCCCAAGGAGTCAGCTGAATGGGAAGAACAACATCCAGGCAATCAACACCTACGCCCTGCCAGCTGTCAGATACCCTGCTGGGATAATAAGCTGGCCAAAGGAGGAAATAGAACCCACTGATGTCAAGACAAGAAAGCTCCTTAGCATGCATGGAATGTTTTCGCCCCAAATCCAGCACCCTGAGAGTGTACGCTAAGTGGAAGGAAGGTGGCCAATGACTAGTGAGTGTCAGAACCACTATTCTAGATGAAACAACGAAGATCCATGAATACATCAGGAAGATGGCCAAGAAGGATCATGTGCTTAGTGAGTACCTCAGGCAGCAGAAACCCAAGAAAGAAGAAGGAGAACAGGAGCCATCATGGTAGGGCAGGCCTCTGCACGACATGTACCACCGGCAGATTGAAGAAGTGGCTGATATAGAAAAGTCCTACCAATGGCTGGACAAAGCTGGACTGAAAGACATCATAGAGGCACTAATCACGGTAGCACAGAAACAAGCTCTGAGCACAAGATTGATAGAGGCTGGGGTCTACCATTCCAAGCAAGACCCCAGGTGCAGGCTGTGCAGAAATGCCCCTGAGATAATCCAGCACATAACAGCAAGATGCAACATGCTGGCAGGCAGGGCATACATGCATAACCAAGTGGCCAGCATAGTATACACGAACATCCGTGCCAAGTATGACCTGGAAGTCCCGAGGTTGAAATGGGACACGCCCCCAAGGGTGGCTGAGAATGACGAAGCTAAGATCCTGTGTTCACTTCCAGATACAGACAGACAAACTTGTGATGGCTAACCAACCAAACATGGCTAATAAATAATGGAAGAAGGTCGTAGTGATAGACGCTGCAATACCAAGCAACGGCAACATCAAGAAGAAGAAACAAGAGGAGCTAAATAAATACCAAGGGCTCAGAGAGGAGCTGGAAAGGATGTAGAAAATGTAGGTAACAGTGGTCCCCGTGGTAATCAGAACACTCAGGACAGTGACCCCCAAATTGGGATAATGGCAAAAAAAAACGCCCATAGGGGGGCGAGCTGTGATTTTTAACTTTTTTTTTATATATATATTGTTTGATCCCACAGGTATTTTACCTCTGTGACAGCTTCTCCGTTTCATAGGGTCCTGGCCACACCTGCAGCGGGGTCTTACCCTCTTCTGATAGTTGTGACACTACTTAAGCTGTGGCGGGGCTGCTCGTCTGGCTCTAACTGCTAATAATCCTATCATCTGCCCCTCTACCTCTCTGTTCTGATGCTATCGTTCAGGAAGGCTCACACAGACGACCCAAAACAAAGCCCAAATAGTTATAGCAGCCAGCCCCTTGATCAGTGCACTTGTAACCGACCAGAATCTTTTATCGGCTCGGAGTGAGCCCAAGGGACATAAGTAAAGTTGAAGTGGATTACTAAAGACTAGTGTGTCCAAATAAAACCTGATGATATAGCTTGCCTTGCCTTACTTTTACTGTTCTTGGACATTAAGTGTACCGTTTAAAAAGGAAATAAATTCTCAACAAATTTCACTGACCTTTTAGAGTCAAATTTTATTTGCAGGTTTTCAGCTCAAGCAATTCGCATTTAGCTCTGAATCAATCCTTAATCAATGCTCTACATGCAGTAATCACTCCTAAATATCAGATCTCAAAATCATCATATATCAATCACTTCTTAAACAGAGTAAATACTTATGAGCTGGGTTGATGAAGAAGGGGCTTAAAATTGTCCAAATCATCTAAAATCCTTTTTGGAAGAAAAGACTTCAAGTTGGTGCCTGGCCAGAAGCGACCACACCCAAAGTCCAATCCGTTGCTGCTGCAGTGAATTTGGGGGAAAAAGGAGAAGTCCAAAAGAGTGAAGTTATCCACTTCTGATTGACTCTTTTATAATCCTTACTGTTCGTCAGGCTTCATTTTAGAAATCCAACAGCTCAGGCACTTCCAATCTTCATCCGACAATGCAGGGAGAATTCTCACAAAGACAGTTTGAAGTCAATTAAATGTCCACATCTGGGTTGGCTTAGTCCAAAGAGCAGACCTGTCTAGGTGCTGAGAAGGGCTCCGCAGAATCTCGTACGATGTTTTCGTGCAACTCCTTATATATGTTGTCTAAGACACATCCTAGTTTTAACAACAACATCATGACAAATCATCACCCCACTGCTTTTATTACCAATTATGGTATTAGGCTTTATTCAATACCTCATTTCTCGTAATACATGGCTTGTTTGGTACTTTCCAGTTAAAATTATTTTTAACTTGTTTTTCTCCTCTTGTTCCCTCTTATTCCTAGGCAACAGGTTTCAGTTCCTCATTTCCCTTGCTCAGTGATTTTCCAAGATTTCACAACTTTTGTATTACACTCTGAATCATTTCTGTGTTACACACATACTTATCAACCTTAAGTAAAAATCATACAGATTATTTGTTACACTTCATAAATCAACTTTTAACAACCTAATAAATTGGAATTATAAATGCCCACATAGTATCAGGCTCAGGCCATCGAATAACCAAGATCTCAACCTCAATCCACTTCACTTGACAATATATATATATATATATATATATATATATATACAGTGATCCCTCACCTATCACGGGGGTTATGTTCCAGAGATCCCTGCGATAGGTGAAAATCCATGAAGTAGGAGCATTATTTTTCTTGTATTATCACTATATACAGTGGCTTGCAAAAGTATTCATACCCCTTAAACTTTTCCATATTTTTTCACATTACAACCACAAACATAAATATATTTCACTGAAATTTAATATGAAAGACCAACACAAAGTGGTATACACTCACAGTAACTGTCAGAATGCTCGAAGCACAGGTCGAGGAGGAGGATTAGCTGCAATCTTCAATTCCAGCTTAGTAATTAATCAAAGACCCAGACAAAGTTTTCATTCTTTTGAAAGCCTGACTCTTAGTCTTGTCCATCCTAATTGGGAAAATCAAAAACCTGTTTTATTTGTTATTATCTATCGTCCACCTGGTCCTTACTCAGAGTTTCTGTCTGATTTCTCAGACTTTTTATCTGATTTAGTGCTCAGTTCAGATAAAACAATTATAGTGGGTGATTTTAACATCCATGTAGATGCTGAGAATGACAGCCTCAACACTGCATTTAATCTATTGTTAGATTCAATTGGCTTCTCTCAAAATGTAAAGGAGCCCACCCACCACTTTAATCATACTCTGGATCTTGTCCTGACATATGGCATAGAAACTGAAGACTTAACAGTATTCCCTGAAAGCCCCCTCCTGTCTGATCATTTCTTAGTAACATTTACATTTACTTTTAATGGATTACACAGCAGTGGGGAATAAGTTTTATTACAGTAGAAGTCTTTCTGAAAGTGCTGTAACTAAGTTTAAGGATCTAATTCCTTCATTGTTATGCTCTTCAGTGCCATGTGCCAACACAGTGCAGAGCAGCTACCTAAACTCTGCTCCCAGTGAGGTCGATTATCTCGTCAATAGTTTTACATCCTCACTGCGTATAACTTTGGATATTGTGGCTCCTCTGAAAAGGAAAGCTTCAAATCAGAAGTGCCTGACTCCGTGGTATAATTCACAAACGCACAGCTTAAAGCAGATAACCCGAAAGCTGGAGAGGGAATGGCGTCTCACTAAATTAGAAGATGCTCATTTAGCCTGGAAAAAGAGTTTGTTGCTCTATAAAAAAGCCCTCCGTAAAGCTAGGACATCTTACTATTCATCATTAATTGAAGAAAATAAGAACAACCCCAGGTTTGTTTTCAGCACTGTAGCCAGGCTGACAAAGAGTCAGAGCTCTGTAGAGCCGAGTATTCCTTTCACTTTAACTAGTAGTGACTTCATGGATTTCTTTACAAATAAAATTTTAGACATTAGAGAAAAAATTATTCATAACCATCTCAAAGATTATTCTTCATGTTCAGCTGCTTTCAGCACTGCTGGTATTTGTTTAGACTCTTTTGCTCCAGTTGATCTTTCAGAGTTAACTTCAATAGTTACTTCCTCCAAACCAGCAACATGTTTGTTAGATCCCATTCCTACTAGACTGTTCAAAGAAGTCTTTCCAATTATTGATGCTTCAATCTTAAAAATGATCAATCAGTCTTTATTAGTTGGCTATGTACCACAGACCTTCAAGGTGGCTGTAATTAAACCTCTACTTAAAAAGCCATCACTTGACCCAGCTGTCTTAGCTAATTATAGGCCAATCTCCAACCTTCCTTTTCTCTCAAAGATTCTTGAAAGAGTAGTTGTAAAACAGCTAACTGATCATCTGCAGAGGAACGGTTTATTTGAAGAGTTTCAGTCAGGTTTCAGAATTCATCACAGTACAGAAACAGCATTAGTGAAGGTTACAAATGATCTTCTTAGAGCCTCTGATAGTGGACTCATCTCTGTTCTTGTCCTGTTGGACCTCAGTGCAGCTTTTGATACTGTTGACCATAACATTTTATTACAGAGATTAGAGCTTGCTATAGGTATTAAAGGTACTGCACTGCAGTGGTTTGAATCATATTTATCACATAGACTCCAATTTGTTCATGTAAATGGGGAGTCTTCTTCACACACTAAGGTTAATTATGGAGTTCCACAGGGTTCTGTGCTAGGACCAATTTTATTTACATTATACATGCTTCCCTTAGGCAGTATTATTAGAAAGCACTGCATCAATTTTCATTGTTATGCAGATGATACTCAGCTTTACCTATGAATGAAGCCAGATGACACAGAACAGTTAGTTAAACTGCAGGAATGTCTTAAAGATATTAAGGCCTGGATGACCTCTAATTTCCTGCTTCTAAATTCAGATAAAACTGAAATTCTTGTTCTCGGCCTCACAAATCTTAGAAACATGGTGTCTAACCAGATACTTACTCTGGATGGCATTACTTTGGCCTCCAGTAACACTGTGAGAAATCTTGGAGTCATTTTTGACCAGGATATGTCCTTCAATGCACATATTAAACAAATATGCAGGACCGCTTTTTTGCATTTGCGCAATATTTCTAAAATTAGAAACATCCTTTCTCAGAGTGATGCTGAAAAGCTCATTCATGCATTTATTACTTCTAGGCTGGACTATTGTAATTCATTATTATCAGGCTGTCCTAAAAGCTCCTTGAAAAGCCTTCAGCTGATCCAAAATGCTGCAGCTAGAGTACTGACAGGGACTAGAAAGAGAGAGCAGATTTCTCCCATATTGGCTTCTCTTCATTGGCTCCCTGTTAAATCTAGAATAGAATTTAAAATTCTTCTCCTCACCTACAAGGTCTTGAATAATCAGGCACCATCTTATCTCAAAGACCTCATAGTACCATATCACCCCAATAGAGCACTTCGCTCTCAGACTGCTGGCTTACTTGTGGTTCCTAGGATACTTAAGAGTAGAATGGGAGGCAGAGCCTTCAGCTTTCAGGCCCCTCTTCTGTGGAACCAGCTTCCAGCTTGGATTCGGGAGACAGACACCCTCTCTATTTTTAAGATTAGGCTTAAAACTTTCCTTTATGATAAAGCTTATAGTTAGGGCTGGATCAGGTGACCCTGAACCATCCATTAGTTATGCTGCTATAGGCCTAGTCTGCTGGGGGGTTCACATAATGCACTGTTTCTCATTCACCTTATTTACTTTGTTTATACTCCACTCTGCATTTAATCATTAATTGATATTAATCTCTGGCTCTCTTCCACAGCATGTCTTTCTCTCCCCTCAGCCCAACCGGTCGCGGCAGATGACCCCCCCTCCCTGAGCCTGGTTCTGCTGGAGGTTTCTTCCTGTTAAAAGGGAGTTTTTCCTTTCCACTGTCGCCAAGTGCTTGCTCATAGGGGGTCGTTTTGACTGTTGGGTTTTCTCTGTATTATTGTAGGGTCTTTACCCACAATACAAAGTGCCTTGAGGCAACAGTTTGTTGTGATTCGGCGCTATATAAATAAAATTGAATTGAATTGAATTGAAGTGGAACGAAAATTATACATGATTCAAAACATTTTTTACAAATAAAAAACTGAAAAGTGTGGTGTGCAAAAGTATTCAGCCCCCCTGGAACCACCTTTTGCTGCAATTACAGCTGCAAGTCTTTTAGGGTATGTCTCCACCAGCTTTGCACATGTAGTGACTGAAATTTTTGCCCATTCTTCTTTGCAAAACAGCTCAAGCTCAGTCAGATTAGATGGAGAGCGTTTGTGAACAGCAGTTTTCAGATCTTGCCACAAATTCTTGATTGGATTTAGGTCTGGACTCTGACTGGGCCGTTCTAACACATGAATATGTTTGGTTTTAAACCATTCCATTGTAGCCCTGGCTTTATGTTTAAGGTCGTTGTCCTGCTGGAAGGTGAACCTCTGCCCCAGTCTCAAGTCTTTTGCAGACTCCAACAGGTTTTCTTCCAAGATTGCCCTGTATTTGGCTCCATCCATCTTCCCATCAACTCTGACCAACTTCCCTGTCCCTGCTGAAGAGAAGAAGCCCCAGAGCATGATGCTGCCACCACCATATTTGACAGTGGGGATGGTGTGTTCAGAGTGATGTGCAGTGTTAATTCTCCGCCACACATAGCATTTTGCATTTTGGCCAAAAAGTTCAATTTTGGTTTTCATCTGACCAAAGCACCTTGTTCCACATGTTTGCTGTGTCCCCAACATGGCTTCTGGCAAACTGCAAACGGAACTTTTTATGGTTTTCTTTTAGCAGTGGCTTTCTTCTTGCCACTCTTCCATAAGGACCACATTTGTGCAGTGCACGACTAATAGTTGTCCTGTGGACAGATTCCCCCACCTGAGCTGTGGATATCTGCATTTCGTCCAGAGTCACCATGGGCCTCTTGGCTGCATCTCTGATCAGTGCTCTCCTTGTTTGGCCTGTAAGTTTAGGTGGAGGGTCTTGTCTTGGTAAGTTTACAGTTGTGCCGTACTCTTTCCATTTCCAGATAATGGATTGAACAGTGCTCCGTGAGATGCTTGGGAAATCTTTTTATAGCCTAAGCCTGCTTTAAACTTCTCCACAACCTTCTTCCTGACCTGTCTGGTGTGTTCTTTGGACTTCATGATGCTGTTTGCTCCCCAATATCCTCTTAACCAACCTCTGAGGCCGTCATGGAGCAGCTGTATTTCTACTGAGATTAGATTACACACAGGTGGACTCTTTTTAGTCATTAGCAGTCATCAGGCAACTTCTGAATGCAATTGGTTGCAATCAGAGAAAAGGGGGCTGAATACTTTTGCACACCACACTTTTCAGTTTTTTATTTGTAAAAAATGTTTTGAATCATGTATAATTTTCTTTCCACTTCACAATTGTTTACCACTTTGTGTTGGTCTTTCACATTAAATTCCAGTGAAATATGTTTATGTTTGTGGTTGTAATGTGACAAAATATGGAAAAGTTCAAGGGGTATGAATACTTTTGCAAGCCACTGTATTTTTAGGGCTTTATAAACTCTTCCCACACTCTTATAAACACCTCATATGGTCTTAAACACTTTCTACACTCTTAAACCTACACAATTTTAATAACATATAAAATTCTATATAGGTACTCACCAGGGTTATAATAGTTTTGGATTTTACATTATAGTTTAGTTTTAGTTAGTTTTTACTTTTTTTTCTCTAATTCAGTTAGTTTTAATTAGTTTTCAGAGTGGTTTTGCTCGTTTTTATTAGTTTTTATTTTTGGTTTCATGCTTAGTTTTAGTTAGTTTCAGTTAGTTTCAGTATTAGTTTTAGTATTTTCATACCTAATCAGGTGCAAGATTCAAGGCGCAAAAGTGACTATTGTGTAATGAAAACTTGACAAAAGATACAGTTTAAAGAAATATAGTCAACAACCAACTGTTCACAAGACATGCTAAATTTGTGTAATATTAAGGACACACATGAGCATAATCAGGGAGAAACAAAGAAAAACATGAACTCCCAAACTCAATAAATTCTACAATAAACTCCACAATAAACTTCAGCATCAGTGCAGCAGATTAATAACGCCTACATGTGGTGTTAAACAAAAACAAACTCTTTGAAGGAGTCAAAGCTCAAATCCAGCTGCATCCTGATGTTCTCACCACCTGAAGCTGCTTCTGTTTTGGAGCTAGCTTGGTTAGATGCTCGCTAATTAAACCTGCAGGGTCTTTGCGGCCTCTGTACACAACCTACAGAAGTTGCCGACCTCATGTCCGCATTTATGCTTGTGTAGCTGGATTGTGTGTGTTAATTACCTTGTGGTCGTGTGCAGGTGTTTGTACTCAAAGAACCTCCATACGGGACTCGGCAGACCGCAGCCATTACTTTGCGGACCAGCGCGGTGAGCGCACGCACATGCGCACTCACACAGTTGTCCTGTGGCGCTCCCAGCTTAAACTCGGAGAGCGGAAACAATGATTTCATATCAATCCACAAGGCTTAAAAAACCCCCCAAAAAACAAGTAAATGAAAGTAAGTTTATCGATTATTTCAGTTAGTTTTAGTTAGTTTTGTAAACTCACAATTCAGTTTTAATTAGTTATCGTTTTTTCCTTTTAATTATAGTTTTTATTTATTTCAGTTAACGACAATGTTTTTTCAATTTCAGTTTTCGTTATTTCGTTCGTTTTCGTTAACTATAATAACCCTGGTACTCACCAGTGAAGTATACTACAACTTGAATGATGAAGATGATGAATTATGTACCTGCGCAGTACTGATGGCAAAGAAGAAGAAGAAGAAGAAGAAGAAGAAGAAGAAGAAGAAGAAGAAGAAGAAGAACTGCACAGCCAAGAAGAGCATTACAGCTCTTCTGAAGACACCACTTCATGAGGCACAAATTTGAGTTTTTTAAACTGAATTGTGACTGTTGTGTTTACTTGCTTAAAAAATGTATTTGGGATTTATGTATTTTGGATTATTTGCAGCAAAACACTCTGAATAAAACACTGACTCATCCAACTCAACAATACACACATTTAGTATGGAAACAGCTAATATGACTTCTGACCTCAAGAACAATCTGGAACATTTTATCTATGTTTTTTACAAGCTCAAATTAATATTACAATAGGGCCTTCGCACATTTCGTACTCGGGCCCTAATAAAATTGTATCCAGTGTATCCAAGTCCATCTACTCATAGATAAAATGTACACTTTCATTTTTAGTAACCTAACTTTATATATAATACACAGAGAAGTTGAAGTATGGCTTTTCTTTTTTTTGTCATTGTCACATTTTGAATGATTCAAAAACTACTGCATCCACATAATGGCACACTGGAGAGAGAGAGAGAGAGAGAGAGAGAGAGAGAGAGAGAGAGAGAGAGAGAGAGAGAGAGAGAGAGAGAGAGACAGAGAAGTGTGGCTGCAGTCAGCATCCTTGATCGCCTCCAGTAACACATGTCAGAGAACTTCAATTCATCAAGAGAATGAGAGAGAGCGAGAGAGAGAATTTTTTGCAAGAAACACATGCACATACACAGCTTTACTCTATTTCTCTCTCATTCTCTAACAGACACAGACACATACACACACACAAATTCACATCCACACGCACGCACCACATTACTAACACACAAACAATTTTCTGCCTCCCTTACGCTCCAGTGATCGCAATCACACTGCTGGCTTGCCTCCACACACATACACTCACATAAATACATACATCCATACTGAGTCAGACTCACACTGACTCTCACGCACACTCTGAGTCACACACACTGCAGCAGAGTTCTCTCCCTCTCTCTCTCTGTGTATGCCAGCACTCATTCCTCCTTCTTGAGAGGAGAAAACACTTGAGTCTCCATCGTATGGGGCTGGCTGCTGCTTTGAAGCTTTGTCTTTCTGCCAATTACTCTCTTTCCAGCTTTCTTTTTCTTTATTTCTCTCTCCCGCACTCTCTCCCTCCTACTGCTACTGTCTCTCTTCCTTGCTGCTCAGACCAGGGTTGTGTATTTATTGGGTTTGTGGGGGTTTCTGTTGTCAGCTAGAGGAAGGAACATGCAGCATCCTGGAGGAACATGTGTGGCGTTACCTAACGTGGATGCCTGTCCTCAGCTGTCCTGTGCAGCCCTCACCTTCATGTATTTACAGCAGGTGAGAGAATGAAGGAGTGAATGAAGGAATGTGTGATTTGATCTACTTGAATTTGCATGTTGTGTACATACTATTATTTGTTGATGCTGGATATGAGAAGTGGAGTGAAATGACAGTAGCAGCATGCTCGCACTTATATGGTAAAATAGAGGAAACAATATGTTTGTGGATATGTAGTATGTGTAAATGTGCAGTGCCAGTTTAAGTACCATCTCTCCTGCTATATGCATTTGATGGCGGGGCTGTCCCCACCAATTCTTTGAAGATGAAGCAAGTGGAAATCTTCCTCTGTGAAAGGTTCAATGACGTTGATTTGGATGATTCAGAATCATCTTGCTCCATACTTTAGTGTGTTTATATTATGTAAAACATAGTCATGAAGTTGCACTATTCCGCACTGTGTTCCGGATATTTTGGAAAAAGCTGTGCTTTTACATAAATTTTATTTCAGCATGTTTGCATGTTGCAAATTTTGAACATAATCCATATTTTTTTGTGATTCATAAAACTTTTTAGAGATGCCATTAGCTCTACAAAAACATAAAGAATTTTGTCTTTTTTTCTGAATTATTATGACTCTTTGTATTGACAGAGCACCTGATTTCACTGCAGTATTTACAATGAAGACAAAACTTTAATTGCACTGAAGTCATCCATAACTTTCACTGAAATGCTGTTTAAACTGAGTGGCACTGGGCTGTTGGGCTAAAAGTAGAATTATTATATTACCTTATTAGGGAATAATATTTGGATTAGGACTTAAGTAAATTGAATATTAGTAAACTGAAATCTCTATAAAATTATAAGGTGACTTTTGCTACTTTTTAATGAAATGAAAATGATTCATGTCATTTGTGTAAATTTATTCATCATTTAACTACTGTGGAAGTGACATAAAAAATTCAGGTATTTTTTTTCTTTAATTACAGCGGTTTTGGGGGAGAGGTTACAACATTAAAAGCAAAATACAATCCTAGAAATGTTCATGTTGTCACACTTCACACCAAAAAAACAAAAGGTTTCAATGCAATGAAATTATTTAGTTTCATATTTGTTGACAAAATACAGTGTATTTGAGGTTTTTTTTAATAAGAGTGACCAATACTTGTTAGCTTGAATTTGAATAATTGTTAGCTTGAATTTCACATTCAGATCTTGTTCATAGTAGATCCATTCACAAAATAGCTTAAATATCACTTTAGTGGAAAACTGTTTACATATCTTTACATGGACACTGTAATGTGAAAGAAATATTTTTCTCACATTTTGTGAATATGTTCTGCAATGCTCAGGAAAAGACTGAGCATTAGAAACAACAGAACACTTTCTGAGTCAGTTTTAAGTCCTTGTTTTCTCCACCATAGAAAAAGGGAAAAAACTGTTTGGCATAATGCATTTTATTTTTACTTCATGCTTTAGTTTTCATCTCTCTTCTGAGTATGCATGATTTGTGTTAAATGAAATTTTTACACTTTGTGTGTATGTCTTATATAAGCAGCATTGCTCCAGATAAAGAAGTACTGAAACAAAAGCATAAACATGTTTGTGGGAGCAGTGCTGACACCCTGCTGTACAGTCATGATGTCATTTGATCTGTACATACCAACTCAGTAATCAATAACTATCTGTGTTGAGTCCTAGTAGATGGCACTATGCTGTTACACATCCATCACTGTGTTCCATATGGTATCAGAGGACACAAAATGAGCTTATTTGTAGCCTGAGAGCCTAGGCAGTAAGGATAACCAATATGGTGGCACATTATATAAAAATTCCCTTATTTGTCCTGAAAGGGTAACTAGACACTTCCACTCATACAGAGATTAAGAGGGGTAGCCCAATGCTGTTATCGATCCATCCGTTAAGAGTAAGTTCAGTAAGTTCATTTGTTCAGTTAAGATAGATTTTGGCTTTGGTTGATACAGTGGAATACAAAATGAGAATAGCAATGGCAATGATATAAGTGCAGTAAAACAGAAAGAAATTAAGGTATATTAATTTTGTAAATTTATCTAATAGACTCCAATTTGTTTGTGTATATTGGGAGGCTTCTTGACATACTAAGGTTCATTATGGACTTCCACAGAGTTCTGTGCTGAGACCAATTGCATTTACACTATACATGATTCCCTTAGGCAGTATTATTAGAAAACATTCCATACATTTTCATTGTTATGCAGATGATAACCCCCTTTATGAAACCAGATGCCACACACACACAATTTGTTAAACTGCAGGAATGTCTTAAAGAAATAATGGCCTGGATGACCTCTAATTTCGTGCTTCTTAATTCTTATCCAACTGAAGTTATTGTGTACTTGGTCATATAAACATTAGAAACATGCTGTCTAACCAGACACTTATTCTGGATGGTATTACCTTGGCTTTAAGTAACACTGTGAGAAATCTTGGAGTCATTTTTGACCAGGATATGTCCTTCAATGTACAGATTAAACAAATATGTAGGACTGCATTTTTGGCATTTGCACAAAATCTCTAAAATTTGAAACATCCTGTCTCAGTGTGATACTGAAAAGCTAATTCATGCATTTATTACTTCTAGGCTGGACTATTGTAATTCATTATTATCAGGCTGTCCTAAAAGCTCAGTGAAAAGCCTTCAGTTGATTCAAAATGTTGCAGCTAGAGTACTGACAGGGACTAGAAAGAGAGAGCAGATTTCTCCCATACTGACCCCGCATTAAATCCAGATTTGAATTTAAAATCCTTTTTCTCACATACAAGGTCTTGAATAATCAGGACAAATCTTATCTTAAACACCTCATAGTAACATGTCACCCCAATAGAGCACTTCACTCCCAGACCTCGGGTTTACAGAGCCTTCAGCATTCAGGCCCCTCTTCTATGGAACCAGCTCCCATTTTGGATTCAGGAGACAGACACCCTCTCTATTTTTAAGATTACGCTTAAAACGTACCTTTTTGATCAAGCTTATAGTTAGGATTCCATCAGATGACCCTCACCCATCCCTTAGTTCCCCTGCAATTGGCCTTTGTTTAATTCAATCATCTCTGGCTGTCTTCCACAGCATGTCTTTTGTCCTGTCTCCCTCCCCTACCCCCTAATCTAACCAGTCATGGCAGATCACTGCCCGTCCCAGAGCCTGTTCTGCCAGAGGTTTCTTCCTGTTAAAAGGGAGCTTTTGTCCTTCCCACTATCACCAAGTGCTTGCTCATAGGCAGAGGCTGGAAGTAACAATGTGCAAATACTTCATTACTGTACTTAAGTAGATTTTTCAGGTATCTGTACTTTACTTAAAAATTAACTAATTTTAAGTAGTTATTTTTCTGACAACTTTTTACTTTTACTCCCTACATTTTTACACAAATATCTGTACTTCCTACTCCTTACATTTTCAGGCTCGTTACTTTAGGTTTAACTCATCTGAGGGATGATCAAACTGATCTGAGCCTAAATGGAGGAACAATAACACATTAAGGGACAATCATACTGGCGTATCCATCGCATACAAAGACTTAAAAGAGTTAAAACCATATAATTTATGTATCGTGTTTTTTTCATATTGTGAAACGTCCTGCAAAACAAACTGAGGTACACTGTGTTATTCAAAATACTGCAGTTTAGTGCTGGATAAACAGGCTAGTTTGCTGTACTTGGCGAATTTACATTAAAGCTCTGTGTTGGACTGGTGAAAAGCAGCTGTTGTGTTCATGGTCAGAGTTACAGGTTATATCAAGTGAAGCAGAGATTAGTTTGAATTTAAGCTGATGAAGCTAAAATTAATTTACTATTCACTTCAACCTTTATACCAACTGCATGCTGTCAGTATAAACAGTATACTGTCAGTGTAAGGGTGGAAATTAGCCAAGGTGGCTCGTGAAATGTTGGGTTACATCTTATTGAATGCCGTGTGCAAATCCACACAGAGCAGCAGTGCAGATCAGCTGATCACAGCCTGACACAAAGAAAATCTACTGGAGCTCACATTAGAAATTATTGTGAGCCAGGATTCTCTTTTTTTTCCAAACTTTGTTTATTAGATTTTAAGCAAATTGTACAGCCATATAAATCTCATTACATTGTACACACAAAGCAGACTGCATAACTTTCTTTATAACATAAAAGCATAAACAAGACAAGCCGCCTCCACTCACAACAGGGTAACAGAGAAAAATAAATAAGTAAATAAGATAAAATGACCACCACTTCTACAAATTAAGCATGTCAGTATTGCCATTTCCATTGCGTTAGTCATGTATATATGTGTGTAGAGAGAAAAGAGAAACATAAAGGGAAGCGGAGGGGACCTCCAGGGGAAAATAAAATTAAAATTAAGAGAGAAAAAAGGGTAAACAAATAATTATAATGGCAGCTAATCTGGTACAGAGGGAAAGTTAGTCTGTCTAACCAGCACTTGCAGTGGATGCCAAATGAGTGTAAATTGTTCAGAAGAGCCACGCGGTGTCATCCTAATTTTCTCAAGTTTAAGAAAAATAAAGAATTTCCCTAAGCCAATGTAAAAAAAAGAGGGGGACTGAACGGGCACTCCTGTCTCGTTGAGTGATGGAGCGTTGTTGATACTGACTGACGCCTGTGGATTAGAATAAAGTAGTTTAATCCATGACAAAACATTGTCACCCAAACCAAATTTTTTAACTACATTAAATAAATATGTCCACTCAACCTGGTCAAATGCCTTTTCGGCATCAAGAGAGATCAAGGCTTCTTGAGTACTGGTAGATGATGATGAATTGTAAATAATATTTAAAAGTCGTCTCATATTAAAGAAAGATATTAAAGAGTGTCTTTTTCGGATAAATCCAGTCTGGTCTGGGAGGATTATAGTGGGTAAGACGGCTTCAAGACATGTAGCAAGAACTTTGGACAGCAGTTTAAAATCTACATTTAAAAGGCTTATGGGATGGTAAGATGAACAAGAAAGAGGATGTTTATCTTTTTTCAAAAGAAGAGACATTGTGGCCTGACTAAGAGTCTGGGGCAAAACTCCCTGGGCAAAGGCTTCATTATACATATTTAATACTAATGGTGAAAGTTTATCCCAAAATTATTTGTAGAACTCTGAAGGGTATCGGTCAGGGCCCGGGCACTTGCCTCCGTGGAGAGACTGCATTGCTGCATTAAGTTCCAGTGGCGTAAGGGGTTTCCCCAGGTTAGTAGCAGTGGGCTGTTCAATCTTAGGAATATCCAAATTAGCAAAGACATTGTCGAGATCTGCAACTGAGGGTGTAAATTCAGACGAGTGAAGTGATTTATAGAATTCCTCAAAGGTGAGGTTAATGTGAAGTGGATCCAATATCGTACCTATGTCTGTTTGAATCTGGGGAATTTGTCGTGAAGCAGATGTCTGTCAAAGTTGATGTGCCAACAATTTGCTGGCTTTATCGCCGTGTTCAAAAAATTGTGCACTCGATTGCAGCATGGCTTCCGTAATATGGTGGGTCATGAGTAAATCAAATTCAGACTGCAAGACTAGGCGTTCCTTATAAATATTCGGAGAGCCGGAGGTTGCATACATATTATCAAGCTGTGAAATTTTGCTGTCTAAGTTTAAGCTATTTCTCCTTCCTTAATTTTTTCTCATAATGAGCATAAGAGATTATTTCTCCCCTGACAAAAGCTTTGAGTGATTCCCAGAGAAGAGTAGCAGAGACCCCTGGGGTTCTGTTAATGGACAGAAAAAAAAATCTATCTTCTTTGAAATGTAGTTAGTGAAGCTACTGTGTGAGAGAAGACGTGTGTTTAGCCACCATAGAGGGCGTTCGGGCAATAGCTTGTTTAGTTTAATATCCATTAGAAGTGAAAGGTGATCAGAGATAGTTATGGCATCATATTTACAACACGATAATAATGGCAGCAGTCTATTGTCGAGTAGACAAAGGTCAATATGGGTAAAAGTATGATGTGCAGATGAAAAAAATGAATATTCCCTTTTCGAAGGATTAAGAAAACACCATGCGTCTGATACTGCAAACTCCTGCATAAAGGATTGAATAGTTTTGGCTGCTCGAGAGTGAGCGGCTGGTTTAGAAGAGGAGCGAGGTAGATTAGGGTCAAGCCAGCAGTTAAAGTCCCCGCCTAATATTAAATAATGATATGTTAGGTCTGGCAAACGAGAGAAAAAATTTCTATAGAAGGCCTCATCATCACAGTTGGGTGCACCACAGGTTGGCCCTGAATAGTCCCGTAACAATATCATACCTGCCATTTTGGTCTGAGATAATATGATCCGAGAGAAAAGGGACTGATTTGTGTAGAATGATGGCTGTCTCTCTGGCCTTACTGGAGAAAGAAGAATGGAAGACATGGCCCATCCAGCCCACCTTCTAGGTCCACACATATTTTTGACAAAGAGTCCACCATATCCGTGAATGAGAAGATCTTCGTTTCCAAGGTAATTAGTTTGTCACTCTGGTCACTAGCTGAGTGCTCAAGGGCTGCAATAGTTTGATCATGCACCGTAATTTTGGCGTCTAGCGGGGTGAGAGCAGTCGTAATTTCTCTCTTCACTGCTTCAGATACTATTTTGTCAAATTTACTCACAAGGTCCAAGTGTATGCCCTTCAGCATAGCCTCCATGCGCTCCAACAGCCGGTCATTAGCATCGGGTTCGGGAGTAGCTTCAGGTTCTGGCGACTGGTGTGATTTACTGTGGCCTACATTGGAGGGGTCGGATTTTCCCTGGTGTGCCATGGTTCCGAAGGCTTGTAAAGCTTAATTGGTAACAGGTGTCCCGTGAAAGGTGCTAAAAAAAGGAGAAACCATCAAACTATAAAACAGTTTTCATAGATGTAAGATGTAAGGACAGCAAACACTTCCACATCATGAAAGAATTTTCTCTCATGCAAGTGAAATGTGAAAAAATATTGTGTGTATCTCATATCTCTTGTCTGGGGATGAGTTCATTATCTTTTGTAAGCTGTAATTCATGCTTTTTTGACCCGTTTTCACTTTTGCACCATTATGTAGCAAAGATGGTACAGTAGGAGATACTATGAACTTGTGTTTTTATATATCATTAATAAATTGTCTTTTATGCATTGGGGCATTGTTCATTAAGGGAATTGACACTTGAAAAGCAAATACAACTGAACTTTTTTTTCATAGTTGTCAGGATTAAATTTTCCAGTTTCCAATTTCAGATCATGCCACAATCTAAAGAAACTCAAGAGATGAGAAACAAACTCAGTGACATCAGTCTGGAAAGGGTTGCAAAACTATTTCTAAGGCTTTGAGATGAATTGCTGCAAAAACAGTTAACCACAAATGGGAAAAATCAGAACAGACATGAACCTTCCCAGGAGTGGCCAGCCTACCAAAATTACTCCAAGAATACATGGATAACTTGTCCAGGATGTCACAAAACCAAGAACATCTACAACAACATCATTACGTTAGGACTGGATCAGGTGATCATGAAACATCCTTTAGTTATGATGCAATAGGCCTAGACTGCTGGGGCTGCCCATGATGTGCTGAATATTTCTTTTCAATCACTTATTGTCACTCTGTTTTATACCCCACCCTGCATTTAATCATCAGTTGTTGATTAAATGCCGAGTGACTCTGTCTCTCTTCCACAGCATGTCTCACAGCAGATGACTGCCCCTCCCTGAGCCTGGTTCTGCTGGAGGTTTCTTCCTGTTAAAAGGGAGTTTTTCCTTCCCACTGTCACCAAGTGCTTGCTCACAGGGGCCATTTTGACTGTTGGGTTTTCTCTGTAACCATTGTATGTACAATATTAAGCACCTTGAGATGACTGTTGTGATTTGGCACTATACATAGTGCCTATTGCCGCATAACTACAGGGTGGTTCAAGATCACATCATCCAATCTATAAACGGAAGGTTATAAGTCTAACTTCAAAGTACAGGAAGTGTGTCTCCCAAATCCAAGGAGCTGGCTCCACAGCAGAGGGGCCTGATAGCTGAAGGCTCTGCCTCCCATTCTACTTTTGAAATCTCTAGGAACCACAAGTCAGCCTGCAGTCTGGGAGCAAAGAGCTCTGTTAGGATAAAAAAGTAGCATGAAGTCAGTCATTAGTCAAGATGTATGTGAGGAAAATGATTAGAGAAGCTAATATGGGAAAAATATGGTCTCTCGTTTTAACCCCACTCAGTAATAAATACATGAATTAGCTTTTCAGTGTCACTCGGAAACAGGATGTTTCTAATTTTAGCAGTATTACACAGATAAATGAAGGCAGTTCCTGCATATTTGTTTAGTGTGTTTCCTCTGAGGCTTCTGATGGGAGCAAGATTACTTTCAGCATCAGCATCTTCACCTGGCTCGCTGATGTCTGGATGCTCAGAACTTTTCAGGAAGTTGGACAGTATGCAGGTAACTTTCACAATACTGTCAGCTGCATCAGGGCAGACTTGCAGCCTTCTGTAGTACACCCTTCAGAAAATATGTGCAGAAGCAGTCATGATACAGCTTCAACTCCTGGATCAGACTGTAAAATTCTCCCTGCTGCCTTCTCTTGAGAACACGATGAATCCAGAATGTCTGTAATATCAGGACCAGCTTATCATCATTTGATGTCGACTCCATTTTTTTTTTTTTTGTAGTGCGTTTTATGAGGACGAATTATTCAGGAAAATGCAACATGTTTGGGTATGTAGGTTACACGACAAGTTCACATCCGAAAAATTCTGAATTTTCTTGTTTTTTCACAACTTGTCTGATGTAAAAAGGCCTTTAGTTTTGTATTCCAGGCTCTAGCTCTTCCTTGTTTGCATTTTTTAAGTTCAAGCTCTATCGCTTAAGTCCGGCATATTGGGTCCAAAACCTTCGTGCCACACGGCTGTAAATTACAGGACATGACCAGTAGACTTGGAGAACTCTCTGGGCGATATGGAGTGTGACCTTCAGGATTTGTTCCAGGAATTTCAGTGTAACACTCATCCTCTTGACACTGAAACCATGTTTGAGTAGACACAAACTGTTGTCACAGTGAAGATATGACTAACTATTCTTCCACTTGGGTTATGGAACCGAGAAAAGTCAGTCCTCCATGTTCCTGTCATTACCCCAGCCCTTATCACCTGCTTTGGCCCACTTCGTCCAACACCTTTAATTCCCAGAGAATGTTGCACCACCTGGGGCCTCCCCAGAGACTGATTGCTGTGCACCGTTCCTGTTCCCAGGGTGCGGGGGGTTCCAGCCTGTCTTTGCACACATGCCTGTTCCCAGTGTAGGGATGGCCAGAAAACATCCTGTCCCTGTATTCATTCTTGATGCAAGGGGGACGGTGGACAGGGTGACGGTGGACAGGGTGACGGTGGACAGGGTGATGGTGGACAGCGCCCACGGCTGTGTACCCTGCACAACCCCAGCTTGAGCAACCTGCACATTCTGTGCCAGAGCTGCCAAAGTCCAGGCTATCAGAGGAGATTACATGCCCTTCTGAGCAGTTTCAGACTTCAGAGGAGACTGTGAACCCTGTGCAGTCCTAGGCTTCAAAGAGTGGTTCCCTTTCTGCCAGTGGGTCCCATTTCACCTGAATCTGATCGTGTGAGTCCAGAGCCTGAGCATCCCATACCACCTGAACCAAAGTCTATGGGTCCCTCGCCACCTGCATGAGCCAGAACCTGAGTCTGGTGCTGTCTGAGTTGAATGGTCTTCTCTGTTGACATCAGCCTTCAACCACACCTTCTGAGGTGTTCTTCTGCCCTCCTCAATGCTGGCCTCCATTCAAGTAATCACAGGGTCCTTGCTGCTGAAGCCAGTCACCTGAGATACTCCTTCGCCACTGCCAATGCTGGTCCAAGCCACCAGGGGTGTCCCATTACCTGGGGGACTTGTTTGCTCCCTGTTTTTTTGTTTTGTTTTGTTTTTTCTTGTGGTTACTTTAAAAAACCAATTATATAAATCAGTTATATTTATTAATTATTATTATTATTATTATTATTATTATTATTATTATTATTATTATTATTAATAATAATAATAATAATAATAATAATAAATTAATCAGTTATATCAAACTAAATATAAATTGTACTTCTGTTGAAACTTTTATGTCAGTTATCATTTTTTCCACATCACAGGAAACACTACAGACCTTGGTTAGCATGTGGAATATTAAAGTTAATGACAACTAAATTTAACAAGGATGGCCTGTTTAGAAGCATTCCCAGGACAAAACCTCTTCTCTCTAGGCAGAAAATGGTAGCTTTACAAATTTGCATCTGAACAAACCACAAAGCCCTCATTTACTAAAATTTGCATGGAAATGTTCTTACCCGTCCTAAAAAACAAGTCTGTATGCAAAATTACCGTCACATTTATGCTCACAAAAATAAAGGGAACACTCAAATAACACATCCTAGATCTGAATGAATGAAATATTCTCATTGAATACTTTGTTCTGTACAAAGTTGAATGTGCTGACAACAGAATTGCACAAAACTCATCAATGGAAATCAAATTTATTAACCAATGGAGGCCTGGATTTGGAGTCACACACCAAATTAAAGTGGAAAAACACACTACAGGCTGATCCAACTTTGATGTAATGTCCTTAAAACAAGTCAAAATGAGGCTCAGTATTGTGTGTGGCCTCCACGTGCCTGTATGCCCTCCCTACAATGCCTGGGCACGTGCCTGATGAGGTGGCAGATGGTCTCCTGAGGGATCTCCTCCCAGACCTGGACTAAAGCATCCGCCAACTCCTGGACAGTCTGTGGTGCAACGTGACGTTGGTGGATGGAGCGAGACATGATGTCCCAGATGTGCTCAATCAGATTCAGGTCTGGGGAACGGGCGGGCCAGTCCATAGCTTCAATGCCTTCATCTTGCAGGAACTGCTGACACACTCCAGCCACATGAGGTCTAGCATTGTCCTGCATTAGGAGGAACCCAGGGCCAACCGCACCAGCATATGGGGTCTGAGGATCTCATCTCGGTACCTAATGGCAATCATGCTACCACTGGCGAGCACATGGAGGGCTGTGCGGCCCTCCAAAGAAATGCCACCCCACACCATTACTGACCCACTGCCAAACTGGTCATGCTGAAGGATATTGCACAGGGCAGCAGTGGCAAATTTGCCAATCCTGGTGTTCTCTGGCAAATGCCAAGCATCCTGCCCAGTGTTGTGCTGTGAGCACAACCCCCATCTGTGGACGTCGGGCCCTCATACCATCCTCATGGAGTTGGTTTCTAACCGTTTGTGCAGACACATGCACATTTGTGGCCTGCTGGAGGTCATTTTTGAGGGCTCTAGCAGAGCTCCTCCTGTTCCTCCTTGCACAGAAGCGGAGGTAGCGGTCCTGCTGCTGGGTTGTTACCCTCCTACGGCCTCCTGGTGTACTGGCCTGTCTCCTGGTAGCGCCTCCAGCCTCTGGACACTACGCTGACAGACACAGCAAACCTTCTTGCCACAGCTCGCATTGATGTGCCATCCTGGATGAGCTGCACTCCCTGAGCGACTTGTGTGGGTTGTAGAGTCCGTCTCATGCTACCACGAGTGTGAAAGCACCACCAACATTCAAAAGTGACCAAAACATCAGCCAGAAAGCATAGGTACTGAGAAGTGGTCTGTCGTCCCCACCTGCAGAACCACTCCTTTAATGAGTGTGTCTTGCTAATTGCCAATAATTTCCACCTGTTGTCTATTCTATTTGCACAACAGCATGTGAAATTGATTGTCAATCAGTGTTGCTTCCTAATTGGACAGTTTGATTTCACAGAAGTTTGATTTACTTGTGTTGTTTAAGTATTACCTTTATTTTTTTTTTGAGCAGTGTACACTAACATAACATGTTAGTAATCAAGAATAATTCAGAACCAACAGCCTTGTCTAATATGCACACAATATTATTTATAATAATAATAATAATAATAATAATAATAAACATGGTGGTGCACCTAGTTGCAGCAGCTCAGTGCTCCCTAAAACAATGCTGTGTGTGGTGACTGTTTATATTATGTTTTGTTGCTAGACTCAGTCAGAGTACATGGAATACCTTCTACAGCAGAAAGGATTTATTGTACACTGTGAGAACATACCATATTCTGATAACGAGTGCCTTTCACAACTCCTCCAGGAATTGTCAGGTCACCAGCGTCTTCATGGATAGCTATACTGAGCGGCAAGCCCCGAAGACAGAGAAGAGAACGTAAACATAAACGGTGCTTCAGGGCTGGTGCCACAGGGCTTGGCTAAAGACGGCTCCAAATAGACCCCCACTGCCCAGTCTATATGTCACAAATGCCAGGTGCTTAGGAAACAAGATGGATGAGCTAAACTTGTAAATACTGACCCAGTCAACTATATGAGACAGCTCTGTCATCATCAGCATGGAAAGCTGGCGACATTCTGGGATCCCAGACCCAACAGTGGAGTTAGCAGGCCACTCACTCCATTGGAGCAATAAAACGGAGGACTCTGGTAAGAGCTGAGGAGGCAGACTGTGTGTATATATTAACCAGAGCTGCGGCCTATTCCAGGAAGCATGTTCAAAAAACTCTGAGTTTAAAAACATACTCTGAGTTGACCAACTCTGAGATCAGCAACTCTGAGTTTCCCATTCCAGAACAACTGATCAGAGTCAGTTCAATCGACTCTGAGTATGTTCACCCTGAGTTAGCGCATGCGTGACTAAGGAAAGAAAGCCATCATCAATGGACCACCAACACCAGGATTCACCATGGTAATGGGTAAATAAAGAGCAGAGCCTCCATTTTAATCTGATGGATGGAGGATCGCAGGTGTCAGTCTGGAGCATGATGAGCCACTTTAATCAGCCTGACCCACTCTGACATCATCATAGACAGAATAAAAGTTTGTTATAAAATATAAAATTTCTTATAAAATGTCTGCTGTCATCATTTACACAACTTGAATCTTCATCAGATGAAGCTGAATGCTAATTTTACATTTAATTTATAAAATCTAATTATTCAGCTGCAGCCTGATGGACAAACTGCAGGAGACAGAAAGTGAAGATAAAAATGTGGAGATACAGCTCAGACTGAGTTTACTGACCGACCTCTGTGTTAGAGACTGAGACAGCAGCAGACCCCGGGGGCAGAGCTACCCTTTGGTCAGTTTTTATTTAAACTGTTGCAATTTATGGCAGTTCAGTTCATGAAAGCTCAGTTTATGACAATTTGATTGTTTTAATAATTATACAGTAAAAATGGAATCTATTGATGGAATACTGCCCTCACTTCATTCATTTTTAAATGGAGAATTTCATTATTTCTGCCATTACTGAATAAAAATGAGTAATGAGATTTACATAAGAATTACTTTGTTTCCAGTATAAGCATTTTTAATCTGATCTAAGATCAGCTTCACTGATAGATGACAGCTCTCTGACAGCCACAGCAGAGATGTTTCACTGAGTTACTTTTAAAGGTCAGAGTTCAGTCATAGTTTCATATGCAACATGCAGAGCAGCTTTCCAAGTCTGTAATGAATGTAAAGTTTTACCAATAAAGGAAAAAATATTATAATGAATGTCTCAGCTTTATAGGTTTTAAATATTTCAGTACAGTTTGGGAGGATGAGACATTTTAATTAAAGAATGCAGATCGTGCCGGGAAAATGAATCCATTATGAAATGATCCGGACTGGATGAGCTGGGAAATGACTGGAGCCTGAACTGGATCTGGGCCTTATCCGGTCTGAATCTGTGATCTTGATCCAGTCGTATCCTCCTGCTGTGCAGGTGGACTCGGACACGGTTTGCTGATGTGTTATAGAGCCTATGATCACTTATTTAGGTGATTTCAGTGGAAAATATGTCGAGATTCATATTCTGAATTTCAGACACTGTAAGTTTCAAAATGCTGACATTTAAGTCACTTTAAATCTGTTTAGTTCAGTTTTCAAGTTTTAAAATTATTTCAGCCTCATCTTCACTCAAACACTCAGATCATCTCCAGGATCCAGACATTTTTCCATCCAAAGTGTGTTCTGCGTCTAAAGCTTCATCCAGGTCAGTGTGATGTAACAGTGATGCTACAGTAACTACAGTAAATGTTTCAGAGGAACTGACTGACAGTCTGACAGCTGCAGCTGCACTCATTATAAATCCATGATCCATGTCTCCGTCCTTACAGCCCGTTGACAAGTGAATGACAACTGGTAACTGACTCAGAGTTGGAGTTAGCTCTCTTTCTGGAACTAAAAACCTGAGTTTCCCTCCTTTCAGGGTTAACAAACCCAGAGTTGTTAGCTAAACCTGCGTCCTGGAATAGGCCCCCAGTCTCCATGGTGTGCATTTGCCAACAAACAGAAATAGTTGGTAGACTCTCAGTTTGACAAGCTCCAGCTGTGTACCTAATGGGTCATGAACATATCCAGGAAATGATCGGAACTATAGATTCCAGTGATTTGGTGCCAAGTTAGCTTCTAGTGACAACTATGGCCACAAAATGGCAGTAATTTACATGATCAGTGTAAACAGGCAATAGGAGATGGGAAGACTATGTTCTCTTTATTATGTTTTAATTGACATCTTGATTTCACCAGGCAAGCACTGATGTATGATAGCCCACAACGGCTAGTAAGTTTCTTACTGCAAAAGTATGACAGTAATACCTTTGACTGTTTGTTTGCCAATATACTGATATCTTGGTGATTGCACTATAAACTGTTTAGCATTGTAAACTGGATTAAAGTGCTTTGAGTGCTAAAGTAGAATAGGAAAAAATGATTCAATTCGATTCAATTTTATTTGTATAGCGCCAAATCACAACATACAGCCGCCTCAAGATGCTTTGTATTGTAGGTAAAGACCCTACAATAATACAGAGAAAACCCAACAGTCCCAACCCCCTATGAGCAAAAAACAGTCCATTTGTCATTTATCATTTAAAGTACTGTAGACCTATGAACACACCAGCACCCTAATTCAGTCTTTACTGAACTATAACAGACTAGAAGCTTTTGTAGAATAGATTTACCTACTCCATGTACCACATGCTACAGGTATGCTGCATTTAACATTTTAATATACATCCTTAAGAATCACACACAGGATGGGATTAATTGCTACAGGAGTCTTGGAATGAATATGCAGAGTGTAGACTCTAAATAGAACATAATCGAAAGTAGTACCACAACACCCTTCTTTCGGCTTCTTCCTTTAAACAATCTGGTATGTCATCTGGACCAACTGCATTTCCAGTCTTCAACTTACTCATAGCGGCCCTCACTGATTGACTAACTCTCCTCCATCTGTGCCCCTGTCTCTCTTTATTTTTTACATTCATCAACCGCTCAAAGCATTCCTTCCATCTTCTCAAGACATTGTTTTCACTTGTTAGTACATTTCACTAACACACCACTAATAAAATAATGATTTTAAAAATGGTTGCAGAGTGAGTATAGAAAAATGTGGCCTGAATAAATGAAAAAACAAAACAAAAACAAAAGCAAAGCAAAACAAACAAAAAAACAGTAATTTGTTACAGTGCAAGCTTGCAGGCTAGCATTTATATCGGGTAACAGCACTTTATGATTGATTCTCATAAGCAACACTATTAAATTAGATTAGATTAGATTAGGTTAGACTAGAAAAAAACTTTATTAACTCCTTTAGGAAGCTTCCATCAGAGAAATTAAACACTATGTAGATGTCTGTACTTCACATCAGCTGTATGTAAATAAACTATATTTAGTTGCATACTATTAACAAACCACTGCACACTGGACAGCACAAAATGTGCTCTAAGTAACAATTGTGGCAGAGGCTGCTTCACTTAACAGTATATTCTTTTTCTGGAAAACAAAAGATACAGGGGGGTTAAAATGGAATAAGAGGAATTAATTCAACGTTGACATTGAGGATGAAAATAAAGTGATGAAAAAACACAATTAAGATAAATCAAAGAAATCTGTGGGCAAGCAATAGAAGATGTACAGCAGCACCCTCGGAGCAGCCATCATTCAAAGACTAACAACATCAAATTTGAATTTTGACACCTCAGCAGATTTGGAAGATAATGGTAATTGCTTGCTTGTATTTTGTGTGTGTGTGACTTTGGAGTTGAAAGTACTTTCAGGATGTACTACCCAAAGCAGCAAATCTTTGGGAGGTTAAATAGTTTTGCAACAATTAATTAGACTCTTGTCCCTGCACTGGAAGCACATTGAATTCTGCCAAGATTTCCAAGATCCTGTGGAAAGCCCTGACGAGGAAATGTCCATCAGTATTTTTTTATTTGATTTCCTGCATGTGCCTCCCAGCTTCCACTATTTCAAAACATACATTAACATACAAAACATATATTTTCAAAAATGTGGGTTATAAATATGATTTATACTTTAATTTAAGGGAAAAAATGTATTAATAATGTCCTCAAACAGGTAGCCACTGTAGTTCATAAGTAGCGCCGGTGACAGAGTAGAAGTTTGTTGGGGTCTATTTTGAGTTAGGATTGGGTGTAGTAGCAATAGGACAATGAATGTGGGACTGAGCCATAATAAAACTGCAGACATCAAAGACACAAACAGGAATTAGTAGTAGCAGCAGCAGCCAGTATCAGTGCACACACTATAGCTTTTGTGTGTGTGTGTGTGTGTGTGTGAGTGTGAGTGTGAGTGTGACAGAGAGAGAGAGAGAAAAATGATATCTCTGTGCTCCATGGCTAACCCAGGTGAGGCCACAGAAGGAATGTTAAAACAGTTTATAGATCAATGTCAGTGAATGCAACTCAACTACACCATTTGTTCAGTCGTGAGAGCTATCATTAAACCCATGAGGTTCATCTGTCTTTGTAATTTCCCAAAGTGTGTATGCCTGCGTGAGTGGATCAGCTCCCACTCACCCTATAGCTATCACTCCATCTCTCTTGCTCTTGTACAGGTGCTGGTCATAAAATTAGAATATCATGAAAAAGTTGATTTATTTCAGTAATTCCATTCAAAAAGTGATATATTTCAAATGTTTATTTCTTTTAATTTTAATGATTATAACTGACAACTAATGAAAACCCCAAATTCAGTATCTCAGAAAATTAGAATATTACTTAAGACCAATACAAAAACAAGGATTTTTAGAAATGTTGGCCAACTGAAAAGTATGAACATGAAAAGTATGAACATGGAAAGTATGAGCATGTTCAGCACTCAATACTTAGTTGGGGCTCCTTTTGCCTGGATTACTGCACCAATGCGGCGTGGCATGGAGTCAATCAGTCTGTGGCACTGCTCAGGTGTTATGAGAGCCCATGTTGCTCTGATAGTGGCCTTCAGCTCTTCTGAATTGTTGGGTCTGGTGTATCACATCTTTCTCTTCACAATAGCCCATAGATTTTCTATGGGGTTAAAGGTCAAGTGAGTTAACTGGCCAATTAAGAACAGGGATACCATGGTCCTTAAAGCAGGTACTGGTAGCTTTCGCACTGTGTGCAGGTGCCAAGTCCTGTCGGAAAATGAAATCTGCATCTCCATAAAGTTGGTGCTCTAAAACTTCCTGGTAGATGGCTGTGTTGACCTTGGACCTCAGAAAACACAGTGGACCAATTCCAGCAGATGACATGGCACCCCAAACCATCACTGACTGTAGAAACTTTACACTGGACCTCAGCCAACGTGGACTCTGCCTCTCCTCTCTTCCTCCAGACTCTGGGACCTTGATTTCCAAAGGAAA
This sequence comes from Archocentrus centrarchus, assembly GCF_007364275.1. NCBI lineage: Eukaryota > Metazoa > Chordata > Actinopteri > Cichliformes > Cichlidae > Archocentrus > Archocentrus centrarchus. The sequence goes on from NW_022060269.1 coordinate 1,798,502, forward strand.
TGCAACATTGACTTTGATCAGAGAACATAACTTTGGAGCACTCAGCAGCAGTCCAGTCCTTTTTGTCTTTAGCCCAGGCAAGATGCTTCTGACGCCGTCTCTGGTTCAAGAGCGGCTCAACACGAGGACTGCGACAGCTGAAACCCATGTCTGCATACGTCTGTGCGTGGTGGTTCTTGAAGCACTGACTCCACCTGCAGTCCACTCTTTGTGAATCTCCCCCACATTTTTGAATGGCTTTTGTTCCACAATCCTCTCCAGGGCGCAGTTATCCCTATTGCTTTTACACGTTTTTCTACCACATCTTTTCCTTCCCGTCTCTCTATTGATGTGCTTGGACACAGAGCTCTGTGAACAGCCAGCCTCTTTAGCAATGACCATTTGTGTCTTGCCTTCCTTGTGCAAGGTGTCAAAGGTCGTCTTTTGGACAACTGTCAAGTCAGCAGTCTTCCCCATGAGAGACCATTTAAAGGCCTTTGCAGGTGTTTTGAGTTAATTAGCTGATTGGACTGTGGCACCAGGTGTCTTCAATATGAAACCTTTTCAGAATGTTCTAATTTTCTGAGATACAGAATTTGGGCTTTTATTAGCTGTCAGTTATAATGATCAAAATTAAAAGAAATAAACATTTGAAATATATCAGTCTGTGTGTAATGAATTAATATAATATACAAGTTTCACTTTTTGAATGGAATTACTGAAATAAATCAGCTTTTTCTTGATATTCTAATTTTATGACCAGCACCTGTAGCTTAACTGAATTCTGTATATCAGTAAATCATATTTAATTGTTCCCAATGATCTCTCTTTATTGAACTATTGAAGTGGCAGGCTTGTAGGCACAAGCTCGCTTTTGTAACAATTAGGCTACCACTGTTTAAAAAAAAAATTCTTAGTGTGCTATATTTGTGAAAAACATAAGATAAACATAAGTAACAGCTTTTGGCCAGGGGAAAGAAAAGATGAACTGAGATCAACTCCAGTAAAAGTAACTATGGCATGTTATAGAAATACTCTTACAAATTAAAGCATTTATTCATCAATTTTCCATTTCTTACTCCTTGTAAGAGATGGAGTGAGTAAGACACAGCCAGCCTGTGCCTGTGCTTGTAGCCTTATCTCCCCTGAACACATTTATTTTATCCTGCAGGAGAACCCTTGACTGTTCTCTCCTTCCGTCAGGATTACAAAACTCCCAATCAAGGCTTCCAAACCCTTTCTGCCATTAGATGTTGATTGACAACACAAAAAGATGAAAATTTTTGAAAGGATGAGAAGAAAAGATTTGATAATATTTACAACAGAAAAGCATAGATCTGTAAAGTCTCATATTCACAGATAAATAAATTTGCAGGTTTGTTCACTTATAAAGAAATGAACTGTCTATAATTTTATGGTAGTTTCATTTTAATGGACAGGGACAGAATATCAATAAAAAAAATCCAGAAAAAACACATTACATAAATGTTCCTTCTATCATTTCTTTCTGCTTATCTGGAGGCAGCAGCCTAAGCAGAGAAGCCCAGACCTTTCTCTCCCCAGCCACCTCCTCCAGCTCATCTGAGGGCACACTGAGGTGTTTCCAAGACATCTGAGAGATATGATCAACTCCAGCATGTCCTGGGTCTGCCCCGGATCCTGCTCCTGGCAGGACATGCCCAGAACACCTCTATCAAGAAGCATTCAGCGGGCAGCCTGAAACAACTCATCTGGCTTCTTTCAGTGTTGAGGAGTAGTGGCTCTACTCTGAATCCCTCCCAAATGACTGCACTCCTCTCCCTTAGAAATAGGGTGAGGAGTGCAGTGCAGTTCAGAGTTTGGAGGAAAATAAGAAGAAGAAACAGCCTTTATTGTCCCACAGAGGGGAAATTTCTGCTGCTTGTATCCATGATCTTGTTCTTTCGGTCGCTGTCATAGTCCGGCTCAAAGGCCATGACAAATGATAGGAGGGACACATGAGAAGTTCAAAACACCAGTTTATTTTGCCATAAAATAAAGTACCCCAACATAAACCCAAATAAACAGAAAAACGTGGGGCTGGTTGAAGGAGGTAAGGACAGGAAAAAAAGAAGCTTCCCAGGGCTGAGAAAGCCAGCTCTTAAACACTCCAGGGAGACTGGCCAGGTGCTCCCAGTTGCCCTTTCTTATGACAAAAATTACAAACCTTCCCAAGGTAGTGTGAACTGCTGCAAACCTTGCCCTCAGACCTACCTGATGGAACAGAAGGTCCAACATTATCAATATCTGCACCAACTACACTACCACGGGCCCCAAATGCCCCAGAGGCATGCTTACAGTATGCGTCAGCAATTCTGATTGTTGACATGTGTCTGTGTAGATTCTCAGTCATCCAGGTCATAGTAGTCTCTGGAGCTTGAAAAAAGGCGACTGGACTTCTTTTTGTTTCTTGAAGATGTTTCACCTCTCATCCGAAAGGCTTCTCCAGTTCTCAACCAAATGGTGGAGAGACCCAGGTATTTAAACCCCTGTGGGCATAGTCCCCTGGAGGTGGTTATGACCCTCTATTATTCATGTGTGTAAACACATGTGCCCAGGTGTGAAGGGAGGCGTGGGTCATTTGAATCAGTGGTTTCAGTTGAAACCAATTTAGGACTCCGCTCCATTGTTTCCTGTGGCCTATTGAGGTCACTGGAACAAAGGTGTGAATGGGGGTTGAGACGTCTGGGAAGGGAGCTCAGGACAGCACTGTAAGCGGGGGAAAGTTGGTGATGTAATACACCTCCTCTGTTCAATGATGGTTGTTCACAGTGGACATAGATGGCTTCTTTCACTCCTCTTTCAAACCATCTGTCTTCCCTGTCCAAAATGTGAACATTGGCATCCTCAAAAGAGTGCCCTTTCTCCTTCACATGCAGATGTACAGCTGAGTGTTGTCCTACTGAGGTGGCTCTTCTATGTTGTGCCATTCGTTTGTGAAGAGGCTGTTTGGTTTCTCCAATGTAGAGGTCCGAGCACTCTTCACTGCACTGGACAGCATACACTACATCGCTGATCTTGTGTTTGGCGGGTTTGTCCTTGGGATGAACCAGTTTTTGCCTTAGGGCGTGACTTGGTTTGAAGTATACTGAGATGTCATGCTTGGAGAAAATTCTTCTGAGTTTCTCTGACAAGCCTGACACATATGGGATGACAATGTTGTTCCTCTTGTCCTTCTTATTCTCTGTAGTTTGTGTTTGGCCTACATTCCTGTGCATCTTAGCTGATTTCATGAAAGCCCAGTTGGGGTAACCGCATGTTTTGAGGGCTTTCTTAATGTGTGTGTGTTCCTTTTGTTTCCCTTCTGCCTTAGAGGGAACACTTTCCGCCCAGTGTTGTAGGGTCCTGATCACCCCAAGTTTGTGTTCCAGAGGGTGGTGGGAGTCAAAAAGGAGATACTGGTCTGTGTGTGTGGGCTTCAGGTAAACTTCAATGTTGAGGCTTCCATCTTCCTCGATAAGCACCGCACAGTCCAGGAATGGTAACTTGTTATCTCTGGTGTCCTCCCTGGTAAAATGTATGTATTTATCCACTGAGTTAATGTGACGAGTGAAGGCTTCTACTTCTTGGGTTTTGATTTTGACCCAGGTGTCATCTACATACCTGTACCAGTGGCTAGGTACCACCCCTTTGAAAGAACCAAGAGCTTTACTTTCCACTTCCTCCATGTAAAGGTTGGCTACAATGGGAGACACTGGGGAGCCCATGGCACATCCATGCTTCTGTCTGTAGAATCCATCATTGTATTTAAAATATGTTGTGGTGAGGCAGAGGTCTAAAAGTGCACTGATCCAACTGATCCAAAATGCTGCAGTGAGAGGACTGAAAGGGACTAGAAACAGAGAGCATATTTCTTGCACACTGGCTTCCTGTTAAATCCAGAATTACATTTAAAATCCTTCTTCTCACATACAAGGTCTTGAATAATCTTGACTGCTGGCTTACTTGTAGTTACTATTTAAGAGTAGAATGGTAGCTTTCAGGCTCCTCTTCTGTGGAACCAGCTCCCAGTTTGGATTTGGGAGACACACACCTTCTCTACTTTTAAGGTTAGGCTTAAAACTTTGATCAAGTTTATAGTTAGGGCTGGATCAGGTGACCCTGAATCTGAACCTGATGTTCACAAATGACTAGGGGAATGGGGTGTGTACAGAATTAAATGATCCAATCTTTCACATGTCTCTGACAAGCTACTGAGTTCTTTGGTAAGATCAAAACCATAGAAATGCATGCGTTCAAATAAATTGAGAAATCATCTGAGTATCTACCTAGAACACACACACAAGCCAGCTGTGTAAAATGCCATGTGACACACACACACACACACACACACACACACACACACACACACACACACACACACACACACACACACACACACACACACACATTCCCCAAAGGCCTTCAGATGTATTCAAAATGTCTTACACTGCTAGACTATATATAGCTTCAAAGACCCAGATTTTGTATGTAGGCAAGGCGCACACATACACACACGGAGACTTAAATGTTCTGCATTACATACAATGCGTTAACACAATCTGCAATACTTGAACAATTCAGTCTGAAAATAAAAGGTCTTTTCTCTCTCTCATTCTCAGACTCACATGCACATACACACTCACAGCATGTAGTAAGGGATGAAAGAGCTGGATAAAAGAATGAGACTAATGGAAGAAAGTTGCTTAATGATAAATTGCCAGATTGCAGAAGCCATTCTCTGCTTATCATTTAGTGCTTTCATCCCACCGCACCGTGAAAATATTCCTCTGCTTCAGGCCTCTCCTCAGTCACACTCATTTCTACTTTCTTCTCCCATTTTACTTTTCCTCTCTGTCTGCTTTCTAGACGCAGCAGCAGAAGGCCCACAATCATGGTGTCATCAAAAACTGGGTCATAGAAACATCAACATGAATTTTGATTGTATAATCTGTATAATGGGGATAAATGTTCATTAGTTCATTGCAAGGTAGAAGTAAATATCCCTTCTACAACATCTATTTCACTTTCTAGTTTTTTTTGTTCATTTATTGTCATCATTTAATTGTGGCATTCTCATTTATACATGTTTCATGACACTGTAACAGAAATAAATATCTGTTTGCAGATTTAAATATTTTCATGACACATGGAGACTGAAATATGAAAACATTTAAGACATGTCAGTACAGAAAAGGAATACTTAACATCCAAAAATCTCTATGTATAAAATGTGATTTAAAGCACATTGAGCACTTTGATGCCAAAAAAAGAGGTTTCAGCTTTTGTTACAGTATTATCAAGTTGTAGCTTTCAAGGCTAAACAATAAGGCCAATGTTCTGTGAAAACATCTACTTTGCCTCCCCAGCCACTTGATGCTGGCATGGAAAGTAAGCAAATCCCCATGGACTCCCATATGAAAATGTCTAGATTTACAGAAGAAGTGTCATGGTCCTGGGCTGGTGGCCCAGTATTTTTTGTTATATTTTGTTTTGGTCCTCACTTTGTTGTTTCCAGTTCCTTGTGTTTCCATGTGTCAGGTCTGCATCCTTGTTCCCCCGTCTGACTTCCTGTTTTATTTTGATAGTCATTTGGTCTCTGTCTGTCATGTTCAGTTTTGTTTCCCCTGGTCTCATCTAGGTAATCAGCGTCACCTGTGTTCCCACCTGTTTCCTCTTCCCTCATCAGTCCTCCTGTGCATTTAAGTCCAGTGTTTTTAGTGCCTGTTGTCGTGTCGTCGATTTCCTGTTGTGTGGATGTGTCCTGTTTTTGCCTTGTTTCTGGAACACTTGTCACTTTTGTTTTTGTTCTGAGTTTTTGCCAGTGATCTTGTCCAGTCCAGCTTTTTGTTTGACCTTCAGCCAATAAAGCTGAGTTTCAAGTTTTACCTCTGTTTGTTGTATCCTGCATTGGGGTCCCACTTCCTGCCTGCCACACCGCCGATTCATGACAAGAAGGCTGTTAATAGTCTAATATCAAAAATGTTTCTAATTTTCCCCTTCATAAAAACTGTAATAGAATGATTAAAACAAAATAAAAATCCAAAACACAGATTCTTAAATAGCAAATCCCATATCACAGTGAATTACGTATGCAATTTGATAACCAAGCTAAGCTAGGCTGCAATAGCTTCTATTGCCCCTCCTATACTCTCTAACCCAAAATATGCTCCAACTAAATATCAGTTGTTTGTTCCTACCATACATTCAAGATGATGATACCAAAACACATTTTACATGCAGTTGTTCATACAATGCTCAAATCCATGTATTATATGACTGCAGGTCATAATAAGAGTTTGCTCAAAGAACCTTTTAGATCTTTGGAGGGATGAGGCCAGACTATCAAACGTGGATACATGAATCTCACAGTCAAGCCTTATGTAAATGTACAAGTTAATATAAATGTGGTATATGCACAAATCATTGTACATATTTAAACTATATAGACCGATCTAAGACAGTGCTAATAACCACTGTCTCTGCAGAGACAGTGGTGATTAGCACCGTCTCCTCACAGTAAGTACTCTGGCTTCCTCATACAGTCTAAAGACATGCAAACGTTTAACTTGTGATTCTAAATTGGCCATACAGTAGGTGTAAATGTGTTCCCTGGGCCGGTGTTTTAAGTTCTTTTAGTGAAGTTCTGTGTAAGAAAACTAGTAAACACAACCAGAAATATAGAAAAAAAAAAAAACAGTTTTGGCTTCTCAGTTTACTGTAATTTTCTATTCTGTTTTTGGTCATAGCTATTTGTATTTCATTCTGGTTTCCCTGTGTTATGTCAGCCTGTGTGTTGTAATAGGTTTCCATTTAGTCATATGTTTAGATTCCCTCTGTGTGCCAGCCTGCTTATGTGTCACATTAGTGTGTTTTGTTCACCTGCTCACCCTCGCTGTTTCCTCTTGTTTCATTACTGTGTCTATATATTATCTGTGTTTTTCCCCCTGTATTTTGTTGCATTGTCATTTGTGTTTTTTGGAGAATAAAAGACTAGTTCAGGTCACAGTTTGGTGACCGTGTCCCTTGGGGTATCCTGTGGGAGGTCTTGGGGGAGTATGGGGTGTCTGGCCCATTGTTGCGGGCCGTTCAGTCCCTGTACAACCACAGTGAGCGCTTGGTCCGTATAGCTGGCAATAAATCGGACTCGTTTCCTGTGGGTGTTGGGGTCCGCCAGGGCTGCCCTTTGTCACCGATTCTGTTCATAATTTTTATGGACAGAATTTCTAGGCCTAGCCAAGTGGCGGAAGGCTTCTTCCTCAGAGGCCTCAGAATCTCGTCTCTGCATTTTGCAGATGATGCGGTCTTGTTGGCTTCTTCAGGTGGTGGCCTCCATCTCGCAGTGGAATGGTTCACAACCAAGTATGAAGTGGCTGGCATGAAAATCAGCACCTCTAAGTCTGAGACCATGGTCCTCAGCCAGAAAAGGGTGGAGTGCCCTCTCCACCTCAGGGATGAGTTCTTGCCCCAGGTGGAGGAGTTTCAAGTATCTCGGGGTCTTGTTCACGAGTGATGGAAGAAGGGAGCGGGAGATTGACAGACGGATCGGGGCTGCATCTGCAATGATGCGAACGCTGCACCAGTCTGTCGTGGTAAAGCGGGAGCTGAGCGTTTAAGCGGAGCTGTCGATTTACCGATCGATGTAAGTTCCTACCCTTACCTATGGTCACGTGCTTTGGGTAGTGATCAAAAGAATAAGATCGCAAATACAAGTGGCAGAAATGAGTTTCCTTCGAAGGGTGGCTGGCCTCTCTCTTAGAGATAGGGTGAGGAATGCGGCCATTCGTGAGGGCCTCAGAGTAGAGTCGCTTCTCCTCCACATCGAGAAGAGCCAGTTGAGGTGGCTTGGGCATCGGATTAGGATGCCTCCTGGGTGCCTCTTGGGTGAGGTGTTCTGGGCATGTCCCACCGAGAGGAGGCCCTGGGGTAGACGCAGGACACGCTGGACAGATTATATCTCTCGGCTGGTCTGGGAACACCTTGGGTCCCCCCAGATGAGCTGGTGGAGGTGGCTGGGGAGAGGGAAGCCTGAGCTTCTCTGCTTAGGCTGCTGCCCCCGCAACCTGGTCCTGGATAAGCGGAAGAGAATGGACAGACGGATGGAAGTAGAAGTACAGATACTTGTATTAAAAATGCTCTAGTAAAAATTGAAGTACTGATTCAACTTCTTTACTCAAGGAAAAGTGAAAAAGTACAGCCTCTGAAATGTACTCAAAGAAAGAAAGTAAAATTAGCTCTTTAGAGGATGTTTCTACCAGCTACAGTGGTGTGAAAAAGTGTTTGCCCCCTGCCTCATTTCCTGTTTTTTTGCATGTTTGTCACACTTAAGTGTTTCGGAACATCAAACCAATTTAAACAATAGTCAAGGACAACACAAGTAAACACAAAATGCAAGTTGTAAATGAAGGTGTTTATTAGTAAAGGTGAAAAAAAATCCAAACCATCATGGCCCTGTGTGAAAAAGTGATTGCCCCCTAAACCTAATAACTGGTTGGGCCACCCTTAGCAGCAACAACTGCAACCAAGCGTCTGCGATAACTTGCAATGAGGCTTTTACAGCGTTCTGGAGGAATTTTGGCCCACTCATCTTTGCAGAATTGTCCTAATTCAGTTACGTTAGAGGGTTTTCGAGCATGAACGGCCTTTTTAAGGTCATACCACAACATCTCAATAGGATTCAGGTCAGGACTTTGGCTAGACCACTCCAAAGTCTTCATTTTGTTTTTCTTCAGCCATTCAGTGGTGGACTTGCTGGTGTGTTTAGGATCATTGTCCTGCTGCAGAACCCGAGTACGTTTAAGCTTGAGTACACGAACAGATGGTCTGACATTCTCCCTCAGGATCTCTTGGTAGACAGCAGAATTCATAGTTCCATTTATCACAGCAAGTCTTCCAGGTCCTGACGCAGCAAAACAGCCCCAGACCATCACACTACCACCACCATATTTTACTGTTGGTATAATGTTCTTTTTCTGAAATGCAGTGTTCCTTTTACGCCAGATGTAATGGGACACACACCTTCCAAAGAGTTCCACTTTTGTCTCATCGGTCCACAGAATGTTGTCCCAAAAGTCTTGGGGATCATCAAGATGCGTTTTGGAAAAATTGAGACGAGCTTTAATGTTCTTTTTGCTCAGCAGTGGTTTTCTTCTTGGAACTCTGCCATGCAGGCCATTTTTGCTCAGTCTTTTTCTGATGGTGGAGGCATGAACGCTGACCTTAACTGAGGCAAGTGAGGCCTGCAGTTCTTTGGACGTTGTTGTGGGGTCTTTTGTGACCTCTTGGATGAGTCGTCGCTGCGCCCTTGGGGTAATTTTGGGCGGCCGGCCACTCCTGGGAAGGTTCACCACTGTTCCATGTCTTCGCCATTCGTGGATAATGGCTCTCACTGTGGTTCGCTGGATTCCCAAAGCTTTGGAAATGGCTTTATAACCCTTTCCAGACTGATAGATCTCAATTACTTTCTTTCTCAATTGCTCCTGAATTTCTTTGGATCTCGGCATGATGTGTAGCTTTCAAGGATCTTCTGGTGGACCTTACTGTGTCAGGCAGCTCCTATTTAAGTGATGTCTTGATTGGGAACAGGTGTGGCAATAATCAGGCCTAGGTGTGGCTAGGGAAATTGAACTCAGGTGTGAAAAACCACAGTTATAGTATGTTTTAACAAGGGGGGCAATCACTTTTTCACACAGGGCCATGATGGTTTGGATTTTTTTTCACCTTTACTAATAAACACCTTCATTTACAACTTGCATTTTGTGTTTACTTGTGTTGTCCTTGACTATTGTTTAAATTGGTTTGATGTTCCGAAACACTTAAGTGTGACAAACATGCAAAAAAACAGGAAATGAGGCAGGGGGCAAACACTTTTTCACACCACTGTATTTTTGTGCAAAGCTAAGTGAACCTTGCGCTATATAAATGTAATTATAAAACAATATTATTACATGAGAATACAAACTTTATTTCAATCTAAATTGCAATTCTAGTGAATGCACTCAGCTTGAACACTGTTCTGTAAAAAATGTTTAAAAATCTGTTTGCTGTTACCTACATTGTACAGGGTGACTCTGCCTCACCTGAACAGGAAAATGAGTACAGTCAGGGGTTACAGTGGGAAGGAACCCTAAGATTGAGTGTAGTGGCTCAGCATTGAGTAAAGAATCCCAGCTCAGTTAGGGGGGGGCTGTGGAGCGTCAGCATGTAAGACGTGTCTGTGGGAGCTCCTCTGGAATGTAACAGTTTAATCTTCTTTTTTGCGTGATTTTTTATTTTTTTTTTGAATAATTTTTGACACCGACAGGTACTGCTAACTTTCACGGGACACCTGTTATCTTCCAAATCTGCTGAGGTGTCAAAATTCAAATTTGATGTTAGAGTCTTTGAATGATGGCTGCTCCGAGGGTGCTGCTGTACATCTTCCATTGCTTGCCCACAGATTTCTTTGATTTATCTTATTTGTCTTTTTTCATAACTTTTATTTTCATCCTCAATGTCAACGTTGAATTAATTCCTCTTATTCCATTTTAACCCCCCTGTATCTTTTGTTTTCCAGAAAAAGAATATACTGTTCAGTGAAGCAGCCTCTGCCACAATTGTTACTTAGAGCACATTTTGTGCTGTCCAGTGTGCAGTGGTTTGTTAATAGTATGCGTGTAAATACAGTTTATTTACATACAGCTGATGTGAAGTACAGACATCTACATATTGTTTAATTTCTCTGATGGAAGCTTCCTAAAGGAGTTAATAAAGTTTTTTTCTAATCTAATCTAACCTAATCTAATCTAATCTAATTTAATAGTGTTGCTTATGAGAACCAATCATGAAGTGCTGTTACCCGATATAAATGCTAGCCCGCAAGCTTGCACTGTAACAAATTACTGTTTTTTATTTGTTTGTTTTGCTTTGTTTTGTTTTTTTTCATTTATTCAGGCCACATTTTTCTATACTCACTCTGCAACCATTTTTAAAATCATTATTTTATTAGTGGTGTGTTAGTGAAATGTACTAACAAGTGAAAACAGTGTCTTGAGAAGATGGAAGGAATGCTTTGAGCGGTTGATGAATGTAAAAAATAAAGAGAGACAGGGGCACAGATGGAGGAGAGTTAGTCAATCAGTGAGGGCCGCTATGAGTAAGTTGAAGACTGGAAATGCAGTTGGTCCAGATGACATACCAGATTGTTTAACACAATCTTGGAAAGTGAGAGGATCCCTGAGGAATGGAGAAGAAGTGTACTGGTGCCAGTTTTCAAGAATAAGGGTGATGTGCAGACCGTTAGTAGCTACAGAGGGATAAAGTTACAAGCCTCTCCAGGTTACCAGAGAACCACAATAGGCTTCGTGCTGAGAAAGAGCACTACAAAGGCTTAGTTTCAGATTGTTGATGGAGAATTATTGAGAAGGCCAGAAGGAGTTGCACTGTGTCTTTGTGGATCTAGAGAAAGCATATGATCGGGTGCCATGAGACGAGCTGTGGTATAGGAGTGGCATAGAAGTATTTGAGGGTGGTGCAGGACATGTATAAGGACATGTATGAGGACGGCAAGACAGTGGTCAGGTATACTAGAGGAGTGACAGATGGATTCAAGGTGGGAGTGGGATTGCATCAGGGATTGGTTCTGAACCCCTTCTTGTTTGTAATGTGATAAATACAGTAGGTTGATAGTTGAGTTCAGTTAGGAGGCTCTGTGGGCTGTGATGTTCATAGACTACATAGGGAGTAGCTGGAATAGAGTCTGGAGAGAAGAGGAATCAAAGTCAGTAGAAGCAAGTCACACTTCATATGTGTAAATGAGAACCTGGGAGTGGTGAAGAAGAGAGTGCTGGCAAAGTGGAGTGGGTGGAAATGACTGTCACGGGTGGCTTCAGGGTTCTAGCTAGTGGTTGATCGCCTGGCGCTGCACCAGGCTGAGGTACCGTCGCTCTGGGTTGAGAATTTCAGCTGTTAGCCACCGGAACAGATCGCTATCACTACAGTTAGTTAGCTAGCGTGGTCATTAGCACTAGCCAGCAGTTGTTCAGTACGCCCCGGTTATTCGTTCAGTACTGCTAGAACCCAGGATTTCTGACAGAAGGTTAGCAGCAAGAATGAGACGAATCTCTATGAGACAGAAGTTATACAAGATATTAGTGAGACTTGCTATGATGTATGGTTTGGAGACAGTAGCACTAATAATAAGACAGGTGGCTGAGCTGGAGGTTGTGGAGCTGATGATGCTAAGACTTTCACTGGGAGTGACCAGAATGGACAGGATTAGACATGAGAATATCAGAAGGATAGCTCAGGTCAAGCACTTTGGAAGCAAAGCTAGAGAGGCAAAGCTGAGATGGTTTTTGCATGTGCAGAGAAGAGATAGTAGATACACTTGACAAAGTATGAACATGAAGCTGCCAGGAAGCAGTAAAAAAGGAAGAAAAGGTTCAATAGGGTGAGATGAATGCAGACGATCTGCTGTGGTGACCCCTAAAGGAAGAAGCCGAAAGAAGGGTGTTGTGGTACTACTTTCGATTATGTTCTATTTAGAGTCTACACTCTGCATATTCCTTCCAAGACTCCTGTAGCAATTAATCCCATCCTGTGTGTGATTCTTAAGGATGTATATTAAAATGTTAAATGCAGCATACCTGTAGCATGTGGTACATGGAGTAGGTAAATCTATTCTACAAAAGCTTCTAGTCTGTTATAGTTCAGTAAAGACTGAATTAGGGTGCTGGTGTTTTCATAGGTCTACAGTACTTTAAATGATAAATGACAAATGGACTGTTTTTTGCTCATAGGGGGTTGGGACTGTTGGGTTTTCTCTGTATTATTGTAGGGTCTTTACCTACAATACAAAGCATCTTGAGGCGGCTGTATGTTGTGATTTGGCGCTATACAAATAAAATTGAATCGAATTGAATAATTTTTTCCTATTCTACTTTAGCACTCAAAGCACTTTAATCCAGTTTACAATGCTAAACAGTTTATAGTGCAATCACCAAGATATCAGTATATTGGCAAACAAACAGTCAAAGGTATTACTGTCATACTTTTGCAGTAAGAAACTTACTAGCCGTTGTGGGCTATCATACATCAGTGCTTGCCTGGTGAAATCAAGATGTCAATTAAAACATAATAAAGAGAACATAGTCTTCCCATCTCCTATTGCCTGTTTACACTGATCATGTAAATTACTGCCATTTTGTAGCCATAGTTGTCACTGGAAGCTAACTTGGCACCAAATCACTGGAATCCATAGTTCCGATCATTTCCTGGATATGTTCATGACCCATTAGGTACACAGCTGGAGCTTGTCAAACTGAGAGTCTACCAACTATTTCTGTTTGTTGGCAAATGCACACCATGGAGACTGGGGGCCTATTCCAGGATGCAGGTTTAGCTAACAACTCTGGGTTTGTTAACCCTGAAAGGAGGGAAACTCAGGTTTTTAGTTCCAGAAAGAGAGCTAACTCCAACTCTGAGTCAGTTACCAGTTGTCATTCACTTGTCAACGGGCTGTAAGGACGGAGACATGGATCAGGGATTTATAATGAGTGCAGCTGCAGCTGTCAGACTGTCAGTCAGTTCCTCTGAAACATTTACTGTAGTTACTGTAGCATCACTGTTACATCACACTGACCTGGATGAAGCTTTAGACGCAGAACACACTTTGGATGGAAAAATGTCTGGATCCTGGAGATGATCTGAGTGTTTGAGTGAAGATGAGGCTGAAATAATTTTAAAACTTGAAAACTGAACTAAACAGATTTAAAGTGACTTAAATGTCAGCATTTTGAAACTTACAGTGTCTGAAATTCAGAATACGAATCTCGACATATTTTCCACTGAAATCACCTAAATAAGTGATCATAGGCTCTATAACACATCAGCAAACCGTGTCCGAGTCCACCAGCACAGCAGGAGGATACGACTGGATCAAGATCACAGATTCAGACCGGATAAGGCCCAGATCCAGTTCAGGCTCCAGTCATTTCCCAGCTCATCCAGTCCGGATCATTTCATAATGGATTCATTTTCCCGGCACGATCTGCATTCTTTAATTAAAATGTCTCATCCTCCCAAACTGTACTGAAATATTTAAAACCTATAAAGCTGAGACATTCATTATAATATTTTTTCCTTTATTGGTAAAACTTTACATTCATTACAGACTTGGAAAGCTGCTCTGCATGTTGCATATGAAACTATGACTGAACTCTGACCTTTAAAAGTAACTCAGTGAAACATCTCTGCTGTGGCTGTCAGAGAGCTGTCATCTATCAGTGAAGCTGATCTTAGATCAGATTAAAAATGCTTATACTGGAAACAAAGTAATTCTTATGTAAATCTCATTACTCATTTTTATTCAGTAATGGCAGAAATAATGAAATTCTCCATTAAAAAATGAATAAAGTGAGGGTGCTATTCCATCAATAGATTCCATTTTTACTGTATAATTATTAAAACAATCAAATTGTCATAAACTGAGCTTTCATGAACTGAACTGCCATAAATTGCAACAGTTTAAATAAAAACTGACCAAAGGGTAGCTCTGCCCCCGGGGTCTGCTGCTGTCTCAGTCTCTAACACTGAGGTCGGTCAGTAAACTCAGTCTGAGCTGTATCTCCACATTTTTATCTTCACTTTCTGTCTCCTGCAGTTTGTCCATCAGGCTGCAGCTGAATAATTAGATTTTATAAATTAAATGTAAAATTAGCATTCAGCTTCATCTGATGAAGATTCAAGTTGTGTAAATGATGACAGCAGACATTTTATAAGAAATTTTATATTTTATAACAAACTTTTATTCTGTCTATGATGATGTCAGAGTGGGTCAGGCTGATTAAAGTGGCTCATCATGCTCCAGACTGACACCTGCGATCCTCCATCCATCAGATTAAAATGGAGGCTCTGCTCTTTATTTACCCATTACCATGGTGAATCCTGGTGTTGGTGGTCCATTGATGATGGCTTTCTTTCCTTAGTCACGCATGCGCTAACTCAGGGTGAACATACTCAGAGTCCATTGAACTGACTCTGATCAGTTGTTCTGGAATGGGAACTCAGAGTTGCTGATCTCAGAGTTGGTCAACTCAGAGTATGTTTTTAAACTCAGAGTTTTTTGAACATGCTTCCTGGAATAGGCCGCAGCTCTGGTTAATATATACACACAGTCTGCCTCCTCAGCTCTTACCAGAGTCCTCCGTTTTATTGCTCCAATGGAGTGAGTGGCCTGCTAACTCCACTGTTGGGTCTGGGATCCCAGAATGTCGCCAGCTTTCCATGCTGATGATGACAGAGCTGTCTCATATAGTTGACTAGGTCAGTATTTACAAGTTTAGCTCATCCATCTTGTTTCCTAAGCACCTGGCATTTGTGACATATAGACTGGGCAGTGGGGGTCTATTTGGAGCCGTCTTTAGCCAAGCCCTGAAGCACCAGCCCTGAAGCACCGTTTATGTTTACGTTCTCTTCTCTGTCTTCGGGGCTTGCCGCTCAGTATAGCTATCCATGAAGACGCTGGTGACCTGACAATTCCTGGAGGAGTTGTGAAAGGCACTCGTTATCAGAATATGGTATGTTCTCACATTGTACAATAAATCCTTTCTGCTGTAGAAGGTATTCCATGTACTCTGACTGAGTCTAGCAACAAAACATAATATAAACAGTCACCACACACAGCATTGTTTAAGGGAGCACTGAGCTGCTGCAACTAGGTGCACCACCATGTTTATTATTATTATTATTATTATTATTATTATTATAATAAATAATATTGTGTGCATATTAGACAAGGCTGTTGGTTCTGAATTATTCTTGATTACTAACATGTTATGTTAGTGTACACTGCTCAGAAAAAATAAAGGTAATACTTAAACAACACAAGTAAATCAAACTTCTGTGAAATCAAACTGTCCACTTAGGAAGCAACACTGATTGACAATCAATTTCACATGCTGTTGTGCAAATAGAATAGACAACAGGTGGAAATTATTGGCAATTAGCAAGACACACTCATTAAAGGAGTGGTTCTGCAGGTGGGGACCACAGACCACTTCTCAGTACCTATGCTTTCTGGCTGATGTTTTGGTCACTTTTTTAAATGTTGGTGGTGCTTTCACACTCGTGGTAGCATGAGACGGATTCTACAACCCACACAAGTCGCTCAGGGAGTGCAGCTCATCCAGGATGGCACATCAATGCGAGCTGTGGCAAGAAGGTTTGCTGTGTCTGTCAGCGTAGTGTCCAGAGGCTGGAGGCGCTACCAGGAGACAGGCCAGTACACCAGGAGGCCGTAGGAGGGTAACAACCCAGCAGCAGGACCGCTACCTCCGCTTTTGTGCAAGGAGGAACAGGAGGAGCTCTGCTAGAGCCCTCAAAAATGACCTCCAGCAGGCCACAAATGTGCATGTGTCTGCACAAACGGTTAGAAACCAACTCCATGAGGATGGTATGAGGGCCCAACGTCCACAGATGGGGGTTGTGCTCACAGCACAACATTGGGCAGGACGCTTGGCATTTGCCACAGAACACCAGGATTGGCAAATTTGCCACTGCTGCCCTGTGCAATATCCTTCAGTATGACCAATTTGGCAGTGGGACAGTAATGGTGTGGGGTGGCATTTCTTTGGAGGGCCGCACAGCCCTCCATGTGCTCGCCAGAGGTAGCATGATTGCCATTAGGTACCGAGATGAGATCCTCAGACCCCTTGTGAGACCATATGCTGGTGCGGTTGGCCCTGGGTTCCTCCTAATGCAGGACAATGCTATACCTCATGTGGCTGGAGTGTGTCAGCAGGTCCTGCAAGATGACGGCATTGAAGCTATGGACTGGCCCACCCGTTCCCCAGACCTGAATCTGATTGAGCACATCTGGGGCATCATGTCTCGCTCCATCCACCAACGTCACGTTACACCACAGACTGTCCAGGAGTTGACGGATGCTTTAGTCCAGGTCTGGGAGGAGATCCCTCGGGAGACCATCTTCCACCTCATCAGGAGCATGCCCAGGCATTGCAGGGAGGTCATACAGGCACGTGGAGGCCACACACAATACTGAGCCTCATTTTGACTTGTTTTAAGGACATTACATCAAAGTTGGATCAGCCTGTAGTGTGTTTTTCCACTTTAATTTTGTGTGTGACTCCAAATCCAGGCCTCCATTGGTTAATAAATTTGATTTCCATTGATGAGTTTTGTGCAATTCTGTTGTCAGCACATTCAACTTTGTACAGAACAAAGTATTCAATGAGAATATTTCATTCATTCAGATCTAGGATGTGTTATTTGAGTGTTCCCTTTATTTTTGTGAGCATAAATGTGACGGTAATTTTGCATACAGACTTGTTTTTTAGGACGGGTAAGAACATTTCCATGCAAATTTTAGTAAATGAGGGCTTTGTGGTTTGTTCAGATGCAAATTTGTAAAGCTACCATTTTCTGCCTAGAGAGAGGAGGTTTTGTCCTGGGAATGCTTCTAAACAGGCCATCCTTGTTAAATTTAGTTGTCATTAACTTTAATATTCCACATGCTAACCAAGGTCTGTAGTGTTTCCTGTGATGTGGAAAAAATGATAACTGACATAAAAGTTTCAACAGAAGTACAATTTATATTTAGTTTGATATAACTGATTATTATTATTATTATTATTATTATTATTATTATTATTAATAATAATAATAATAATAATAATAATAATAATAATAATAATAATAATAATTAATAAATATAACTGATTTATATAATTGGTTTTTTAAAGTAACCACAAGAAAAAACAAAACAAAACAAAAAAACAGGGAGCAAACAAGTCCCCCAGGTAATGGGACACCCCTGGTGGCTTGGACCAGCATTGGCAGTGGCGAAAGAGTATCTCAGGTGACTGGCTTCAGCAGCAAGGACCCTGTGATTACTTGAATGGAGGCCAGCATTGAGGAGGGCAGAAGAACACCTCAGAAGGTGTGGTTGAAGGCTGATGTCAACAGAGAAGACCATTCAACTCAGACAGCACCAGACTCAGGTTCTGGCTCATGCAGGTGGCGAGGGACCCATAGACTTTGGTTCAGGTGGTGTGGGATGCTCAGGCTCTGGACTCACATGATCAGATTCAGGTGAAATGGGACCCACTGGCAGAAAGGGAACCACTCTTTGAAGCCTAGGACTGCACAGGGTTCACAGTCTCCTCTGAAGTCTGAAACTGCTCAGAAGGGCATGTAATCTCCTCTGATAGCCTGGACTTTGGCAGCTCTGGCACAGAATGTGCAGGTTGCTCAAGCTGGGGTTGTGCAGGGTACACAGCCGTGGGCGCTGTCCACCATCACCCTGTCCACCGTCACCCTGTCCACCGTCCCCCTTGCATCAAGAATGAATACAGGGACAGGATGTTTTCTGGCCATCCCTACACTGGGAACAGGCATGTGTGCAAAGACAGGCTGGAACCCCCCGCACCCTGGGAACAGGAACGGTGCACAGCAATCAGTCTCTGGGGAGGCCCCAGGTGGTGCAACATTCTCTGGGAATTAAAGGTGTTGGACGAAGTGGGCCAAAGCAGGTGATAAGGGCTGGGGTAATGACAGGAACATGGAGGACTGACTTTTCTCGGTTCCATAACCCAAGTGGAAGAATAGTTAGTCATATCTTCACTGTGACAACAGTTTGTGTCTACTCAAACATGGTTTCAGTGTCAAGAGGATGAGTGTTACACTGAAATTCCTGGAACAAATCCTGAAGGTCACACTCCATATCGCCCAGAGAGTTCTCCAAGTCTACTGGTCATGTCCTGTAATTTACAGCCGTGTGGCACGAAGGTTTTGCCGGACTTAAGCGATAGAGCTTGAACTTAAAAAATGCAAACAAGGAAGAGCTAGAGCCTGGAATACAAAACTAAAGGCCTTTTTACATCGGACGAGTTGTGAAAAAACAAGAAAATTCAGAATTTTTCGGATGTGAACTTGTCGTGTAACCTACATACCCAAACATGTTGCATTTTCCTGAATAATTCGTCCTCATAAAACGCACTACAAAAAAAAAAAAAATGGAGTCGACATCAAATGATGATAAGCTGGTCCTGATATTACAGACATTCTGGATTCATCGTGTTCTCAAGAGAAGGCAGCAGGGAGAATTTTAGAGTCTGATCCAGGAGTTGAAGCTGTATCATGACTGCTTCTGCACATATTTTCTGAAGGGTGTACTACAGAGGGCTGCAAGTCTGCCCTGATGCAGCTGACAGTATTGTGAAAGTTACCTGCATACTGTCCAACTTCCTGAAAAGTTCTGAGCATCCAGACATCAGCGAGCCAGGTGAAGATGCTGATGCTGAAAGTATTCTTGCTCCCATCAGAAGCCTCAGAGGAAACAGAGCATCGGCGAAGGCTCTGAGCATTCAACAAACCTCCTGCCAGTACTTCTCTTCACCAGCTAGACAACTGCCCTGGACGTTTGCTCATGTTCACCCTGGGTTATCTTTGAAAATACTTTGCACTGTCCCTTTACAGTTCAAAAATATTGTAATGTTCTTTGTGGTGGTGGTGTTTACACTGAATATCTTAAAAAATGTCATGGTGAATCTAACATCCAACATCAATTTTTTTGTTTGTATATAGTTCCAATGTTTGTACTGTACATGGGGAAAGACATTATTTAATTTGATGTTTCATTGTTCATACAATATACATATAACATCCTTTTAAACTGTCCTTCACATTGCACACACCATGCACACTAAACAAATATGCAGGAACTGCCTTCATTTATCTGTGTAATACAGCTAAAATGAGAAACATCCTGTTTCCGAGTGACACTGAAAAGCTAATTCATGCATTTATTACTTTTAGGCTGGACTATTGCAATTCATTATTATCAGGTCACTTTAAAAGCTCCCTGAAAAGACTTCAGTTGGTCCAGAATGCTGTAGCGAGAATACTGAGTGGGGTTAAAACGAGAGAACATATTTTTCCCATATTAGCTTCTCTAATCATTTTCCTCACATACATCTTGACTAATGACTGACTTCATGCTACCTTTTTATCCTAACAGAGCTCTTTGCTCGCAGAGTGCAGGCTGACTTGTGGTTCCTAGAGATTTCAAAAGTAGAATGGGAGGCAGAGCCTTCAGCTATCAGGCCCCTCTGCTGTGGAGCCAGCTCCTTGGATTTGGGAGACAGACACTTCCTGTACTTTGAAGTTAGACTTATAACCTTCCGTTTATAGATTGGATTATGTGATCTTGAACCACCCCGTAGTTATGCTGCAATAGGCACTATGTATAGTGCCAAATCACAACAGTCATCTCAAGGTGCTTAATATTGTACATACAATGGTAACAGAGAAAACAGTCAAAATGGCCCCTGTGAGCAAGCACTTGGTGATAGTGGGAAGGGAAAAACTCCCTTTTAACAGGAAGAAACCTCCAGCAGAACCAGGCTCAGGGAGGGGCAGTCATCTGCTGTAAGACATGCTGTGGAAGAGAGACAGTCACTCGGCATTTAATCAACAACTGATGATTAAATGCAGGGTGGGGTATAAAACAGAGTGACAATAAGTGATTGAAAAGAAATATTCAGCACATCATGGGCAGCCGCCAGCAGTCTAGGCCTATTGCATCATAACTAAAGGATGTTTCATGATCACCTGATCCAGTCCTAACGTAATGATGTTGTTGTAGATGTTCTTGGTTTTGTGACATCCTGGACAAGTTATCCATGTATTCTTGGAGTAATTTTGGTAGGCTGGCCACTCCTGGGAAGGTTCATGTCTGTTCTGATTTTTTCCATTTGTGGTTAACTGTTTTTGCAGCAATTCATCTCAAAGCCTTAGAAATAGTTTTGCAACCCTTTCCAGACTGATGTCACTGAGTTTGTTTCTCATCTCTTGAGTTTCATTAGATTGTGGCATGATCTGAAATTGAACTGGAAAATTTAATCCTGACAACTATGAAAAAAAAATTCACAGTTGTATTTGCTTTTCAAGTGTTTGTTAGTTTTGGTGCATTTGTCTCTGCAAACAACTGCTACACACGCCAGGATCTTGTGGACATTGGCTACCGGCGAGACCGCCGGGGGCTCCGTGGATTGTTATCGGGTCTGGAAGGCGCCGCCGACGGCGGAGGGAGAGGAAGCAGAAGCGAGGCTGCAGGTCCGGCTTTATGCTGAAGCTGAAATGCCAACCACAAAGGCCTCCTCTGCCGAGCCTGTATCTCTCCAACGCCAGGTCCATGGTAAATAAAACGGACAACCTAGAGTTAGAGCTGGCTTTAAATCGCTATGTTCGTGACTGCTGTGTAATGATTATCACCGAGACCTGGTTAAACCCGCAGATTCCCGATGCTAGCGTGCAGCTAGCAGGCCGCACTCTGCTACGCGGAGATCGGACCAAGGACTCCGGTAAGAGCAGGGGAGGGGGTCTCTGTATTTACGTGCATGAGGACTGGTGTAACAACGGAACAATCATAGACAAACATTGTTCCCCAGACCTCGAGTACATGTCTGTAAGATGTCTGCCTTTTTTTCTACCCAGAGAGCTAACAGTAGTGATCGTCACAGCTGTGTATATAGCTCCCGATGCTAACGTTAGCATGGCGCTCTCTCTCCTGCTGAACGCCATTAACGAACAGCAGTGGGTCCACCCCGACGGTGTTCTTATTATCGCGGGAGACTTTAACAAGGCCAACTTAAAGACTGTACTCCCGAAATTCCACCAACATGTCAAATGTTCTACAAGAGGGGAGAACACTCTTGACCATGTTTACTCCAACATTAAGCACGCTTACAGAGCCAAACCCCTCCCCCACCTCGGCCAGTCCGACCATCTTTCCCTGCTGCTCACCCCAGCATACACCCCCCTCAGACGGAGAGCCAGGCCTACTGTAAAAACCATTACAACCTGGCCTGAAAACGCACTCTCCGACCTACAGGACTGCTTTGCATACACAGACTGGGACTTATTCGAACACGAGGACCTAGAAACATTCACAGGGACGGTACTGGACTACATTAAGTTCTGTATCGGAAATGTGACTGTTAGCAAAAACATCCGGGTTTTCCCTAACCAGAAACCCTGGATGAACAGCCAGGTCCATTCACTCCTCAAAACCCGTGATGCTGCCTTCAGGTCAGGCGACAGAGCTCTGTACAGTGCTGCTCGAGCTGACCTGAAAAGAGGAATTAAAAAAGCCAAGACGGACTACAGGAGGAGAATAGAGTCCCATCTGTCCAGCAATAACACACGGGAGGTGTGGCAGGGCATTCAGAACATCACAAACTTCAGAGGCTGTGATGTGACTGCAGGAGACCTGAGTGTGTCACTAGCAGAGGAACTTAACTGTTTCTTTGCTCACTTTGAGATGCCTCAGGACCACCCATCTGCTCCAGGCCTGCCCCCCCCCACCAGGCTGCACCCCACTCACTGTCCAGGAGCATGAGGTACGGCGCGTGCTCCTGGCAGTGAACCCCAGGAAGGCTGCCGGACCAGACGGAGTACCTGGCAAGGTGATCAGAGCGTGTGCCCACCAGCTCACCCTGATTCTCACCAGGATTTTCAACCGTTCCCTGGCCCAAGAAGTCATCCCCCCCTGCCTAAAAACAGCCACAATCATCCCCGTGCCCAAAAGGTCATCTGTCACCAGCCTAAATGATTACCGCCCTGTGGCCCTCACACCGGTAATCATGAAGTGCTTTGAGAGGCTGGTTCTCCAGCACATCAAAGACCACCTGCCCCCCACTTTCGACACCCATCAGTTTGCATATCGAGCAAACAGATCCACAGAGGACGCCATCGCTGTAGCTCTCCACTCTGTGTTGAGCCACTTGGAGCAGCAGCAGAGCTATGCTCGCATGCTCTTTGTGGATTACAGCTCAGCGTTCAACACAATCATCCCGGACATTCTCACCACCAAACTGCACACCCTGGGCCTCCCCCCTCTCACATGTTCCTGGATCAAGGACTTCTTAACCAACCGGCCCCAGACTGTGAGACTTGGCCCCCATCTCTCCTCCACCCGCACACTGAGCACTGGCTCCCCACAGGGCTGTGTGCTGAGCCCCCTCCTGTACTGCGTCGACACCCATGACTGCAGTCCGGCCCACAATAACAACCTCATCGTCAAATTTGCTGACGACACCACAGTGGTCGGACTCATCTCAAAGGGAGATAAGGCAGCTTACAGAGAGGAGGTCCTGAAGTTGACAGCCTGGTGTTCAGAGAACAACCTGGTACTGAACACCATGAAAACCAAAGAGATCATCATCGACTTCAGGAAGCACAGGACTGACCCAGCTCCCCTCTACATCAACGGCGAGCGTGTGGAGAGGGTCCACACCTTCAGGTTTCTTGGTGTCCTCATCTCTGCTGATCTCTCTTGGTCAGATAACATCACAGCTGTTATCAAGAAGGCTCAGCAGCGACTTCACTTCCTGAGGGTCCTCAGGAAGAACAACTTGGACTCAAACCTGCTGCTGACCTTCTACTGCTCATCCATTGAGAGCCTGCTGACGTACTGTATCACAGTATGGTACAGTAGCTGCACTGAGGCAGACAGGGTCAGGCTTCAGAGGGTAGTTAAGACAGCACAAAGAATCGTTGGCTGCCCTCTCCCCTCCCTGATGGACATCTACACCTCCCGCTGCATCAGCAGAGCCAGGAACATCATCAAGGACAGCTCACACCCTGGCTTTGACCTGTTTGACCTGCTGTCCTCTGGCAGGCGCTACAGGTGCATCAAAGCCAGAACAAACAGACTCAAGAACAGTTTCTTCGCCAGAGCAATCACCACCCTGAACTCACACACTCACCCACCGTAACTGTGCAACACCCACATCTCTGTGCAATATTATATTATTCATACTGAACAATATCTATCACTCCTATATTGTGTAATATCCAGTATTCATTCACTAGTGCAATATTCATTCACCAAGTGCAATATTCATCATCTTCATTATTATATGTATACACACATTTACTTTCCTACAATGTACAGATGCACCAATGTAGGTATGCATGTATATATTTTTATACATTCTATTTTTTGTATATTTTACACATTGTTAATTTTCTGTATATCTCTTGATCATATTGATTATACTAGATTATAATATTTTTATAATATTTCTATTTCATTTTAGAGAGTTTGATTTTCTGTTACATGGCACTGAACAGGAGTGGCCCTCCAATCTCATTGTACATCCTGTATAATGACAATAAAGGCATTCTATTCTATTCTATTCTATTCTTAATGAACAATGCCCCAATGCATAAAAGACAATTTATTAATGATATATAAAAACACAAGTTCATAACATCTCCTACCATCTTTGCTACAAGAATGGTGCAAAGGTGAAACCTGGTCAAAAAAGCATAAAATACAGCTTACAAAAGATAATGAACTCATGACCAGACAAGAGATATGAGATACACACAATATTTTTCACATTTCACTTGCATGAGAGAAAATTCTTTCATGATGTGGAAGTGTTTGCTGTCCTTACATCTTATATCTATGAAAACTGTTTTTGATGGCTTCTCCTTTGTTTTTTAGCACCTTCAGGCTGAAAGGAAGTTAAATAGCATTCAAATATAGCATATATTTTGATTTTAAGTGTGCCTAAAATTCTACCTATGCTAGTTGCTCAACCACATGTGATTATTCTGGTTTTTGCCTTAGGCATTTATATACACTGATGTCATTGTTTAATCAGTGCAGTGATTTAAAATGTCCTATACTTAAATGGGTTCAAACTATGGCTAGGCTGTTTGTAGCAAAATGTTGCCATTAGTGTCTATCAAACTATGCAACTGCTGTCCATGGTGGTGACCATGTTGCTGTCCATGGTGCTGATCATGGTGCTGACCATGGTGCTGACCTGGATTTATGACACACTGGTGACTTGTCTAAGGTTTACCCCGCCTTTATCCCATGACAGGTGGGATAGGCTCCACTCCCCCCACACCCGTGACTTTGAATTGGGAAAGCAGAAGAAAATGAATCAATGACAGATGTACGAGGGATATATTATCTGTTCAGTCACATGCATACATTTGTGCAATAACGCACCATTTGTTGTTGCTGGACTTATTTATTTATTTTGGTTTGTTTTAGTTTTTAAGAATCAAAACAGGAAGTTTTAATCATGCTGTAGTGAATGGTTTTCAGACCGTTTAATTTGGGAATAAGACACTGATGTAACTTTTGGTCCTGAAAAGGCTGAGGATTTTCACTTGAGTGAGATTTGAAGTCTTCATCTACAGTGCCACATCAAAAATCACCATTTCTGACTGACATGAGCAAATAAATGGAAAAAAAAAGAATTGACCCCCCCCCCCCCCCCCCCCCCCCCTTTAGGCAGTGTCAGATTTTTGATGTTTATGTCACTTCAGCTTTTTTACAGGGTCATACTTTTATAATGAGGACACACTAGAATTACATGTCTTAATGTGTATATATGTATGTATGTATGTTAT
The DNA here is from genome assembly GCF_007364275.1 of Archocentrus centrarchus. NCBI lineage: Eukaryota > Metazoa > Chordata > Actinopteri > Cichliformes > Cichlidae > Archocentrus > Archocentrus centrarchus. Next base: position 1,823,915 of record NW_022060269.1, read on the forward strand.
ATATATGTATAGATATATGTATATATATATATGTATATATATATGTATATATATATGTATATATGTGTGTATATATAGATATATATATATAATATCTATATATATATATATATATATATATATATATATATATATATAATATTACGTGTATATATATATATATACATAGATATATATATATACATATATATATAATATATACATATATATATATATATACATATATATATATATACATATATATATATACTATACATAATATTCTATATATAACATATACATATAATATTATATACATATATCTATATATTACTATACATATATATATATAACACATATACATATATATATATATACTATACATATATATATAATATCTTATATATACATATACATATATATACTACATCTCATATATATATATATATATTATATACCAGATATATATATATAATATATTAATATATATATAATATTATTATACATATACATATATATAGATACTATATTATACACATATATACATATATATCTATATATATATATTTACATATATACAGATACATATATAATATATATATATATATATATATATACACATATATACATTATATATATATATATTATATATATATATCTATTATACATATATATATACATATATACATATATATATTATATTACATATATATATATATATACATTATATATATATTAATATATATATACATTATATACATATATATATATATATACATAATATAGTATATATATATATATATATGTATATATATATATATATATACGATATATATATATATATATATATATATATATATACGTATATATACGTATATATATATATACGTATATATATATATGTGTGTGTGTGTGTGTGTGTGTGTGTGTGTTCATCTGTTGCAAAAGTGCTTACATCAAGTGAAAATGTGCTTGCAGATCCTCTCAATCAAATGACCAAGAATAATGTGGAAAGAATGCTGAAGTCAGCAACACACTCGTGTGCACACACGCACGCACACACACACAGTGAACGTCAATTGTGCAATGCTGAATCTAGTTGCAACGGACATTTGCATGTCTGTTGCAAAAGTGCTTGTATCGGTAGGTTCATCCTGAGAACCTCTCAAATCAAATGACCATGAATAATGTAGAGAAGAATGCTGAGGTTAGCAACACACACACACACACACACACACGTAGTTTTTTTTTTTTTTTTGATGGGCATGTTTATATTTCCTTACAGTATCTTTTTGTTTCTCCCCTTCATTTCATCTTACTGGGACCTCATCTATGTGTCTGCACATTGTTTGCAGTATAGAATCTGCGTTTGCTTCTCAGATACAAGTTTTTTGTTTTTTTTTCCCAGGATTTCTTCAAATGGGGTGGCTCAAGGAAAACCAAGAACAATGAATGTTAGATGGGGGTTCCAATATCTGCATCTAAAATATAGTGGAGTTTAAGTACAAAGAAGCATATCAATAGCATACTTGAATAAAGTACAAGCACATTAAAACTGTATTTCTGTACAGTACTTGATTTCACAAATATGCTGGACTGCTTTTACTGTCTCATGCTACCATTAAAAAGCAAGCACACTAGCAAAAGAAACACTAGACAGTGTCAATCAGGTGGGATAAAGGGAGAACCTTTGACAACCTTTTCTTGAGCATGGGCAATTGAGCCATGAGTGTTTCACAGTGAACCTGAACTGTACCTGTTGTCAGCTGCACGTGGATTGAAACATAACTTTGCTGTCTACGTGTGCCCTGATGTCTTGTCACCCTCCAAAAATAATGGCCTAATTTATTTTTTATTGTTGAGTTTGAAGAAGGGCAGCTGTGCCCGAAACGTCACTTTTTTCTAGGCTTTTTGTATAAAAATTTCATCCAGGAGCTCTTTTGGTGTGCGAACTTTCTTTTTGTCTAATTTATTTTTAACAAAATTTATTTTTGTCTAAATCATCATATTTTCAATATTTGGTCATTAGACCATTATTTTAAAAGGGCGACAATACATTGCTGTGCCACAGGCAGGTTCTGAACCCAACTGCAGGACTCATGAGACAGAAATGTAAACTGAAGTAGGCAGCTTTAATGCTGAAGACTTGCCAAAAACAGAATACAAATTACAAAACAAATGCCAAGGATTCCCACAGATGAACCAGCGAACACACACACCACACAGCACGAGGGAGGATGTGACAAAGAACTGGGGAAAACTGAAGTCTTAAATACCTACTTGAGTTAATTAGAGAGAGGACACAGTTGAAAATAAGACACAGGTGAACAGAATCTAGCCATCAAGACAAAGGGACTATCTTTTGGATGGACGGGTATGTGGATACTATTTTTATTTACACTTAACACAGGGTCCAAAATTTGTTTGTAGCAAGATTGAATCTTACACAAAAACAATTGCCCAAATTCTGCTTAGAAATTATATTGTAAAATTGACAAAGACTAGGCATGTGTATCAGCATGTGTTTGCATCCCAGCATTGTGAAAGTGATTTAACAAATAGGAACTGTCTGCCCAAATGGATGTGAGAGTGGCTGCACTTTGGATTGATTACCACAGTATGGAGAGTGAGAGAGAGAGAGAGAGTAAGAGAGCTAAGCAGAAGTGATGAACTCAGCATGTTTTCACACCAGACTAAAGCAGGAGATAATGAGTGTGTTTGGATGCAGGATTTTAGATGTCCACAGTGTGGATGAAGATTAATTAGAATATGCTAACAACATTATACATTAGACCTGACAGACATGAAGAGATATTATATAGGAAAGGAAGTGGAGAAAGGGGGACAAAACAAAACAGAAGGAATTAGAAAGGAGAGCAAAGCTTGTTCAAGATGCACAAATTAATCTGAAATTAATCAAGGACTATTGTCATTACATCAGTTAAATTACTTTGGGTCATAATAGTGAGAGCCTACATTTTGTGCATTTGCTGTTTTTTTTCTGTTTCGTTTTTTCTGCAGATTACTGGACAAAAGCAGTCAAAACTGCTTTTACATAGTGATTTTTCACAGCAATACTTTCAGAGAGAACTTGTCACTCCTTTAGCATCAAACAGCAAATATAGGTTCACACAGGCCCAGTAGAGGAGTAACCAAGTTTTTTTAACTCCACTTTTTTTTTTCAAAACTACTAGAAAAAGGCTTGTCCTTCCATCCAGCATTTTGGAGCAGAAAACCTTGACAACTACTGGGCAAGCTGCCATGAAATTATAAATGCTGTCCTGGATAAACACCCATTTACACATAATATTGGTATGCAGCCAATCCCAGTCACACTGGAACCAGTATACACATATGGATGCAACATCATAAGGTAGAGGGGTACCCTTTAAGGTGCTGTTGGTGTTGTTGTTGTTGTACCCTTATGGTTACCACAAAAAAGGCATCTGAAAATAATGAAATGTTCTGGTAGTATCTTCACGGTGATAGCAGGATGCTGTAATGATTCTATAAGGTGGTTGGTTATACTGGCATTCATATTCCTCAGACAAAGAGCCAACATTTTATGACAGAAGGTAAACCATAGATGGATAATCTTAAGGTTTGTGGAAGGCTCCTGATCAGAGGTTGAGAGTTCACTTTCAGAAAATAAATCACCTTATTGTACCCTTTCAGTACAAGGACTTGTACCGTCATTTTACCCTTAGTAGGGGGTACTTATTTATATCCTTGTGGTTTGTAACTCATAAAGACCACTCTTTAACCTTTGGTGAAAATTTTGTACATCAGTACAAAATTGGTTCGATGGTTCGATGGATCTTTAAAATGGTGCAAAATTAGAAAAATAAATTGGTAGCATCCATCCATTTTCTTCATTTATTATCTAGGTTATAGTTACAGTGAGGCTGAAACCATATCAGCTGTCCTAGGGTGAGAAACAGATTTGTAACATGGCACTGGTCCACAACAGAGCATGTAGAGAGAGACAGACAACCACACACCCTCAACATCCACTCCCACGAAAAATTTCAAATCACAAGCATGTAGTCTGTGAGAGAAAAGTGGAGCAGACCCAGCAGCCACATGGAGAATAAAAACCCCATGAACCTTGAAGCGAGGCAGTGAGGCAACAGTGCTAACCACCGCACCAATGATTATAATGACCCGGGCCTTTCTTCACAATTTGGTGTATGTGATTATGCACATGAACAGTATTGAATCAATGAACACCAACGCCTTCTGGGTTTTAAATACCTAGGACTGTCCACCGTTTGGTTTTAGAACCGAAGAAGCCTTTTTGGATGAGAGGTGAAACATCTTCTGGAAACTTAAAGAAGTGCAAAGCTCCAGAGGTGGTCATTACCAATGATTGGATCGGCTTACACTGTGGAACAAGGTACCAGGGGCGACATCGATGGGTTTTGTAGTTCTGTCCTTGGTGGCTCATTGCCTGTTTTATTAGCATGCATCTTACCACCAGCATATTGCATGAAGTGAAGTGAATTACAAAGAATCAGTAATTAAGCAGAAGCAAATTTAAATCTAAATAAAGTCAAGGATCATCTGCAGCCGAAAACACCACACCCAGCTGACTGATGGATGGCACATGGAAAATGCACACTACTTTATTTTACATTTTATATGTAGTTACTCCATTACCTTTGTTACTGTAGCCATGCCTGTATCAGGGTGTGTGTGAGTAACGTATATTACACAAGGAAGGGCTGGCTTTATACAAGCCAGTCAATCAGACTGAAGAAAGTAAGTACTACACATGGACGCATGCATGCGCGCACGCACACACACACACACACACACACACACACACACACACACACACACACACACACACACACACACACACACACAGATTCTTGATGACAAAAATCAATCAGTGGAGGAGCCAGAGTTCATCACTCTCTCTCTCTCTCTGTGCGTGTCTCTGTCTTTGTCTTTTGCTCTCTGCTGGCTGTGATAAGTGGGTTAAGCTTCTCTGGGTTAATCACACTGTTTCAGATGTAACTAATTTGCTGGCTGCAGGCTCCACAATATGCTAAGTAGCCAGCAAACCTGTGTGTGTGTGTGTGTGTGTGTGTGTTGTATCTGTCATAATTCGTATGATTTGTTTACTGTTGTTTAAAGTTCACTGTGCAACAAAACACCGCAAAGAATCAAATAATGGAAAAAATACCTGTTACGGATTTTTGTCCATTTTCAACCTCTGTCCTCAAAGCAGAGATAGTTACTTCTATTCAGTTTAAATGGATCTTTGAGAGAACTTGTAGCTGGAAAAATGAGGCACTCAGGACAGAAGAACTTTTGAAGCCAAAGAACGGTCCAAGATTTCTCAGTACTGACCAGATAAAAAGGATTATTTATCTATTTTCTCCAACAGATTTGCGGTCCAAAAACTGATATCAGGCACCCACTGAGCAATTTTCAATGGATTAGAGATCTGAAATGTTACTCAAAATTTGGTTAAATGTTTTCAGCCACTTAACCCAGCCATGGTCTAGTTCGGTATAGACATTTCCATAGTGGATCAGTTGTGGTCCAGGTTAAAAATGACCGCATCCGGTCCTGTGGGCCAGCAGTGTGCCAGTGGAAACTTTGCTACTGTTGGCCAAAGACAAAGGAACAGGAAAGTGTGAAGGCATTTTTGGAGGCAACAAGTATGAAGGAAAGGCTGGAGTGTGGAGGTGAGAGTAAGGAGTCTAATACCTCCTAAGCTCAATATGTCCACCTGGACTTTTCTATTTGAACTATAAAAGGGCCTGAAAATGTCCTGTGAGTAAGTGGTGCTTGGCTGAAAAATGGGTTCAACTCGTGCCCCGCAAGCTAGCTAGTCTTGAATCAAAAACACGTGACGCAAGTGGCAGAAGGCGTGACTCTGCCATCTCAACATAAAGTTTTCTACTGCTGTTTCACTGCATGGTATGTATAACATGAGAAAAGCAATGCGTTTTTCACGGCTGTGAATTAGGTTGGGCCCTAAGGCTGAACTTGCTGCTTTGTATCAGTTCATATCCCAGATAAAAGGACACAAATTGCGTACTTGCTCGTAATCACTGTCTGTACTTACCTTGTGCTGCACACAGATGCTGCAGTAGATTTGTTTGCACCATAAAATATGTTTGCAGCACAAGGAAACGCAGGGCCGTTCTTAAGCGTTTCGCCGGTTCATTGAAACCGACACCAGGACTGGCACGATCACCAGCACCTCGGCGGTGGAAACATAGTAACAGTGCATTCAGATTTCAGTGATTCTGATGCCCCTGCCAGCTTGTCTGGCTGCAGTCACAGGCCCACATCAAAGGTCTCACACATTCAGGCATTGTTTCATTGATAGAATTATCACTGCCTGGATGTGTGAGATTTGACACCTCCTGCCTTTACACCTCTTGAGTTATTTATTTCTTGGGTCTTCTGCGGCTAATTTTTAAGAGAACTGCAGTATCAAAAAAGTATGAAAAGATTTTACCTGGGGGAGAGTATACTGACATATCAGTGAAGACACATCTGGAGTTATATGGCTAAATGTAGGGACTGGCAAAGGGAGAGAGCTGCCTGATATTACAGAAAGAAGGAATGTGGATATATTTGTGCAGCAGAACAGGTAGAAGGGAAGCAAGGCCAGGAGGTCGAGCCAAGCTGTTCTACCATGGTGTAGATAGAGAGAGAAATGGAGTAGGGATAATCTTGAAGGAAGAGCATGTGAATAGTTTTGTGTAGGTAAAGAGAGTGTCAGAAAGGGTCATGAGTTTGAATCTGGAAGTTGATGGGGTGGTACTGAATGTTGTCAGCACATATGCCCCACTAGTTGGATGTCAGTTAGAAGAGAAAGTAGGATGAAATGGCAGAGTGTGTCCCCAGAGGGGAGAGAATGAGACCTGAGCCATGTAGGTCAAGGGAACAGAGATGATGAGGCGGTGTTGGGTTGATATGGTGTAAGGAGGGAAATGCCAAAGGACAGGTGGTGGTGGATTTTGCAAAAAAGGATGGAAAATGTGTGGTGAATATGTACTTTAAAAAGAGGGAGGAACACAGGGTAACATATAACAGTGGAGGAAGGTGCACACAGGTAGACTCCATCTTATGCAGAAGGTGCAATCTGAAAGAGATAGGAGACAGCAAGGTGATGTCAGGGGAGAATGTAACTAGGCATAATAAGATGGTAGTCTGTAGGATGACTTCGACACTGGGAAGGATCAAATGACGGAAGTTGAAGAAGGAAGACTGTTGCACAGAGTTCAGAGAGGAGTTGAGACAGGCTCTAGGTTGCAGGGAAGAGTTATTAGATGACTGGGAAAGTACCGCTAGAGTGCTGAAGGGGAAATAGCCAAGGTGTTTGGTGTATCATCTGAACGGAGGAAAGAGAACAAGGAGACTTGGTGGTGGACTGAGGAAGTACAAGAAAGTATTCAAGTATTCAGAGATTAGCAAAGATAGTCAGGGAGATAAAGGAAGCAGAAGTACAGGGAGGCTAAAGCAAAGACAAAGGTGGCAAAGGTTTCTAGTGATTTGTATGTGAGGCTGAACACTAAGGAAGGAGAAAATGACTGGTATCAATTGGCTAGTCAGAAACAGAAATGTGCTAACAAGTGAAGAGCATGTTGAGAAGGTAGGAGTACTTAAGAGAGAAAGAGGAGGATGGATAGAGGACAGTTAGCAAATCGGGAAGCATATGGTTCTTATATAATGCTTTTCTACTCTCCATGAACACTCAAAGTGCTTTATATAGCATATCTCATTCACCATTCATTTAAACAAACTCTTTCTATTCCTAAATGCTTTATATCTAACATTCACACAAACAGACCCTCCAATGAACACTTTGGGAGCATTTTGGGGTTTGGTATCTTGCCCAAGGATACTTTTGCATGCAGAGCAGCCAGGGATCTAACCATCACCTTCCAATTAGTAGATGACTCACTCCAACTCCTAAGTCACAGCCATGTGCAGAGGATTAATCAGGAGGAAGTTAGAGCAGATATGAAGTTAATTAGGAGTGTAAAGGCTATTGATCCAAATGACATACCTGTGGAGGTATGGAGATGTCTAAGAGAGAAGGCAGTGGACTTTTTAATTAAGCTGTTTCCTGGAGAGTAAGTGGATGCCTGAGGAATGGGGAAGTGCACTGGTACTGAAGAATAAGAACAGAACTGTAGTAACTATAGAGGGACAAAGTTGATGGACCAAACCATGAAGCTATGGGGAAGTGTTACTGTAGCAAGGTTAAGAAGAGAGGTAAGGATCAGTGAGCACCCGAGGAAGAGCACTACAGATCTTGTGTTTGCTTTGAGAGTGTTGATGGAGAAGTAGTGCTCTGTGTCATTGTGGATCTAGAGAAAGCATATGATAGGATACTGCATGAGGAAGTCTGGAGTGGCAGAGAAACATGTAAGGGTGGTGCACGACATGTATGAGGACAGCCAGACAGTGGTGACATGCGCGGTAGGAGTGACAGGTTTAAGGTGAGGGTAGCATTACATCAGGGATCAGCTCTGAGCCCATTCTTGTTTGCAGTGAGAATGATGGTGTCAGGAATGGCAGAGAAGTACACTGTGTTGCCAAAAGTGTTTGTCCGTGTGCTTCCACACACATGTGAACTTGAGTGACATCCCATTGTTAATCCATAGAGTTTAATAGAATGTCGGCCCACCCTTTGCAGCTATAGTAGCTTAAACTCTTATGGTAAGATTTTCCACAAGGTTTAGGATTGCGTTTCTGGGAATTTTTGACCATTCTTCCCGAAGGACATTTGTGAGGTCAGAAACTGATGTTGGAAAAGAAGGCCTGACTCACAGGCTCCACTCTCATTCATGCCAGAGGTGTTCTGTTGGCTTGAGGTCAGGACCCTGTGCAGGCCAGTCAAGTTTTTATTTATTTATTTTTATTTCACCTTTATTTATATACATAGTCCCATTTAGACTCAGTGTCTCATTTGCAAGAAAGACCTGTTTCCATAACATAATAAATTTACAGCAATAAAATAAGAACAATAAATAGTGAGTAAAATGCCAAATGTTTACATAGTCATATTAAAAACAAGAAAAAGTTGTCACTAATGATTTGACAAAATTGTTTATATGTCTTTTAAAGCCAATGGGCGACATCATTTGGAAAACTCCAAATCATTCTCTGTCTTCCATGAAGATGGGGCAGAAAAGGAGAAAGCCTTTCTTCCAAGCTCTGTATGAACTGATGAAACAACAAAGGTAATAAAATCCTGAGAATGCAGATTATGACTAATCTGTTTACGTAACATGTAGTTTGATAAATAGGAAGGGACTAAACCAAAAACAGATTTATACATAAAATAAAACCAATGAACCACCCTGTGTTAGGTCAATGAGGACCACTTGACCACTGAATATAAGGCACAGTGGTGTGTTAGGGGTTTACAACCAGCCTCAGTTTTTTTAACAGGTGGTCAATATGTGACTCAAAGGAAAGATTGTTATCAATCACAATACCTATTTATAAGAGGTCACGGTTTCAATAATAGTACCTTGAAATGATACAAGAGAGGGAGATACTGCTGGCACCCTCTTTCTATTTGAAAACAACATGACCTTGGTTTTCTCTGCATTTAAAACTAACCTGAGCTGAAACAGCTGTGACTGAATACTGTTGAAAGCTACCTGCAAGTTTTTGAAAACTGTGTAGATGGTACAAGCACAGCAATAAATAATTGTGTCATCTGCATAAAAATTAGTAGATGCATTTAGATTTTGTCCCACACCATTGAGATAAATAGTAAATAATGTAGGTCCCAAGACAGAACCCTGGGGAACTCTGTTACAATCATGAAGTTCTTCCAAACCAAACTTGCTCATCCATGTCTTTATAGACCCTGCTTTGTGCATTGGTGGGCAATAATGTTGGAATAGGAAGGGGGCCATCCCCAAACTAGTGGGAGTTGGGAGAATGAAATTGTCCAAAATGTCTTGATATGCCAAAGCATTAAGAAAATTTCACTGAAATTAAAGGGCTGAGCCCAACTCCCAAAAAACAACCCCAGACCATTATTCCCCCTTCAACCAAACTTTACACTTGACACAATACAGTCAGACAATTACTGTTTTCCTGGCAACCTGCAAACCTAGACTTGTCAATCGGATTGCCAGACAGAGAACCATAATTCATCACTTCAGAGGACATGTCTCCACCAGGGATAACTGCACCCTGGAGAGGATTGTGAAACAACACCCATTCAAAAATGTGGGGTAGACTCACAAAGAGTGGACTGCAGCTGGAGTCAGTGCTTCAAGAACCACCACGCACAGACATATGCAGACATGGTTTTCAGCTGTCACAGTCCTCGTGTCAAGCCACTCTTGAACAAGAGATGGCGTCAGAAGTGCCTTGCCTGGGCTAAAGACAAAAAGGACTGGACTGCTGCTGAGTGCTCCAAAGTTATGTTCTCTGATCAAAGTCAATTTTGCATTTCCTTTGAAAATCAAGGTCCCAGAGTCTGGAGGAAGAGAGGAGAGGCACAGAATCCACGTTGGCTGAGGTCCAGTGTAAAGTTTCCACAGCCAGTGATGGTTTGGGGTGCCATGTCATCTCCTGGTGTTGGTCCGCTGTGTTTTCTGAGGTCCAAGGTCAATGCAGCCGTCTACCAGGAAGTTTTAGAGCACTTCACGCTTCCTGCTGCTGACCAACTTTATGGAGATGCAGATTTCGTTTGCCAACAGGACTTGGCACCTGCACACAGTGCCAAAGCTACCAGTACCTGGTTTAAGGACCATGGTATCCCTGTTCTTAATTGGCCAGCAAACTCGCTTGACCTTATTGTGAAGAGGAAGACGCAATACGCCAGACCCAACAATTCAGAAGAGCTGAAGGCCACTATCAGAGCAACCTGGGCTCTCATAACACCTGAGCAGTGCCACAGACTGATCGACTCCATGCCACGCCGCATTGCTCCAGTAATCCAGGCAAAAGGAGCCCCAACTAAGTATTGAGTGCTGAACATGCTCATACTTTTCATGTTCATACTTTTCAGTTGGCCGGTATTTCTAAAAATCCTTGTTTTTGTATTGGTCTTAAGTAATATTCTAATTTTCTGAGATACTGAATTTGGGGTTTTCATTAGTTGTCAGTTATTATCATTAAAATTAAAAGAAATAAACATTTGAAATATATCAGTCTGTGTGTAATGAATAAATATAATATACAAGTTTCACTTTTTGAATGGAATTACTGAAATAAATCAACTTTTTTATGATATTCTAATTTTATGACCAGCACCTGTATATAAGAACTAGTCCATTAAGAAGCAAATGGCTAAACGCATGAACACTCAAAATAGTGACAGCAGGGACCTACCAGTGCACTGCAAATATGAAAAATTGGCAATAGTTTCATCACTTTTGCCTTCTAGTGATAACTCTATAAAAGGTATAGAATCAATGTGTTCAGACTTCTGCTCTCTGCTTTTAGGTAACAAGAAAAGACGTTATCTTCACGGAGCTTCCTGATTGGCAGAGCTAACTCAAAATTTTGAGTTATTTTCTTGAAATTTAGAGTTATTAACGTATTGCATATATGCATATATGGAAAGGTCTTTGGAAAAAGTCTTGGCTCAGCATGACTGTGGTCATTTGTGTTGTATTGTACATTAGGGCTTCATTTTGCACAGAAAATAATTTATTTGTTTCATTGTGCACTATGAACATGTAGACCTGGGTCAGCTGACCAGCCTCCCCAGTTCCTTTGTTCTGGTTTGAAAATATTACAGTTTAGTATTTTTCATGATTTTCATGCAAGTGGGTAATAGAGAAAGAGAGTGAATAAGTTTGAGGCATATTGCATGAGGATTTTGAACTTAATGGGAGATAACATCACCGCTGTTATCAAGAAGGCTCAGCAGCGACTTCACTTCCTGAGGGTCCTCAGGAAGAACAACTTGGACTCAAACCTGTTGCTGACCTTCTACCGCTCATCCATTGAGAGCCTGCTGACGTACTGTATCACAGTATGGTACGGCAGCTGCACTGAGGCAGACAGGGTCAGGCTTCAGAGGGTAGTCAAGACAGCACAAAGAATCGTTGGCTGCCCTCTCCCCTCCCTGATGGACATCTACACCTCCCGCTGCATCAGCAGAGCCAGGAACATCATCAAGGACAGCTCACACCCTGGCTTTGACCTGTTTGACCTGCTGTCCTCTGGCAGGCGCTACAGGTGCATCAAAGCCAGAACAAACAGACTCAAGAACAGTTTCTTCGCCAGAGCAATCACCACCCTGAACTCACACACTCACCCACCGTAACTGTGCAACACCCACATCTCTGTGCAATATTAGATTATTCATACTGAACAATATCTAACATTCCTATATTGTGTAATATCCAGTATTCATTCACTAGTGCAATATTCATTCACCAAGTGCAATATTCATCATCTTCATTATTATATGTATGCACTTATTTACTTTTCTTACAATGTACAGATGCACCAATGTATGTATATATTTTTATACATTCTATTTTTTTGTATATTGTATACATTGTTTATTTTCTGTATATTTCTTGATTATACTAGATTATAATATTTTTATTTTTATTTTAGAGAGTTTGATTCTCTGTTGCATGGCACTGAACAGGAGTGGCCCTCCAATCTCATTGTACATCCTGTATAATGACAATAAAGGCATTCTATTCTATTCTATTCTATAATTGGAGAGTTGTTTTTATTATTTTTTTTTTTTTTTTTTTTTTTTTTATTATTTCTGGCACGGCTGTGGCTGGTTGCTTACATTGACTGGCTCTAATGATGATAATGACGTTTACATTGTAAATGTGCCTCTTCAGCAAACCTCAGAAGTATAGAAATCATTGGGATGACTCTTAGTTATGCTAATGTCATGATGATGCATCAGGATTATTCAGCCTTCTGGAGAAAATAGACTTCTAAGTTATACAGCAGAGGTTATTGGACTGTTGTAATTTGATCCATACATTTTAAAGCTGTGATGGCAGCACATAAGCATAAGCAAATCATGTAGTGAATAAAAAGAAAAAAAAAAATAATAAATAACCCCTAAGATTGCTTAACAAATTTATTAGACCACCATCCAATTTAAGGTTTATGCCACAGCAGCTCTAAAGTAACAGTACTTGGAATTACCAAAATCAATTTTTATGTTTCTGTGATGAAAAATTCACCAGCAGGCAGGGCCTTTAATTTAATGCTAAAATATAATTATTGTTGTTATCCATAAATTTTCAAATTTACTGTTCTACAAAAAAGCTGAACAATAGTTGTTTGTTTTGTTTTTTGTTTTTGATATTATGTTACCAAATTACAGTCATTTACTTGCATTCTTGAAATGAAAAAATAGCTTTACCGGTTGAATGTTATGCTTGATTAATTTGTGACTTGTCAGATAAGTCCAGTGTGCTTGCTCAAATTTGGTTATAAAAACATGAATTCAGTATGAAATTCCCCACTGCTCCAAAACTGTAAGATGTTGAGAAGTTACTGAAAAGGAAACTGTCCACATTAAAGCACTTCTTAATGCCAGATGGTCTTTCAAACAAATAGAGCTACACATAAAGTATTCTCACAGTATGGTCAACCATGCTTTGGAGTCGACTGCCAACACCAGTACTTACAAAATGCACCAAGGAAGAGACAGAAAACAAAAGCTGACTGAAGCAGATATCGGGCACATCAAGATTCTAGGTCCTGGGGACAGAAGAAAGACTAATGTTGATTTTCTAGCAGAGATAAATGCTGCTAGATCAGAGTCTGAGAAAGTTAGAATGACTAAAAATTGTCATGTCCTGGGCCGGTGGCCCAGTGTTTTATGTTTTCTTGGTATGGTTTCCGTTTTCTCAGGTTGTTTTGTTATCTGTTAGAGTTGCCCTCAGTTATTTCTAGTCCCTCGTGTCTCTCTGTATTCTGTCAGGTTTGCGTCTCTGTTCCCTTGTCATACTTCCTGTTTTATTTTGATATTCATCCAGCCCGTCTGTTGTATTCAGTTTTGCTTCCCTCTGGTCTCGTCTTAGTTATCAGTGTCACCTGTGTTCCCACCTGTTTCCTCTTCCCTCATCAGCCCTTCTGTGTATTTAAGTCCTGCGTTTTCTATGCCTGTTGTCGCGTCGTTGATGTTGTGTGCCCGTGTGTTCCTGTGCTCCCTGTGGTTCCCCTTCGTCTCCCTTCTGAACGGTTTTTGTATTGTTTTTCCCTACATTAATAAACGCCTTTAGTTATGCCCATCTCCGGAGTCCTGCATGTTTGTCCTTCCTCGTCCGTTTCCTCCCCGGTCATGACAGAACGACGCGACCATACTAAAGACCTGGCTAGCTCCGGCTACTTCAACGGCACTCGTCTGGCGCTGGGGGGCCCAGCATTTCAGAACAGTGCCCGTCAGCGTCCTTCATCTGCGGCTCCGCTCACTGGCTTCCCCCTTCCACTGCAGTCGCGGCGGCCACGGAGGAGGGGGAGTTCCCGGCAGCATCGGTGGGGGGCCCCCCCAGACCCGAGCGGTATAACGCCGCGGATATTGTCACCGCGTCATGCGCAAACTACCGTCTCTGACCCCGCTGCTTTTCCCCTCCCTGAGGTGGCAAAGCAGACCATCATTCGGTGGGTGGACTCGTTGGTCTTTGAGCTGCTGTCTGACCCATGCGAGATTGAGCAGAAAGCTATCACAGCCAAACTGCAAGGGCTAGTGTGTGACCATCCTTGGCTGCTGGACTCTCTGCATGGGCTCGTGAAAGACTTTGTCATCACCACCCTTCATCCACAGCCAGCGCCACAGACCTCAGCTGTAGCGCCAGCTCCTCCTCAGTCGCAGTGTTCCCAGTCAGCTGTAGCTCCAGCTCCTCCTCAGTCGCAGTGTTCCCAGTCAGCTGTAGCTCCAGCTCCTCCTCAGTCGCAGTGTTCCCAGTCAGCTGTAGCTCCAGCTCCTCCTCAGTCGCAGTGTTCCCAGTCAGCTGTAGCTCCAGCTCCTCCTCAGTCGCAGTCTCAGCCCCCTCAGTTAGCTCCAGCTCCTCCTCAGTCGCAATCTCAGACCCCTCAGGTAGCTCCAGCTCCCTCTGCTCACCCTGCTCCCGCTCCCTTGGCTCCAGCTCCCCCTGCAACCGTACCTGTTCCGCGGGTGGGGGCAGCCGCGGACGGGCTGACCTCTGCACCCGTACCTGTTCCGCGGGTGGGGGCAGCCGCGGACGGGCTGACCTCTGCACCCGTACCTGTTCCGCGGGTGGGGGCAGCCGCGGACGGGCTGACCTCTGCACCCGTACCTGTTCCGCGGGTGGGGGCAGCCGCGGACGGGCTGACCTCTGCACCCGTACCTGTTCCGCGGGTGGGGGCAGCCGCGGACGGGCTGACCTCTGCACCCGTACCTGTTCCGCGGGTGGGGGCAGCCACGGACGGGCTGACCTCTGCACCCGTACCTGTTCCGCGGGTGGGGGCAGCCACGGACGGGCTGACCTCTGCACCCGTACCTGTTCCGCGGGTGGGGGCAACCAGGTCCAAGCCTTCGCATCGGTTTTCAGCGTTAGCAGCAGCAGCAGGGTCTCCCTCAGCCTCAGCTCTCCCTAGCTCTCAGTCTGTCTCCACGCAGTCAGCTCTCCCTAGCTCTCAGTCAGTTTCCACGCAGTCAGCTCTCCCTAGCTCTCAGTCAGTTTCCACGCAGTCAGCTCTCCCTAGCTCTCAGTCAGTTTCCACGCAGTCAGCTCTCCCTAGCTCTCAGTCAGTTTCCACGCAGTCAGCTCTCCCTAGCTCTCAGTCAGTTTCCACGCAGTCAGCTCTCCCTAGCTCTCAGTCAGTTTCCACGCAGTCGGCTCTCTCTAGCTCTCAGTCAGTCTCCACGCAGTCGGCTCTCCCTCAGTCTGCTCCCACGCAGCCAGCAGCTCTCCCTCGCCCTCAGTCAGCTCTAGCTCCAGTCGCTCTCCCTCGCCCTCAGTCAGCTCTAGCTCCAGTCGCTCTTCCTCGACCTCAGTCAGCTCTAGCTCCAGTCGCTCTTCCTCGACCTCAGTCAGCTCTAGCTCCAGTCGCTCTTCCTCGACCTCAGTCAGCTCTAGCTCCAGTCGCTCTCCCTCGCCCTCAGTCAGCTCTAGCTCCAGTCGCTCTTCCTTGGTCCCCAGTGTCAGCAGTTTCAGTGCCCTCTCAGTCAGTTCCCTCAGATCCTGCTCTCTCTAGCTCGCAGCCTGCTCCCACGCAGTCTGCCCTCTCTAGCTCGCAGTCTGCTCTTTCCGTCTCCCGGCCTGCTTCCACGCAGCCAGTCGTCTCCCGGCCTGCTTCCACGCAGCCAGTCGTCTCCCGGCCTGCTTCCACGCAGCCAGTCGTCTCCCGGCCTGCTTCCACGCAGCCAGTCGTCTCCCGGCCTGCTTCCACGCAGCCAGTCGTCTCCCGGCCTGCTTCCACGCAGCCAGTCGTCTCCCGGCCTGCTTCCACGCAGCCAGTCGTCTCCCGGCCTGCTTCCACGCAGCCAGTCGTCTCCCGGCCTGCTTCCACGCACTCAGCTTCCCCAGGGTCAGCTCCCACGCACTCAGCTTCCCCAGGGTCAGCTCCCACGCACTCAGCTTCCCCAGGGTCAGCTCCCACGCACTCAGCTTCCCCAGGGTCAGCTCCCACGCACTCAGCTTCTTTGTCTCAGCCCCGGTCTCTCCCGTCGACTGCTGTTGAGTCTCTGGCCTCTGAGTCAGAGTCCCAGTTAACTCCCATGTCGCCATCATCCTCACCATCAGACTCACCCGCACTATGCCTTGCAAAGCAGCCCCAGCCTGCGCATCCTGTGTTCGAGCATCCGGAGAGTCCTGCTCAGTCCGAGCCGATGGGGGTCTCCGCTCAGTCCGAGCGCTCCGCGCCAGAGGGTCCCGCTCAGTCCGAGCCGATGGGGGTCTCCGCTCAGTCCGAGCCGATGGGGGTCTCCGCTCAGTCCGAGCGCTCCGCGCCAGAGGGTCCCGCTCAGTCCGAGCCGATGGGGGTCTCCGCTCAGTCCGAGCGCTCCGCGCCAGAGGGTCCCGCTCAGTCCGAGCCGATGGGGGTCTCCGCTCAGTCCGAGCCAGGGGGTCCCGCTCAGTCCGAGCCGATGGGGGTCTCCGCTCAGTCCGAGCGCTCCGCGCCAGAGGGTCCCGCTCAGTCCGAGCCGATGGGGGTCTCCGCTCAGTCCGAGCGCTCCGCGCCAGAGGGTCCCGCTCAGTCCGAGCCGATGGGGGTCTCCGCTCAGTCCGAGCCAGGGGGTCCCGCTCAGTCCGAGCACTCCGAGCCAGGGGGTCCCGCTCAGTCCGAGCGCTCCACGTCACCCGAGGGTTCCCCACCAGAGCCCGGGGTCGCCCTTCTCCGCCGCCGCATGCCCCGCGGTCGGCCTCCAGTGTCTGCTCCCCGTCGCCGCCGCCGCATGCCCCGCGGTCGGCCTCCAGTGACTCGTCCTCGTCGCCGCCGCCGGGAGCGCGGTCGGCCGCCAGCGACTCTTCCTCGTCGCCGCCGCCGCCGGGAGCGCGGTCGGCCTCCAGTGACTCTTCCTCGTCGCCGCCGCCGCCGGGAGCGCGGTCGGCCTCCAGTGACTCTTCCTCGTCGCCGCCGCCGCTGGGAGCGCGGTCGGCCTCCAGTGACTCTTCCTCGTCGCCGCCGCCGCTGGGTGCGCGGTCGGCCTCCAGTGACTCTTCCTCGTCGCCGCCGCCGCTGGGAGCGCGGTCGGCCTCCAGTGACTCCTCCTCGTCGTCGCCGCCGCCGCTGGGAGCGCGGTTGGCCTCCCTCGTTGGGATTTTGCTTTGTGGCCCCTTGGCCTCTGCGGCCTCCTGAACTATGTTTTCTGTTTTGGGCCTTCCCCTGAACTCTTCTGACCTGTTTTTGGATTCCTGTGTTTTGTTTTGGTTTTCCCATGGACTCCCCTGCACTTTGTACTGTTTTTGGCCTGCCTTGTTGTTTTTTGTTTTGTCCCCTGTGTTTTGGTTTTGTCCCTGGGCCTTCTTCCTTGTTGCTCCCTGCCTGGTTTTGTTTTTTTGTTTCGGGCCCTCCTTCCTGGTCCCCCGCCTCCCGCCCTGGTCTGGTTTTGTTTTCTTGTTTTGGCCGTCAGGAGCCGGCCTTTGAGGGGGGGGTACTGTCATGTCCTGGGCCGGTGGCCCAGTGTTTTATGTTTTCTTGGTATGGTTTCCGTTTTCTCAGGTTGTTTTGTTATCTGTTAGAGTTGCCCTCAGTTATTTCTAGTCCCTCGTGTCTCTCTGTATTCTGTCAGGTTTGCGTCTCTGTTCCCTTGTCATACTTCCTGTTTTATTTTGATATTCATCCAGCCCGTCTGTTGTATTCAGTTTTGCTTCCCTCTGGTCTCGTCTTAGTTATCAGTGTCACCTGTGTTCCCACCTGTTTCCTCTTCCCTCATCAGCCCTTCTGTGTATTTAAGTCCTGCGTTTTCTATGCCTGTTGTCGCGTCGTTGATGTTGTGTGCCCGTGTGTTCCTGTGCTCCCTGTGGTTCCCCTTCGTCTCCCTTCTGAACGGTTTTTGTATTGTTTTTCCCTACATTAATAAACGCCTTTAGTTATGCCCATCTCCGGAGTCCTGCATGTTTGTCCTTCCTCGTCCGTTTCCTCCCCGGTCATGACAAAAATAGATGAATGAACAAACAAGACCTAAAAAAAAAATACAATAAAAAAGTTACAAAGAAGCCATTATTGAGGCCTGCAAATGTCCATAAATGCCCCCGATTTGCCAGGGAGCACAAACACTAGACTGTAGATGACTGGTAGAAGATGCTCTGGATGGATTAGTCCAAGTTTGAGCTATTCTGTCAGCACTGTCATGTTTCTGTCCACAGAAAAGCTGTAGAATGTTTTGTTTTGATGCTAGACACATTGCACCCATAGTGAAACACCTTCGACGTTCCATTATAGTAAGGGGGTTCCATTTCTGGAAGCAGCATAGGAAAATTAGTGAAATTTGGTGGTATCATGAACACGGAGGTCTACCACAACATCTTGGTGCCTCATAGAATTGCTTCTGGAATGCTGTTGTTGTTGTGGGTTCATACACAAACAAGAAAATGACCCAAGCATGCTTTAAAGCTGTACTTGACCAAGGAAAAGGAATCTGGATTACTGGAACTGGCAAACTGACAAAGTCAAAGTACAGAGTTGAGCATTGCGGACATACTTGGGATTTTGTGGATTCAAAGATAGATCACACAAAAGTTTTGTCCAAAGCAAATCTCCCGGAACAGCTATAAACTATTTGGAACTCAATAACAAAAGAGTTTGTTGGAAAGTAGATAAAACAATGCCAGCAAGAATGCAAGCTATTGTGAAGGACAAAGGAGGCCATACAGAATATTATGATATATTACAATATTATGTTTTGGTTATAATGTGTGAATTGTTTTATTGCCTAATAATAGTTAATAATAATAATAATAGTTCTTGACAGCTTTCTAAAATATTTGTGTTTTCTTATTTTTGTGACTCATAGTAGAGCTGGTGTTGTTTGAACTGAACTGAACTAACAGTTGTTTCTTGAATGCATATTAACTGAAGTATTTCAGGCATGTCTTAATAGGAGGATACCCTGAGAAAGATTCAGGACACACTGAAGAGATTCTCCTCTCACAGAGCTCAGTGTTGGCTGGACAATGTGGCCTTCAGATTAGTTTAAGAACAGTGTGTAGGAAGCTTTATGGAATGGGTTTCCATGGCTGAGCAGTTGCATCTAAGTCTTACATCACTAAGCACAATGCAAAGCGCTGGATGCAGTGGCGTAAAGATTGCCACCGCTGGACTCTAGAGCAATGAAGATATGTTCTCTGGAGTGACCAATCACACGTCTCCATCTGGCAATCCAATGGATGAGTGTGGGTTTGGGCATTGCCAGGAGAACAGTACTTGTCTGACTGCACTGTGCCAAGTGTAAAGTTTAGTGGAGAGGGGAATATGGTGTGTGGCTGTTTTTCAGGAGTTGGGCTTGGCCCCTTAGTCGCAGTGAAGGGAGCTTGTAATGCTTCATACCAAGCCATTTTGGACAATTTCATGCTCTCAACTTTGTGGGAACAGTTTGGGGCTGGTCCCTTACCATTCCAACATGATTAAAAACCCTGTGGATTAAGAATGGGCTCTTGCTCAAGGTCATATCCATGTGAAGGCAGATGAGTGAATATTTTGGCAGTATAGTGTACTTTTTGCATTTCCATAGGGCACCAATCTAAAATAAATAGAGTTGCAAAAATATGAATAATTGGGGCTGGATAAATGACAAACCCCCAGTGAATTATCATATAGATAATCTCAATATGAAATTTCAGCAAAAAACACGTTTGGTTTTTTTGTACAGTTTTTCTCTGTCCTGGACTATGGCAATGTCATTTACAGGTATGTGTCTGCTTATTTATTAAGGCCCTGGATACTGTCTGTCATTCTGCCATTAAACTTAGAACCTTTGACAGTACAGAAGTGGTCACAGTAGTTTGTACTACCCAGTATATTTGTAGAAAGTCAGGCAATGCTTTCTGTCATGTCTCTAGACATGTATATAAAACATGTAACAACAACCAACTGCAAGCTTCCATATGAAGACTATATATTTAAACATAATTTTCTGAGCAGCTGCATTCTCTCCCCCTAACTGTAAGAATATCAGTGTAGGTGGTTATTCATCATCTTTTATTAACACTTGTGCCATTTGACATTCCCTCATGCAATTTGGTTGTTATTTAGCACAAATGTTTCCACCTTTTCATCTAATCCATTCCATGCAGAAGCCTCTCTAATAACAATTCCACTTAATGCTATGCTAATTATATGCTCAATTGTATCATCCAGGGCCAGTACTGTCAGCTTCCAATACTGTGTGAGTTATATAATGAGACACTACCAAAATTGCCCAACAGACTGTGTAGACTTACAGATTGTGAATATAAAGATTGTACATAAAGTCTCAACTGAAAGCTACAAATCAGAAGTAAATACTGTTGTTAAAAGCATGTTTCTGGAGGCTCTTGCTCTGAGGGTGTGACAAAGGACCTTTTAGCAGCAGGAAAACTCTGCTCTTGATTTCTGGAAGCTAAACCACTGCATTTTAAATGGATCACAGTATCTACTTCTCACTATCCCCAAAAAAGACCATGGTTTTTGGGGTGGGGTGGTTGGATTCTTTTGAAGTTTGGTTTACCAAACTTCTTAGCAGATTTCAGATTCTACAACTGGTGTTGGAGTTTTAGATGCCTAAGTAATCATACCAGTAAATGATTGAAACACACAACTACAGTGCTGTATTTGGCCCCTTCCTGAATTCTTTTTGTTTCCTTATTTGTCACATTTACATTTGCAGATTATCAAACAAATTTAAATTTTAGACAAAGATATCCCAAGAAAACACAAAATGTACTTTTTAAATGATGATTTAATTTATTAAGGGAAAATAGCTATCCAAACCCATTAAATAAACTATCAAATAATACTAAATATTAGATCAGGACATTTAAGCTTGCTATTTTGTTGTATTGTAAAATAAAGCTTGAGAATATTAAACTTAATGTACTATTTTGTAGAAAGTGTTTATGTGTAAAAATTTGAATTTAAAAAAAGTAAAATAATATCTGAAAGCAGGGGTGAAATCCAAATTTTCACAGTAGTAAATGGCAAATGAACCCGTTCTTATATAGGACGAAGCTATATAAGACTGGGGTTTTTCTATATATGAGCATTCCATGCGCTTTATGGAAAACATACAAATAATAGGGTATAATGCAGGGTATTTACATTCAGTTACCATAGTAAGCTGGCTTGGTCATAGGTGAACCCACTCTGTGAAACAAACAAAAACAAGTATGAAACAAAACTCCCAGCACTGCATTACAGATTCCAGCTCACATATCTGAATCATTTAAAAAGCCAAAAAAGTGTAATGAGGTCCCATATATGCATGTGCATGATAGAAAATTTTAGCACTAGAAAATAATGTTTGGATGCTTTAAGAAAAACTTTGAAGCACCCCATCCTAAAATTATATGGTTTTGTTTCCAATTCGACTCATTTTAAAAAGGCACAGAGGCTGTGTGGGGAATGTATGCAAGTTTGTGTGTATGTGTGTTCTTGTGCTGACATGCATTATTCACACCCTCCTGCACTGCTTGGGAACCCTGCTATTTTCTGTGGGTGTTAAGCGTGCTCAGAGAGTGCAGCTCAGTTCTGTTCATCACAGCCATTGCATAATGTTAACAGTCCTGTGTGACTTCAGGGATGTGGCTGTAGCTAACACTGTTGGCTCTCTGCTTCAGCAAATCCTCCTGATATCTGATGCTATCAGTATATTGTGGCTAAGAGAAGATGTGCATTGTGTGTGTTACATTGGGAAAAACAGTGTTCTACAAGATTTATTTATAACAGTGTGGTGGCAGGCGGACACTAGATGCTGACACAAAGTCAAAAAACAAGCTTTTATTCATAATTTCTTTGTGCTGAACGGCAGCATCATTGCTGTGGGGCAGGTATGTTTGCTACTTTACCACTCTACTTTTCACCCAGCAAACATTTGAATAGTCCACTTCCAAAAAAAAAGTGATGCATCCATCCATTTTCTTCTGCTTTTCCTGTTCAGGGTCGCAGGGGGGCTGGAGCCTATCCCAGCTGACACAGGGCGAGATGCAGGGTACATTCTGTACAGGTCGCCAGCCTGTCGCAGGGCCAACAGAGAGAGATAAACCATTAACATTCACACCTGTGGGCAATTTAGAGTGACCAATTAACCTAACCCCAACTGCATGTCTTTGGACTGTGGGAGGAAACCCACACAGACACGGAGAGAACATGCAAACTCCACACAGAGAGGCCCAGGCCAAGGTGGAATTGAACCCAGGCCTAGATGTCATTCTTGCTGTGATGCAGCAACACATTAAAAAACAAACATAAGACAAAAAAAACAAAAAAGCAAACAAAATAAATTAAAAAAAAAAAATTATTATGTTACATCCCCAACAAGATCTAGGGGTGAGGGGAGTAATATAAGAGTGGATGAAGGAACATGAGGAGACTAATTTGGTTGGTTTGAAAAGCTTTATTGCCCTGAGGTTAACAGAGGGAAGCATAAATTGACTTCAGGGAGCAACAACGCCAACACAACAAACAAAATGGCCCTAACTTAAAAATAAAACGCCAAGTACAGTAGTTAGCTTGGTAACGAAAAAGTACAATACTACACCTCAGCTCACTGAAAACCACTGAAAAACAGGAGTAAAAATGTGACCACTAAAAGAAAATGGCAGCTTTCCCCTACGAGCTTCCGCTGGGCACTATAACAAAAACAAGAGGACAAATAAATCAAGCTTAACAGTCAAAGTAAAAACAGGTTAACCAGACCCAGCACTAGAAGAAGAACCCAAACATCAGGACCTGGAAGCAGCATCAGGACCTGGGAGCAGGCCACCATGTATGCTGCCTGGTTGTACTGAATCAACTTTTTTACTCAAGTAAAAGTGAAAAAGTACAGATTCTGAAATGTACACAAAGTAAGAAAGTAAAAGTAGGTCTTTCGATTTTTGTGCAAAGCTAACTGAACCTTGTGCTATATACACAGAGGGTGCGTGTATCCAAACTGTTGACTTGGATACACGCACTCTGACAAATACTATAAATAATATTACATGAGAATACAGATGTTATTCCAATCTAAAATCTAATTCTAATTAATGCACTCAGCTTGAATCTGTTATGTAGGAAATAAACAGTGAAAGGGAATTAAAAAATACCTCTATTTTCTGTTGCCTACATCGTGGTGGGTGACTGCCTCCACACATAAACACAAAAAAGGAGTGCAGTTGGCAGTTAAAGGGAATTCAGTAGGTGGGGAACCCTAAGATTGGTTGTAGTGGCTCTGCATGGGGAAAAGAATCAGTGATTTCTAATGTGAGCTCCAGTAGATTTTCTTTATGTACAGGCTGTGACATTTACTGCTCTTAGTGGATAAACTGAATTCAACAAGATGTATGTCACGATGAGGGGCTGTGAGGTGCCGCAGAGAGCCTGGCCTCGGCAGTCAGAGCACTCAAAGCGCTTATACAACACGTTTTTTACATTTACCCATGCACACCCATTCATACAAGCACTTCCATGTTAACTAAGCTAAGTGCTTTTTTAATTATATAACATCCACACACATTCACACTCCGACGGAACGGTCAGAGAGCAACTTGGGGTTAAGTATCTTGCCCAAGGATACATTGGCATGTAGCCTGGAGTAGCCAGGAATCGAACCCCTGACCTTCCGATCAGTAGGTGACCTGCTCTACCTACTGAGCTACAGCCACACAGGGTGGTGTGAGTGGCATCTTCCGTAGCGATGGGGAGGAGAGATAGCCACCCACACCTATCTCCGTAATGGCAGGGGGAGAGGTGGCAGCTGTCATGGCAGGCAGCTGCTGTGAGGAAGCTTGAGACAGAGGTGGAGGGCGGCGACGCCGAGGTTTCTTCCTCCAGCCGGGCCCTCCCAGGGCGAGGCGCGTGCCAACATACCGTGACTCGTCTTCCAGAGCGAGCCACGGTTCACACGTCAGGCTCAAAAAAGTAGTAGTCCGCTGGGTCCATGGAAGGGTCGCGTCGTTCTGTCACGATGAGGGGCTGTGTGCAGAGGAAGAGGACCCAAGTGCAGGACTGACGCAGACAAACTAAAACTTGTTTATTTACAGGGACTCGAAAAATACAAAATACAAAAACCCGAAATCTCAACCAGAGCAAAAACAAAAGGAAGCCTTGGAGAAACCAAAAACCAAAACACATAGCTAGGAGGGGAACACTGGGGAGAACAATGACAATGACGCGACAACGAACAAAGGAAGACTCAGGGCTTAAATACACACAAGGGGATTAGGGCAAGTGGAAACAACAGGGGACGACAGGTGAACCAAATGAACCTAATGACAAAGGGGAAGCAAAACTAAACACAAAGCACAGGGAACACGAGACTGTCAAAACAAAACAGGAACTGACCAAACATAACAAACGCAGACCTAATACTGAAAACTTGACAAAGAGAACATGCACAAAACAACAAGGGAAACTGAACATCATACTCAAACAACAATATAACTATAAGAAACACTGAGAAACATAATCTAAAAAGTATAACAAAGAAAACTACACAAAAGAAACTCAAAATGCTGGGCCACCGGCCCAAGACCATGACAATGTAACCCAATATTTCACAAGCTATCATAGCTGATTTCCATCCCCTACACCAGGGCTCTTCAGCTCCAGGCCTTGAGAGCCCCTGTCCTGTTGGATCAGGGACACATCTAAAACCTACAGGACAGGGGCTCTTGAGGCCTGGAGTTGAAGAGCCCTGCCCTATACTGACAGTATACTGTTGATACTTTATACTGACAGTATACAGAAGGCTGAAAGGTTGATATTAATCTCTGGCTCTCTTCCACAGCATGTCTTTCTCTCCCCTCAGCCCAACCGGTCGCGGCAGATGACTGCCCCTCCCTGTGCCTGGTTCTGCTGGAGGTTTCCTTCCTGTTAAAGGGAGTTTTCCTTTCCACTGTCGCCAAGTGCTTGCTCATAGGGGGTCGTTTTGACTGTTGGGTTTTCTCTGTATTATTGTAGGGTCTTTACCCACAATACAAAGCGCCTTGAGGTGACAGTTTGTTGTGATTTGGCGCTATATAAATAAAACTGAATTGAATTGAATTGAATTGAATGAATCTAAGAATCATCAGCTTAAATTCAATATCATCTGTGCTGCACTTGATGTAACCTAATTCTGACCATGAACACCACAGCCACTGTGCACCAGTCCAACACAGAGCTTTACTGTAATTTCACCACTTTGCAGCAAACTAAACTGTTTATCCTGCACTAAACTGCAGTATTTTCATGGAACCTTTGAACAACACAAAGTTAATATACCTCAGTTTGTTTTGCAGGTAATTTCATAATATAAAAAACATAACTCCACATCATATACAGATCCTATATCTAATTTATATCTAATTTATAAATGAGGACATTACATGTGAGCTTTAAATTTACAGTTTATCAGATGTCACTGGGCAGTCTTTACCTCTAAATGTAACCTCTCTTCTTCCTTTCCTGTCCTCTTTCTTACATCTTTCACCATCTCTGAGCAAACTTCTCTGTCATTCTGGGAAACAGCAGTTGGCCCTTTAGCTAGCATACACACTGTGTGACAAATTGCACACAAACAGTTTGTGTGTTTGTTGATATTTGTTGTTGATGTTGTTGAAATGACCTGCCACTTAAAAACATTTCTCCCTTCATGCTTGCTCCTTTTTTGTAGTGCTAGCTGGGTGCTGAAGTATTGTGACCACAACATACAGACATCTGCACTCAGTCCGGCTGGTACAGCACTATAAATGATGCATAAATTACATGGTTTTGCCTCTTTCATCTCTTTGTATGCAATAAGCCCTGGTGATGTATTCACCAATATGATATTATGTGTTATTGTTCCTTCCATTTAGACTCGGATTGATTTGATGTTTGAAGGTACAGAGATGGCAAATGATATCTTCGCTCAGATTTGTTAAACCTAAAGTAACAAGTCTGTTTTGAAAATGTAAGGAGTAGAAAGTACAGATATGTGTGTAAAAATGTAGGGAGTAAAGTAAAATGTTGCCAGACAAATAAATACTCAAGTACAGACACCTGGAAATTCTACTTAAGTACAGTAACAAAGTATTTGTACTTTGTTACTTCCCACCTCTGCTTTAAGGACAGCCTGACAGTAATGAATTACAATAACCCAGCCTAGAAGTAATAAATGCATGAATGAACATTTCAGCATCACTCTGAGACAGGATGTTTGTAATTTTAGAAATATTGCGCAAATGCAAAAAAAACATCCAACATATTTGTTTAATATGTGCATTGAAGAACATATCCTGGTCAAAAAGGACTCCAAGATTCCTCACGGTGTTACTGGAGGCCAAGATAATGCCATCCAGAGTAAGTATCTGGTTAGACACCATGGGGGCCACAGTTGATTTCACCTTCCACATCCTCTGTAGCTCTTCTCTCAGTCCTTCTCAAGCTTTTCTCATGTTCCTTCTTCCTAACATTTCTGTCACTTGATGTTGCTACATCTATCACTACAGCCTTCTTCCTCTGCTTGTCCACTACTACTATGTCTGGTTAAACATTCAGATTCTCAACCACTTTTAGGGGCATATCCCATTTTAACCTTGGGACATCAAGGGCATACATGCCACAGATGTTCCTGTATACTATGCCACCCATTTGGTTGCGGCATTTCATGTATGCCCTGTGTGCAAGCATCTTGCAACCTTCTGTTATGTGCTGGAGGTTCATCTCTGTACAGCCTACACTTGGGTCTTGTGTGATGTGGTAGATTCGAGTCTTTATCAGTCTTGTGCTTAGAGCTTGTTCCTAATCATATGATTAGAGCCTGTGCTGTCTTTCAGTGCAACTTTGTCCAGCCATTGGTAGGATTTTTTATTATCAGCCACTTCAGTGGTACATGCTGTGCAGGGGCCTGTTCTTCCATTATGTTTCCTGTTGTTGGTCCTCTTCTTTCTTGAGTTTCTACTGCTTGAGGTATTCACTATCAGTTGTGGCCATCTTTCTGATCTTTGTTGCTTCATCCTGGATAGTGGTTCTGAGACTGAAGTGCCATTTACACGAGACCGTTTTCATTTTGAAACGGCATCGTTTTGATGCGTTTCAGCCTTGCGTTTACACGACAACGGTGTCGTTTTGATGCGTTTCGCCCTTCTGTTTACACGACAACAGAGTGAAAACAATGTGTTTCGGAAATGGGGTCCAGAGTGGAGCGTTTCAAAAACGCACCAGCTTGCGTTCTCGTGTAAACACTTAAAACCGGGGTGATCTGAAAACGCTCGACTCGCACATGCGCACTATGGTTGCGATGGCCACATTTTCTCGCGCACGCGCAAATTGCTAAACAGTACTCGCGGATTCATGAGTGCTTCTTTTGCTTTTCTTGTGTTTTTACCGTTTTGTAATTCAGCGTTGTGTGCAGCAGTGATCCAACCTCATCGTCAGTCCACACAAAACCTCTCACATTGGCCATTTTGTAAGTAATGAACAATTTGCCGCACTACCTACTGTGTCACTCCACGCATGTGCGTCTTGCATAAACAAACAAAGAGAAAACCAACGGCAACTTGTGGCCTGGCATGGGAACTACGTCGTTTTCATCATTTCCATCGTTTCACATGTCATCGTGTAAACGCGGATCGTTTCTGAAACGCCATCGTGTAAACGAAAGGCTGAACCGCATCAAAACGACATCGTTTCCAGTGAAAACGGCTTTGTGTAAACGGCACCTTACAGTAAATGTTACTGTACAGTAAATGCTAAACGGACTGGTTCTCATATAGTGCTTTTCTATTCTATTTGAGCACTCAAAGCACCTTATACTAGTACTCTGCCTCCTTCCTTCAACTTAGTGTAC
Organism: Archocentrus centrarchus; assembly: GCF_007364275.1. NCBI lineage: Eukaryota > Metazoa > Chordata > Actinopteri > Cichliformes > Cichlidae > Archocentrus > Archocentrus centrarchus. The sequence goes on from NW_022060269.1 coordinate 1,852,284, forward strand.
AGCCTCAAGGTACTGTATTTGGTGTAAAACCCTCCATGCATGGTAAGGAGCTTCCTAGTCTTGTAAATGTGTAAATGTTGATTTTCCAGATATTGTTCTTGTCCAATTGAGTTCTTCTTTCCATTCAACTGACTGTTCAGGGCTTGCCTCACCGACTGTAGGTATCTGGCAGTTGCAGCTTTCATAATGGGTGCTTCATGGTTCACATTTGCCAGTGGGATTCCAAGGTACATATAGTTATTCTGGGGTGCCTGGGGCTCAGGAGGTAGAGCGGGTTATCTAATTGGAAGGTTGGTGGTTTAATGCCTGGCAGCTCCAGTCTGCATATTAAAGTATCCTTGGGCAAGATACTGAACCCTGTGTTGTTCCCAATGCAGCCATAAGAGTGTGAATGCGTGTGAATGTTAGATAGAATTTAGACATAGAAAAAAGTGCTTGTATGAATGTGTTCATAAATGAGACATACTGAATAAAGTGCTCAGGTAGAGTAGAAAAGTGCTACATAAAAAAAACAGTCCATTTACAGTTCTGACTACCTTCCCTCTTTGTTACCATCTGACTACACTTCTCCAGTTCAACTGACAGGCAAATGTCATTGCTGCAGATCCTAGTGGTGTCAGTCAATCAATCAATCAATCAATCAATCAAAATCTCATTTACTCCTGGGATACAGCATCATGTCGTCCATGGAGAGAAGGTGGCTAATGTTTGCTCCATTCAGTAGTTGGTATCTGTAGCCTTGTTAGTCTTGTTAATTATTTGGCTGAGAGGGTGTGGTCTTTTCCCTCAGTTATCTTGTCTTCCCATTCTATTATGTCTCCTGCTCTCTGTGTTTTGATGTTCCCTCCCTCTGTGTGTCTGCCTTCCCTGTTATGTTCATTCCTGTGTACCATGATATATCTTTCAGCGGGTACTTCATGTAGTTTTGGTAACTGGCCGTGGAGCCATGATTTTATTTTTCAGGTCAGCTGTTCTCACATTCAATACCAGTTGCCTTATCATCAGATTATCCTGGTTCCCCAACATTGACCCTGTTAATCCAGGTGATGTCTGTGTCAGCGTGACTCTTAGTGTAGACGTAGAGAAATATTTTCCTGTTTGAGCTAACATTTATTTTTTATATTCCAAATCACCTTTTTATCATCTGGGAAAGAGATGGAAAACCTCATTTAGAAAGATGAGCATGGTAAAACATTCAAATAAGACTTTCCACTCTGGATTTCATAGACTAGTGAAGGTGATTAATATTGTTTTGTATTTGTATAGTTTAACACAGCACTAGAGAATCTCACAAAGCACATATTCTTGGTAAATAGTGGCTGTCAATATAAAGTATGAATTCCTTTTTTTTTTTCTTCTACATCTAACAAGATATTTTCAGTACCTGCCCAACACAAATTTGTTTATTTTGCTGTTGGAAGCAATATGCGTCTAAAGGGTTACCAATAAGATAAGATAAGATAGTGTTTATTCGTCACATGCACAGTTATACACAGTACAATGCACAGTGAAATGTATTTTGTACCTGCAACCATATATACACACACATATAAATAAGAAGAATAAAAATAAAAATAAGTAATTCACACTATACACTATACTCTATATACTATACACTATACACACTTTTACGTGGAATTATAGATTATAAATTATAAATTATAATATTTACATTGTGCAATAATGGTCCAGTTAGGGCTCAGAGTTGAGCAGACGGATGGCTTGTGGGTAAAAACTCTTCTTCAACCTTTCAGTCTTAGCCCTCAGGCAGCGGTAACGCCGGCCTGATGGGAGCAGGGAGAAGAGAGAGTGTCCGGGGTGGCTGGGCTGTTTTAGGATCTTCATGGCCCTCAGCCTGCACTGCTTGGTGTAAATGTCCTGCAGGTTGGGGAGGGTGGTTCTGATGGTCCGTTCAGCTGATCGAACCACCCTTTTTAGGGCCATGAAGTCCTGCTTGGTGCAGTTTCCCATCCAGGTGGTGATGCTCCCACGCACGATGCTCTAGATGGTGCAGGTGTAAAGGTTCCTGAGCACCTTGAGTGGGAGCTTGAAGTCTCTCAGCCGCCTGAGGAGGTAGAGACGCTGTCTGGCCTTCTTCACAGTGATGTTAATGTGATGAGTCCAGGACAGGTCCTGTGAGATGGTCACTCCCAGGTATTTGAAAGTGTCCACTCTTTCCACCTCAGCACCACTGATGACAAGTGGATGGTAGTCCCTCTGCTGCTTCCTGCTGAAGTCAGTTCCTTCGTTTTGCTGACGTTGAGCAGAAGGTGGTTCTCCTGGCAATACAATCATTTTAATAAGTGACTGAATCAGGATTTTATTTTCTAACAGTATAATGCCATATCCAATTGAGCTGAATTCTTGCCAAAAAGGCTGTCCAAAATATTTCTAAGCTGCAAAGTTTCTGAATTGAATTGAATTATTAAGTAAGTTTCATGACAAAGCCAAACACACATACTCCAACACAACAGAACAAGATGGTTTGTGTATCAGTTTTGTTTGTTTTTTGTATGTATATGCACAGCAGTTGGTGAACCATTGTAGGATTTCTGCCTGTGCTGGTTCCCATTGTTTCTCCTATTTTCTCCCCTTTTTCCTTTTTTAATTCTTGCTCCTATCTTCCTGCCTGTCTAACCTAGCAATATCATATTAAACATGCACTTGTGTAAATAATAGAAATTAATAAATGAATAAAATTAAATGAAAAACATTAACAAGAGGAGCCTATAGATCATTTATGGAGCTCTTGTAAAAGCAAATATGGTTGGCACAACAGTGGATTCAGATCATGATTCTGACTGAAAAAGCTACCAGACAGGACTGGCTATAAAAGGAAAAAAAATGTTAGAAATGTAACACTTGTAGAAATGATTCTTACAAGTGTGGTGTGTGTTGCTAACATATAGAAGTACCATATAAAGATTCAAAATATGTCACATTTGACTTTTGAGCTCACCTTCAAGGTCAATAGATTGACCTGAAGGTCAAAGTGATAATGCTATATACAGCTATTTAAAACTCTGCTTCTTACCGTCATTGTTTGTACTAACAGACAGGTGTATAGGGAATGATAAATGGAGATACTAAATATCACGTTACTTTGGACCTCTGACCTTCAAGGTCAAATAAGGTCAAACTTTCAGAAAATATATTTTATCCTTAAAACTATGCTTAAAATTCTACTTCTTTTGTTTGTGTTGGCGACATTTAGGAAAGTAAGCTGGTGTACAGGGATTATAAACATTATAACATTATAATCAATATGATGCCACATTTGTTCTCTGATCTCACTTTTACATTTCAGATCTGCCTTTCTTTCAAGTTAACTCCAAGATGCATTATATCTTTAAAGTATTATCGAAAGAATTATATGCCTAGTTAGAAATATACTGTGGTATAATATTATATAATAAGCTCAAGTCCTCCATGAATCGCCACCTTATCGTAGTGGAGGGGTTTGTGTGTCCCGGTTATCCCAGGAGCTATGTTGTCTGGGGGTTTGTCCCCCTGGTAGGGTCTCCCATGGCAAATTGGTCCTGGGTGAGGGTCCAGAAGACCCCTTATGGAAATAACAACAAGGGAACAGTTTACCCTCCCTGGGATAGGGTTACTAGGGCCCCACCCTGGAGCCAGGCCTGGGGAGGGAGCTCAAGGGAGAGCGTCTGGTGGCCAGGTATTAGCCCGTGGTTCCCTGCCGGGCGCAGCCAAAGAGATGACATGGGCCTGCCCTCCTGTAGGCCCACCACCCGCAGGAGGCGTCGTAGTGGTCGGGTGCAGTGTGTGTAGGGTGGTGGCCAAGGATAGAGGCCCTGGCGGACCGATCCCCAGCTATCGAACCTTAGTTAGTGCCCCAGTCCGCGAGACCTTCAAGTCCTACCTCTGGAAGAACTTCGACAGCATTCCAAAGGAGGCTGAGGACATTGAGTCTGAATGGACCATGTTCCGCACCTCCATTGTTGAAGCTGCTGCTCAGAGCTGTGGCTGCAAGGTGGTTGGTGCCTGTCGTGGTGGTAACCCCCGAACCAGATGGTGGTCATCGGAGGTGAAGGGAGCCATCAAGCTGAAGAAGGCATCTTATCGGGCTTGGTTAGCCTGTGGGACTCCGGAGGCAGCTGACAGTATCGGCAGGCCAAGCAGAACGTGGTTCAGGCAGTGGCTGAAGCAAAAACTCAGGAGGGCGAGGGAGGGGTTCGGTGAGGCTATGGAAAAAGACTTTTGGACAGCATTGAAGCAATTCTGGCAAACCATCAGGTGACTCGGGGGGAAAGTGGTGCTCCACTCACACCGGTCTATAGTGCAGGTCGGGTTCTGCTGAATTTAACTGAGGTTAGAAAGAAAGAATACTTCAAAGACCTCTGGAATCTCACAGATACACCTTCTGAGGTGGAAGCAGAGTCTGGGGACGAGGGGGATGACTCGCCCATCGCTGGGGGTGAGGTCACTGAGGTGGTTAAACAACTCCTTGGTGGCAGGTCCCCTGGGGTGGATGAGATTTGCCCTGAGTTCCTGATGGCTCTGGATGTTGTAGGGCGGTCTTGGTTGACACGCCAACATAGTGTGGAGATCTGGGGCGGTGCCACTGGCAGACCGGGGTGGTGGTGGTCCCCATCTTTAAGAAGGGAGACTGGACGGTGTGCTCCAGCTTTTGGGGGATCACACTCCTCAGCCTCCCCGGTAAGGCTCCACCTTACCGGGGAGGCTGAGGAGCCTTTCCAGGGTGCTGGAAAGGCTCACAGTGGAACCGTTCGCAGCTGAGTGTGAAGAATCTGGCATGAGAATCAGCACCTCTAAGTCTGAGGCCATGGTCCTCAGCTGGAAAAGGGTGGAGTGCCCTCTCCGGCTCAGGGACGAGTTCCAGCCCCAGGTGGAGGAGTTCAAGTATCTCTGGGTCTTGTTCACGAATGACGGGAGAAGAGAACGGGAGATCAACAGACAGATCAGGGCTGTGTCTGCAGTGATGCGGACACTGCACCGGTCTGTCATGGTGAAGAGGGAGCTGATTGTAAAAGCGAAGCAGTCAATTTACTGGTCGATCTACGTTCCTACCCTCACCTATGGTCACATGCTTTGAGTAGTGACCGAAAGAATAAGATTGGAAATACAAGCGGCAGAAATGAGTTTCCTTTGAAGTGTGGCTGGCCTCTGTCTTACAGATAGGGTAAAGAATGTGGCCATGTGGGAGGGGTCATAGTAGAGCTGCTTCTCCTCCACATCGAGAACAGCCAGTTGAGGTGGCCCGGGCATCTGATTAGGATGCCTCCTGGGCGCCTCTTGGGTGAGGTGTTCCGGGCATGTCCCACCAGGAGGAGGCCCCGGGGTAGACCCAGAACATGCTGGAGAGACTATATCTCTCGGCTGACCTGGGAACACCTTGGGGTCCCCTGGATGAGCTGGTGGAGGTGGCTGAGGAGAGGAAAGCCTGGGCTTCTCTGCTTAGGCTGCTGCCCCTGCGACCTGGCCAAGGATAAGTGGGAGAATGGAGGGATGGATGAAAGCTCAAGTTAATCATGACCAGTTATTTAGAAATCAATACCTCTTATCCATATCTACTACTCCATAATGTTTGTGTAATCAAAGTAAACATCTGCCATGCTACCTTTATCTGATTTTTAGTGCACTACAAACTTAAATTGTGTTTAAAATGAACAAAGAAAAAATTAATATATACAAAATACAATACTATTCCCTTTAAATGTAAATACTGCCCAGAGAGTAAGTTCCCTTGGTGGAGGTTTGCAGTCTTGGAGTGCTGCTTGTCAGTTGTGCAATAGTTAAAAAAAGAGAGCCAGTAGTCTGAGTCTTCTTCTTCTGAGATTAATAAATGATAAGGAGAGGGGTTGCTGTATAGTGTTTTTCTATTCTAATTGAGCACTCAACCCACTTTATACAATATGCCTCACCCATTGATACAAGCACTTTTTTCTACACCTAGGTAGTGTCTAACATTCACACTCTAATGAATGCATCAGAGAGTAACCTGATGTTCAGTACAGTGGTATGAAACTTTGGGCACCCCTGATAATTTTTATGATTTTCCTTTATAAATCATTGGTTGTTCGGATCAGCAATTTCAGTTAAATATATCATATAGCAGATGAACACAGTGATATTTGAGAAGTGAAATAAGTTTATAGGATTTACAGAAAGTGTGCAATAATTATTTAAACAAAATTAGGCAGGTGCATAGGTTTGGGCACCCCAAGTGAAAAATTGGATAAATATTTAATAGAGCCTCCTTTTGCAGAAATAACAGCCTCTAAATGCTTACTATAGCTTCCAATGAGAGTCTGGATTCTGATTGAAGGTATTTTGGACCATTCTTCTTTACAAAACATCTCCAGTTCAGTCAGGTTTGATGGTTTCTGAGCATGGACAGCCCGCTTAAAATCACACCACAGGAAAATCATGAAAATTATCATGGGTGCCCAAATGTTTTCATACCACCGTATCTTGCCTAAGGATACTTTGGCATGCAGACTGGCATAGCCAGAGGTCAAATCACTAACCTTCCAATTTGGTGACCTGCTGTATGTCCTGGATCCTCTAGCTTCTAATAGAACACATGGATTTCAAAATCATGTAATGCGTGTCGGAAATGACTACAAACGTAGCAACACATTGTGTTTTGTAAATAATGTTAGTTATGCTATGTCACACAAATTTCTCCAGTAGATTAGTCAATTGGAATGGTTTCCTTTGTATTGTACAACGAGAATACCATCGCTGAGGCCATAAGAAACCCAGATGAACAGGTTAATATGATCCTTTTGGCCTATAATATATAGTAGGAATTGCACACACATTTAATGACCTGTGTTCAAGTAAAGCAGTATTGCTTGTTTGCATGTGGGGGCTGTTGCAGTGAGAGAAAAGCCAGTTTTACTAGATTATGGAAATGACTGCAAGGAGATAAAGTCGTAGTGTGTGCATATGTGTGTCTGTGTATATCTGTGCCTGTTACTACTGCAGAAAAGGTGTGGTGTGTAGACAAGGCAGTTTCCAGTGAACCTTTTCCATGGTTACACAGCAGTTAGCTGACTATGTGCCAGAATGTCAGTTTCCTTATATTAGAAGGAAAAAAGCTGCAGTGTGTGTGCAGTGTTGGAGAAAACACTATAAAAATAGGAAGTCAAGGCAGTGTATAATGTCATGATAAAGCTATACAAACTACCCTGCATGTACGCGTGTGTGTGTGTGTGTGTAGCATGGATTACTACTGATGGAGAAAAATGCAAATCTTGCAATTACAAGGCTGAAAGCCAAATGTTACAATTAATGCCTGCATCACTCACACACACACACACACACACACACACACACACACACACACACACACACACACACACACACACACACACACACACACACACACAGGGCTTCATCACTCTCATCACACTGTGCATATAAATTATAGGTATTTCTTTATGTACTGTATATATGTGTGAATTAGAAGACAATGTCAAATCCCATTACTGCTCATCATAAGTTTTTAATTAGCTCTGTATTAGTCTAGCCACTGCTAGCGGCCCTCAAACTGTTACATACCTCATAAATGTCAGAGCCAGACTGCATCACATTGAAAAAAAGCCCTTTGAATTCATTTGATTTTATTGTGTACACTGGTCCCACACAATGGTGGTGAAATAACATGATTTCTAGCCCCTCACTTTATTTTTACTAGTAAATCCAAAGTATTTCATTAAAAGATTTGACAAGATTTTTGCCATTTACTGTAATATAAATTTGTTTTAATAATGTTCAAGTGATTTCATCATGTTCCAGGTAAAAGATTTTCACCTGTAACTACAACTTACAGAGGGAGCTCAGTAGAGATGGTAAACGGCAATGCCCCACCGGTGGAAGAATTAAATCACTTTTTCACCCGCTTTGAGATGGGGAGGTCTCAGCCTGTTCCTCCAGCTTCCCAGCCTTCCAACATTCGTGTGCCCAAGTTGCTGGAACATCAGGTGAGGAGGGTGTTGAAAGCTGTAAATCCACATAAAGCGGCAGGACCAGACGGGGTACTGGGCAAGGTATTGAAGGCTTGTGCTGACCAGCTGTCTGGAGTCCTCACAAGGATTTTTAACATCTCCCTGAAGCAGGGTACTGTTCCATCCTGCTTGAAAGCAGCCACCATTATTCCCGTGCCCAAGAAAGCCCCCAAAAGCTGCCTCAATGACTACAGACCGGTGGCACTGACCTCTGTGGTCATGAAATGCTTTGAGAGGCTTATCCTTCACCACCTCAAATCCTTCCTCCCCCAGAGCTTTGACCAGTATCAGTTTGCTTATAGGGCAAACAGGTCAACAGCTGATGCCATCACCACTGTCATACATGCTGCTGCCAGTCACACAGAGAAAAAAGGGAACTACGTCAGGATGCTTTTTGTTGATTTTAGCTCGGCATTTAACACCATTTTGCCTAGCATTCTTGTCAAGAAGCTGACCGACTTGGGGTTCCCTCCCCTCATCTGTGACTGGATCTACAGCTTTCTGACAGATCGCCCACAGACAGTGAGAGTGGGGACCTCCAGATCCTCCACCCGAACACTCAGCACCGGCTCACCCCAGGGCTGTGTGTTAAGCCCCTTCCTCTACGCTCTATACACACATGACTGTGTCCCCCATCACCAGTCAAATATCATAGTTAAATTTGCAGATGATATAACGGTGGTGGGTCTCATCTCTAATGGCAATGAGACAGAGTACAGGGAAGAGGTTCAGAGGCTGGTAGCTTGGTGTTCAGCAAACAATCTTGTGCTGAACACCAGCAAAACCAAAGAAATGGTGATGGACTGGAGGAAGAAGACTGTGGGCCATGCCCCACTGCAGATAGATGGATTGAGAGTGGAGAGAGTCCCCTATTTCAAGTTTCTTGGGGTGCATGTGGCTGACAACCTAACTTGGTCTACCAACACATCAGCAGTGGTTGCCAAGGCTCAGCAGAGGCTACACTTCTTAAGACTATTTAAAAAATGCCACCTGGAGGTAAACCTGCTGCAGACTTTCTATCGCTCCACAATAGAAAGTGTGCTGGGGTACTGCATCACAGTGTGGTATGCTGGCTGTACTGCAAGGGACAGAAAGGCACTGCAGAGTGTTGTTAAAACGGCTGAGAAAATAATTGGCTGTCCCCTGCCCTCTTTAGATGACTTGGCAAACTCCCGAGGGTTAAACAGGGCTAGGAAGATCCTGGGCGATCCATCCCACCCCAGTCAAGCTCTCTTCAACCTCCTGCCCTCTGGCAGAAGATACAGGGCTCTAAAGAGCCGGACAAATCGGTTCAGAGACACTTTCTTTCCCTGGGCTATTACACTTCTAAATAATGCTCTAAATATTAGAAGGTGTAAATAGGTGCAAGTGTGGAGCGGGGGGGAAACAGAGTTGTGTAATTTAAAGGGTGGGTTGTGGGGCGGGGTATTCATATGTATGTACCTAGTTATTTGATCTGTTATTTATTTAGTTTTATTTATTTTTTTTTTTTTAAGACACTAGATAGATTGCTTACATAATTTCGTTGTCACATCGCTGCACAATGACAATAAAGGATATTCTATTCTATTCTATTCTAACTTGACTTCTTAATGTCAAAATTATTCAACGGTATTGTGAGTACTTTTGAAGTATATTTTCATGTTTCTACTACTTAAATGAAAATGCTTCTACTTCTGTATTAAATTTACAAATATGTCTGTATCTGTCACACATTCTTTTCTCCTATGCAGTGATTTTGTTTGTATCATTGGTTAATGGCCATAATTACTTTAATTGTTCAGTTCAGCTGGTCATGCTGAAAACAATTTAATAAAAAAAATAATTGAGAGATGTTTCTTTGACCCCAAGGAGATACACTTATTTAGAATTGTCCCATAGATTTTAATGCAGGATTATATGTGTACAGGATTATGTGTCCCTTATAATATCTCTGGGTAAACATTTTGCTTCATAACTTGTAGACTAGCCATCAGCATGGATAAGAGAGTGTTACTTAACTCAGGAACTGTAATTAAACACTGGATGAAGATGTGGTTGAGTTTTTAGGCTCAGCAGCATGGTGGTTAGCGGGGAATTTTGGTGAAAACCTGCTGTCTGGCTTCTGTGTGGGGTGTTCTTGTTCTCCCTGTGCCTTTGAGTTCTCTTTAGATACTCTGGGTTCCTCCCACAGTCCAAAGATATACATGTTAGCTTAACTGATGATTCTAAATTGACCATGGGTGTGATTTTGAGCATGAATGTTCATCTGTCTCTCTGTGTTGGCCCTGTGATAGACTGGCCATCTGTCCATGGTGCACCCTACCTTTTTGCCAGCTGGGAGAGGCTCCAGTGCCCCTGCAAACCTGAATTTGAAAAGTGGTTAAAAATGGGGGGGTTGGAGTTTTTAGAATTGAATAATACATCCTGGTCACCATTAAACAATAATGCAGAGTATTATTGTTGCAGTTTTCAAATAAATTCCATTTTGCCTTGAAAATAACGCATTGTAATAGCAGGTAAATTTGATGTGTTTTAGGCATGCAGCAAACTTCAGCAGTGCTACGGTTAATGACATGATGCATATTCTCTTTCACTCTCACACAGTAATGTGGATTGGAGAATGAATTTGTAAATAGATTAAGTGCTTGGTTTGTTGCAAACCCTCAAAAAAAATCAAATACCCTGGGCTTTTAAGCTAACATGCACATTTCATGCACATCAGAAATCAAATTTTAAACAGATGAAATGAACCTTGAAAACATGCCCCACACATTCTGAACAGACTGAGAGCACCTGCAGATACATCCAATCAGAAAAAAAATATGTCAGCCATGGAACAGACAATACTCACTTTCTTTTTCTGTACGTACCTGCCACTAACTTAAGCACTGTAGCGCCACCATAGGGGCAAATATGGACTTCCATTTGCAAATGTAACTTGTGACCCATGTGGCTGATTTTCAAAATAAATCTAGCAGAGTTCAACTATGATGTAATTTTCCGCCATATTGGATTTTATGGAAATCCTTCAAAAGTTTGTCCAGTGTTCTCCAGAATTCCATTTAATCCAATTCAGCTTTATTTATAAAGTACTTTGGACCCTATGAGTGCTTTTAAAGTGCTGTACAATAGAACAATAAAATACATAAAACAACTCAATAAAATGCATTAAAGTACCTGATAAATACATATGTGAGGAACACAAAATATTTTAAAAAACACAGCTCACAGAAACAGTGTTTACGATAAGGTGGGGCAAGAACATTTAGAGATTTAAAAGCAAATTAAAGAATTTTAAAATGGATCCTAAAACAAACGGGTAGCCATTTGTTTTAGGTAGAATTGATTCAGATCATCTTCAGGCCAAACCCAAAAAAGTTATATGGATTTTTGATTTTCCAAAGTACTTGCCCATCAGAGCCAATCAAAATTGGGGGCAAAATCAAACAGTACCTGAGCTCATATCTTGGCAATGCTTTAACCAAACTTGTTTTGTTGACGCTTGACCTTTAGGGGATGCAATAATTAGCAAAAATGTGTTTTTGCTTATGTTTGGATTTACAATGAAAATGTGTGCCTGCTAATACTGTCAGCGGTCCCAAGACTGAAAAGTGCCAAGTTTTGATGTTGACTGAATTGATCGAGCTGTCATATTGGCTATATAGGCTATGATCTTCAGAGCAAGTCTCACAAAAGTTATGATTTTTCATTTTGGTTTGCAGAAGCATTTACCCCCAACAATTAATCAAATTTGAGGGCAAAGCAACCAAAAAGGAAGTGCACTTACATCTCGGCAATGCATTGGCCTATCAAAACCAAGCTTCACAGGACACACAAGGAATATGGTGTCATTACAGCTCTTCATGTTGCTCATAGACCCTGAAGGTGCTGGACTTTGGGTGGAGACCTCCATGTACTGTGAAGGAGCTGAAATATGCAGTCTGAGGAGGCACTCTTCAATCCTGAGACAGCTGGGGAAGTTTGCTTACAGAGAACGGTCCAAAATACCTGTCGACAGGTGCAACAGAAGTAGAAGTTTAGAAGTTTAGTAGAAGCCTATCCCAGCTGTCATAGGGCAAGAAGCAAGGTACACAATGGACAGTTTGCCAGCCTGTCATGAGGCTAGCACAGAGAGATAGACAACCATTCAGTCTCTCATTCATACAGTACCTACTGGCAATTTAGAATCATCAATTAACCTAACCCCAATAACTGCATGTCTTTGGAATGTGGGAAGAAGCTGGTATACCTGGAGAAAATCCACACAGACACAGAGACAACATGCAAACTCCACACAAAAATGACCTGGCCAGATGATGGATTCAAACCCAGGACCTTCTTGCTATGGGGGAACAGTGCTAACCAGTGTGCCACCATGCTGCACCATACATTTTCTAATTCTATGTTATTTATCATGAGTTTCCTAGTGGTAGAATTTGTCCAATTCTGGAATATTACATTTGTTTTATTCAAATTCAGCGTTCATTTATTGTTGTCAAACTAGCTTTAGTTAATTCCTTTTCTGCTGCTTCAGTAGTTGTTTCAAATTATTACAACAGCACATCTGCAAACAATGTTACTTTCAAAGTGTTTGAAATTGCATGCATGTAGGGACAAAAAAAACAATGCACCCATGACAGATCCTTTAGGAACCCCACATAGCAGGTTTTGATTTTGATTTTGTTTATTTGGAGAAATTGTTTCTGATTGTCAAAATAAATGCTGACCCATGATAATGCCACCCTCTAACCCCATATCTGTATAGTTTGTTTAGTAAAAGGTTGGGGTCAACTGTATCAAATGCTTGTTTTAGGTCTAAAAATGCTCCCACATCATATTCTTTGTCTTCAATAGCAGTTGTTACTCTATCTTAAACTCAATTCAAACATGTATTGTGGTTCTTTTGGGTCTAAATCCATACTACTGCACTTTGTTTTTTGTGATACTATTTTTTGTCTGTCAAATTGTTATCTGTGGATAAAGGACACTTTTTTGAGGATGCCATTGTTCTCATTTCAGGGAAGACAGATGTTTAAAAGATGAGTAAAAGAAGTCATCTACGTCCATTGTGTACAGTCCTGAGCTCCCGTCCCAGGTGCCTCAACCCCTATTCACACCTTTCTTCAGGTGACCGCAATAGGTCACTTGATAAAATGTACAAAATTGGTTTCACCCAAAACCACTGATTGTGGTGACCCATGCTTTCTTTCACATCTTGGCAAAGGTGATTATGCACATGAACAAATCACAACCACCTCCAGGGGACAAACCTCACTGGGGTTTAAATACCTAGTTCTTTCCATCTTCTGGTTGAGAACTAAAGAAGCCTTTTGGATAAGAGGTGAAATGTCTTCAAGAAACTTAAAGACCAGATGCCCTTTTTCAAGCTCCAGAGACTACTATGACCTAGATTAATGAGAACCTACACAGACAGAGTTGAATATGTTGAGATTTTCACTGGGAGTGGCCAACATGGACAGGATAAGAAATGAGTATATCAGAGGGACAGCTCAGGTTGAGATGGATTGGATGTGTGCAGTGAAGAGACATATTGGACAAATGTTGAAGATGGAGCTGTCAGGCAAGCAGAAACAAGAAAAACCTCAGAGGAGGTTCATGGATGTAGTGAAGGAGGGCATGCAGAGGGTTGGTGTATTAGAAGAGGACAATAGGAATAGAGTGGGATAGAGGCAGACAATTCATAAAGAGCAACCAAAAGTCAAGAATAAGATTAAATTACTGTGTTAAAGAAAAATAATCCAATGTGATTACAGTTATGTTACTTTGAAATATCTTAAACCAACACTGAATACTTGCAATGTGAAATTTATCAGTAATCAGGCATCCCATGTAGTACTGCTCTTTTTATATTTACCCCCATGGCCACAATTGCACTTGATTTGAACAAGTGACTTATCCAATAATCATGGCATCTGATCACTGGTCCTCTATATTTTTCTGTTCTTCTTGCTAAATTATGAACTGCAGTTGGCAATAAATCTTATGTGGTTTTAAAAGTTAAACAAAGAAATAAAAGATACAACAACAACTTGCCAAATTAATATGCTTTTTTTTTCTGTAGAAACAATACATCTATGTGTGTTATGATTGTGCGTGTCATTTGGCTAGTGTCTGTAAAGTGATCAAGCGAATAACCCTGCTGTCTGAGAGATGATCCTTGCTACACAGGACAGCTTTCCAAGTATGTTTCCTGTAGCTCAGTAGGTAGAGCAGGTCACCTACTGATCGGAAGGTCAGTGGTTCAATTCCTGGCTACTGCAGGCTGCATGCCAATGTATCCTTGGGCAAGATACTTAACCCCAAGTTGCTCTCCGACCGTTCCGTCGGAGTATGAATGTGAGTGAATGTTAGATAATTAAAGCACTTAGCTTAATTAATTAATCATGGAAGTGCTTGTATGAATGGGTGTGCATGGGTAAATGTAAAACGTGTTGTGTAAGCGCTTTGAGTGCTCATATCTGAGTAGAAAAGCACTATATAAGAACTAGTCCATATTGTACATGTGTGCAATCGAGTGAAGTTCACTTAAGTGAGACTACAGTAAAGATTAGCCATTTTCACTTATGAAACCTAGAGGATGCCAGGAGAATTACATTGCAATTGTCCTTTCCCATTTGCTGTGCACAACAGGAAAATGTTCTGTTTTGGAAACACTGGTTCAGGCAAGGGTGCTGACTAGAATGGACTGAAATCTATAAAGTGCTTTTCTGGCTTTAAAAACCACTCAAATCACTTTGGACCGCATCTCTTTGCTCATACAGGGTAACCAGGACACACCAGCACCCCCGGACCCATCCATGGCCCAGGCTTACTCATCAGTCCAGTTTGCTCCCCCACCCCAGACCAGCATTCCAGCTGACTTCACAGCATCACACACCCTTCCACATCAACATTCTCACCCACATCCACACCAGCACCCAGCAGCACCACAGGATTACACTGGGGTCCAGGCGCCCGTCAGTGAGCATCCACTCAACATGTACCAGTCCTCACAGAACCACAGTGAGCAAAGTGGGTCTGACTCCAGCGGTCAGACAGTAACCAGCACAGCTACAGTAAGTGTTTGTGGAAGAAGGTGGTGTTTACCTGTTTCTTTACTATACTTTCAATTAATTTCACTTCAGTTTTATTCATATAGCACCAACACTGTATCAGTGTCTCATTCCAGAAAACAAACAAACAAAAAAAAGAAATAAAACAAACCATGTGATCAGTTTCATACAGTAACTATTTTCTTTCTACTGAACTATAGCCACCAACCACTTAAGCAAAGGGGGCCCAATTAGTGTCCACACTGTCACAACCAGAAGTCTTGTCATGGAACCAGATTAGTCAAAGTTCACCGAGTATTCTGTTTCTCCTCCTTCTAGTCTTTATTGTGAGTTAGGTCATCTATGGCTACGTTCACACTGCAGCCTGAAGTGACCCAAATCCAATTTTTTCACCATCATGCAACCTGTATTAGATCTTTTCATGCCAGTCTGAACAACACAGATCGGATTTTCAAATGCGACCTGAGTGTGTACGACCATATTTGGAAATTGGAACGACCATGCAAAAAAAAAATGGAATTTCACAAAAAAATTGGGTCACTTCAGGCTGCAGTGTGAACGTAGCCTATGTGTAAGCACACACCACATCTATAGGCAGGTTTGATGAGCAAGTCTTTCAAAATATCAGAGAAGTTAGAGAAAATTTCCTCTTACAAAGTTAATGATCAGAGATGGTCAGTATTACACACTTCACATCATCAGTTTAATTTCCAAACATGTATCACCAGAATAGGATGCATGGCATGACAATGACGCCACACCACAAGCAAATTGGAAAGACTGCTTTCAAACAGACCCTGCTGGGTTTCAGTTGACAGTTCACACAATGATACCCCCCAAAAAAAATAACTAGTTACTAAGCAACTATTCAAATTGTACTTTCAAGTCAAAGTTAATGTTGGTGTAGTCCATACATCTTTGAGTCCTGATAACCTTAGTATCTCTCTGAAAATTTAAACTGAAAGAAAAAAAAAAAACTCTTCTCTCTTTTTTGTTGCATAAAATTGATTTCTGCTGATAGCTGTTTTGTTCAATGATAATAATTATAAAGGGTATGTTCCTTAAATTGAAATTGTCAGCAACAGTAGCTGCTGCTGTTTGTTTATTTATTAATACTTGTAAGTTATTCACTTAAGGTATTCAAGGCAAGATCTGTCTGAAATGCAGTATTTTTCACATTGTATTGTTTTGATGCAATTATAAACCCGTGCATATATAATTATGCCAAGTTCACCAATTACAAGACAGGTTGGTCTGTCAGTGTAAATACAGGTGATAAGCTTACCTCAGTCCCTACTGTCTCAAACAGGAAAACACCTGTGCATAATGCATGTCTGACCTGTTCAGCTTAACTCATCTGCCTTAGAGAAATCAAACAGCAAGAAAGTTAGTAATATATTACACACAAATGTTTTTACCAGAATGAATTAAAGCTCATTCAATCATGAAAATAAAAATTCTATCAAACTATGACAAGGTTAAGAGTCAAGTAACACAAGCAGTCAAAAGGGTGGGCTGGCAGTAAACAAACACTGCAGGTTACTGCAAAAGGATACTGGAAATATAAACATAGAAAAATGTATAACTGTCTGATTCCTACAGATCCACCACCTGATTCAATATCAACTGTACTTCCTACTTGACGTTGTACAGTTTTGCTCTAAAATCAGGAAGTTTTTCCTCCAGTTTAAAACGGGTGTGATTATCGCACTTATTATTCTGTGTTTTTATTTTAAAAAAGAAGCATAGAAAAACCAACCAAGTAAATAAGTCTAAAAATGGAACAGCAGAATAAATGTGTTAATGATCACGCAGAAAGACTTGCTGAGATGTGCTAAGAAGAACCTTAGCAGCCAAGCAAGCCAAGCAGCCATAATGCACTCAAGACTGTCTGCTTGGTCAGTACTGCAGCACATTTTTCTGCTCACTCAAATGAATCTGACTTTTGACAATTTGGAAAGTGGAGCCCAAAGGAAGAAGGGCCATAATGTAATTGATCACTTTCGAAGCAGTGAAGCCACAGATACTGTGACTGAGAGGTTCAGTTTACTGTGTTAAACAGTTACACTGTGGCAGCAACATAAGGGCTGTTTTATACTGGTTACAATTTGAAAAATGATGTTTGCAGAATTAAATAGCAGTTATCTTTTTACTGTGTAGCAGCAGAAGTACTGACAACTATAACTGGAATATAGTAATTCTGAAGAAATCTTAAAAACCAGAGGATTCTAAGGCAAGTTCGGAAGTCTCTGCACTCCTGTCCTACAATATCACGCACCTCATTATTATGATTAAACCACATTATTATGATTAAAGGGGGGGGGGGGGGGGGGTCTAAAATCTAAAAATCTGAGCACACATGATACCTAAGAGAAGGGTAAAAAAAATTGCTTTGCATAATCAATGCAGCTAACTTTATTTTCCAGAATGTCAACTGTGTATAAAACATGCTTATGCAACACAAAGTTTATGATGTGTGGCACAGATCAACTTCTATAGTGATTTTTTGATTAATTAATAAAAATATTATATTCATATGTTGAAGGCAAATATTTTATTTTGTACTCAATTTAAAGCTTTCATCATTAATTATCCAATTTAGTAGAATTAGATTTACATAAAATATAATTCAACTAATAATTTAAAACTTAAGTACAGTGAATTAGATCCAGCTGCAAAATTAAAGTGGTGTAACCTATAATGACTCAATAAATCTATAAAATTGAAAGTATAATTTAATGCAAAACATTTGTAATTTTACATCTGGAAAAATTCATTTTACACAATATGCATATTGCTACTTTTATATATTTAAGATAAAATGCTTCTTCCTCAACTTTAAAAGTTAACAACATTTGATTAAAGACAGTCCCAGCATGTGAGCTCTGAATTTTTGTGGCCTGGTTAATCAAGATGATTCATAACAAACAAGGATGCACATAATTTTCAATTTTTTTTTCTTTAGTCACGCTGCAATAGAAGTTTCTTCCTGTTAAAAGGGATTTTTTACTTCCCACAGTTGCCAAGTGCTTCATTCTAAACCCGGACAAGTTCAGAGTACTCAAAACTTATTTGGAAACCAATAACTTATTTATTTTTGTTAAGTAAGTTACAATGCAAAAATTATTAGCTATTCATACTTAAAAATTTCCCAACATGTTTTAATAATTTTAAGTGCACTGTACTTAAAACTATTTTTAAAAATCGGCATTATTTATCAGTTCACCTTCTTCTTGCTCACGTTAGTCCCGCTAAGTCGCAGGGTCCGCGTGTTTGCGTGCCCATCTCCACTTGGCGCAATCTAGAGTGACTTCGGGGGCAACGTCGACATGCTTCATATCTTCTTTGATCCGGTCGAGCCACCGCTTCTTTGGCCGTCCTCGGGGCCTCTTCCCGCACGGGCTGAGATGCATCGCGGTCTTGGCCACCGAGCTGTCATCGCTTCAGACAACATGTCCGTACCATCGAAGGCGTGCTTCGAAGGCCGTCACTGCTGAGGATGGATCCGAGGTACTTGAACTGCGTGTCTTCTTGAGGAGCACGCCGTTGACGCTGATGGTCCCGTTGGTCTGCTCGCCAAACTCCATGTACTCGGTCTTCGCTGTGTTCAGACGCATCCCATTCTCGCTCAGCCGTGCGTCCCACTGCTGCGCTTGGGCCTCCAGTTGTCCTCGGGCTTCGTCGGCTAAGTCCACGTCATCAGCGTACAGTAGCGTCCATGGGTGGGGGCGGTGGAGATCGGCGGTCGCTCTGTCCATACACAGGATGAACAGGAGTGGGGACAGGGCTGACCCCTGGTATACTCCCACCGTGATTGGGAATGGGGGTGAGATTCACGCTGGACATCGGACGGTGCTGCTGACGTCTCGGTAGAGCAGCTGGATCCACTGGACATAGGCCTCGGGCACTCCGTGGGAGCGCAGGGCATGCCAAACTAGGTCATGGAGCACTCGGTCAAAGGCTTTCTCCAGGTCCAGAAACGCCATGTGGATAGGCAGGTTCTTTTCCCGGTGGCGCTCGACGAGTAGCCTGGCCACGTGGATGGCGTCTGTTGTTCCATGGCCTTTGACGAAACCACATTGATTGGCTGTGGTATCGATGATCTTGGGAAGGCGGGCATCGATGACTTGTTCAAAGATCTTCATGGCAAAGGAGGCTGATGGGTCGATAATTGGAGCATTCCAGGACGTCGTCCTTCCCCTTCCAGATGGGCACCATGGTGCTGGTCAGCCAGGCCTTGGGGGCGACTCCATCTTCGATGATACGGTTGAAAAGGCTGGTGAAGAATACAGCACCCTGGCGTCCCATCAGCTTCCATGCCTCCGCGGGAATGTTGTCAGGTCCTGGCGCTTTACCATTTTTCGTCTTCTTCGTGGCAGCTTCATCTTCGGCGGTGCTGATCAGCGGGACGGGACCAGGGACGGGATTGGCAAAAATGATTGAAGGGTGGGGAAATTCCTCATTGGAGATCTTGGCAAAGTAGGTGTTCCAACGCTGCAGGATTTTGCGTGGCTCCCGGAGTGTTCGATGTTGCATTATTTATCAGTTCACCATACATATAATATTGATGAAGAATTACTTATTTTAAAAGAACTCTATCGACTCAAAAAATATAAACATAGACATAACTTATTAACTTATTATAACTTATTAACCCTTTCTCACAATAGGATTCAGCTGTGTATGTTGGTCAAGGGTCAGTGAACTTACAAAACAAATTTTGTGTTCCAATAATTAGTGCTAAAGGTATTTAAGTCAATAAAATGACAAGGGGTGCCCAAAACTTATGCACCTGCCTAATTTTGTTTAAATAATTATTGCACACTTTCTGTAAATCCTATAAACTTCATTTCACTTCTCAAATATCACTGTGTTCATCTGCTATATGATATATTTAACTGAAATTGCTGATCCAAACAACCAATGATTTATAAAGGAAAATCATGAAAATTATCGGGGTGCCCAAACTTTTGCATACCACTGTACATCAGCCCACATGGGGATATCACTTTCACAAGATCATTTTCCACCAGAATGGCAGGCCTTGCAGGACTGATGTGAACTGGATTTCACCTGAAAAATGCATAAAGGAGTGGGTCCAACTGTATATTTGCCTTGAAGACAGATATTACATAGGCAATTACACAACGTGTAGCTACAGCTCATAAGCAGATAAAGTATCTATTAGGGATGTGTGCGACTACTCAACTAATCATTGCTATTGTCACTAGTCTGTACCAGATGTATTAGTCGGTTAACCTAATTGTTAAGATTTTAAGTGATACTCAGTGCCTAAACTGTTTTTTCTAAATGTTATGCAGTGATCTGCCACCAGACAGAGCTGCAGCTGCAATGATGATGCTGTAGCAGGCAAGGTTGGACCCAATATGTAGGACTCACAGCAGGACTGAATATAAAAAGCAGTCAATTGAAGGAGAAAACAGTGGAAATTGAATGCAACAAACTGGGACTGGACAGGTGCCAGAGCTAAAACAAACTGGGAAGCAGGGTGACAACAGGCAAGGAAACACTGATGAAGATGCAACAAGGAACAGATGCAGACTGAGAACTTAAATACAAACACAGGATAATGAGAGGATTGGGAACAGGTGAAGACACAGGACGAGACCAGGAAGTAAACTAAATACAAGACAGATGAAACATGCAGACACGGGACAGATACGCAGACTAGTCACAACACTGGGAATAAAACTCAATACAAAAAACACATGAGGCAAGGGACATGACAAATGGACAAGACAGACACTAGAACAGAGATGCAGGGGAAACACTAACAAAGGGAACCAGGAAATCAAAATGTTAAACTAACAACAAGACAGGAAACTACGATGAATAAACTAAACCAAAACACACTGGGAACATAAAGGAGAACTCAATGAAAACAGAACCTAAAAGAACTAAATAAACACTGGGCACACGGCCCAGGACCATGACAGCATCCCTGACATCATTACAGAAAAATGCATGAAAAATGCTGTTGATCTTGGCCTGATATAGGTCTAGTATTGTTAGATATTTTTGAAGTTTTACAACGTAACCTGAAGCACACCTTTACTGACATAGTTGGATCCAGGAGGGGGAAAAAAGTCACAGCATTTTATGTTTCTGTCGGCCGGCACCGCATTTAAAACACTGGGACAAAACCAGAAGGTAATTATAACTCCCCCTGAAAAGTCATAGCACCCCCGTAGCACCCCAAGAAAATAACTTGTGTCGTGTTGTGTTGAGAACTGAAAGAACAAATGATCCTTCATAGCACCCTCAGTAAAATGCTTAGCCCCCCCGAGCACCTGCAGAAAAATATTTCTGGAGCTGCCACTGACTGTAGTATTATTATTGAATTGCAAAGGAAGTCTATTACACAGAGGGGAGCTGGACAACATGGGGAAAGAGGAACAAAAAGGTTGAGTGTATGTTTTACCTGTGAGTTCGATCAAAAGGGCTGGCCATTTTTGCAGGAAGTCTTTCACCGATGGATCTGCCTGAATGATCTGGCAATCAAGGATGTAGGGATGAGTTTACTATTGGGGGGGGACACATATCAAAAACCTGACAGATCCGTAAATATTCTGAGCAAAGCATAAAAAAAAAAAAAATGCTATTTGATCTTTTACTTTCTTCTTTTTCAAATGTTTCTTGCAAAAATAGTTGTCAGTTATAATCATCAAAATTAAAAGAAACATTTGAAATATATCAGTCTGTGTGCAATGAATGAATATACAAGTTTCACATTTTCAATGGAATTGCTGAAATAAATCATGACCAGCACCTGTACACACACACAGCAAATGGACTTGTTCTTATATAGTGTTTTTTCTACCCTGACTGAGCACTCAAAGTGCTTATACAACATGTTTGCATTCACCCATTCACTTCCATATGTAACTAAGCTAGGTGCTTATTGTCTAACATTCACACATTCATACTTCAACATTTGTGTCAGAGAGCAACTTGGGGTGCAGTATCTGCCCGGAGGTGTTTCCACTCCCCTGATTATCCCCTTGTGTATTTATTATCTGCGTTACCCCTTGGTCCTTGTCGCGTTTTAAGTTTTGTTCGTTGTTCTTTTCACTGTGTGCCTTAGTTTCAGGTCTATGCTTCGTGTTCACATTTATAGCTCAGATTTATGGTTATGACTGAGTCCTGTGTTGGGGTCCTCTGCCTTGCTTGCCATTGCACCAAACCTGACAGTACAACGCGAACAGGAAATGGGCCCCGTAGACCATAACCTACAGGAGCGACAAGAAGTCATGGATTATTACCTCATGAAAAAGTGAGTTGGGAAGCTCTGGCTCACCCCAAATGCCTGTCACAGTTTGAGGGTACTCGCCTGGCCATGGGTGGGCCGGCCAGTGGAGGAAATCCCAGCAACACTGTTTCTCCACCTCGAGCCTAGCCTGACCACTGCAGCTGACCGCTTAAATTCTTGTCATGACTTGGCTCTGACATTTATCAGTCAGATTCCCATCTTTCATTAATTGCCTTTAAGAAGTTGCCACACAATCGACTTTTAAAAACTATTCAAACATATTTATCACAGCACATTTCAAATGCAGCTTCAGATGTCAACCATTATGATGTATTGCAATCAGTGTTGTACACAGTTCTCAAAACTTAATGACTTTCTGTTTGGTCTACTTGTGTTTGAGTAGCCCTGCACCTGGCATTAATGCTCCAGTGAATGCTTTTGGCTCAGTGTTGTTTTGCCTGATTCTTATCAGATGCTAAAGTAAAGCCTCTACATTGTTTTATTTTATTGCCTTTTATTGCATTCCAACTACCAAGGAGCTCTGCACAGACTGGAGTTGGTGTTGGTCTGTACAGATGCAGCCACCTAAAGTAGCCGCATCCAGCCAGACGTCCGCCAGCTGAAGTCCAGCCCCAGCTGGCCGACGTCTGGCTGGCGTCGGGCTGGAAGTCCCCCTCCTTCTCCTGGGCGTATCTACTTTCCAGCATGAACACACCCCTTTCCCTCAATTGTAGACTGTCACCAAAAGGTGGCGCCTTCTTAACAAAAACGTTGAGTTCTTTGATTCACAAATGTTATGTTAACATTTCTTGGTGAAGTACAGTAGCAAGTTTAGAAATCCTAAAATAGATGCATAAAAGTATAAAAAAAGTATGACCTTTCACACATTTCCATTGCAAATCACCAAAAGATTATTTTGTTTCACTTAATCTTTTAGCTAAATATGTAAATAAATACAGTACAGTAGGTTAAAAAAGAAGCGATCCTGCGCTGAGCAATCCACGCTGTCTCCCTTTTCAATCAAATGTTTTGGGCTGCACTTTCATTTCTTACTGTGATACAAAAAGTTCACTGTCTGTGTTACGGTGCTTATGACGGGTTCTGTCTTCAGGACTGTCCCGCTGTGATGCAGTGATGCACTGTCAGCGCACCTGTGCATGTCTCCCTCTGCATCATTAATGATAGCTAAAGGAAATCATCTCACGGCCAGCATAAATTTAGATCGCGGATGTGGCCGCGGGCCTTCAGTGTGACACGTGGAGTATTGTAGAAGGAGGTAACATTAGGATAATACAGGGACTTTGAGGTGATGGAGGTAACGTTAGCTCTGTTATATGAGAATGATGAGCAATGTATGTATAGATTTTTATACATTTTTTGTATATTTTATACATTGTTTATTTTCTGTATATTTCTTGATTATATTAGATTATAATATTTTTATTTGTATTTTAGAGAGTTTGATTTCTGTTGCATGGCACTGAACAGGAGTGGCCCTCCAATCTCATTGTACATCCTGTATAATGACAATAAAGGCATTCTATTCTATTCTATTCAATGGCGATGTATTAGTATCAGTATTATTGGTATTTGCATACGTCCAAAATATGGAAGCCACAGAACCGTAATCTGATAAAATAGCAAACAGTCAAGGCCGAGAAGTTGTGGATGAGCAACAAGTGTCCCTTTTAGGTGCACAGTAGTTTGAATTATTAGCCTCTATGCTGACTAAACATATTTTTATAAGCACTCAAAAAGTCAAACAACAGATTTAACAACTTCTAAATGAGACGCACAAGCTTTGCAATTAAATCATTATTACTAAAGTGAGTGTCTCGGCCAGAATTCCAGGGCCGATTTTTTGTCCCGGTCCAGCCCTGGTGATACCCATTCATAATCCAGTGTTGGATTATTCTATATGATGTGGGCACAGCTCAACTCTTTGGGGAAGACATGTTGCGGGACTTGCATAATAATTTCATCATGAAAGATAATATGTTGATTAGAACCCATTTAGCATACAATTTTAAGAGACATATACAGTATGGAAAAAATGCCAAAGACAGGACCGTTGTGTTGTATTTTTGCAGTTTTACTTCACACTCATCTTTGTCATCAAGGGGGTGGGACGAGAGAGAAAAAACACATTTTATGGGAAAAAGATTCAACAAGAGCTGTTCTTCATAATACACAGAGAACACGTGAAAACATAGTTGGTGCTGAAAGTTTTTAATTTTTATTGTTGAAAACAAACAAAACCTTAAAAAATCCCAGACGCTGTCTTGCTGGGTCCAGCTTTTGGGGAACTCCTGAGTCTCTCATTTATCCTCCTTCTATGTTGTGCCATTGTTGCCCTGACAGGTCCGGAAATCTCTGCTGTACACAACAGACAACCTTCTCCTTGACCTGCCATGGCAACTCATCCTTCCCGTTTGTTCCGCTCCAGTTGACCCTCTTTGCCCAGCTCTGATATGTTTTCAAATGGCGTTATAGCCATGAAAACATTAGCGGCATAATTTTCAGGGCGATATTCACCGCGCAGAAAGCAGTCTTATAAAACTCCTCGTCGCGCTCGGCGGTCAGAGCCCTCCGCTGGGGAGTTGTGTGGCCGGTGTAGGCGGTGTTGGACCAATGGTGGGATGCTCCCCGGGCCCTCCCTGGGTGGCACTGGGGTTCTCTCTTGAGACGGTGGGGAAGCGATGGGAAGGTAAAGCCATCGTGCTGGCGTAATGGACCCGGTGTTCGTTGAGGACGGGATGGTAGGTTCGTCCTCTCTGGCTGGTGTTGTGTTTACTGATGAAGGTGGAGAGGGGACTGAGAGAGTACGCCGGCGGTCCCCTATAGACTGTGGTGTCGAAAGGGCCTCTTCTCTCTGCACAGGAGAGCCTGCATTTGAAAAAAGCTGACGCCTGATACTCTCGGGCGGATGTGTTTCCAAAGCGGTCAGTCTTTCCATAACGCTGTCCAAAGTAGCCCTTAACGTGGCACATCCTTCGCACTCCACCGGCGGTGCAGGCGCAGGCCCGTTAGAGTGTTCAAGCTGTGCCTCAATGGCACCCAGTCGTTTTCTTAAGCTGGAAAGTTCATGGACATACTGCTGTTTCCAGGTGCTGACTGGGCCCACTCCTGTCTCAACGCAAATGGTGGAAGCCTGTGGAAAAAAATAAAATCAGTGTTACTTATGTGTCACGCAAAAGCATCTTGACCTATTTAAAAACACGTCACACTGCATAAAATATAGAACAGCAAAACTTACTGCTTTCTTCTTCACCAAGCGAACAGTCTTCTTTGGCAGCACTGTTGATGTTTTTTTCCGTTTTATCTGTGGAGACGGCATCTTGCCCTGGGCAAAATCATGGTAGCATTTTAGGCAACGTACTGTCATAACGATAAACATCATACTGTGTTACTGTCTCCTTACCTTTGGTGCAGGCCGTTTTGGTCCGTGTTTGTAAAAAGCCGGAGCCTCCATCCTCCAAATGAATCCGTGGCACAAATGCAGAAAAGTGGCGTTTCACAGACCTTCAGCTCTATTTATCTTCTGCATACTGAACTGTAGGTGTGATTGTTGCTCATTGGTCAGACTACCTGTAGGAGCAGTTAGCCAATCACAAAATTCCGTTAAGGTATGACAGTATACATGCAGTACAGTTCATTGTGTCAGCCTTGTACTGTTCAACTACCATTGCAAGATTGAAGCAGAGATGACTAAAATCAGCAAGGAGAACTCTCGACAGATCCGGCTCATGAAGTCAAATGGAAAATCAGCAGTGGAGATTCAAAAGCATTTTGCAAGCCTGGGCATCAAAGTGTCACTGCGCTGTGTTCGCTACCACTACAGGGAAAGGAAACGTCGACCTGCAAAGCCAAGTAAACTGCAAAAGTAAGCCATTACATTATAATGCTCCAGATTTTGTTAGCAAGTTTAGTAGCTATTCTATAGCACCATATTAAAAATGGCCTTCTGATGTTCCGATGTCTAATGCTTTATAATTATTCTTCTTATTATTGTACTTCCACAGTGATGTTATGCTTGCTATTGATAACATGACAAAGGCCAATGATGAGATGACCGCCAACGTGTTACAAAAGCACCTCCTGAGAAATATGGGGACATCGTTGAGTCTGACAAGCATTCGTCGTGCCAGAAGACATCTTGGGTGGAGATATGGAAAGACCCGATTCTTCCCAATGATAAAGGAGCGTAATAAGGAGGCAAGGCTTCAGCAGGCTCTTCAGTGGATAGAGTCGGGAGAAATATGGCATGACGTGCTTTTCACTGACGAAACAACCGTGGCTCTACAGCACTACGCGCGGTGCAGTTTTCAAAGGAAAAACCACTTTGTTCCCAAATCAAAGCCAAAACATCCACTTAAGCTTCATGTGTGGGGAATGATTTCCAGACATGGCGCAGGTCCCATGGTCATATTTGAGGGAATAATGGACAGACAGTATTTTGAAGAGACAATAATTAAAGAAGCCTCTGCCCCATATGTAAGGAAACACTTTGGCCAGAATCACCGTTTCTTCCAGGACAATGACCCAAAGCACACTGCCGCTTCAGCATGCATAGCATCGGAGGGAATCAACTGGGTGAAAACTCCGGCTGAATCGCCCGATTTAAATCCCATCGAGCTTGTTTGGCACTCCATGAAAGACTTCATACGTAAAGAAGCAAAGCCTGGAACAAAACAGGAACTTATTGAAGCAATACAACTATTTTGGACCACGCGGGTTACTCCGGACTTCTGTAACCGAATTATTACTGGCTTGCACAACGTTCTGCGGCTTATAGTTAAGAAGAAGGGGGGGCAGAGTGGAAAATAAAACCGTTTGATAAGTGACATACACATATTTTGCTGAAACATACTGATTATAAGGGGTGTCAGAATGTATTGGTGCCACTTTGAAAAATGTTTGTGTATTGGTATATTGTTTGCATGTACAAACATTTTCATGTAAAATAAAAACCATGTTACCGTGACAACGTGCGTTTTGGTCATGATAATCTTCACTCAAAGTCAAAACAAGCACAATTTACACTACCCAACATTTTGAAATTGATTGTGTAGTGTGAAACACAGCAAAACCAAAAGGCATGATGAAGCAAATGCACTCCTAACCCTGATCTTAATTGTAATGAAACTTTTGCAGCATTAAACGATGCAGCGCTCACAGCCTGTCCGAGGTCCCGGGCTGAACTTCAAGCTCAGCCCGTCCCTCGAGACAAGACTCACTGCGCCACTATAATGACCGCTTTAATCTCATCTTTCAATTGTTTTTTAATGGACAGTTCCACTTACAATTACAACACAGCCTAGCAATCAACAGGCGTAATGTATTGATGCTTAATCCCAGCGCTCTCTGTCACCCTTGGCCTTTTGTACCGGGGCCACGCCAGGGCGTCTGCTCCCGGTCAGTGTGAAATCCGATTAGCATGATAGGCCTTAGTAAACGCTGCTTCCAGGTGTGCCTTAGCATAATTGCGTAGTAAAAATGAGCCATTTGGCGAAGGCTAATTTTTTCTTGGTATCTGCACATCCAGTCGTCTGGCATGCAGGACACATGCAGGCTACTGAGGCTTCTGTGACAACCACCATAGCAACAGCTTTTTAAGGCCGTTTTAAAAACATCCTCAGTGTTCATAACGCACAAAAATATATGATTTGGAACAAAAATATATGATTTGAAACAATTACAGCTGCGGCGGTATCTTTAAACGTTGTTTACATAGACGATCATGAATGATACGATGTAGCTAGCAGTGAATGAGGTGACGTCATTGCTTGCGCGGTTCACAGTCTGTTCAGTCTGTTGAGATTTCACAGCCGTCACCTGAATATTTCTCCAATTAACATGTGTTTACGTCCTCAGGACCATCTCAGGTCCACCATTACAATTTCAGCCTACAAAATGATTTCAATATGAACACACACTCTAACATCAGTGCGCTATATGAAGTCCAAACCTGAAAATAAATATTATGTTTGTAAACATTCGTGTCTCTGAAATAAGTACAGCTGTTCATGTTTGTCATTACAATTTATTTGTTTAGATAATTGTGAACTTCACATTGTGTATCTACTCAGAGTCTCAGCAACCTTCAGTCACACTGTAAGACATTTCAAGTCAGTTAAACTTGCAAATGAAAGTCCACCTGCTGCCTTAAAATCGCATGTCAACTCAACTAGCAGTTTTTCATTGTTTCAACTCAGAAATGAAAGTTAAAAAAGTTGATTGTACTACACTGTTGTTGTTGTCTTAATGTAGTTCTTAAAGTTGTCAAAGTTCATTTAACTTTTTATCATTTGCTGTCTCAACTTGATACTTTGAGTTAAATCAAAAAATCATTACACATTATTGGTGCAAGAAAACTATTTATCAGTTGTTGTTTCAACTTAATACTGTAAGTTAAAACAATAAAATATTAAACATCATCAATACATTATACTTTCTTTAGCTAGTTGAACAAACACACATTTCTGCATGCTTGTAACTCACTGTTTTGCGTTCAAATAACTTACTATATGAAATACAACTCTCCCTTTCAAGTTAAAAGAATTTAAATTTCAAATTTGTTTCAACTCTCATTATATATGACAGAACACACCGAATGCTTGCATTTATCCGAAATTACAACGTTTATTAATAAAAAAAATCTTCATAAACTTTAACACCATGCTTTCACAACCAAACAGCAAACCACATGGGAGGGGGATGGAGAAAGTGGGGTTGTAAAAAGAGAAGATGGGGTTGTGGGAACAGAGAGCGAGCAAGGGAGAGAAGAAGAAGGTTGTAGACACAGAGAAGGTGAGGTAAAGTTGTAGGTAGGTTCATAAAACCTTATGAACAAAGAACAAAAATGCCCAACATTGTAAACAATCAAAAAACATTTGTGATATTTAAACACAAGTTAAATTTTTACAAGCGATATCTAAGCAGTTTATTTCTTAGTTGTGCATTGGTCTGGTTTAATGTTCATGATGACCTTCTGCAGGAACTCAAAGGAGTACCTCATATTTTGTGGTTACTCAAGGTTAAGGCAGTAGATGGTGCCCAGTAACATGGCAAAGCCAGTGGGCACATCTCTGATGTCATGTAGGATGATCTTTTGCTCTGCTACCACAGCCACATTGAAGACCTCTAAAGGGAATGCATCCTGCAGAGGGCCTTTGTGTCCAATCAGCAGTCCAACTTCCATCCCGCTCATTATCACGTCGAGAGTTTCGCCATGAGCCTAAAAACAAAGACAGACGCATCTTTACTTCTCCAAATTTAAAACATCACTGACATAATAAATAAAGACTATATCTGTCTTTGAAGTGAGTGAGTGTGTCAGTCAGTGAGTGTTGTAACTAATGGAACTAAAACGCTGTGTATCAACCAATAGTAAATAAAATGATTCCTGCAAGTGTAATCTGTATTAAACTTGACTAAAAAAACTCTAACTCGAAACTAATAGTGTGTTGGGGTGATGGCCAAACTGCTTGGGAGACCACCATAATGATCCAGAATTCAAAGTCAGACAAGATTCCTCAGGAAGGATCTTTAGACTCTCCTTGATGTAAATGTTTGCTGATGCTAACTTTTAATCACATTAGCTATTAAATAAATTAAGATTTCATTAGGACATTAGAAAAGAGTATCATAGCATGATTGACTAGTGGGTTAAATTTTTTCTATTGATTGCGTGTTACATAATAGATGTAAGTTATTTAAGTCAATTTGCATGTCCCTGAGTTTTAACCATGGAAGAGTAGTACAGAATATGTAAATATAGGGGCTTACATTACACATCCTGATTACGCTGGAGGAATCTTCTGAAAAGTAGCATGGGAGACCAAGAAGGGCAGCTGTTCTTTGGTTTTGGTTTGTGTCCTGTCAAAAAAGGAAATGGTACATGAGTGCCTCTGCACAGTCACAGACAGACACAAACCTTCCAAATCACAGACAAGCAGCCCAGTCTCATCATTTGGAAACTAAAATGTCTCTACTGTACACTACACTGTGATCAATATATTAAAAATAATGAATGAAAAGATAACATTCACATAAAGCGGTTTGAAAGTAAAATTAATAGGTACTTTCTAATAATATTTTTAACATACAATATAGATTTTGTTCAATTTTTGATTGTGGCAGTGAAAACACATGTTGCTGTGTGAGTGTGACTGCAGCCTGTGCACTGAGACCATGAAGCCCACTTCTCTGAAGCAGCTTCTTCTTCTTCTTGGCATCAAAACAGAGGTGAGAGAAATCTACCAAAAGGAGAAAGAAGAGCATCTGAGGTGAAACCACTCAGGACAAATAATTAAATTATATATAGTATTTCAATACAGCCTCTCAGGTAACTTGTGTGGTTCAACTGTTGATTTCAGCTCACTGCTGAAAATCAGCGATATCAGCGCTCTCTTACACCACATTAATCGAATTTCAAGTGCTTACTGAACTCACTGTCTTAATAATATCACTATATAAACGCTGTCCATTGAAATCCTCTTACCTTAACACTGCAGCATCCCCCGGAAGTCTGTAGTCCTTCATCCCTCTGTCAGCGATCCTCCGTTAGAACGATAACTACCTTCTCGACTGACTACGAGGTGCAGACGGCCCTTGCTGGCCCATATCTACGGGCCTGAAAACCGCTAATAAAGTCAATAATGACCTGATAACATCCGAAGCGGGTGAACAGGCAGTCATGCAATTTACCTGGACAGCAACGGGAATACGCGTGACCATGGTCACGGCCGATGGGGGTCATGGGTACTGTAGTTCATTTATTTATTCATCGTTAGTTCATGGATTTAACACAGAGGAAAAACGGCTTCAGACCACGGAACTCACAGAAAAATTGGACACGGAATATAGCGCTAACCGTAAACACGTAAATATAAATTTAGACCTGAAAAAGCCCCACAAATGGCCTCGTTACAACCATAAGCAGCGCCCCACATTAAATGAAACAAGGAGAAATTCATGTCAAAAGGAAAAGTGGCGGTTAAGGATCGCAAGTAAAGGCATAATTCAGCGTCTGAGTTTCCAGTTCAAAAGAAAAGGGGGGAAAAGTGGGGGACATGGGCAAAAAAAATAAAAAAAATTCAGCTTATACTGCAGCTTAGAAGTCGTGCTCAGACGCACGAACATTATCCCACTGCATTTCAGGCAGGTTATAAGTCGTGCTGAGTAACACGAAAAAAAGAGGGAATTCGTGTTCATGAGCACGAATCAATAGATTAAATTTCCTCACTATTGCACGAACTGCCGTGAGACCGGGTTTCCTTGGTACAGTATACAGCGGGCTGTAAATGAATGCACTTCCACTATTACTGCTCCTCCTGGTGGATAAACAAGACATTACCACCATTTTCCCCAAATACTGCTTAGGGGCGTTCCCACCAGTGGCCGGAATGCCTACGTCATTAGCGGGGGATTGCGTTTAGGCCAAGGTTCGGCCACGAATCGGCCAAGGACCGGCCAAGGTCGCGTCACGGATCGGCCGGAAACTTTCGGTGGCTACAACTGTACCCTCCTTTCCATACTCAATTCAATTTCATTTATATAGCACTAAATCCCAACAAACAGTTGGAATTGGCAAAGATGAAAAGGAAAAACTCACTTTTAACACGACAAAATCTGTGGCAGAACCAGGCTCAGGGAGGGGCAGTCATCTGCTGTGACCGTTTAGGGGAAAGGGGAGGGAGACAGGACAAAAAACAAGCTATGAAAGAGAGCCAGAGAATAACAATAACTAATGATTAAATCCAGAGTGGTGTATAAACAGAGAAACTGAAAAGAGGTGAGTGAAAAAGAAATACTCAGTGCATCATGGGACCCCCCTCCCCGGCAGCCTAGGCCTGTTGCAGTGTAACTAAGGGAGGGTTCGGGGTCACATGATCCAGCCCTAACTATCAGCTTGATAGAAAAAGGAAAGTTTTAATCTTACAAATAGAGAGGGTGTCACTTGGTATTGGCTCTCACTGCGGTATTGTATCACTTCCTGTTCCTGTTTCGGAGCACAGTGTTTTGCTGTCTGTTAGCTGTTATATCTGTATAACTCGATTTATCTGGATAATAACATATTTTAGTGTAATCTTCACCTACTTTAAATAGCATACTCTTTGCTGAATCACCTGTATTCACATTACTCACTTTATTTGTTTTTAGAAATTCGCTAGCTTAGCTCAGCTAGTAGCTTAGCCCTTAGCCAACTCACTACCAGCATGGCTTCTTCTCCTGTCTCTCCTGCACTTTCCTGCTCTGGGTGTCACATGTTTAGTTACTCCTCGGCCTCCTTTAGCAGTAACGGTACTTGTAATAAATGTAGTCTGTTTGTAGCTCTGGAGGCCAGGCTTTCTGAATTGGAGACTCGGCTCCGCACCCTGGAAAATCCTGCATCTAGCCAGGCCCCTGTAGCGGGTGCGGACCATGGTAGCTTAGCCGCCGTTAGCTCCCCCCCAGCAGATCCCGAGCAGCAGGGAAAACAGGCCGGCTGGGTGACGGTGAGGAGGAAGTGTAGTCCTAAGCAGAAGCCCCGGGTACACCACCAACCTGTTCACGTCTCTAACCGTTTTTCTCCACTCGGCGACACACCCGCCGAGGAACAAACTCTGGTTATTGGTGACTCTGTTTTGAGAAACGTGAAGCTAGAGACACCGGCGACCATAGTCAAATGTCTTCCAGGGGCCAGAGCAGGCGACATTCATGGAAATTTGAAACTGCTGGCTAAGGCTAATCGTAGATTTGGTAAGATCGTTATTCACGTCGGCAGTAATGACACCCGGTTACGCCAATCGGAGGTCACTAAAATTAACATTGACTCGGTGTGTAACTTTGCAAAAACAATGTCGGACTCTGTAGTTTTCTCTGGGCCCCTCCCCAATCAGACCAGGAGCGACATGTTTAGCCGCATGTTCTCCTTGAATCGCTGGCTGTCTGAGTGGTGTCCAAAAAACGACGTGGGCTTCATAGATAATTGGCAAAGTTTCTGGGGAAAACCTGGTCTGGTTAGGAGAGACGGCATCCATCCTACTTTGGATGGAGCAGCTCTCATTTCTAGAAATCTGGCCAAATTTATTAACCCTCCTAAAAACTGACTACCCAGGGTTGAGACCAGGAAGCAGAGTTGCAGTCTTACACGCCTTTCTGCAGCTTCTCTCCTCCTGCCATCCCCCCAAAACCCCAATCTTCAATTCCAGCTTATTAATTAATCAAAGACCCAGACAAAGTTTTCATTCTTTTGAAAGCCTGACTCTTAGTCTTGTCCATCCTAATTGGGAAAATCAAAAACCTGTTTTATTTGTTATTATCTATCGTCCACCTGGTCCTTATTCAGAGTTTCTGTCTGATTTCTCAGACTTTTTATCTGATTTAGTGCTCAGTTCAGATAAAATAATTATAGTGGGTGATTTTAACATCCATGTAGATGCTGAGAATGACAGCCTCAACACTGCATTTAATCTATTGTTAGATTCAATTGGCTTCTCTCAAAATGTAAAGGAGCCCACCCACCACTTTAATCATACTCTGGATCTTGTCCTAACATATGGCATAGAAACTGAAGACTTAACAGTATTCCCTGAAAGCCCCCTCCTGTCTGATCATTTCTTAGTAACATTTACATTTACTTTAATGGATTACACAGCAGTGGGGAATAAGTTTTATTACAGTAGAAGTCTTTCTGAAAGTGCTGTAACTAAGTTTAAGGATCTAATTCCTTCATTGTTATGCTCTTCAGTGCCAACACAGTGCAGAGCAGCTACCTAAACTCTGCTCCCAGTGAGGTCGATTATCTTGTCAATAGTTTTACATCCTCACTGCGTATAACTTTGGATACTGTGGCTCCTCTGAAAAGGAAAGCTTCAAATCAGCAGTGCCTGACTCCGTGGTATAATTCACAAACGCACAGCTTAAAGCAGATAACCCGAAAGCTGGAGAGGGAATGGCGTCTCACTAAATTAGAAGATGCTCATTTAGCCTGGAAAAAGAGTTTGTTGCTCTATAAAATAGCCCTCCGTAAAGCTAGGACATCTTACTATTCATCATTAATTGAAGAAAATAAGAACAACCCCAGGTTTCTTCAGAGTCAGAGCTCTGTAGAGCCGAGTATTCCTTTCGCGTTAACTAGTAGTGACTTCATGGATTTCTTTACAAATAAAATTTTAGACATTAGAGAAAAAATTATTCATAACCATCTCAAAGATTATTCTTCATGTTCGGCTGCTTTCAGCACTGCTGGTATTTGTTTAGACTCTTTTGCTCCGGTTCATCTTTCAGAGTTAACTTCAATAGTTACTTCCTCCAAGCCAGCAACATGTTTGTTAGATCCCATTCCTACTAGACTGTTCAAAGAAGTCTTTCCAATTATTGATGCTTCAATCTTAAAAATGATCAATCAGTCTTTATTAGTTGGCTATGTACCACAGGCCTTCAAGGTGGCTGTAATTAAACCTCTACTTAAAAAGCCATCACTTGACCCAGCTGTCTTAGCTAATTATAGGCCAATCTCCAACCTTCCTTTTCTCTCAAAGATTCTTGAAAGACTAGTTGTAAAACAGCTAACTGATCATCTGCAGAGGAACGGTTTATTTGAAGAGTTTCAGTCAGGTTTCAGAATTCATCACAGTACAGAAACAGCATTAGTGAAGGTTACAAATGATCTTCTTAGAGCCTCTGACAGTAGACTCATCTCTGTTCTTGTCCTGTTGGACCTCAGTGCAGCTTTTGATACTGTTGACCATAACATTTTATTACAGAGATTAGAGCTTGCTATAGGTATTAAAGGTACTGCACTGCAGTGGTTTGAATCATATTTATCTCATAGACTCCAATTTGTTCATGTAAATGGGGAGTCTTCTTCACACGCTAAGGTTAATTATGGAGTTCCACAGGGTGCTAGTACCAATTTTATTTACATTATACATGCTTCCCTTAGGCAGTATTATTACAAAGCACTACATCAATTTTCATTTTTATGCAGATGATACTCAGCTTTACCTCTCAATGAAGCCAGATAACACACATCAATTAGTTAAACTGCAGGAATGTCTTAAAGATATTAAGGCCTGGATGACCTCTAATTTCCTGCTTCTAAATTCAGATAAAACTGAAATTCTTGTTCTCGGCCCTACAAATCTTAGAAACATGGTGTCTAACCAGATACTTACTCTGGATGGCATTACTTTGGCCTCCAGTAACACTGTGAGAAATCTTGGAGTCATTTTTGACCAGGATATGTCCTTCAATGCACATATTAAACAAATATGCAGGACCGCTTTTTTGCATTTGCACAATATTTCTAAAATTAGAAACATCCTGTCTCAGAGTGATGCTGAAAAGCTAATTCATGCATTTATTACTTCTAGGGTGGACTATTGTAATTCATTATTATCAGGCTGTCCTAGAAGCTCCCTGAAAAGCCTTCAGCTGATCCAAAATGCTGCAGCTAGAGTACTGACAGGGACTAGAAAGAGAGAGCATATTTCTCCCATATTGGCTTCTCTTCATTGGCTCCCTGTTAAATCTAGAATAGAATTTAGAATAGAATAGAATGCCTTTATTGTCATTATACAGGATGTACAATGAGATTGGAGGGCCACTCCTGTTCAGTGCCATGTAACAGAAAATCAAACTCTCTAAAATAAAAATATTATGAAAATATTATAATCTAGTATGATCAATATAATCAAGAGATATACAGAAATAAACAATGTGTAAAATATACAAAAAATAGAATGTATAAAAATATATACATACATTGGTGCATCTGTACATTGTAAGAAAAGTAAATATGTGTATACATATAATAATGAAGATGATGAATATTGCACTTGGTGAATGAATATTGCACTAGTGAATGAATACTGGATATTACACAATATAGGAATGTCAGATATTGTTCAGTATGAATAATATAATATTGCACAGTTACAGTGGGTGAGTGTGTGAGTTCAGGGTGGTGATTGCTCTGGCGAAGAAACTGTTCTTGAGTCTGTTTGTTCTGGCTTTGATGCACCTGTAGCGCCTGCCAGAGGACAGCAGGTCAAACAGGTCAAAGCCAGGGTGTGAGCTGTCCTTGATGATGTTCCTGGCTCTGCTGATGCAGCGGGAGGTGTAGATGTCCATCAGGGAGGGGAGAGGGCAGCCAACGATTCTTTGTGCTGTCTTGACTACCCTCTGAAGCCTGACCCTGTCTGCCTCAGTGCAGCTGCCGTACCATACTGTGATACAGTACGTCAGCAGGCTCTCAATGGATGAGCAGTAGAAGGTCAGCAGCAGGTTTGAGTCCAAGTTGTTCTTCCTGAGGACCCTCAGGAAGTGAAGTCGCTGCTGAGCCTTCTTGATAACAGCTGTGATGTTATCTGACCAAGAGAGATCAGCAGAGATGAGGACACCGAGAAACCTGAAGGTGTGGACCCTCTCCACACGCTCGCCGTTGATGTAGAGGGGAGCTGGGTCAGTCCTGTGCTTCCTGAAGTCGATGATGATCTCTTTGGTTTTCATGGTGTTCAGTACCAGGTTGTTCTCTGAACACCAGGCTGTCAACTTCAAGACCTCCTCTCTGTAAGCTGCCTCATCTCCCTTCGAGATGAGTCCGACCACTGTGGTGTCGTCAGCAAATTTGACGATGAGGTTGTTATTGTGGGCCGGACTGCAGTCATGGGTGTAGAGGCAGTACAGGAGGGGGCTCAGCACATAGCCCTTTGGGGAGCCAGTGCTCAGTGTGCGGGTGGAGGAGAGATGGGGGCCAAGTCTCACAGTCTGGGGCCGATTGGTTAAGAAGTCCTTGATCCAGGAACATGTGAGAGGGGGGAGGCCCAGGGTGTGCAGTTTGGTGGTGAGAATGTCCGGGATGATTGTGTTGAACGCTGAGCTGTAATCCACAAAGAGCATGCGAGCATAGCTCTGCTGCTGCTCCAAGTGGCTCAACACAGAGTGGAGAGCTTCAGCGATGGCGTCCTCTGTGGATCTGTTTGCTCGATATGCAAACTGATGGGTGTCGAAAGTGGGGGGCAGGTGGTCTTTGATGTGCTGGAGAACCAGCCTCTCAAAGCACTTCATGATTACCGGTGTGAGGGCCACAGGGCGGTAATCATTTAGGCTGGTGACAGATGACCTTTTGGGCACGGGGATGATTGTGGCTGTTTTTAGGCAGGGGGGGATGACTGCTTGGGCCAGGGAGCGGTTGAAAATCTTGGTGAGAATCAGGGTGAGCTGGTGGGCACACGCTCTGATCACCTTGCCAGGTACTCCGTCTGGTCCGGTAGCCTTCCTGGGGTTCACTGCCAGGAGCACGCGCCGTACCTCATGCTCCTGGACAGTGAGTGGGGTGCAGCCTGGTGGGGGGGGCAGGACTGGAGCAGATGGGTGGTCCTGAGGCATCTCAAAGCGAGCAAAGAAACAGTTAAGTTCCTCTGCTAGTGACACACTCAGGTCTCCTGCAGTCACATCACAGCCTCTGAAGTTTGTGATGTTCTGAATGCCCTGCCACACCTCCCGTGTGTTATTGCTGGACAGATGGGACTCTATTCTCCTCCTGTAGTCCGTTTTGGCTTTTTTAATTCCTATTTTCAGGTCAGCTCGAGCAGCACTGTACAGAGCTCTGTCGCCTGACCTGAAGGCAGCATCACGGGTTTTGAGGAGTGAACGGACCTGGCTGTTCATCCAGGGTTTCTGGTTAGGGAAAACCCGGATGTTTTTGCTAACAGTCACATTTCCGATACAGAACTTAATGTAGTCCAGTACCGTCCCTGTGAATGTTTCTAGGTCCTCGTGTTCGAATAAGTCCCAGTCTGTGTATGCAAAGCAGTCCTGTAGGTCGGAGAGTGCGTTTTCAGGCCAGGTTGTAATGGTTTTTACAGTAGGCCTGGCTCTCCGTCTGAGGGGGGTGTATGCTGGGGTGAGCAGCAGGGAAAGATGGTCGGACTGGCCGAGGTGGGGGAGGGGTTTGGCTCTGTAAGCGTGCTTAATGTTGGAGTAAACATGGTCAAGAGTGTTCTCCCCTCTTGTGGAACATTTGACATGTTGGTGGAATTTCGGGAGTACAGTCTTTAAGTTGGCCTTGTTAAAGTCTCCCGCGATAATAAGAACACCGTCGGGGTGGACCCGCTGCTGTTCGTTAATGGCGTTCAGCAGGAGAGAGAGCGCCATGCTAACGTTAGCATCGGGAGCTATATACACAGCTGTGACGATCACTACTGTTAGCTCTCTGGGTAGAAAAAAGGGCCGACATCTTACAGACATGTACTCGAGGTCTGGGGAACAATGTTTGTCTATGATTGTTCCGTTGTTACACCAGTCCTCATGCACGTAAATACAGAGACCCCCTCCCCTGCTCTTACCGGAGTCCTTGGTCCGATCTCCGCGTAGCAGAGTGCGGCCTGCTAGCTGCACGCTAGCATCGGGAATGTGGGGGTTTAGCCAGGTCTCGGTGATAATCATTACACAGCAGTCACGAACATAGCGATTTACAGCCAGCTCTAACTCTAGGTTGTCCGTTTTATTTACCATGGACCTGGCGTTGGAGAGATACAGGCTCGGCAGAGGAGGCCTGTGTGGTTGGCATTTCAGCTTCAGCATAGAGCCGGACCTGCAGCCCCGCTTCTGCTTCCTCTCCCTCCGCCGTCGGCGGCGCCTTCCAGACCCGATAACAATCCACGGAGCCCCCGGCGGTCTCGCTATGTTGTCTGGGATGTTATGAGTGTAGTGAAAATCACTCGATACTGATATCTTGTGCCGGTAGCCAATGTCCACAAGATCCTGGCGTGTGTAGCAGTTGTTTGCAGAGACAAATGCACCAAAACTAACAAATATGAAATACAAAAAGTACAAAAAAGAGCACTGAAAGGAAGAGCCGTGAGCCGCTGCGTCTGTGCGCGCCGCCATCTTGACCGAGATGTTAAAATTCTTCTCCTCACATACAAGGTCTTGAATAATCAGGCACCATCTTATCTCAAAGACCTCATAGTACCATATCACCCCAATAGAGCACTTCGCTCTCAGACTGCTGGCTTACTTGTGGTTCCTAGGATACTTAAGAGTAGAATGGGAGGCAGAGCCTTCAGCTTTCAGGCCCCTCTCCTGTGGAACCAGCTTCCAGCTTGGATTCGGGAGACAGACACCCTCTCTATTTTTAAGATTAGGCTTAAAACTTTCCTTTATGATAAAGCTTATAGTTAGGGCTGGATCAGGTGACCCTGAACCATCCCTTAGTTATGCTGCTATAGGCCTAGTCTGCTGGGGGGTTCACATAATGCACTGTTTCTCATTCACCTTATTTACTTTGTTTATACTCCACTCTGCATTTAATCATTAATTGATATTAATCTCTGGCTCTCTTCCACAGCATGTCTTTCTCTCCCCTCAGCCCAACCGGTCAAGGCAGATGACTGCCCCTCCCTGAGCCTGGTTCTGCTGGAGGTTTCTTCCTGTTAAAAGGGAGTTTTTCCTTCCCACTGTCACCAAGTGCTGCTCATAGGGGGTCATTTTGACTGTTGGGTTTTCTCTGTATTATTGTAGGGTCTTTACCCACAATACAAAGCGCCTTGAGGCGACAGTTTGTTGTGATTTGGCGCTATATAAATAAAATTGAATTGAATTGAATTGAATTGTCTGTCTCCCAAATGCAAACTGGGAGCTGGTTTCACAAAAGAGGGGCCTGAAAGCTGAAGGCTCTGCCTCCCATTCTACTTTTATATCTAGGAACCACAAGTAAGCCAGCAGTAAGGGAGTGAACTGCTCTAATGGGGTGATATGGTACCATGAGGCCTTTAAGATGAGATGGGCTTAGATGGGCCTGAGTGTTTTGAAAATGCTCCACTCTGGAGCCCTTTTTCAGAAAGTATAATTTTCAGGGATTGGAAACGCTGTTCTCATGTTAACAGGAAGCCAAAACACATCAAAACTTTAATGTTTTTCACCTGAAACCATTCTTGTGCACTAAAGACATTGCTATAGTCCACCATGACACAGACTCATAGACTTGTCCCTGATGAATACCTGACATTTTGAACACTGAGCAATTTCCTCAGTGACCCTTCTGAAGAAGTTCATTTATGAGCACCAGGTCACATTTCGAGTATAAAATCCATGCACACAGAACAAATGCTTTAGCCTATTATGAGCTGCTGGCGAGCAGTTTAACATCATTAAGTAGTAATTTCACACAACTACCTTTGTGCCTTGGCACGCTGTACAAATTTGTGTATGTTACAATAAAACAATACTCTCAATTCTGGAACTGCACTCTACTATATAAGCATATGCTTTAACCCATAGTTTTCATCAAAAAAAAATTAATGTGAACAAAACTACCTTGATTGGTTAACAAAACACATTAAATACTAACATTAACTTGTGTCTGTCATGGTTTGGCTGTGTGGTGGAAGGGTAGGACCCAAATGCAGGACGCATGACACTGAGCTAAACTTTGACAGCTTTACTATGCTGAGGCTCACAGGAGAAAATAAACAAAACAACTAAATCTCAACCAAGGTCAAACCACAAAAAACAAGCCTGGGAGAACTAGGGAATACATAAACTGGAAAACACACAGCAGGAAGGAGAAACAATGACAACAATGATCAGGTGAAAACTGAGGGCTTAAATACACAGCAGGTAATCAGGGCAAGAGGAAACAGCAGGGCACAACAGGTGCAGCAAATGAAACTAATAACAGGGGAAGCAAAACTAAACACAAAGCACAGGAAACACAAGACTGTCAAAATAATACAGGAAGTGACTAAACAAGGAACCAACAGACTTGACATGGGGAACTGGCACACAGACACTGGACAGAGACGCAGACCTGACACAGGTAAACACGAGGGACCAGAATAAACTGAGGAATACAAAAGAAAACTAATAAACATAATCAGAGAAATAACTGAAACAGAACCAAGAAAATACAAAACACTGGGCCCCCGGCCCAGGACCATGACAGCGTCAAGGTATCTTCATGAAACATCAACTGCCTTTACCGACAACCTTTAAAGGACATTAATATTTAGCTAAAACAGTTGTAAAAATGGCTACATTGAGCATCTTGTCACTGTTTACTATCACTTTGCAATCATCCACAAGAACTACTACCTAAAGAAAGTTTTTAAGTGCACTTATTCTGTTGAAAAACCATTTATCATAGCACCTTCCCTCTGATCCTTGCTATCCTTCTGTCACAAAGGACCCTTGACACTCATCTCCACCTATTCCACCCTAATTGCACACACTTCTTCATCTTTCTTACATTGCTTTGGATGGTTGA
Source organism: Archocentrus centrarchus (assembly GCF_007364275.1). NCBI lineage: Eukaryota > Metazoa > Chordata > Actinopteri > Cichliformes > Cichlidae > Archocentrus > Archocentrus centrarchus. The sequence goes on from NW_022060269.1 coordinate 1,893,861, forward strand.
CCCCCAGTACTTAAACTCATATGTCTTCACTCTTGCTACTCCTTGCATGTGCACTGTTTCACCCATCTCCCTCTGATTCACACATCGTTTTTTGACCCTGACTTTAATTCCTCTTCTGTCTAGAGCATATCTCCATTTATTGGCTCTCTTCCACTTGCTTCCTACTCTCACTCAGATCACAATGTTGTCATCTTTAATTTTTTGTAACTGACTCATGCTCTGAATGCACTTTTGTGCTCAACACATTTTGCTTTGCCAAGAAGAGCACTATAAACTCTAGGCTCCTTTTGTTAACCAATTTCTTTTTCTTTTCTTTTATTATTCACATTAGTATATGTGCAGTGTAAAAATCCCAGAGCTGACAGGTAGGGAGAAGCAGGCAAGCAACATCACATCTGTAGTGATGAGTGAGCCCAGGTGCAGACCGTGGAAATAGGAGATAGGAGAGCAAGAGAGGAGGAGAAAGGAAAAATGGCAGGACCACACACATACAGCTATGCATCTCTACAGTATGTAGTCCACCTGTGTGCACCTTTTTTCACTCTTACATTTCAGCATGAAGCCATACTGCTGCTCAATTCAATTCAATTCAATTCAATTCAATTCAATTCAATTCAATTCAATTCAATTTTATTTATATAGCGCCAAATCACAGCTTTATATTCTGGGTAAAGACCCTACAATAATACAGAGAAAACCCAACAGTCAAAACGACCCCCTATGAGCAAACACTTGGCGACAGTGGGAAGGAAAAACTCCTTTTTAACAGGAAGAAACCTCCAGCAGAACCAGGCTCAGGGAGGGGCAGTCATCTGCTGTGACCGGTTGGGCTGAGGGCAGGCCCGGATTAAGGTGGGTCTGGGCCCCGGGGCAAGGAGATTGCAAGGGCCCCCCCCCCTCCCCCCCCGCCCGCTCCGAGCCCATACCAACCCAACCCCCCCCCCCGACACACACTCCCCTACAAAAGTCTCTTTCTGCTCTTCCTTCGTGCAAAATCATCTACCAACTCATCAAAGTTCAGCTGTTGCACAAACTGTGATTCAATTGCAAGAAGTGAGAGGGAGTTCAGACGATTTTGGGTCATTTTCATCCTGAGCTCATTTTTTATTCGAGCCATTCTGGAGAATGACCGTTCCCCTTCACAGTTCGTAATTGGCAGAGTCAAGAACAGTCGAAGTGCGATGTAAAGACTTGGAAAAGTGGACTGCAAATCCAAATTTACCACGGTCTTTAGCATTGTATTTGGGCATCTTTGTTCTTTTGGAATGAATGATTTGAATTGAACAAGTTCATCTGCCAGGCTCATGGTTAGATCAGTGGGATATGCTGCAGCAAGTGCTTCGGCCCTTGAAGTGAGCTCACTGATTGACATATTATCAGGCATGAAAAGAACATGAAAAAGATTGGTCAAGCGTGTGTATGCAGTTAACCGATGGTCAAGACAGGACACAAGCTTGTCAATTAGAACATTGAACGTTTCAATTCGAAACTTTTCTTTTCCACCTAATTTAACATCTGGCTCTGCACTTTCATCAGCCATATGTTTGCGCTTCTTTGTGCACTGGAGATCATGTCTGTAGTCTTGGGAGACTGAATCAGTAACACTTAAGGCTGATCTTTCAAAATGGGCAAAATTGTCTCTCTGTGCTGCCACAAAATCACAAAGAGAACTGAGAAGCTGTGTTGCCGTATTTATGTTGATGTTAGGCTTCTGTAACTGCAGGCTTGTGGCTTGGAACCGCTGCAGTATTGTATCCCAAAAGTATGCCATGACAGCTATCTCTAGGGTGTCCAGCTTGCCACAAAGTGCAGAGGCCTCACTTCTAGTGTCACGTTTCTCCTGTGGATCTTTGGAAATATTGTTCAGTGAATCTCTCAGTTGTGCATAATATTTCCACAGAGCATTTGTTGATTCAGCTCTTGCACTCCAGCGAGTGCCTGACAAGGACTTCAGTGTGAGTTTCACATTTGTATTTCTGAAAACCTTTCCCCACCTGTGTGTTGAAGAGGCACAAAATGTGTACAAAGATTGCAGGAAGTCAAAGAAACGCCGAGCTTCTGGGCTACTGTCAACAGCATTGACACCAACTAAATTCAATGAATGCGCAGCACAGGGGACATAACAAATCAATGGGTTTATGCGTTTCAGATGAGCTTGAACTCCATTGTACTTTCCTGACATATTACTTGCATTGTCGTAAGACTGGCCACGACAGTTACTTATGTCTAGGCCCAGGTTCTCCACCATTGCAACAACACACTCAGCCAAATTGCTCCCGCTATGATTCTCAATAGGCTCGAAACCCAGAAACCGCTCAACAACGTCTCCCCCAGCTTCAACAAATCTGAAAATAAAAGTGAGTTGGTCCACATGTGCAAGATCGGGAGTGGAGTCAACAATAACAGAAAAGTATTTGGCCTCTTTTATCTCACTGATAATCGCTTCCTTTGTTCTTTCTCCCATTAAGTGGATAAATTCCCCACAGATTGTGGATGAGAGATAGGACACAGAGCCTTTGCCCTTGCCTCCAAACCTTTGGAGATGGTCAGCTAGAAAAGGGTCAAATTTGGCCAACAGTTCGATAATGCCTAAGAAATTACCATTGTGAGGTGATCCAAACTGCTCGTCATCTCCCCTGAACGCAAGGCCCCTCTCTCCCAAAAACTGAATTACAGCAACCACTCTTCTCAAAACGTCCCACCAGTATTGCCTTTCTGCATCAATTTGTTTCATAAGATCAGAATCAATTCTTCCTGTGTCTTTGGAACGACGGTGTAATGCTAACATGCAAGCCCTATGCTCCTCATTCCTCTCATGCTCACCGATACGCTCAGAATGTTTCCAATCAGAAAACCCATTGACAAATGCATTGCACTTACTTGAGAACAGTTTGCAAGCAAAACAATAAATGCAACCAGAGGAAGGTGAGTAAAGGAGCCACTGCCTTTCCACAGACTGACCATTAGGTAGACAGCATTTGACTAAGGAATTTGTGAAACTCCTAGTGCCACCCCCCCATGGTCATATCTCTAATTGAGGCAGGGTACTTTTCACTCTGATTTTGAAAAGCAACTGCTCCTCTACTAACCAGAATCGACTTAGCCTGTTCAGTAATGGCATTTGGCCACAAAGCAGGGTCATTAACGGTTTCACACCAGGAGTTTGAGGTCCTAGCTGCTAATGGGATACTGGTCTCAGTGTACTCCTCCTGGTCTGACAGTGAGTCTGCTGTTGTAAGAGTACACGAGTCTGGAATGGCTGTGGTATTTGAGCATGAAGCAGAAGATCCATGACTGGAGATGGTGTCCCCAGCTTCTGGGTGGAAACTGAGCTCTGTGTGGCCCTGAAGCCTGAGCCTGAGAGGCCAGGTCTACACCGGATTGGATCTGTGTGGGCTCCGGCATGATCAAATCAGTGGTGCTCTCTACACTGCTGCAACTCGGACCACTGATGACATTATCAACATTGGTATCAACATTGGAATCCTTTGGCTTATCAAAAAAGCCAGAAATCGAAGGCACATTTTTTAAGAAGTCAGCCTGTTTTGCCTCTCTGTTTTTTTTGGCTCTTCGCTTTGAAGCGCCACTTTTTTGTTTGCAATCCATAGGCCTACTATTAATGACAGTTGCAAAAAAAAACAAAAAAAAACAAAAAAAACAAGACAAACAAAAAACCAAGTCGCCACTGGCTCTGTGAAAAGTCACTTGATGACAACACGATATATGATTAAGGGCAGAAGCTAGATAAAGGTAATATCTCAACCGTGTAAGACTTCCTAAGACAGAACAGAATATGATGAAATGATTAAAATGGGAAAAAGTCGCTTATCATCTTTTTAGTTATTAAAGATGGCCAAAAGTTGCAGTGTGAAGCTTAAAGGCAGAAAGTAGCTGTTGTTTACATATCAAAACTAATAGGCAATGTCGCTAAATTCACTAAATGAAGTTGCCAGAGAATGGCCAAATACAATACAACACTCCTTAAAGTTCGGAAGGTGTTATATTTAAACACGAAATACACTAGCCTTTTAAGGTAGGCTTTTAACCTTTAAAGGTGTAATGTGATATGCGTATAATGTGATATAGTATAATGTGATATAGTACACAATAATAAAATATAAATGTATACAAGCCTTTAAAAAGGCTGTTGAATATTAAACTACATATGATGATATAGTATGATATAATATAATACAATATAATATAAATGTATACAAGCCTTTAAAAAGGCTGTTGAATATTAAACTATACGTATAATGATATAGTATAGCTTAATATAATATGATACAAATGAATGCAAGCCTTTAAAAAGGCTGTTGATTATTACAACTAAACAAGTGATGTTGCACAGGTTGAATGCAAAGCAATTTGTCAAGCAGTAAGCCAAGGTCAAGTTCTGAGTGAACAGAAGTGATGCAGGGGGTTATATATATAGAGACAGAGCCAAAGTCTCCGCCCCTTCTTTCAGTCCACTACTTGTGGCCAATTCAGCGACTTTTGATGGTCCCTGGCGACTACAAATGTCGTGTAGCGCCTTTGGCAACTTTTTGGTCAGCTGATGACTCAACTCATCTTTTCAGTGGCATTGTCCGTTGATTCTCGCTATCCCGACATGCCGCTATTCCGACAACTAATGTAATAAATATTTGCCTTTACTGACGGTTAGGGTTAGGAATAGTTTTAGGGTAAGGCATATGCCTTTATTGACGGTTAAGGTTAGGAATAGTTTTGGGTTAGGCACATTTAATTAAACAGTGTGTCAGTAATAAACAAAACCAAAACATACCGCTATGCCGACAATAGAAATCAATGGCAATAGCGACATGCACCCGGCATAGTCATTGTTTTTCAGCATAAATGTAACTCTGTGCTGCTATCAGAAGTGTTTCTCATGGTGAAATAGTGCTGCAGATTAGCTCTAATCTTTAAAAATTGCTAGCATTGCCCTTTTGCATTATGAACGCAGCCATGCATGCACGTTTTCTAGAGATGAGCGTTGTGTATGACGCTTTGCCGTCATATGTCACGTCATGACGTCATCTGGCGATTTTTCAGAGAGCCAATAGTGACTTTCTGTGATTTCCACAGGAAAATCCATATTGGACATCCAAATTTGTTCATATGGACATATGCAAGCGAAATCTGCAAAATTGAGAGGTACAAAACCTTGTGTTCTTAAGGTGAATATCTACTGGTGTATTACTCTCCCCGAAGACAACTAATAGGTATCATGACAAGTGAATCACCATCGAAATCACTTCCCACAGAAAATAGATACAAGTTCTACTAGCTCTCTACTGGGGCCAGCGTTAGGCCCAGGATACGTTGTGGTCACGAAGCAGGTGTTGTCAATTGAGAAACTTTGCCGTTAGATTTAGTGACTTGTGGGGGTTACACCTCTCCATTACGAAACCCCGCTACTCCGAAACCCGAAACCGGGGGTGAATATCCCTACCCCCTTACCCTAACCCTAACCCCGTTCGGAGTGGCGGGGTTTTGGAAAGGAAAAACGTCCGCACTTGTGGGCGTCCCTAGCGACAAAAAAACATTTAGCAACTTTTGCAACCTTTTGGTGAATCTGGCTGCTCGTCTTTAAAGTGACAAAAATCATTGTTCTCAACATAACTGTAGCTTTGCGCTGCTGTCAGAGGCATTTCTAATGGTGAATCAGTGCTGCAGATTAGCTCTGATCTGTAAAAATCCGCTAGCACTGTCTTCTTCTACTACAGACATAACCGTCCCCACACGTTTTCTAGAGATTGGCATTGCATGCATGGTGCTGTGACATCATACGTAATGTCATGATGTCATATGGTGATATTAAGCGACTTTTCAGAGAGCCAATTGCGACTTTCTGTGATTTTTAGCAGGACTGAGTCCACTGGAAAATCCATATTGGTTTTTCTCTTACAATGGCTGCCGTTCCTCATGGCCCAGGGATCCTCTGGTTGTCGTCCCCCATGCCCCAGGGGCCCTCTGGTTGCCATACATCATGGCTCAGGGGCCCTCTGGTTGCCATATTCTGTGGCCCAGGGGCCCTCTGGTTTTCGTACTGCATGGCCCAGGGACCATCTGGTTGCCATATCCTGTAGCCCAGGGGCCCTTTGATTGCTGTCCCCCTAGGCGCTCTAGTCGCCGTACCGCATAGCCCAGGGGCCCTTTGATTGCCGTTTCCTGTGGCCCAGGGGCCCTATGGTTGCCATATCCCGTGGCTCAGGGGCCCTTTGATAGCCGTCCCCCGTGGCCCAGGGGCCCTCTGGTTGCCATATCCCGTGGTTCAGGGGCCCTTTGCCATCCCCCGTGGCCCAGGGGCCCTCTGATTGCCGTCCTCCGTGGCCTAGGGGCCCTCTGGTTGCTGTACGACATGGCCCAGGGGCCCTCTGGTTCCTATGTCCTGTGGCCGAGGGCCCTCTGACTGCTGTCACTCCCCCCAGCCCATTTCAGTTAACCCTTATAGACTAAAGAAGTACAACTAAAGAAGATCCTAGAATAGAGGGCTCTATCGCAATCAGCATCGACATCGGTATCTGGATTGTTGTTGGGCCCCCCCTGGGCCCCCTGAATCCATGGGCCCCGGGGCGCCAGCCCCACTCGCCCGGTCGGTAATACAGCCCTGGCTGAGGGGAGAGAGGGGAGAGCTGTGGAAGAGAGCCAGAGATTAATATCAATTAATGATTAAATGCAGAGTGGAGTATAAACAAAGTAAATAAGGTGAAGAAACAGTGCATTATGTGAACCCCCCAGCAGACTAGGCCTATAGCAGCATAACTAAGGGATGGTTCAGGGTCACCTGATCCAGCCCTAACTATAAGCTTGATCAAAAAGGAAAGTTTTAAGCCTAATCTTAAAAATAGAGAGGGTGTCTGTCTCCCGAATCCAAGCTGGGAGCTGGTTCCACAGAAGAGGCGCCTGAAAGCTGAAGGCTCTGCCTCCCATTCTACTCTTAAGTATCCTAGGAACCACAAGTAAGCCAGCAGTCTGAGAGCGAAGTGCTCTGTTGGGGTGATATGGGACTATAAGGTCTTTGAGATAAGATGGGGCCTGATTATTCAAGACCTTGTATGTGAGGAGAAGGATTTTAAATTCTATTCTAGATTTAACAGGGAGCCAATGAAGAGAAGCCAATATGGGAGAAATCTGCTCTCTCTTTCTAGTCCCTGTCACTCACTGATCATTACCCCCCTTTACCTAGTTTCAACAACTCTCTCCCATATCTTCATAGTATGGCTCATCAGCTTTCTCATTCTGTGGTTACTACAGCTCTGCACATCACCCTTGTTCTTGAAAATTGGTCCCAGTACACTTCCCCATTCCTCAGGCATCCTCTCACACTCCAAGATTGTTGTAAGCAGATTACATAAGTCCACTGCTGGACATCTTCATACCTCCACAGGTATGTCATTTGGACCAAACATCTTTCCGCTCTTTAGCCTTTTCATAACTACCCTCACTTTCTCCTTACTAATCCTCTGCACTTCCTGTTTGAATAACTGTCCTGTCCTCTGAGTCCTCTGTCATTTTCTTCAGTCATAAGCCCCTCATACTCCTTCCATCTTCTGAGCACACTTCACTAATTAGTATATTTCCATCTCTATTCAGGTTAGGATATGCACCCTAACCTTGTGCATATCCTTTCCCAGCTCTCTCTGCCTAGCCAGTCGATATTTTCTCCTTTCTCAGTGTCCAGTCTCACATACAACTCAAACCTCTTTTTGCTGTACACCTAAGCCTCCCAGTACACCTGTCTACTTTCTTTCTCTGTCTAACTTTCTTTGGATACTTAATCGTAGTGCCTCATTCCACCACGAAGTCACCATGTCCCCTTTCCTCTGTCCAGAGGATGCACCAAACACCTTCTTGACATTTTCCCTCAGGACTACAGCTGTACTTTCCCAATCATCTGGTAATTCTCCTTACCCCCCAGAGCCTGTCTCAACTCCTCCCTGAACTCTGCACACCATTCTTCCTTCTTCAGCCTCCATCTGTGCCTCTGTCTTCATTTCAAAGCCATCCTACAAATTACCATCTGATGCCACCTAGCTATATTCTCCCCTGACACCACCTTGCAGGCTCCTGTCTCTTTTGGATTACAGTCTGTGTTATGTTCCCACGATGAGGTCCGAGGGTAATGTGGGGAGCAACAATAGATAAAACCAGGACAAAGAGACCAAACAGGCAGTAAGTGTTAAATACTGATTTTTATTTAAAAAAAAAAAAACAATTATAGGGAAGATCCTCAACTCAAATAGACAGCAATGCTGCTATCAATAAAAAAAAAATAAAATAAAATAACCTCAAACACAAGGAGATGGCAGCACTGCAATATTGATAAGGGAACCCAGCATAAAGAAACAGCAACATCACTATATCGCCAGCCATCCATTCCCTTCCCCTACCTGTTCAGGGTTGCAGGGACTATATCACCAATAAAACTCAAAACAAAGAACACAAAAGAAACACAGTCAGCCAAGGGATCTGCTTCTATGGCCCACAAATGGTAAATGAACTAGTTCTTATACAGATGCAGCCACCTAAAGTTGCCGCATCCAGCCAGACGTCGGCCAGCTGAAGTCCAGCCCACAGCTGAAGTCCAGCCCACAGCTGGCCGACGTCTGGCTGTCGTCGGGCTGGAAGTCCCCCACCTTCTCCTGGGCGTATCTACTTTCCAGCATGTCTGTGTAGATTCTCAGTTATCCAGGTCATAGTAGTCTCTGGAGCTTGAAAAAGGCGACTGGACTTCTTTTTTGTTTCTTGAAGACGTTTCACCTCTCATCCGAAAGGCTTCTTCAGTTCTCAACCAAATGGTGGAGAGACCCAGGTATTTAAACCCCTGTGGGCGTAGTCCCCTGGAGGTGGTTATGACCCTCTATTGATCATGTGCTTGAACACATGTGCCCAGGTGTGAAGGGGGCGTGGGTCATATTTAATCAGTGGTTTCAGTTGAAACCAACTTAGGACTCCGCTCCATTGTTTCCTGTGGCCTATGGAGGTCACTGGAACAAAGGTGTGAATGGGGGTTGAGACGTCTGGGAAGGGAGCTCAGGACAGCACTGTAAGCGGGGGAAAGTTGGTGACGTAATCCACCTCCTCTGTTCAATGATGGTTGTTCACAGTGGACATAGATGGCTTCTTTCACTCCTCTTTCAAACCATCTGTTTTCCCTGTCCAAAATGTGGACATTGGCATCCTCAAAAGAGTGCCCTTTTTCCTTCAGATGCAGATGTACTGCTGAATCTTGTCCTGTCGAAGTGGCTCTTCTATGTTGTGCCATTCGTTTGTGAAGAGGCTGTTTGGTTTCACCAATGTAGAGGTCCGAGCACTCTTCACTGCACTGAACAGCATACACTACATCGCTGATCTTGTGTTTGGCGGGTTTGTCCTTGGGATGAACCAGTTTTTGTCTTAGGGTGTGACTTGGTTTGAAGTATACTGAGATGTCATGCTTGGAGAAAATTCTTCTGAGTTTCTCTGACAAGCCTGACACATATGGGATGACAATGTTGTTCCTCTTGTCCTTCCCATTCTCTGTAGTTTGTGTTTGGCCTTCATTCCTGTGCATCTTAGCTGATTTGATGAAGGCCCAGTTGGGGTAACCGCATGTTTTGAGGGCTTTCTTAATGTGTGTGTGTTCCTTATGCTTCCCTTCTGCCTTAGAGGGAACACTTTCCGCACGGTGTTGTAGGGTCCTGATCACCCCAAGTTTGTGTTCCAGAGGGTGGTGGGAGTCAAAGAGGAGATACTGGTCTGTGTGTGTGGGCTTCCGGTAAACTTCAATGTTGAGGCTTCCATCTTCCTCGATAAGCACCGCACAGTCCAGGAATGGTAACTTGTTATCTCTGGTGTCCTCCCTGGTAAAACGTATGTATTTATCCACTGAGTTAATGTGACGAGTGAAGGCTTCTACTTCTTGGGTTTTGATTTTGACCCAGGTGTCATCTACATATCTGTACCAGTGGCTAGGTGCCTTCCCTTTGAAAGAACCAAGAGCTTTACTTTCCACTTCCTCCATGTAAAGGTTGGCTACAATGGGAGACACTGGGGAGCCCATGGCACATCCATGCTTCTGTCTGTAGAATCCATCATTGTATTTAAAATATGTTGTGGTAAGGCAGAGATCTAAAAGTGCACAAATCTGATCTGGGGTGAAGCTGGTTCTGTTCAGTAAGGAATCGTCTTCCTGTAGTCATCTCCACTGCCTCAGTTGTGGGTATGCAAGTGAAAAGTGAAACCACATCAAAGGACACCATGGTTTCATCTGGATCCAGTACAAGATTCTGGACCTTGTTAGTAAAATCTGTAGAGTTTTCAATGTGGTGGGGTGTGATGCCAACAAGCGGTGATAAGATGGTGGCGAGGTGTTTGGAAATGTTGTAGGTGACCGAGATAACAAGTTACCATTCCTGGACTGTGCGGTGCTTATCGAGGAAGATGGAAGCCTCAACATTGAAGTTTACCGGAAGCCCACACACACAGACCAGTATCTCCTCTTTGACTCCCACCACCCTCTGGAACACAAACTTGGGGTGATCAGGACCCTACAACACCGTGCGGAAAGTGTTCCCTCTAAGGCAGAAGGGAAGCATAAGGAACACACACACATTAAGAAAGCCCTCAAAACATGCGGTTACCCCAACTGGGCCTTCATCAAATCAGCTAAGATGCACAGGAATGAAGGCCAAACACAAACTACAGAGAATGGGAAGGACAAGAGGAACAACATTGTCATCCCATATGTGTCAGGCTTGTCAGAGAAACTCAGAAGAATTTTCTCCAAGCATGACATCTCAGTATACTTCAAACCAAGTCACACCCTAAGACAAAAACTGGTTCATCCCAAGGACAAACCCGCCAAACACAAGATCAGCGATGTAGTGTATGCTGTTCAGTGCAGTGAAGAGTGCTCGGACCTCTACATTGGTGAAACCAAACAGCCTCTTCACAAACGAATGGCACAACATAGAAGAGCCACTTCGACAGGACAAGATTCAGCAGTACATCTGCATCTGAAGGAAAAAGGGCACTCTTTTGAGGATGCCAATGTCCACATTTTGGACAGGGAAAACAGATGGTTTGAAAGAGGAGTGAAAGAAGCCATCTATGTCCACTGTGAACAACCATCATTGAACAGAGGAGGTGGATTACGTCACCAACTTTCCCCCGCTTACAGTGCTGTCCTGAGCTCCCTTCCCAGACGTCTCAACCCCCATTCACACCTTTGTTCCAGTGACCTCAATAGGCCACAGGAAACAATGGAGCGGAGTCCTAAGTTGGTTTCAACTGAAACCACTGATTAAATATGACCCACGCCCCCTTCACACCTGGGCACATGTGTTCAAGCACATGATCAATAGAGGGTCATAACCACCTCCAGGGGACTACGCCCACAGGGGTTTAAATACCTGGGTCTCTCCACCATTTGGTTGAGAACTGAAGAAGCCTTTCGGATGAGAGGTGAAACGTCTTCAAGAAACAAAAAAGAAGTCCAGTCGCCTTTTTCAAGCTCCAGAGACTACTTTCCAGCATGAACACACCCCTTTCCCTCAATTGTAGACTGTCACCAAAAGGTGGCACCTTCTTAACAAAAACGTTAACATTTCTTGGTGAAGTAGCAAGTTTTGAAGACCTAAAATAGATGCATAAAATTTTTGTCAGTATGACCTTTTACACATTTCCATTGCTAATCACCAAAAGATTCCTTTGTTTCACTTAATCTTTTAACTAAATAAGTAAATAAATACAGTAGGTTAAAAAATAAGCGGTGCTGCGCTGAGCAATCCACGCTGTCTCCCTTTTCAATCAACTGTATTGGGCTGCACTTTCATTTCTTACTGTGATACAAAAAGTTCACTGTCTGTGTTACGGTGCTTATGACGCGTTCTGTCTTCAGGTCTTTCCTGCTGTGTGACGCAGTGATGCACTGTCAGCGCACCTGTGCAGGTCTCCCTCTGCATCATTAATGATAGCTAAAGGAAATCATCTCACGGCCAGCATAAATTTAGATCGCGGATGTGGCCGCAGGCCTTCAGTGTGACACGTGGAGTAGAAGCAGGTAACAACGTTAGGATAATACAGGGACTTTGAGGTGATGGAGGTAACGTTAGCTCTATTATATGAGAATGATGAGCAATGGCAATGTATTAGTATCAGTATTTATCGGTATTTGCAGACTTCTAAAAATATGGAAGCCACGGAACCGTAATCTAATAAAATAGCAGTCAAGGCCGAGAAGTGTTGGATGAGCAGCAAGTGTCCATTTTAGGTGCACAGTAGTTTGAATTTGTAGCCTCTATGCTGATTAAACATATTTTTAAAAGCACTGAAAAAAGTCAAATAACAGATTTAAAAACTTCTAAATGAGAAGTAAAAGCTTTGCAATTTAAGCATTATTACTAAAGTGAGTGTCTCAGCCAGAAATGCCAGGGCCGAATTTTTGTGCCAGTCCAGCCCTGGTGATACCCATTCATAATCCAGTGTTGGATTATTCTATATGATTTCGGCACAGCTCCACTCTTTGGGGAAGGCATGTTGCAGGACTTGCGTAATAATTCATCATCAAGATAATATGTTGATTACAACCCATTTTGTATACAATTTTAAGAGACATATACAGTATGGAAAAAATACCGAAGACAGGACCGTTGTGTTGTATTTTTGCAGTTTTATTTCACACTCATCTTTGTCATCAAGGGGGTGGGACAAGAGGGAAAAAAATGCATTTTAGGGGAGAATGATTCCACAAGAGCTGTTCTTCATAATACAAATAGAACACATGAAAACATAGTTGGTGCTGTGTTGGGAAAGTTTTTATTTTTTATTGTTGAAAATAACAAAACCTGTAAGTTTATAAAAATCCCAGACGCTGTCTTGCTGGGTCCAGCTTTTGGGGACTCCTGAGTCTCTCGTTTATCCTCCGTCTAATGTTGTGCCACTGTTGCCCGGACAGGTCCAGAAATCTCTGCTGTACACAACAGACAACCTTCTCCTTGACCTGCCGTGGCAACTCCTCCTTCCCGTATTTTCGGCTCCAGTTGACCCTCTTTGCCCAGCTCTGGTATGTTTCAAATGGCATTATAGCCATGAAAACATTTAGCGGCATAGTGTTCAGGGCGATATTCACCGTGCAGAAAGCAGTCTTTATAAAACTCCTCGTCGCGCTCGGCGGTCAGAGCCCTCGCGCTTGGGAGTTGTGTGGCGGGTGTAGGCGGTGTCGGAACCAATGTTGGGATGCTTCCCGGGCCCTCCCTGGGCACCACTGGGGTTCTCTCTTGAGACGGTGGGGAAGCGATGGGAAGGCAAAAGCATCTTGTGTCATGGTTGGCTGTGTGGCTGGAGCGGGTAGACCCCAAAATGCAGGACTCAGGAGAGGGTGAACCCAAAGGGATTTATTGGGATGTAACAGAAGACAAAAACAAACCTACACTGGGAAAAGCTAAACCAAAAACCCGAGGAGGAGCAGGGAGACACACAGCGAGGGAACACTGAAGCGGAAACATCAACGACGCGACAACAGGCAGAGAAAACGCAGGACTTAAATACACAGAAGGGCTGATCAGGGCAAGAGGAAACAGCAGGGAGCAACAGGTGAAGCAAATAAAACTAACAACGGGAAGCAAAACTAAACACAAAGCACAGGGAACACACAACTGTCAAAATAATACAGGAAGTGACTAACCAAGGTGCACGCAGACTACATACGGTACGGGGGACTGGCACACAGACACGGGGCAGAGACACAGACTAGTCACAACACTAGGAATAAAAAACATGAAAACACAGGGGGTCAGGGTTAAGACATCATGACAAAACAGACAAGACCATGGAGCAGGGGAGACAGGGACGAGGGGAACAAACGTATCAAAACACACTGGGAATTAAACACTCAGGGAAATTAAACTAAAAACACAAAACGCTGGGCAGACGACCCAGGACCATGACATCTTGACCTATTTAAAAACAATTCACACTGCATAAGATATAGAACAGCAAAACTTACTGCTTTCTTATTCACCAAGCGAACAGTCTTCTTTGGCGGTGGTGCTGATGTTTTTTTCCGTTTTATCTGTGGAGATGGCATCTTGCCCCAGGCGAAATCATGGTAGCATTTTAGGCAACGTACTGTAATAACGATAAACATCATACTGTGTTACTGTCTCCTTACCTTTGGTGCAGGCCGTTTTGGTCCGTGTTTGTAAAAAGCCGGAGCTTCCATCCTCCGAATGAATCCGTGGCACAAATGCAGAAAAGTGGCGTTTCACAGACCAACTCTATTTATCTTTGTGATGCTATTCTATGGCACCATATTATGGCCTTCTGATGTTCCGATGTCTAATGTTTTATAATTATTCTTATTATTTTTGTACTTCCACAGTGATGTTATGCTTGCTATTGATAACATGACAAAGGTCAATGATGAGATGCCCGCCAATGTGTTACAAAAGCACCTCCTGAGAAATATGGGAACATCGTTGAGTCTGACAAGCATTCATCATGCCAGAAGAAAGCTCAGAAAGCTCATATGGAAAGACCCGATTCTTCCCAATGATAAAGGAGCACAATAAGGAGGCAAGGCTTCAGCAGGCTCTTCAGTGGATAGAGTCGGGAGAAATATGGCATGACGTGCTTTTCACTGGCGAAACCGTGGCTCTAGAGCACTACACGCGGTGCAGTTTTCAAAGGAAAAACCACTTTGTTCCCAAATCAAAGCCAAAACATCCAATTAAGCTTCATATGTGGGGAATGATTTCCAGACACGGCGCAGGTCCCATGGTCATATTTGAGGGAATAATGGACAGACAGTTTTTTGAAGAGACAATTATTAAAGAAGTCTCTGCCCCATATGTAAGGGAACACTTTGGCCAGAATCACTGTTTCTTCCAGGATAATGACCCAAAGCACACTGCCGCTTCAGTATGCACGGCATCGGAGGGAATCAACTGAGTGAAAACTCCGGCTGAATTGCCCGATTTAAATCCCATCGAGCTTGTTTGGCACTCCATGAAAGACTTCATCTGTAAAGAAGCGAAGCCTGGCACAAAACAGGAACTAATTGAAGCAATACAACTATTTTGGACCATGCGGGTTACTCCGGACTTCTGTAACCGAATTATTACTGGCTTGCACAAAGTTCTGCGACTTATAGTTAAGAAGAACGGGGGCAGAGTGGAAAATAAAACCGTTTGATAAATGACATACACATATTTTGCTGAAACATACTGATTATAAGGGGTGTCAGAATGTATTGGTGCCACTTTGGAAAACGTTTGACTGTGTATTGATATACTGTTTGCATGTACAAACATTTTCATGTAAAATAAAAACAATGTTATCGTGACAATGTACGTTTTGGTCATGATAATCTTCACTCAAAGTCAAAACAAGCACAATTTACACTACCCAACATTTTGAAATTGATTGTGTAGTGTGAAACACAGCGAAACCAAAAGACATGATGAAGCAAATTGTAACAGTTGTAATTGTGATGTCTCTTTACGACAGTCTGGTCTTTTTGTGTTGATGATGTCACCAGTGTGCACCCACCGCTCCTCAGTAGATAGCGCAGGAGATGTGTTTTGCACATGGACATTTTGGCTTGAGGCGGACCCTTTCCTTTTCTTATTTTTTGTACCGTCATAGGTTGTATGAACATTGCTCGTTTTCATGTGTGTTGATGTAGCAGCCGTTCAACCGGGCTTCATAAGGTTGTGAAGATTACGTTTATTAAAAGGGCAACACTGAAATTCCCAGTGCCAGTGTGGTTGTGCGTTTTTGGCTAGGTACGCCAGCCGCCTCCTCTTCACCACCGAACACAACCCAGACGTTACAAATTGCACTCCTAACCCAGATCTTAATTGTAATTAAACTTTTTAGTAATCATTACTTATTCTTTCATGTTTGGTAAAAATGTTGTCCCATTACGAAATAAAATTATTTAACTGTACTTTTCCACTAAAATATGGAGTGTAATGAACTTGTTAAGCAGAGATTACTGAAGATATTATGTTTTTGAAGTGAACCCCAGCAAGTTCAATGGCTCTAGACTGTTCAATGCATGTTATAA
Organism: Archocentrus centrarchus; assembly: GCF_007364275.1. NCBI lineage: Eukaryota > Metazoa > Chordata > Actinopteri > Cichliformes > Cichlidae > Archocentrus > Archocentrus centrarchus. The sequence goes on from NW_022060269.1 coordinate 1,909,918, forward strand.
GAGACATCAATGACCAGCCACGTGTTGCATTCGATACAAGTTGAACATCAAAAGGGTAATTCATTATATCAGAGGAAATGGTATTACTTATATTAACAACAACACACCTCCTGGTGGCTGTAGCTCAGGAGGTAGAGCAGGTCACCTACCAATTGCAAGGTTGGCGGTTCAATTCCTGGCTGCACCGGGTTGCGTGCCAAAGTATCCTTGGGCAAGTTGCTCTCCGGTGCAAGCGTTTGGGTATGAATGTGTGTGAATGTTAGACAATAAAAGAACTTCGCTTAGTTACACATGGATGTGCTTGTGTGAATGGGTAAATGTAAACGTGTTGTATGAGTGCTCAGTCAGAGTCGAAGAGCGCTATATAAGAACTAGTCCATTTAACAAAATATAAATAGTGTTGTTTATTTGCTTTACATGTAAATGTAGCTTTAAATAGTAATTTTATACAACATGTTTAGTTGTGTTAACTTAGTACAATGTATCAAATATGTTTAGTAGCATTTACTAAACTTGATTAGCTCACATAAATAGGAAGTAATTTATATGACCTAATCAATTTTAGTAAAGACTACTAAACGTTTTTAGTTTCATCGTTGTGTAAAAACTAGAATGGTTTGAGGCAATGGGTTTCCACGCAATTTTCTAGTAAACTCAACTAATTTGGGTTAAGAGTGTGCGGGCAATACAATGCTCTAAAAAAAATAAAGGGAACACTCAAATAGCACATCAAATATTCTCATTGAATTATGTTTTTCTGTACAAAGTGGAATGTGACAACAGCATGTGAAATTGATTGTCACTCAGTGTTGCTTAAGTGGACAGCTTGATTTCACAGAAGTTTGATTTCCTTGTAGTTCTGTTGTGTTGCTTAAGTGTTCCCTTAATATTTTTGAGCAGTATATTTTACAGTATATCAGACAGACCTCTGAAACACGGGAATGTAAGAGCAAAGACTTTAACATGTATTGTATACAGAACATGTTGCCGTTTACATATAGTGACCTCCTTCACTCTCTGTGGATGATAAAAAGGAATCCTGCTCTTTGTCATACGCAGAATCAGGGGCGTGGTGGCCATCGGGAGATTTCCCGAACGGCTGGTCATTCCCAGGCCAAACCGGCTGCTGTTCAGAATTATTTTATTTATTTTTTACCCAATTTCGCTGGCGTTGCAGCGCTCACAGCCTGTCCGAGGTCCCGGGCTGAACTTCAAGCCCAGCCCGTCCCTCCAGACAATACTGCTCCACTATAATGACCACTTTACTCTCATCTTTCTATTGTTTTTAATGTACAGTTCCTCTTACAATTACAACACAACCCAGCAATCAACAGGCGTATTGTATTACTGCTTAATCCCAGCGCTCTCTATCACCCTTGACCTTTTGTACCAGGGCCACGCCAGGGCGGCTGCTCCCGGTCAGTGTGAAATCCGATTTGCATGACAGCCCTGAGTAAACAGTGCTTCCAGGTGTGCCTTCGCATAATTGTGTATTAAAAATGAGCCATTTGACGAAGGCTCATTTTTTCTTGGTATCTGCACATCCGTTTGTCTGGCATGCAGGACACAAAACAACGGATCTACGGAGTTCAAGTATTACATTTACTTTTCCATCTCAAACAGAAACTAAATATTTCACCGGATCATAACTGCATACGATGACCAGTGTGTTAGTGATGACAGACTGAATCACTGACAGTCCTCTTCTGCAACAATTGTTGCTGTCGTCTTTATTCTATTTCATTACAGTACACCTGTATGTTCTTCCGTGCGTTTTTCGACCACTTCACTTTCTGTCGTTTCCTCAGGTTTATCTCAGCAAATTAAGCGCTGGTTTGGGAATGCGGTCCAATTTCCAGCCTGGGAGAAGAAATTCATTCAGGGCTGTTTTTGTTTTGTTTTGTTTTGTTTTTTGGAGCATTTCAGCTCCAGAAGAAAGCATTCACAGTAGCCTTGTTTTATTTCAGGAAATGCATAAATACTGTATACAGCCTGATCCCTGATCCAACACACCTGAATCAATGGCCTCAATATGCAGTCAAGTTCTCCTGAGAACTTGGAAAAAGGGCAGCACATATGTACAGCTATGCATCTCTACAGTATGTAACATTCCACATAAGATGTAGTCCACCTGTGTGCACCTTTCTCCACTCTTACATGTTCCCCTATGTTCCTCCCTCTGCTTAAAGTAAATGTTCACCACAGCCATTCCATCCTTTTTGCAAAATCCATCTGTCCTTCTGTATTTTTCTCCTTAGCACCATACCTAACAACACCTCCTCGTCACCTCTGTTCCTTCACCTGTATGTCCACTGAAGTCTATGCCAATCACCAATCTCTTATCCCTGGGGACACTCTCTACCACTTCATCCAACTTCAGAATTACTCTTTTTCTTCTACCTGACCTCCAACCTGCGGGGAATATGCACTGACAACATTCAACATCACTTCTTCAATTTCCAGCTTTGAACTCATGATGCTGTTTGACACTCTCCTACTCAATTTCTCTTCTTATCTACACCATGGTAAAACAGTTTGAGCCCACTTCCAACGTTCCCAGTCTTACTTCCTTTCCACCTGGTCTACTGTATGCACAATATATCTACCTTCCATGTGTACCTTCCACCCCTCTATCATGTCAGCCAGCTCTCTCCCTTTTATCAATTATAGACCTACATTTAGAGTCCTTTCCTGCCTTAACTACTCTTTCACTGCCTCCTAACACACCTCCCCCCTCTCCTCTTCCTTTGTCTTCGGCCAACAGTAGCACAGTTTCCACTGGCACCCTGTTGGTCAACAGCACCAGAGGCAGTCGTTGATAACACAGGCTCCGACCTATCCGGTATGGAAACCTCATTGTTTATGATCCTCATGTTTGATTTGGCCAAGATTTTATGCCCACTGCCCCTCCTGATGCAACTTTCCCCATTTATCTGGGCCCCCTCAACTGGATTCAAACATTATGGGTATCTTGCACGCACGCACACACACACACACACACACACACACACACACACACACACACACACATATATATATATATATATATATATATATATATGCGCTGTCCCCCGCAGTATGATACTAATGAAAGGCTTGTCTCTCAATGTGGGACAACATTTGCTTATAAGTAGATTGGCTCATAAGCCTTTAAAGAGATGCTTCAACAGTTTTTGTAACATCACATCACAGCATCCTTACAGTCTTACAGGAGAATGTGGAGTCCTCACTTGTGTTTAACAGCTATTGATCTCACTCACTCTGAGAGCTAAAGGACAAACACAGACTGCTGAGGGTAGTGTCTATATGTGTGCACAGTCATCTAGTTTGTGTGTATTTTGGGGTAGTTTTACTCCTTCCAGACCAAATTAAATTTTCTCTTTAATTTTTCCATTTTATTCATGCACCATCAATATCTTTCTAATACATATAGAGGCAGTCATTGAGCAGTAGTTAATTCTGAATCTCAAAAATAGTTGTTTGAGACTAATAATCTCAACTCAAGTTACACTTTTTCTATCTCATCAACACCTTTATGTGTGGACAGAATTTGGAACTTTAGTCATGTGATAAGAAGCGTCAATGAACAATAGGAGAAAGCACAAGAAGGGAATTGGCAATTTCAATACTGAAGACTTCCTTTAAAGAGAAAGATGGTCATATATTATTTCCTGTTTTGTCTCTTATTTTCCAGTTGCAGTTTCTGGCTACAGTAAAGTAACAAAATTGAAAAGTCCCTGTCTAAAAAGTTTCACACAGTCAACTATACCTTTATTAAAGGAAAATAAATTCACATTTAAAACAAATACACCACACATACTGGAATGAAAATTAAAAAATACCAGTCCAGAATCCAGTCAGCTTAAACATCTATCCATCACATTTTTGGCCACTTATCCAGTTCAGGGTTGCAGGGGGCTGGAGCCTATCCCAGCTATCATGGCTTGTGGGGCTAACACAGAAAAAGGAAACCCATCATGCTGAGTCACATTTATGGCCAATGTAGAATTACCAGTTAACCAAGCGTGGGCATTGTGGTGGTATGTAGAGGCAATAGTGCTAATCACTGTGCCACCACATCATGTTTAAATTTACTAGTCATTTCTTTTGTAAAACTTTAACACAGAAAAATGTGGTTTTTGCAGAGTAATTGACAATAAATAAAAGTATTCTAATTGATAAATACGGTGTAGCATAGGCAAGCTACCAATTACACATGATTGTGAAGACACAGTCATGACAACACTGGCGGTCTTCCTCTCTTATACTAGGTAACAGTAATATTATATTATGCAACAGCAATTGAATTTGCTAGCTCCACACATCATCAAGGATATTTATACATGTACATGTCAGAAATGCATTTATGTTAGTTCATTCTTCACACATAATCAGTAAACAAAATAGTTTTCACTTTGTTGATGTAGAATCTGACTTAACAACATGAACTTAAATGTGTCTTTTCGCTGAGCACACTTTGAATATTAACAATCAGAAAACATCTGTAACATTACGCTGTAAGGAAGCGATAACAAAACACATAAAAGCATTGTGACCAGTCTGTTATAGCAGCATTCAACTGATCACCTCACCTAGGATGTGTCCAGAAGGTTTCTTAATCGTATACAAGAACCACCTCAAATAGCCACTTTCAAGAAAGAGAATAAGAAGATAAGAAAAAAAAGAATCCCTTTATGAATCCCACAATGGAAAAATTCAGTATAGCAATGGCAAAAGTACAACAGAGCACAACTAAGATACAGTTATAACTAATATTCAATAACAATAAAAATCAAAAGTATAGGAATAAAAATTGAAAGTAGAATGATAAAAAAAAATCAGTCTAAACAAATTTTACATAATGTAGGACAAAATATATTACAAGAGGAATTATTATATTTTACCTGTTCATTGAATTAATCTGAATAATGTGGAGTAGAGGCTTTAAACCCCTGCTGAATGACTGAGTTTCTTACTCTATCCCTAAAGAAGAACCCTGACACCCTTCAGAAAAAAAAGTTCATTTTCACATCTTGTATCTTTATGAGTCCTATTACAAAATGTTAGTTACTGTGGAAGAAACTTGATGACTTTGCTGTCAGTGCTTCACACTGGATGATAGGTTTAAAACATCTGAGATATCTGCTAAAATGCAGCCACAAAATGATCACCAGTACTGCATGTCAATCTCCATAAGGCTACAATCACAGTGGCCTCTAGAAGAGTGGTTGGAGGCTACAGCACAACCAAAATTACTACAAAAGTGTGTAATCATCTTGTGATCTTATTGTCTTTGAAATGGTTGCTTTAAAGATAGGTCATCTGTGTATAACAGCTGACATGTACAATGTGTAGAAGAAAACATTATTCACCATCAGATCACAAACTGTACATGTGTTAATGAAGATGTCATTACTGTTATTAGAATATTATTGCATTTTGACAGGCATATAATATATATCAGTATGTTATGTAATAAAACCTATCAAGGGAAGTAAAAGAAGGAAAGAAACATGAAAGTCACTCTGTGTGCACACTGCTAAAAAATATATATATAGGTGTATTTTCAGTCTACTGAGCTCTGTGTAGAAATGTGAGTAAAAGCCTGAAACACTGGAACATCTGAACCACTGCTCTGTTCACTGTAAAAAGGAAAATGAGTATATTATATATTTGAGTATATTTTATATTTTATACTTATATATATTTATATTTTTTATATTTTTAAACTCATTGTTGGTCAGTACTGTCATCAATAGTGTTTCATCAGTGTTATCTATATTTTTCAACAGACAGATGATGTGTCCCAAACACACAGTCAGCCATCCATACAGACTCCACCTGAAAGCACAGACAGCAAGGCCCAACCCAAGAGACTTCATGTCTCCAACATCCCCTTCAGGTTCAGAGACCCAGACCTCAGGCAAATGTTTGGGGTAAGTATAACACAATCTCATATATTTGTCAAACTGAATTTGAGATGTCCAAGGTATAGTTTTAACAATTTTTTAAACTATTATCCTTTATTGAGCAAGAAAAGTCTAAGTAAACAACCCAGTAATTTGGTTTAGAGTTACCGCCTTACCTCAAAACATTTACCTGTCTAGCATTAGAGCTAAAAATTCTATAATGTGGTGGATGTTTAGAGGTAATACAGTAAACTGAGTTTAGAGAAAAGAGCTTTTTTTTTTTTTTTTTGTTAATTTTATGCATATATATATATATATATATATATATATATATATATATATATATATATATGACTCAGCATTTATCTTATATTTCTTCACAGCAATTTGGCAAAATCTTAGATGTGGAAATCATCTTCAACGAGCGTGGTTCTAAGGTACATGCATTTTTTTCTTTAAATCTAAATGTGAATAAAATTTTCTCTGCTTCAACACAAACATACACAAACACACATGCTATTTCCAAAAAACATTGTTACAACGAGTAAATAATCAACCTTGCTTTTTGTGGTAACAAAAATACACACGTATGTATGCTAACATAAGCTTCTTTTATATGGGTGTTGTACTTTGTAGACATTCCACAACAATATTACATGTGAGAATGTAAATGGCAGTCATAGCCAGTCATACCAGTATTACATTAGTGCAGTGGTCTCAAATTCCCTGTGAACTGATGTCAAACATATAATGGAATTTGGACCTTTAAGTTTTTTTTTTTTTCGTTTTTTTTTAGGTTTCCCCTCAGTTAAGACAACCATTGCCTTTGTAATTTAAGTGAAATGATAAAAAAAAAAAAAAATTGTATTAAAAAAAACGTTTATTTTTTTAAATGCAAAATAATTGCAAAGTTAGCCAGTGGCCTAGTGGTTAGGCGCTCGCCTTGCAGCCAGAGGTGTTGCCGGTTCTGTCTCTGCACTGCGTTGTGTCCTTGGGCAAGACATTTAAACCACATTGCCTAACGGTAGTGCCGGTCTCTGGCTGCACAACCGCAGATGCTTGTCTCTGGATGAGTGATCTGGAACGATCATTTTGTTGTGTGCCTTGTGTGCACAATTAGTTGAATCTAACACCTCTTTTTTTATGAGATCAGGGCGGATAACGTGAAGAATAATCAGGAGAAGAAAAAGAAAAAAGCGTATTAGCAGAATAAGAAGAAGGACAAAATGTTGCTTTCAATGTGTGAAAGAAAAGTGGATGATGAACACAGACAAATTCAAGATATTTTTTTTCCAATTTATTTTTGAGTTTGGTGGAAATCGATCTGTCTTATCTGTAAGAAGAAACTTGCAGTTCTGAAGGAGTTTAATCTCAAGCGTCATTATGCAACAAACACGGAGAGCATCAAGAGAAGAACGAGGGAGATGACAGTTAAAGTTAGCTGAGCAGCTACAAAGAGGACTGATATCCCAACAAGAACTTTTCCAGCAGATAATGTATTAAGCAGCTTGTTCACAGTGTTTATAGCCAGAGCAATGCCACTGAACAGCCTTACCTTTATATATATATATATATAAAACCAAAGTTATTATCATTAATGAAAATGAACAAAATAACGAACAGTGAAATTGAAAAAAACATTTTTATCTGAAATAAATAAAAATGGTAATTAAAATGAAAAAATATAACTAACTGAACATGTATTGTAAGTAACAATACAATACAGTAAAGTGTCTAAAATGAACTGAATTGATAGATAAAATACCCTTTGTTTTTCTGTTTGTCAGTTTATTTAAAATCCTTCTGGACTGAAACAAAGTCACTTTTATAGTTTTAGCTGGGAGCACCATAAGGCACCTCACTCTGTGTATGTGTGTGTGTGTGTCTAAATTCAGGGGCTGCATACTTTGAAGGACCTGGTCTACGTAGGCTGGGTCTTCAAAGCACACAAAGACCGTGAAGGCTGGAAGTGAGCGGCTGTGAAACTGGACGGTCTAGCTTTCATATCTGCTTCAGCTGCCCTACCTCACCGTAGCTCCTGTCGCCTAGCAAATGGAGCAGTGCGAAGCACAGCTGTGGAAAAGAATTCGTTAAAGTCCGAACTTTTGCTCCTTTTTTAATTTTTTTTTTAAAGCTGTTAAAACAAGTATAACACATTTCAAAATCAAGGAATAAAGATTAGCGAATGATTCATTTTCAAATACACTGACAGCTCTCTAGTAAAATATTAAAGTTAGATAAAACTATCCCTTTATGAAGCTTAACTTTAATCTCAGCAAACCAGGAACAAATGAAGCACTGAAATAAATCAAACATCAGCCATTAGAGATTATCTGAGAGAATTATATCTGTGTTTAACTTCCACTCGAAAGCCAGCAGGGGTGAAAAAAAAAAAACATAACGTGCACCTCTCGAGAAATGTAACTACACATTGTAAACTATAATGTAAAATCCAAAACTATTATAACTCTGATATGCACATGCATATATGTGTGTGTGTATGTACAGGGTTAGCCAGTGGCTGATCACCCTGCATTGCACCATGCTGAGAAAGTCTTGCACCAGACTGAGAATTTTACTGGTTTGCTATTGTAACTCTTCTATTACTACAATAAGCAAGTGGGCACGCACCGTGCACACTCTGCCGCGTCGCCAATACCAGATTCAGATTTTTTTTTTACTCTTGCTAGATTGTTGCACCATAGGATTATTTCACAGCCATTTGCAATCTACCACTGGGTACAGTCAGTTTCATTCACAATGTGCACACACGATTTTGCGACAGTCCTTTCCTATTAAAACCCTCTGGGGTTGAAGGACGCCGGTGCATCAAAATGACATCACCAATCTGAGATGACGTAGCATATGGATGCTGCTGTGCTGATTCTCCATTTCAACATGAATTGAAGATGCGGACTTCAAACTATGTACCAGTTTTTAAATTGTGTTGATAGGCCAAGGAACACCAGAGTTATGGCTAATAATTTATGTCATGCTTTTTCCTGTATATAGTCCTCAAGTTCAATGTGAGTTTTGTGCAGGAAGAAACGGCAAAAACGGAGATTCGCTAGCAGGAAGTGTTTGCTAATAAAACAACCAAAACAAAACAAAAGAATTCTCGACATCCCCTTTCCCATTGGTTGCGCCACATCAACCTATTGGAAAATTATGCGGTAACATCTTGCATTTGGTAGCTGAGGGACAGGTGAAAAGGTGGTAAAAGAGACAATATTAATGGCAAGTTTTGCCTGTGATGGACCCCTCAGTCTTGTGGAGGACAGGAACTATTTTTTGGGGTGGCAAAAATAATTTGTGTGGCATCTTATTGTGAGACCTGATTGCTCTGCAAATAACTGTACTAAAAAAATGCCTGAGGCCTTTCCTGCATTTTAATGTAAATAGTTGTATATCATTGTTATACTGATCAGACAAATCACAATTTCAATTTAATTCAATTCAATTTTATTTATATAGCGCCAAATCACAACAGTCCCCTCAAGGCACTTTATATTGTAAGGTAAAGACTCTACAATATTTACAAACAAAACCCAACAGTCAAAACAACCTCCTATAAGCAAGCATTTGGTGACACTGGAAAGGAAAAACTCCCTTTTAACAGGAAGAAACCTAAGGCAGTACCAGACTCAGGGAGGGGCAGTCATCTGCTGTGACCAGTTGGGGCTAAGGGGAGAGACAGGACAAAATATAACTAGTGATTAAATGCAGAGTGGAGTATAAACAGAGTAAAAAGAGGTGAATGAAAAGAAACACTCAGTGCATCATGGGAACCCCCCAGCAGCCTAGACCTATTGCAGCATAACAAATCAAATTTTGATGTGTCTGATCAGAGTTTCACATTTTGCCTCAGTCCATTTTAAATTAGTTTTGGTCCAGATAAGACAGCAGCATTTCTGGATCGTCTTCAAATATGACTTCTTCATTGCATGGTAGAGCTTTAACCTGCATTTGTGAGTTGCATGAGGACTGTGTTCACAGATATTGATTTCTGGAAGTGTTTGTCAGTCCATACAGTGATTTCAATGACAGAATCATACCTGTTTTAATGCAGTGCCATCTTAGGGCTTATAACTCACAGGCATCCAATATTATTTTTCAGCCTTGATCCTTGTACACAGATTTCTCTAGAGTCTCAGAATCTTTTGATATTATGTTCTGGAGATGATAAGATATTCAAAGTCTTCACAAGTTTCCACCGAGAATCATTATTTTGAGATTTATACAAAATTTGTAGATACCTGATCCAGCCCTAACTATAAGCTCTATCATAAAAGTTTTAAGCCTAATCTTAAATAAAATGGTTCCACAGAAGAGGAGCCCGACAGCTGAAGGCTCTGCCTCGCATTCTACTCTTAAGTATCCTAGGAACCCCAAGTAAGCCAGCAGTCTGAGAGTGAAGTGCTCTGTTGGGGTCATATTTTACTATGAGGTCTTTAAAATAAAATGGGGCCTGATTATTCAAGACCTTGTTTGTGAGGAGAAGGATTTTAAATTCTATTCTAGATTTAACAGGGAGCCAAGAAGAGAAGCCAATATAGGAGAAATCTGCTCTCTCTTTCTAGTCCCTGTCAGTACTCTAGCTGCAGCATTTTGGATCAGGTGAAGGCTTTTCAGGGAGCTTTTAGGACAGCCTGATAATAATGAATTACAATAGTCCAGCCTAGAAGTAATAAATACATGAATTAGCTTTTCAGCATCACTCTGAGAAAGGCTGTTTCTAATTTTAGAAATATTGCGCAAACGCAAAAAAGCGGTCCTACATATTTGGTTAATGTGTGCATTGAAGGACATATCCTGGTCAAAAATGACTCCAAGATTTCTCACAGTGTTACTGGAGGCCAAGGTCATGCCATTCAGAGTAAGTATCTGATTAGACATCACGTTTCTAAAATTTGTGGGGCAGAGCACAAGAACTTCAGTTTTATCTGCAGGAAATTAGAGGCCATCCAGGCCTTTATGTCTTTAAGACATTCCTGCTCTTTACTAAGTGTTGTGTGTCATCTGACTTCATTGATAGATAAAGCTGAGTATCATCTCCATAACAATGAAAATGTATGCAATGCTTTCTAATAATACTGCCTAAGGGAAGGATGTATAATGTAAATAAAATTGTTCCTAGCACAGAACCCTGTGGAACTCCATAATTAACCATAGTGTGTGAAGAAGACTCCCCATTTACATTAACAAATTGGTGTCTATTAGATAAATATGATTCAAACCACTGCAGTGCAGTAACTTTAATACCCACAGTATGCTCTAATCTCTGTAATAAAATGTTATGGTCAACAGTATCAAAAGCTGCACTGAGGTCCAACAGGACAAGCACAGAGATGAGTCCACTGTCAGAGGCTCTAAGAAGATCATTTGTAACCTTCACTAATGCTGTTTCTGTACTGTGATGAATTCTGAAACCTGACTGAAACTATTCAAATAAACCGTTCTTCTGCAGATGATCAGTTAGCTGTTTTACAACTACTCTTTCAAGAATTTTTAAGAGAAAAAGAAGGTTGGAGATTGGCCTATTATTAGCTAAGACAGCTGGGTCAAGTGATAGCTTTTTAAGTAATGGTTTAATTACTGCCACCTTGAAGGCCTGTAGTACATAGCCAACTAATAAAAACAGATTGATCATATTTAAGATTGAAGCATGAATAAATGGAAGGACCTCTTTGAGCAGTCTAGTAGGAATGGGATCTAATGAACACTTTGATGAATTTGAAATTATTTTTGGAAAACATGGACACTGCAATCTCTGGACTAAAGTGGAGAGACTATCTGTCTTGTTATCAGTGTTCACTTCTAAAGCCTGAATCTATGGAATTGGCAGCTTGCACATCTTGAAAGGCTCCATTAGTGCTGAAAGGTATAGTCAGGACTTAGAGCAAGATATGCTCCCATCCAGATAACATCTTTTTCAGAGGTCTTGCATATTTCAGCAAGACAATGCTAAACTGTATTATTGTAGGTTACAATATAAAGCACCTTGAGGCAAGTGTTGTTTTGATTTGAAGCTATATTAATAAACCTGAACTGAATACTACACCTATTACAACAATGTGGCTTTGTAATTCAAGAATCCATGTGCTGAACTGGCCTGTGTGCAGCCCAGACCTTTCACTAACTGGAAACATTTGGCACATCATAAAACAAACAAACAAAAAAATATGACAAAGACGACCCAGGACTATTCAGTAGTTAGCATCGTATATCAGACAAGAATTAGACAATGCTCCTCTCCAAAAAGTCCAACAACTGGTCTCCTCAGTTCCCTGATGTTTATAGACTGTTAAAAGAAGAATGGATGTTAAACAATGGTAAACATGGTCCTGTCCCAACTTTTTGAGACATGTTACAGCCATCAAATTCAAAATGAGCCTGTCCTTTTATTTTAAAAAAAATGGTACATTTTCTCATTTTAAACATTTGACATGCTTTTAGACTGCTTTTATAGTTCTATTGTAAATAAAATATGGGTTCATGAGATTTATAAATCATTACATTCTGTTTTTTGTTTTTTTTACATTTTACAGTGTTCCAACATTTTTGGAATTGGGTTTGTAGAAGCAGAATATTGTGTCATCTACTATACTCCTAATGATGGAAGCTGTTCTGTATAATGTTACATTTGCCAAATAACGCATATTTTTCTTGTTTCTTTCCATCTTGCACACAGGGTTTTGGGTTTGTAACATTCGAGCATAGCATGGAAGCAGACAGGGCAAGAGAGAAATTACACGGCACCGTGGTAGAAGGCCGTAAAATAGAGGTGCATTTTCTCAAATAATTCTTTTTTTCTGAAGTTCTTCCTTCTCACTGTCCCCCTTTTTTTTGTCTTTGTGTTCCTATATATGTGTGGGTTTATTTATGTGGGAGTGTTTGTGTCTGAGCGTTCAGCAGTCTGTCACCACTTCTCACCTTGACATATTTCTAAATACACCAAGCTGGTGGGTCATCCAAGCCTCATCATTTCCCTTTATCCGCACAAATAAATGGTAACATACAACTAGTTTAACATTATTGTATTGAGAGACTTTGACTGTTTTATTATGTTGCTTCATTTTTACAGTTTTTCTTACTATCGAGGAAATTGACTATCAAAAGTTTAAAAGTCAGAATTTATAAAACAAATTATACTCATGTTTGTTTCTTAAAAAAGCTTTAAATGAATTGCTATTGATTCAGATAATACATTCTCAAAGGAAATTAAGCTTTTGTATACATTTACTGAAGAAAGCATCCTGACCCCTGAAACATTTCCTCAAATTCTGCTCATCCATGGTCATAGAATCTGTATTATATTTTGTGCCTGCTCTTACTCTTTTCTTGTATATTAATTTCTGAATAATCTTGTGATGAACATATATACCATTAGCTTTTTCAGTATGCAGTGTATCTACCTTCAATTTCGTCTGATCTTTTTTATCTTTTTTTTCTTCAGACACATGACTTTGATTTTTTTTCTATCCTGTCATCCCGATCTCATTGCCTTTAAAAGGTCTTTGTTGTCAATCACCTAATGGTGAAACCTTTTATTTCCCCCAACTTTTCTCATATTATTCCAACCTCATAATTTATCTTGCAACCTTGGCAGCTCAGAGTTGGTATTGCTTAGCCATGGCACTATTATCCACTTGGCCAAATGTCCCATTTATTTTGCCTACACTTTAGCATTTTTCTTTTAGGTTATTATACACACCACCCCAGTGAAGACCTAAATCCTCTTCAGCTTTGTCACAGTTTTTTTGACCAAGATCCAAAGGGCTCACATCAGTAGAACTGACTTTTCAAATTCTTTTAAAAGTTTCAGTTCTTTTAAAAGTTTGGACACATTTACCCATTCATTTAAATGGATAAGTGTTTCCAAGCTTTTGACTGGTACTGTATTTAGGACCATTGAACAGACGGAATGCTCAACTGGACAAAACTTTGCCACTGTAACTTTTTTCACAGCTAGGCATCCCAACCACCCAGTAGTTCCATTACATTCTGACAGTGATAGCTGCCATTACCATTCCGTTCAACAGCTGTGCTTGAAAAAATTTCCATCCATCCATTCTCTTCCACTTCTCCTGTTGGCAAAATATCCAAAATAAAACAATGACATACACATAGTTACTTGCTACTGATTGATTCTGATTCCCCCTTATCAATGCATAAAGGATATATGTCATGCCTTGTCATGGAATCTCAAAGTGCCGGTCTTAAATGGATGTACCATTTTGCTATGAAATCAAGTTTAATGAAGGCTTAATAGTTATACACACTTAAGGGTGACTTTGAGATGCTGGCTATTCATTTTTTTTTCTTTTTTTTCCCTGTAGGTGAATTTTGTTTTAAGTTTTCACTTCAACTCTCAACCCTCTCACCCAAATCTAGTTTTACAAAAAAACAGACTTTAGACCAATGGGCAAAGTCATAGTGACTACATCAATCTTTTTTTTTTTTTTTTTTTTTTTTTACAGTCTATGACAAAGATGATCTGACTTTCATACAGCACCTTGCTAGATCAAATTGCATTGCAACTGGACAAAACTTGAGCCAAGTTTATCTTTATTGTTTGTGTCTTACTGCCCTAGCCTCACTCAAATGAATAACAGGTTTTTCTTAGGGCTGAACTTGGCTGCAGTGTGATTCATCACGTTTTTAAATTTGGTTAGTTCTGTCTCCTCATTTTGTGTACAGAGATTCAGTCAGTATATTAGCATTCTCATAATATGAAACTTTATTGGTGTGAACACAATACCCCTCAAATGTTATTGTCTTGATAATCTTAATGATAATGCAGATGCAACCTACATGTGGTTACCAGGTGGAAAGGCTTTAAGTACTCCCTGAAAATCCTGATTGCTGCAAGGTCCCCTCTTTGTAAGTTAAAGAGCACAAAGCCTTCCCGCCTTTTGATCTTCTTTTGCTTTCTTAGATAGAACACTAGGAATCTCAGACATAACATGGTGAAAAAAAATTACCCCTGGGTCAGTATTTTCAACATATTAACACGACAGTATTTATACTAAATTGATTTCATGATATGAAAACTGCATGATTTTAACTCATAAGGCCAGTGTACAATTTGGTTTTGTTTCATTGTAGGTCAATTAAAGTTTGCTGCAGAAAACATCTCTGGATGACAAACACTTGGCATTTTGAGAGCTGAGCCAATATGTACTTCTCTAAGGAGTGAAAAAAAAAAAAAAAATTTTGTTCAGCTCATTCAGATGAATTAAGAAATGATCAGTTACATTTTCAGAAACCAGCTAAGTGCCTGGAGAGAGCTGAAAGAGAGAGTTTGTGCAGTGGAATGATTGCAAAGTTATCTCAGTGACCTGAGTAAGACGCTGCTTATTCCTTTCTCATCCCCTCCTCCTTCCACCATCCTTCCAACAGTAGCTTGTGTAGGGCCCCATCCAACACAGTTACAACGGTAACAGTACACAAACAAGTGGGCGGGGCCAAAGGTTTTGGGAATGGTAAGTGTAGGCAGGCAAGCAAGCCATTCTGCCAGCATTTCCTCTCTCTCTTCCTCTCTCTTTGGAACGTTTGCAACGCTAAAAGTCACATGACATTTCTTTTTGAATTGTGGTTGAGTTTATGCTGAGTATTGACATACATATTTTCTTGCGTCAGCGTGCGTGTTTATTTACTAAGTGTTTTCTGAAGCTGCGTGTGTGAGCAACACTGATATATGAATTAGTTTGCACAATCTATGAGATTGTTGAGAAACCTATTAATTTATTTTATTTTACTTTGGAAGACAATGCACTCTTATTTTAATTTATCGTGTTAGCTGTTTGAATTTGGAATGATTTTATTGGTTATTGATTAACTTGGTTGGTTTATTAAAGTATATCTATTTTCTTTTCATCTAATTATTGTGTGAATGCTTTTTGTTGCTTTTGTCACAATAGTTTTCACCTTTGGAAGTTGACTGGATGTTGCATAATGCTCCCAACATGTCTTCTTCCTTTCCCCAATGTAATTTTCTTTGTTTGTTTTTTTTTTCCTCTCACCCTCCCAGTTGCATGTATGTATACATTTACTAAATTTCATTTGGACAGTGCATCTGCTCTTTCTTGACTCTTGTATGTTATTGAAATGCCACTAAATCTGAGGAGAGCATGCTGAAAAATTTCATAAGATAGCATATATGCAAATGAGAAAGGCAGTTGTTTGGATGTGTTATAAGTGTTGCTGAATGCGGTTTGGTAAACACAGAAATGTTATGGGTGTTTGCCTTGCATGCAGATCTAATCTAACAAGGGCAGCACTTTCCACTTATTATTTACAAGTATCCTACCTCATGGAGCTCTCTCTTTACTTGCTGTAGGTCAACAATGCAACGGCCCGTGTAATGACAAATAAGAAGACTGTCAACCCATATGCAAATGGTAAGGACAAGTGAGTGTTTACAAAAAAGTATTCACCCCCTTTGGAAATTTTAATTGTTTTACAAATCTGGGTCCTATTCCAGGAAGCATGTTCACCAGTTTAAAACTAAACACTGAGTTGATCAACTGAGATCGGCAACACAGAGTTTTCTGTTCCAGAACAGCTGATCAGAGTTAGTTCAATTAACTCTGATAGTGTTCACCGTGATTTAAGCGTGTGTGAGAAAGAAAGCCATTATCAGTGGAACTCTGATATGATGATTCACCATGGCAATGGGTAAAGAAACAGCAGAGTCTCTATTTTAATCCAGTAGACTGATGAATATGAACACATGGCACTTACTGTATTTTGAAAAAAAAAAAAACAAGGGATGAAGAGTTATTTTAATCAGTTTAATCACTGTAATCATCGTAGACAGTCTCAAAGTGTGATATATAATATATAATCTTTTATAATTTCTGTGGTCATAATTTACCCAACTTCAATTGTCATTAGATTATGCTGGAATCCAAATTTTACATTTGATTTTTAATTCTAATTATTAAGCTGTAACCTGACAGGATAAAAAGTAGGTTATAAAAACTAAAAATCAAAGACATACAGATAAGGCACAGTTTACTTATGGATCTTTGATATTAGTTGCTGAGATAGCAATACACAGATCCATCCTCGAGTTAGTTATTAAATAAAAAAAACTGTTTTTGCAAACGTTTATGACCATTTCCTTCACCAGTATTTGTTCAGTGAGCATTTAATGTACTTATGGGCCATAATTGTCATGTCGGGCCATGTGGCAGAAGCAGGGAGACCCCAAAACGGAGGACTCAGAGGTGATGAGCTTAGTGGTTTATTGACATGAAGGTAATAACAAAACCTGGCTGGGCTGGGCTGAAGCTAGAACTAACTACAAGAGACGGATCACACGCACGATGGAGGCAAAGACGACAACACGACAAAGAACAGAGGAAAACTGAGGGCTTAAATACACAGCAGGTAATCAGGGCAAGAGGAAACAGCAGGGAGCAACAGGTGAAGCAAATGAAACTAACAGGGGAAGCAAAACTAAACACAAAGCACAGGGAACACAAGACTGTCAAAATAATACAGGAAGTGACTAACCAAGGTGCAGGCAGACTACATACAGTACGGGGGACTGGCACACAGACACGGGGCAGAGACGCAGACTAGTCACAACACTAGGAATAAACTCAACATGAAAACACAGGAGGTCAGGGTTAAGACATCATGACAAAACAGACAAGACCATGGAGCAGGGGAGACAGGGACGAAGGGAACAAATGCATCAAAACAACTGAAAAATAACAAAACTCAGGGAAAACAGAACTAAACACAAAATGCTGGGCAGACGGCCCAGTACAATGACAATAATAACCTAATTTTTCAGATTTACTATATATATATATATATATATATATATATATATATATATATATATATATATATATATATATATATATATATATAATTTTATCTAATATCATCCTTCACTGATGTCTCTCTTATAGCCATAGCAGAGATGTTTTAGTGCTCTGGGGTTAATAGTAAGGTTCACATTTATCCTCTCAAAATGCAGAACAGTGTTCCAAGTCTTTAATGAATGTAAAGTTTTAAGATGTTATGAGGAATATCAACTTTTATAGGGTTATCTTTGATGTTCAGTGAGATTTTAGATATTTCAGTATACTTTTAGTTGGATGAACCAATTTAAATAAGGAATTGTGACAGGACAAAATGAACTCTATGCAAAGATCCAAAATGGATGTGCATGAGATTAACCAGGAAATGATCAGAGCCAAACTGGATTCAGGCCTGATCTGGTCTGAATCCTTGAGTCTTATCTGGTTTGGATCTATCTCGTCGTGCAAGCCAGCTAGACACAGTTTGGTGATCCATTATGGAGCCTATGACATCTTCAGTCATATCCGGTTTGGAGTCACTGCTAAATGGGTAGATGTACTGAAACTGATTTAGGTTATTTGAAATGGAAATGTCGAGGTTCAGACTCTGAATTTCAGGCTCTGTAATTTTTAAAATGTTGTTTGGAATTGTTTGATGACTGAATCTGTGAAGACATTTTAACATGAAATGTTCAGAACACAGACTGTCAGCAACCTGGATTTTAAAAGTAATTTTAAAATTTTCCAGCAGTGTGACCCATTACAGCACAAATCTTTGTGTTATTTGTCAAAAGCTATACACAGATGAGTTATATTTAAGCAGTACTCACTACAGTAATGTACAATAAATATTTCAGAGGAACTGGCTGATAGTCTGACCAATGTGTTACTGTCCACAGATTGTCATATTCTCATAATTGATGCTCTGGATTTTATTTTGAGTTGATAATAAATGTGCAAGTGAATGACTGTAACAGCACTCATGTTAAGTACAAAAAATAGCAAGCTGGGATTTAAGTATTTGTAAAAACACATTCTGCAAATTATTTGGCTCTGCTTTGAGCTTTGATAGGGAGTTTATGAATGAGGAAATTAAACAGACCTTCAGTCAACTGGTTCATGTGCAGCAGGAGCAGAGAAGACATACATTCAGAGTGCAAAGTAGAGCAGAAAAGTGGTATATAAAAACCAGCTCATTTACCATTTCCATTTTAGTTTGTTGAAGAAAACCTGTCAGCGACCAGGTTAAGTTCACAGAGTCTGGCACCCTTGTTACTTACTCCAAGTTGAAGTCTTTCTGAAATAGAAAAGCTAGAGTTTTCCTCATCCCAGGGTGAGTTGTTAGCTAAGCCCCTTTGCTGGAATAGGGTCGTGATTGAAGTTTTTTATGAAGCTTTTTGGAAAATGTTCAGCTGAAAAAGGCCCTTTTATGTCAAGTATTTCTTCCTTTAAATATAACTGGAAAGTAGTCATAGGCAAGGGTATTTCTAGCAGTAGTAATAGTAGGGGGTGGGGGTGGGGGCAAAATATTTCACCACAAGTAATTACAAGGTCAAACAATAAGTCCAAATCTGCATAAAAAAAAAAAAGTTTTTTCTGATTCATGTATAGCCCTATGCTGTGATAACAGTTGGCATTACAGGAAAAGCAGCACCTGAGAGCCTGGAAATTGTTTTGTAACTGGAGTTTTGCTATTTGCAGCAGGAGATTTTATTAATTGCTTAATATAGGCTTGGTAGCATTATCAACAATTAAAAAAAAAAAAAGAAAAATCAAGTACAAGTAGATTAAACTTGTACTTCAATAAATTACTTGGGTAAATGGACTGGATTTTATTATTTTTCCTATCAATGCTTTCAATCATCTGCTTTCCAATCATCATGGTGAGTGAGCAACCACCCTCAATTATATTTCAAGGGGTTTTCTGGGCATGTCCAGGAGGAGGCCTTGGGGCAGACCCAGGACACGCTGGAGAGATTTAGATCTCTCGGCTGGCTTGGGAATGCCTTGGGGTCCTTCCGGATGAGCTGGAGGAGGTGGCTGGGGAGAGGGAGGTCTGGGCTTTTCTGCTTAGGCTACTGCCCCTGTGACCTGGCCTCGGGTAAGCAGAAAAAAATAGATTGATGGATGCAAGCAGTCCATTCTTTTTAGGACTCTGGTCCAACTTAGACCACCACAAATCTCTCCAAATGGTAGTCCTTTCCCCAATTAAGGCTGGGAATTCTTGACTTTGTGTACATGGACACAACTCAGTAGATATAAGACCCATCTAATGAAAAACCACATAATAGACAAAAATAGGGGAAATCCATGTCTAGGAGTACAACAGGTCAAATTTTGTGTGTATAGCCTTTTATGCATGAGCTGGCATGAGAATATATCGTGCCATATAAACAAACTAATCAGAATTGACTGCCCTAAACTGAATACTTTTTAATTGCTTTAAGACATGTAGAATGGAGATCATACCCCATAGGTTTCCACAGATTGCCATGCGCCTGGTGTAATGAGTGCTCCAAGCATGGTTTAATGGCAAAATTATCAGAGGAAAAAGCAGTTGGAACAAAAGTTGTGCCATGTAAATTATTAACCTGTAAATGATTAATTTCCTTCTGCATTTGAGAGCTGAGATTGTTTGGATGAACAGTTCTCATATTTTGGCTCTTGTTTTTTGGTTACCAGTGTGTTCTCTATAACTGAGGTGAAACGTGCAAAACCAGTCTAAAGAATAATTTTTCAATTAAAAAAAAAAATCAATGCTCCTGGACTAGTTGCTTGAAATGTTGATGTAAAATATTTTGTTTAATTATAAAAACCCTATATGAAAAGATTGTTTTTTTTTTAACTGTAAATTGCACTGCAAATATAACTACAGAAATTCAATGAATATGAATAATAACTGATGTATTTTTAAAATTGACTTCTTCGACTGGCCATCAACTGTTTTCTAAAACAGTCTAAAAATTTTGCTTAATGTTTTTAGAGAGCGGGGTGTCTTTCACTTAAGAATTTTTGTATTATGTACTTGTCTTTCTGTACACTTTTTTTTTTTTTAATTGAGGAGTTTTTTTTGTTTGCTTTTTTTTGGCTCTTTTCTTTTTTTTTTTGAAAAAACAAACAAACAAACAAACAAAAAAACAAGTTATTGGGCCATGGCTTTACTTGAGGCCAAGGTAGGCTGCATGTGTCACATACTAAGTTTGACACCTCTAGAGTGACTCTACCCTAGAGTGATTGCTGACTGCTTCAATCAGGTCTTAATATTTCATATATACAACCAGAGATGATCATTATTTATTAAACAAAAAAAGACCCCATGATTAAATAGCTTATGGAGAAACTATAAGCAGCATATATATATATATATATATATATATATATATATATATATATATATATATATATATATATATATATATATATATATATATACACACATATATATATATATATATACACACATATATATATATATATACACACATATATATATATATATATATATATATATATATATATATATATATATATATATATATATATATATATATATAATATGTATATATATGAATTCAGTGAGCATATCCTTATACCTTATAACAAAAGTAAACCAGTCTTCCTTAATATGTCTCTTTCTCTAACTCTTTATTCTTTGTCTTGCTGTCTGTTTCTTGTTTCAGGCTGGAAGTTAAATCCAGTGGTTAGTGCTGTCTACAGTCCAGAATTCTATGCAGGTAGGACATGTCCTTCTTCATCTGTTAAAATCTCTTTTATCATCCTCCTCCTCACTCTTTTTTCCTTCACTGTCTTTGACATTTTTGAATTCTCCCTCCCCACCCTCCCATTTTCTCTGGACCCTTGTCACCTCCTCCTGCTGTTCATCTGATTATAGCCTAAGAAATATGCTGAATTGCACAAATGCAATGACTGTCATGTCTGCTGAAAACAAAATGACATTCTGTAACCCCCACAACCATCCACAAGCCATTTACAATCTCTGCCATGCCAGTGTTTATTTCCCCCAGCACCTGTTGGCTGCCCACCCTCTGCACTATGTCATTAACAATGGTCATTAAGGTGAAAATAAATAAATGAATCAATAAACGATTTTGTAATACGAGGAGCTAAGACAGATAAGAGTGTGGCAGAGGAGAGGTGTGAGAAACGGTAAAGGACAAATGGTAAATGGACTGGTTCTTATATAGCACTATTCTACTCTACTTTGAACACTCAAAATGATCTATACAACATGCCTTATTCACCTATTCCCTTACATTAAAGTACTTCTTCCTACACTTAAGTGCTTTCTATCTAACACTCACGCTCGAACGATTGCATCGGAGAACAACTTAGGATTCAGTATATTGCCCAAGGATGCTTTGGCATGCAGACTGGAGCAGCCAGGGATCGTACCACCAACTTTTTGATTAGTAGGTGACCTCCTCTACCTCCTGAGCTACAGCCACCCCAAGGTTGAAATCTAATTGTCCATTTCTGCAAGCACATTAAAAGGTATGAAATATATTTTTCAAATGAAAATCAATATTTTCAATTTTTCCAGAGAGCCATTTGCCTAATTCATCCACACATTATTTTAATTAAAAAAATTGCATTGTATTGATTTACCTTTGGACCTCCTTTCAAGTGCACAAAATGCCATTGGGACCTGTATCTGCATTTTATGTGTGCACGTGCAAAGAGTGCACAAAGTTTTCAGGCTTCTTCTGTGTTATTAATTAAAATCTTTTATTGAATATCATGTGATCATTAGACTATATATTATACTATTATTCTATATATAATACTAGATTATGATTGAAGCTGCCAAGGATCAAAGCCAGTACCTATTCTTGCAGTTTGTTTGTTTGGATACAATGTTTTCATAGCAGCGTAGTTTAAGATATACAGCACAGTATTGAAGATGCACAGCTAATTGCTGCAGGTGATTTCTGTCATGAAATGCTGGAGAAGAAAACCCGAATGTAAACTGACAAGACTGACTTGAAATAAACAAAAGGTGAGCCCATATTGTGGCTGTTGTTGATCAGTAATATAAATAAAGTCCAAAACACACACACAAAAAATAAAATACAGGGAACACGATAGGGGCAAATGGAGATGAGAACACAAACAAACTGAGGCTTAAATACAGACAGGAAGCAATCAGGGAGAGCGGAAACAAGAGTAAAAAAGTACAGCAGAAGTTAATCTAGGTAATGAGACACAAGGAAGTAAAGCTAAAGGCAAATCACAAAAGACAAAGAAACCTCAAAATAAAACAGGAAGTAATTAAATGGGAAACCACAGAACACAGAGGCAAACATAATAATAATATATAAAAGGTTACTGGTGAGGGGGTCTGGAAAATATTAACACAAGGGATCCTTGTCTAAAAACACTAGAAAAATTAACCTACCCCAAATTAAATAAACTAGAATATAATAACCAAAGCCACAAACTGAAGCAGGCAGCACGGTGGAGCAGTGGTTAAGCACTGCTGCCTCACAGTTAGAATACCATCTGGAAGGCCTGGGTTCGATTCCACCTTGGCCCAGGCCTCTCCCTCTCTCTGTGTGGAGTTTGCATTTTCTCCCATGCTTGCATGGGTTTCCTCCAGGTACTCCGGTTTCCTCCCACATTCCAAAGACATGCACTTACTGGGGTTAGGTTAACTGGCTACACTAAATTGCCCATAGGTGTGAATGTGAGTGTGAGAGGTTGTTTGTCTCTCTGTGTTAGCCCTGTACCGTGCCTCTTACCCTATGACAGCTGGGATAGGCTCCAGCCCCCCCGCAACCCTGAACAGGACAAGTGGATGGATGGACAAACTGAAGCCTCTGAAGGGGGCAGGAACAAAGGGGGCTGACTCTGGACCTGGACCTGAACCAGAATAACAAGGAACCATCTAAGGACTGGAAACTATGAAGACAAACTCAGGACCAGGAACAAAGGGGACCAGCAGAGCCTCTGAATCTACAGGGATTACAGGAATGGTTATGCACTAGACTGGTTTAACCACCAATGCAGGAGTGGTTTGAGCTGATTCTGCTGGAGGTTTCTTCCACTGTAGCCAAACGCTTGCTCTTAGGGAGTTGTTTTGACTGTGACTGTGCCAAAACAGCCATCAGGTCCCTCAATAAGTTTCGGCCAGTGGCCCCAACAAAGGTGGTGATGAAGTGTTTCGAACGAATCATCCTGGGTCACTTGAAGAGCAGCTTCCAGACCAGCACCAGTTTGCCTACAGAGCAAACAGGTCAACCGAGAATGCTTTGTCATTGGCCCTTCACTCTGCCCATCTAGACCAGCAACATAGCTATGTGCAGATTCCTTGATTATAGCTCTGCCTTCAACATCATCTCCCCCCAGAAAATTACCACCAAACTAGTTCTCCTGGGCCTCAACACACACCTGAGCTACTAGGTGTTGTTCAGGTGCCTCACCAACAGACCACAGACTGACTGCATGGGGTGGGCGGGTCTTCTCCAGCATCTCCCTTAATCCACCTCCTCTGTTCAGTGATGGTTGCTCACAGTGGACATAGATGGCTTCTTTTACTCCTTTTTCAAACATTCTATCTTCCAAGTCCAAAATGTGAACACTGGTATCCTCGAAAGAGTGCCCTTTCTCCTTTCAATATAGATCTACAGCTGAGTCTTGCCCTGACGCGATGGCTCTTCTATGTTGTGCTATGCATTTCTGAAGAGGGTGTTTTGTTTCTCCAATGTAGAGGTCTGACCACTCTTCACTGCACTAAACAGCATACACTATGTTGCTTATCTTGTATTTGGGAATTTTGTCTTTGGGATAGACCAGTTTTTGCCTTAGAGTGTGACTAGGTTTGAAGTATACGTGGAGAAAATTCTTCTAAGTTTCTCTGACAAGCCTGCCATATAAGACAGTTGTGGCAGGCTTGTTGTGACAGTTTTCTTCCACATTCTTATTAGTCCTCCTTTGCTATGCATCTTTGCTATGCATCTTTGCTGATTTGATGAAAGTCCAGTTGGGTTACCACATGTTTTAAAGGTTTTCTTTGCATGCGTGTCTCAGGGTTATTATAGTTAACGAAAAAGAACGAAATAACGAAAATTGAAACTGAAAAAACATTTTTGTTAACTGAAATAAATAAAAACTATAATTAAAAGGAAAAAATGATAACTAAATAAAACTGTATTGTGAATTTACAAAGCTAACTAAATCTAACTGAAATTCTAGATAAAATTACCTCGGTTTTTGTGTTGTCGTTTTATTTAAAAGCCTTGTGGATTGAGTTTGACACCTCTAGTTTGACACCTTGTGATTTTTTCCGCTATACGAGTTTAAGCTAGGAGCACCATCGGGCAATTGCATGCATGCGTGTGCGTGCGTGTGCATGTGTGTGCTCCCCATGCTGGTCTGTAAAGTAATGGCAGCGGTCTCATATGGGGTTTCTTTGAGCACGATTGCACAGATAGAAGCGTGCTGTGGATGATGAAAACATGTGTGGAGCATTTCTCAATCAGGAAAAAAAACACCAACATTACAGTCCACCTGAGAAGCACACACAAGGCAACTATGGAAACCGCTCTGATCCTATGACGTAACCTGACGTGCACCTCTGGAGAAATGTGACTACTAATCAGGTCCACACAGCCCACAACATTGTGATTAACCTGTGCTTGTGCATTTCCTTTCATTTTCACCTTGGTGTTTGCATTTACCAGAGAATAATAATCAGGAATAATAATCAAAGCATCAATATACAGATGCAGCCACCTAAAGTTGCCGCATCCAGCCAGACGTCGGCCAGCTGAAGTCCAGCCCCCAGCTGGCCGACGTCTGGCTGTCGTCGGGCTGGAAGTCCCCCTCCTTCTCCTGGGCGTATCTACTTTCCAGCATGAACACACCCCTTTCCCTCAATTGTAGACTGTCACCAAAAGGTGGCGCCTTCTTAACAAAAACATTGAGTTCTGTGATTCAAAAAGGTTTTGGTGAAGTAGCAAGTTTTGAAAACCTAAAATAGATGCCTAAAATTTTTGTCAGTATGACCTTTCACACATTTCCATTGCGAATCACCAAAAGATTCCTTTGTTTCACTTCATCTTTTAACTAAATAAGTAAATAAATACAGTAGGTTAAAAAAGAAGCGGTGCTGAGCTGAGCCAACTCGGTCTCACGGCAGTTCGCGCAGTAGTCACGAAATTTAATCTATTGATTCGTGCTCATGAACACGAATTCCCTCTTTTTTTCGTGTTACTCGACACGACTTCTATTCTGCCTGAAAGGCAGTGGGATAAAGTTCGTGCCTCTGAGCACGGCTTCTAAGCTGCATGTCCTTTTGACATGAATTTCTCCTTGTTTCATTTAATGTGGGATGCTGCTTATGGTTGTAACGATGACAATTGTGGGGCTTTTTAGGTCTAAAGTTATATTTACGTGTTTATGGTTAGTGCTATATTCTGTGTCCAATTTTTTCTGTGAGTTCTGTGGTCTGAAGCCGTTTTTCTTCTGTGTTAAATCCATGAACCAACGATGAATAAATAAATGAACTACAGTACCCATGACCCCCATCGGCCGTGACCACGGTCACACGTATTCCCGTTGCTGTGCAGGTAAATTGCATTAGTTCACCCGCTTCGGATGTTATCAGGTAATTACTGACTTTATTAGCGGTTTTCAGGCCTGTAGATATGGGCCAGCAAGGGCCGTCTGCACCTCGTAGTCAGTCGAGAAGGTAGTTATCGTTCTAACGGAGGATCACTGACAAAGAAGGACTACAGACGAAGGACTACAGAAGCCATGCTCGCTGACTTCCGGCGGATGCTGCAGTGTTCAGGTAAGAGGATTTCAATGGACAGCGTTTATATAGTGATATTATTAAGGCAGTGAGTTCAATAAGCACTTGAAATTAGATTAATGTGGTGTAAGAGAGCGCTGATATCCCAACTCTGAGATGCATTTGTAGAGATAATTGCGGGTTTTGCCGTCTTTTGTGCAAATGTTAGCGGATATCGTAGGAAAGCGTTCACTATTAAACAATGTTATGACAGAAATATGAGCTTCTGGACTTACTAGTTAAGTAAAATGATTATTTTCAGCCATAGATTCCAAATAAATATCCTGATGAGCTTCAGTGCATCCATATTCATTATCTGCGAGTACAGTGCTTCATTTAATCTGCATTGAACTGACCCAGGGTTATCACAATGTAAAATAAAATGATACTGGTCTGAACACAGTTGCTGGATCAGGTGACCCTGAAGCCTCTCTTAGTTATGCTGCTATAGGCCTAGACTGCTGGGGAGGTTCCCGTGATTTCTTTATATTCACTGTAAACAAACCTTATATTAGCAAGTTTCTTATATTCACCATATAAACAAAGAGCAGTCTGTTTATACTTCAGACTGCTGGCTTACTTGTGGTTCCAGGATACTTAAGAGTAGAATGGGATGCAGAGCCTTCAGCTCTTCTGTGGAAAGAGCCTTGAGGTGACTGTTGTGATTTGGTGCTATACACATAAAACTGAAAGTCTGGCTGCCTTTAATCCTCTGTGACAAACCTGAGGATCCATGAAACCTGCCAGCACCTGAGAATGAGCTGAAACTTACAGTGTATTACAGTGTATTACTTACAGTGTATTAGCTTCCAGACTCTGGGAATCCTGTCAGTGAGCAGGGACTGATTCACTGTCCTCAGCTTTAAACAAACCCAGTCTCCATCTCAGGTTTTGACTCAGCCTGCTTTGGAGTCACTAATCTAGAAGCATCAGGCTACTTACTTTCAACACCATAATTTTGTTACTGATTCATTAATATGTTTTACATTGTTGTTGTTCATCAGTGGAGGGAGCAGATTTGAGAACAGCAATAAGAACCACTAAATCTTTTTTTTTTGTGGAAGAGGAGGTTCATCTTTAATATTCAGGCTATATCAGCTACCAGTTTGTAAACCTGTTTAGTGCTGCAGCAACAATCAAACATTTCCGCTTCATGCATCATTGTAGTTTGTGTCTTTACTCTTTCAGAACTGAATTGGAAATCCAAAGGTGCTGGAAAGCTTCTTCTCCAACCCTCAAAGCCAAACTTCACCCCAATCATTTTGAGAAGTGACATTCTCATAAATAAAGGTGAGCAATGATACTTAATGTGTACTTTTTGATTATCATGTTTAAAGGTTTGTCATTGCTCACAGTGGCCTTGTATTGATTAGGCATTTCCAGAATAGTATCCAGCAGTTTCTTGTGAGCTGAGCTGAATCATTTTTCTTTTAATACATGTTTAACATTCACTTGAGTATTACTTGTTGTACATAACTGTGGCTCTGAAAGAAAGGCTCTCCTGAAGGAGAAGAAGAGAACCTTTAGATCAGGAAATAAGGAGGAGCTGAGAGCTGTGCAGAAGGATCTCAGAAGGAAAATCAGGGATGGAAAAAACACCTACAGAAAGAAGATGGAGGACCAGCTACTGCAGAGCAACACCAGTGGAGTTTGGAGAAGCTTGAACTCAAGTTCAGGCCACAAACCAAGCCCACTCTGAGACTTAGAGTGGGTGAACAACTTGGACCACTAGAACTACCAGCATTTTCACACTACTCCTTTTTCTACCAAGCACCTCCAAATGGCAGTTTACATCTCATTAGGCCACCTTTTGTTATGTACACGGGGCCAGTAGATCGGAATCTGTGTGGGATGGGTGTGGGGGTGGGGATGGGTTACCAATGATGACCCAGGGTCGCCAGGTGTATAAAAAGCCAGGTCACAACACATATTTCACCTTTAATAAGAACATATTTGTAATTGAGATCCCAGATTTGGAAGAGATGTTTTGTGTTCTCTGTGCTTCAGGTTCACAGCAGATGGAAGGAAACTCAAACAGCCACTAATGTAGCCTTTGTGCTGACTGTAGACTGAGGGATCTCTTCAAATTGTTGTATTCCTCCTCTTCCTCGTCACCCACTGCTTCAGATCTTGCTGTCACCATCAGACTGCAGCAGTTATGTTATTTAGCCATGAAACATGTCGTCACCCTCCCTTGATTTTTTTCAGGCTTTTCAGAAAACACAAAAAACTGGACCGAATGTTGAAAATTTAATTTAGACAAAAATAAAATTTAAAAAATGTCTTTGACCATTTTTTTAGGAGGGTGACGATATATAACCTTGTTCAGCCTGTTTAGGAATGCACTGAGATCAATAACCTAATTTCCAACGCAGATCTGGAGAAACAGCAAAAACCAACGGCACCCTACACAGCCACAGATGCTGCTCCAGAACTAGAAGTTCTAAACCATAAACACCAACCTGGGAAACTTGCTAAGTGTGACAGGTCCAACATAACCCCAGATACAGCCCAGCCACAGGGTGAACCAAATCTTTCAGATAATGACAACAGAGAACCAAACGCACCTCCCTCCTAAACTCACCAGCCTGCACCAACCTGACATTTCTCCTCCCTGAGTTAAATAGATGAATGGAAGTTAAGTGGTTACAAACATAAAAACCACGGGTCCACAGACAGGAGCAGTGAGCTGAAATCAACACAAAGCTACCTGAGAGACTGTATTGAACTACTATATATAATTTAATCATTTGTCCTGACTGGTTTCACCTCAGATGTTCTTTCTCCTTTTGGTAGATTTCTCCCACCTCTGTTTTGATGCCAAGAAGAAGAAGAAGCTGCTTCAGAGAAGTGGGCTTCATGGTCTCAGTGCACAGCAACATGTGTTTTCACTGCCACAATCAAAACATTGAATAAAATCTATGTATTGTTGTTTGGAAACATGTCATATTACTGCATGCTAAGGTGTGTTATTAAAGAAAAAAATGAGTTCTATTTTTCTGGTTTGATGATATCCCAAGCTTTTGATTCAAAACGTTTATTTTCCACTGGACAAAATATTTACTGTTGCACATTTACTTCTCATAGGGATTTTTTTTTCTTTCCATATTTCAGTCTCTGGTTCTTGAGAGTCATGGCTCTGTCTGGTCTCTGACAGAGATCCTTAAAAATATTATTGGAAAGTACCTATTAATTTTACTTTCAAACAGCTTTATGTGAATGTTATCTTTTCATTTATAATTTTTAATATATTGATCACAGTGTAGTGTACAGTAGAGGCATCCAAAAATGATGAGACTGGGCTGCTTGTGTGTGATTTGGAAGGTTTGTGTCTGTCTGTGACTCTGCAGAGGTTAAAGCTGTGATCCAGTCTCAGTCTCTGACTGAAGGTTGCTGAGACTCTGATTAGATACACAATGTGAAGTTCACAATTCTCTAAACAAATAAAATGGTAATGACAAACATGAACAGCTGTACTTATTTCAGAGACATGAATGTTTACAAACATAATATTTATTTTAAGGATTGGACTTCATAAAGCGCACTGATGTTAGAGTGTGTGTTCATATTTAAATCATTTTGTAGGCTGAAATTGTAACGGTGGACCTGAGATGGTCCAGAGAAAGTAAATACATGTTAATTAGAATAATAACAACAACAGACTGAGACAGACAGCTGTGAAATGCGCACACAATGACGTCACCTCATTCACTGCTAGCTACACTGCTAGCTACATCGTATCATTCATGATCATCTATGTAAACAACGTTTAAAGAAGCCGCCACAGCTCTGCGGCTGTAACTGTTTCAAATCATATATTTTTGCTCGTTTGAACTCTGAGGATGTTTTTAAAACGGTCTTAAAAGGCTGTTTCTATGGTGGTTGTCACGGACGCCTCAGTAGCTTCTTAGGCTAACCTGGCGCGTCCGGTTCCTGCTGCTAGCTGTCTGCCGCAGGAAGGCTGCGTCCCATTTCAAAGAGCCGCCGCTCCGTCGTAACTGTGGCTCAAACACCACTTTATCCTTTAAGAAAAGGCCTTTTATAGCCACTGATGACACACACACACTAATGCACGTCACTGTCACAGTGTGACTTCACTAAAACCTCTAAAGTATTGTTTATAAAATGGAAAATGAACCGGGCAGGGCTCTGATGATGGAGACTGGGGCTCTGCAGCTGACGTTTCACAATCCTGATTGACTCGCTGTACATTCGTATAATTAATCAGAGCAGAGTTTAGACTGCACAGTGCGCTGCGCTCACTGTTACTGTGTCAGCTGCTGTCTTCATATATGTTTACTGCTGAGGTTTGATGAAGCAGGTGGAGGAGAGTCAAAGAAGTAAATATTAATCCACTTATTATGCAATTACTAACCCTAACCCTAGCTCAGCATACGATCACGACTGCCGGTATTATTAGTTTGGGAAGGAGTCATTTTGGTCGCAGTTTTGATTATAAAATAAAAGGGAAAATATAAACAAACAAAAAGCTTAACATTGTGAAGACTTGGAAGAACAATGTGAAACTGATGAGAGGATTAGGCTTCCCAGGTCATTCCCAGGCCAAACCGGCTGGTGATCAGAATTATTTTAATTATTTTTTTACCCAGTTTCGCTGGCGGTGCAGCGCTCACAGCCTGTCCGAGGTCACGGGCTGAACTTCAAGCCCAGCCCGTCCCTCCAGACAATACTCACTGCTCCACTATAATGACCGCTTTAATCTCATCTTTCTATTGTTTTTAATGGACAGTTCCGCTTACAATTACAGTTCAATGATGTGAGGATCCTTGGTACAGTATACAGCGGGCTGTAAATGAATGCGCTTCCACTATTACTGCTCCTCCTGGTGGATAAACAAGACATTACCACCATTTTCCCCAAATGCTGCTTAGGGGCATTCCCACCAGTGGCCGGAATTCCTACGTCATTAGCGGGGGATCGCGTTTAGGCCAAGGTTCGGCCACGAATCGGCCAAGGACCGGCCAAGGTCGCGTCACGGATCGGCCGGCCATTTTCGGTGGCTGCATCTGTACGTATGAAAGACCTGCTTCACTACCTTGTGGAGAGGAGAAAGGAATGTGAGAAGGTTGTTACACTGACAGAGACAGGACCATTAAAACAGAGCCTGAAAGTGCAAGAAGAAATGAGCAGGCTGAAAGAGTCAGTAAAGGGGAAACCTTTGTCTGTGCAGGATTTGGAAGATGCAGAAGTTGTGTTACTACGCCACAGTCAAGGAGTGATGTATCCAGAGGAGCTGGCTTCACTCCAAGGGAGAGATTCCCAATTAAAGAGATCCAATCCACTTTGCAGATTAGATCCTTTTTTGCAAGATGGAATCATCAAGGTAGGAGGGCGACTGAACAAATCAGCCATGCCGGAGGAAGCCAGGTGTCCAACTTTGCTGCACAAAGAACATCACATTGCCAGACTGATTCTGCAACAGGCTCATCGTCAGAATGGTCACTGTGGAAGAAACCAGCTGACTGCAAGGGTCAGGCAACGATACTGGATACCAGGATTGAACAGAGCTGCCCGCACAGTGATATCAAAATGCATCACCTGCAGGAAATTACACGC
Organism: Archocentrus centrarchus; assembly: GCF_007364275.1. Classification (NCBI taxonomy): domain Eukaryota; kingdom Metazoa; phylum Chordata; class Actinopteri; order Cichliformes; family Cichlidae; genus Archocentrus; species Archocentrus centrarchus. Next base: position 1,942,038 of record NW_022060269.1, read on the forward strand.
AAAGCCTGCAGCCCAAAAAATGGCAGACCTATTGGAAGAGCGTGTACTCCCAGACAAGCCTCCATTCACCCATGTGGGAGTAGACTATTTCGGACCATTCAATGTGAAAAGGGGGCGTGGCTTAGCGAAGCGCTATGGCACGCTATTTACATGCCTTGCACTGAGAGCAGTCCACATAGAGGTGGCACACTCTTTGGATACCTCGTCATGCATAAATGCCATCAGAAGGTTTATATGTAGAAGAGGTCAAGTTTCTACTTTGCGCTCAGACAATGGCACTAATTTCTTTGGCGCTGAAAAGGAGCTCAGAGAAGCCCTGTCAGAGCTTGACCACACCAAAATAAGAGAAGATCTGATGCAAAGGAGTATCACATGGATCTTTAATACGCCAAGTGCCTCCCATTAAGGTGGAATATGGGAAAGGCAGATTCGTACTGTCAGGAAGGTGTTGAACTCAGTTTTCAGGTAGCAGATATTAGATGATGATGGCCTTCACACACTGTTATGCGAAGTTGAAGCAATCATAAATGATCGTCCTTTGACTGCTGCATCAGATGATCCAAATGACCTGGAGGTTTTGACCCCAAATCATCTTCTTTTATTAAAGAAGCAGTCAATCCTTCCCCCAGGCGTGTTTGACACCAATGATGTGTACTTTTTAGATTCAAGATGGCGGCGCGCACAGACGCAGCGGCTCACGGCTCTTCCTTTCGGTGCTCTTTTTTGTACTTTTTGTATTTCATATTTGTTAGTTTTGGTGCATTTGTCTCCACAAACAACTGCTACACACGCCAGGATCTTGTGGACATTGGCTACCAGCACAAGATATCAGTATCGAGTGATTTTCACTACACTCATAACATCCCAGACAACATAGCGAGACCGCCGGGTGCTCCGTGGATTGTTATCGGGTCTGGAAGGCGCCGCCGACGGCGGAGGGAGAGGAAGCAGAAGCGAGGCTGCAGGTCCGGCTTTATGCTGAAGCTGAAATGCCAACCACACAGACCTCCTCTGCCGAGCCTGTATCTCTCCAACGCCAGGTCCATGGTAAATAAAACGGAGAACCTAGAGTTAGAGCTGGCTGTAAATCGCTATGTTCATGACTGCTGTGTAATGATTATCACCGAGACCTGGTTAAACCCGCAGATTCCCAATGCTAGCGTGCAGCTAGCAGGCCGCACTCTGCTACGCGGAGATCGGACCAAGGACTCCGGTAAGAGCAGGGGAGGGGGTCTCTGTATTTACGTGCATGAGGACTGGTGTAACAACGGAACAATCATAGACAAACATTGTTCCCCAGACCTCGAGTACATGTCTGTAAGATGTCGGCCTTTTTTTCTACCCAGAGAGCTAACAGTAGTGATCTTCACAGCTGTGTATATAGCTCCCGATGCTAACGTTAGCATGGCGCTAGCTCTCCTGCTGAACGCCATTAACGAAGAGCAGCAGGTCCACCCCGACGGTGTTCTTATTATCGCGGGAGACTTTAACAAGGCCAACTTAAAGACTGTACTCCCAAAATTCCACCAACATGTCAAATGTTCTACAAGAGGGGAGAACACTCTTGACCATGTTTACTCCAACATTAAGCACGCTTACAGAGCCAAACCCCTCCCCCACCTCGGCCAGTCTGACCATCTTTCCCTGCTGCTCACCCCAGCATACATCCCCCTCAGATGGAGAGCCAGGCCTACTATAAAAACCATTACAACCTGGCCTGAAAACGCACTTTCCGTCCTACAGGACTGCTTTGCATACACAGACTGGGACTTATTCGAACACGAGGACCTAGAAACATTCACAGGGACGGTACTGGACTACATTAAGTTCTGTATCGGAAATGTGACTGTTAGCAAAAACATCCGGGTTTTCCCTAACCAGAAACCCTGGATGAACAGCCAGGTCCGTTCACTCCTCAAAACCCGTGATGCTGCCTTCAGGTCAGGCGACAGAGCTCTGTACAGTGCTGCTCGAGCTGACCTGAAAAGAGGAATTAAAAAAGCCAAGACGGATTACAGGAGGAGAATAGAGTCCCATCTGTCCAGCAATAACACACGGGAGGTGTGGCAGGGCATTCAGAACATCACAAACTTCAGAGGCCGTGATGTGACTGCAGGAGACCTGAGTGTGTCACTAGCAGAGGAACTTAACTGTTTCTTTGCTCGCTTTGAGATGCCTCAGGACCACCCATCTGCTCCAGTCCTGCCCCCCACCAGGCTGCACCCCACTCACTGTCCAGGAGCATGAGGTACGGCGCGTGCTCCTGGTAGTGAACCCCAGGAAGGCTGCCGGACCAGACGGAGTACCTGGCAAGGTGATCAGAGCGTGTGCCCACCAGCTCACCCTGATTCTCACCAGGATTTTCAACCTCTCCCTGGCCCAAGCAGTCATCCCCCCCTGCCTAAAAACAGCCACAATCATCCCCGTGCCCAAAAGGTCATCTGTCACCAGCCTAAATGATTACCGCCCTGTGGCCCTCACACCGGTAATCATGAAGTGCTTTGAGAGGCTGGTTCTCCAGCACATCAAAGACCATCTGCCCCCCACTTTCGACACCCATCAGTTTGCATATCGTGCAAACAGATCCACAGAGGACGCCATCGCTGTAGCTCTCCACTCTGTGTTGAGCCACTTGGAGCAGCAGCAGAGCTACGCTCGCATGCTCTTTGTGGATTACAGCTCAGCGTTCAACACAATCATCCCGGACATTCTCACCACCAAACTGCACACCCTGGGCCTCCCCCTCTCACATGTTCCTGGATCAAAGACTTCTTAACCAACCGGCCCCAGACTGTGAGACTTGGCCCCCATCTCTCCTCCACCCGCACACTGAGCACTGGCTCCCCACAGGGCTGTGTGCTGAGCCCCCTCCCTTACTGCCTCTACACCCATGACTGCAGTCCGGCCCACAGTAACAACCTCATCGTCAAATTTGCTGACGACACCACAGTGGTCGGACTCATCTCAAAGGGAGATGAGGCAGCTTACAGAGAGGAGGTCCTGAAGTTGACAGCCTGGTGTTCAGAGAACAACCTGGTACTGAACACCATGAAAACCAAAGAGATCATCATCGACTTCAGGAAGCACAGGACTGACCCAGCTCCCCTCTACATCAACGGCGAGCGTGTGGAGAGGGTCAACACCTTCAGGTTTCTTGGTGTCCTCATCTCTGCTGATCTTTCTTGGTCAGATAACATCACAGCTGTTATCAAGAAGGCTCAGCAGCGACTTCACTTCCTGAGGGTCCTCAGGAAGAACAACTTGGACTCAAACCTGCTGCTGACCTTCTACCGCTCATCCATTGAGAGCCTGCTGACCTACTGTATCACAGTATGGTACGGCAGCTGCACTGAGGCAGACAGGGTCAGGCTTCAGAGGGTAGTCAAGACAGCACAAAGAATCGTTGGCTGCCCTCTCCCCTCCCTGATGGACATCTACACCTCCCGCTGCATCAGCAGAGCCAGGAACATCATCAAGGACAGCTCACACCCTGGCTTTGACCTGTTTGACCTGCTGCCCTCTGGCAGGCGCTACAGGTGCATCAAAGCCAGAACAAACAGACTCAAGAACAGTTTCTTCGCCAGAGCAATCACCACCCTGAACTCACACACTCACCCACCGTAACTGTGCAACACCCACATCTCTGTGCAATATTAGATTATTCATACTGAACAATATCTAACATTCCTATATTGTGTAATATCCAGTATTCATTCACTAGTGCAATATTCATCATCTTCATTTTTATATGTATGCACTTATTTACTTTTCTTACAATGTACAGATGCACCAATGTATGTATATATTTTTATACATTCTATTTTTTGTATATTTTATTCTATTTTTTGTATATTTTGTATATTTTTTTTTGTTTATTTTCTGTATATTTCTTGATTATACTAGACTATAATATTTTTATATTTTATTTCAGAGAATTTGATTTTCTATTGCATGGCACTGAACAGGAGTGGCCCTCCTATCTCATTGTACATCCTGTATAATGACAATAAAAGGCATTCTATTCTATTCTACTCACGTCGAAGATGGAAACAGACACAATACATGGCTGACTTGTTTTGGTCAAGGTGGACACAGGAATACCTTCCGTTGCTACAAGAGCGGCAGAGATGGCAGACTCAAAAGAGGAACTTTGTGCCTGGAGATCTTGTGCTCATTGTCGACAATTCTGCCCCAAGAAATTCTTGGGTGACTGGAAGAATCCAAAGGACCAAGTCTAGTCTGTTAGATAGACCTACTAATAAACTTTGTTTGTTACAGGAAGCAGAATGAGTCAAGAAGAGACTGCTGATGGACTCAAGGTCAAAGACCATGATAGATTTGAATTAACTTGAATAATTCATGTTAAGTGATAGTTATATGGCTCTTTTTGAGTTGTAATTGTTATGCATCCTGCCTATACAATTAGGGGCCGGAATGTTAGAGCCATAAGTAAGGAACATTTAGATTATAAATTTTGTCCAATGTTTTTTGTCTTTAATTTTGGACACTTTCAGTAAGTAAAGTCAATATCAGGTTAGGTTAGCTTTATTGTGAAATTCGTTTTTTTATTTTGAGAAGGCTTACTTCCAGTAGAGCAGCATGATACGCTAGAGAAACACAGAGACGATAGAAGGATCGCATAAGCACGGAGCAACACAGTTTTTGACCGTGTATGCCGTGGTTTGTTGAAAGAAAGAAAAGGAAATTTTAACAAGCGATATTGGTTCAAAACCTTTTGTATTTGCTTTTTTTCTTGATAAAGATTTTTCGGTTAAATTCACGGTTGCACGCGTCCTTTACTTTTCCAAGAGTGCTTAAGAAATGGCACAGATACTGGATCTGCTGCCATGACAGGTGGCATCTGGTGTAGGAATTTCTGTATGAATGTTGGGAATTTGGTTGCACTCAAGGAGCGTAGGTAGCGGAATACTTACTCCGTCACTTGCTGATTCTACGGTGAATCCTCGAGCTCTTCTCCCTGTCATCTCCGTCTGACCCATGCATGTCTTAAGCGTGTACGAGAAAGAGCATCCAGGTATCTGGAATATGTCAAAGAACTCTGACCGTACGAGCGATCGGTTACTCTGCTCATCCAGTATGGCATGCATTCTCTTGGCCTTCTCTCTGCATCCATTTGGGAACACGCTAACCAAGCAAATTTTGGCACATGTTCTAGCGCTCAGACCTTCTCCGCATACCTGCGTGCACGATGAATTGACTTCTCGCCACTCTGCTTCTTCTTGCGCCCCGCCGTCCGCTGTGTAGGGGGTAGAAAACTTAGGCTTCTAAGTGAAAGGCCTAGGGTGCAGTGCTGACATATGAGTGGTGCTCCCACACTCTGTGCATTCTACCTCCGCCTCACAGTTCTTGGCGAGAAGTTCTGTGGAAGAGCAACAGCGAAAGCAGATGCAGTGATCTTTCAAGAGCTGTTTACGTTCTCCAATGCTTTTCTCTCGGAAGACCCTGCACTTCTTCAAAGGGTGTGGCTTCCTATGCAGAGGACAAAGTTTGTTTGGATCAATTCGTTCTCTGAACTCAGACTTGGCTGTTGCTGAAACTTGTGTATGGGAGTTTCTCTATAATAGGTCTGATTCCTCTCGACGTTTCCAAGTAAAGCAAACCTGCTAAATAGCCATCCTCCTTGGCAGCTTGCAGTTCCGCTAAAAGGTCGGCTAAATCCCTAAGCTTCTGCGGATCCTTCACTGTGACCTTTGGAAAGCTTTCCAACTTGTTGAAAAGAGCCTGTTCGATGGCTTCGGGTGAACCGTACATCTCATCTAGGCACTCCCATGCAATACGCAGGCCCATCGGCGGACTCCTGATGTTAACAGTCCTAATCCTCCTTACCTGTTCTGTTGACTCACCAACAGCTTGCGGATGAGATACTTGATGAGGTCCACAGTAGTCGTAGAATGGTCGTGGCTAGCTCCATAATATGGGACTGAGGGCTCCTTCTCAAAAGGACGTTGTGGAGAAGCTCCATGAAGCTGAGGCTCTGGAGTGGGGTAGAGAGACGGTTTGGAACTCTGCCGTGGAGGTGCTCCACTCGCGTGCAAACTTTGACGCATGTAGTGTGCATTAACAGCTTCAGAGGTGGCGGCTTGGCTCCCTATGAGCACTTGTGATGCTGAAGGTATAGCATTGGCTATTCTTGAGCAGGCAGAATGAGGAGAGGGTGGAACGGCATCACATTCTGCTGCTGCGAATGCATCTTTGCCGCGCGGGCTAGCTTGTTCAGCTACAAATGCAGCAGTGCGTTGGTCTTTAACAGCTTGGAAGGCCGCCCTTTTAGTTTCACTTCGTACTTCGAACCCCATATCTTGTAAACCAGCTACCAAAGTGTTCGCTTCTGCTATAGTGGCATCTTTTTCTTTCTCCTCATTCAATGCTTCGAGGTTAGCTTGTAGGCATGCTTGCTCCACCTTAAGCTGGATTTCCCTTTCTGCGTGGGCTGCTCTAGCCTGCGCTGCCTCAGCTTTGGCCTGTGCCATTGCTACAGCCATGCTAACCGTTGTTTTTTTTTGTTTTTTTATTTAACCTTTATTTATACAGGTAGTCCCATTGAGACTCAGTGTCTCATTTGCAAGAGAGACCTGTTTCCAAACATACTGTTCTGGAGGACTTAGTGGACGAGCGGCTGCTCGTTCAGTGTGCTGACTCAGACCGATCGTCTCGAGCTTGGCTGTTACTGCCGCTGAGTTGCGACATCCTGATTCGTGGCACTAATCGTTATTGAGAGGAGCAGGCTAATGCGGAGCTGTCTGGAAGCTGAACATTAGCCGTGTATATCTGATACTAATTAGCGCTGCGCTATGGCTATCCTCACATGCCTCGTAGCTGTATTGCTGTCTTTTCACTGTCATGGGCTGGATTCCAATCAGTTTAAACACTCTCAAAAAACTCCAGGACACGGGTAACTCTTTTCCATTAAGTTTAGTGAGAATCTTGTGAAACTGTAACAATTACAACAAAACATTCAGATCAGCATATGCGTTGAAAACATGACATAGATAAACAGCATAGCATAACTAGCTTAGCTATGTAGCTTACAAGGTAACACGATTGAACTAGTAATATAAAGATGCTAGCGAAATATAACATATAACTGGTCTGCATACAAGTAATGTATAGATCTTACTTACAGACAATGCCTTAGCAAGGAGGGAGAAGAGGCTTCAGCTATGGCTGTAGACAGGATGAACACAGGACTGACAGTAACATCTGCATAACGAAAGCCTACTTCCTATTACCCAGAATGCATCTCTGCCTCATTGTCATGGTAATGAAACAACTTGATCACAACGATCAAACAACTTATTGCTGGGGCATAACACATACTGAGGAGGTAATTCAGCCATTTGATTCAGGTGTGTTGGATCAGGGACACATCTAAAACCTGCAGGACACCGGCGCTTGAGGCCTGGAGTTGCCCACCCCTGCTCTAAAGTTTCAAAAGCTGGCTCTGAGAGTGCCTTCAAAACTGTGGGTAAATCCCAGGAGGGAACAACAGGCTTAACCGTGGGGTGCAGACACCTGGTGGCACAGGCAGAAGGGCAGATCATCCACATCCAAAGCAGTTAGCTCTTTGAGTCTGGCACATTAAAGGTTAAATTTAAATGGGTCTGGTCTCCCTCTGAGGGTGATTGAGACAATGCAGAATGCAAGATCTCTTTCCACATGCTCACTTTATGATGGCAAAATGGCGTGTATTTGAGTGATGGTGCGGAGGTAGGAACATAACTCCTTATCAGTGCTCTGTTCAAAATGTGTTATGCTTCCTTCAAGATTTGTCGGATACGGGAAGGGCATTTTCGCAATTTCGGCCTGTCATGTTGACTTTGGTAATGCACCAGTTAGTCAGCATTCCCTGATAAGGAGGTAGGCTGGCATTAGCAGTCATCAGGCAACTTCTGAATGCAATTGGTTGCACTCAGAGAAAAGCGGGCTGAATAATTTTGTACACCACACTTTTCAGTTTTTTATTTGTAAAAAATGTTTTGAATCATGTATAATTTATTTTTTCCACTTCACAATTGTGTACCACTTTGTGTTGGTCTTTCACATTAAATTCCAGTGAAATATATTTATGTTTGTGGTTGTAATGTGACAAAATATGAAAAAGTTCACGGGGTCTGAATACTTTTGCAAGCCACTGTGGATAGGAAAGAGTATATTTGATACCAAGATTTTCAGCATTTTTCAATGTTTTTAATATTTCCTTTTACATTAACATACCAAAAAACCAGGTGAAATTAAATGTCATGGAAAAAAGATCAACATTTTCTTCGTACACTTTTGGGGAGGGGAAGGGGGGGTCTGAAAAAGAGTACTCTTTGTACACTTTTGAAAATGTTGATAACTGTGAATGATCACTTAATGTCTGTGTACAACCTAAAATGGCTGCTAATTAATTAAAATGTCAAAGGGATAATGTATTGATCAGTATTTATAAGCATTAATAAATCCAGTTTTGTTCTCAACCAGCAAATGCTAGTTTTTCATTTTGTCTAGGCCGGCGGTTTTCAAAGTGTGAGGCGCGCCTCCCCTAGGGGGCGCCAGAGCACTTTAGGGGAGGCGCGGTGAGAGGGGAAAAAATAAACCGGGAAAAGAAGCTATCTGCTTGCTGTCTACTGATGTGAGAGAAAGAATGGACACATTTTTAGTAAAGAAAAAGGCAGGGGAAACAAGCTCTGGCGTAAGTAGAAAAAAGAGGAAGTATGACCACGACTACTTAAAGTATGGATTTTGTGATGCGTTTGGGGTTGTTCTTATCATTAGAAAAATGAAAAAAGGGCATATTTGCCATACAAAGGCCCTGATAAAATAATTAAAATGGGAGGAAATGTTTTAAAATGTTCATGCGTTAAATTTCCTTCAGATAAAGTGTCATTTTAAAAGATGAGATGGTTCTAAAATAAAAGCAATTAGAAGGTGTTTTGTAGTGGCATTTGTTTGTGTGTGGGTTGATTATTGGGGGGGGCGCAGCAGACATTGTGCTCCTTGGAGGGGGGCTCACCCTTTCATACTTTGAAAACCCCTGGTCTAGGCCATATGAGCAGCACAGAAACGTTATATTGGTAGGAGTCATCACTGTAACTTTAAGGGTCCAAAAATCAAGGTGAGAAAAGATGAATACGAACCAATACCCACCCCAGTCTTCTTCTTGTCTCTTTTTGAGACAGTCTTATCCTTTACCTCAAACTCCATTTTTCATCAGCTCAATGAATGATTCACTGTTTCTATTAGCATTTTATTAGACATCCTTTTTTGAAGAGATATATAATTAGAGTTGGAAATGGCACTTCAGTCTCCTTCTCAACCTTCACTCACTCCAGCTCTTAAACTTTGTGCCAGTCACTCCCCATTAAGATTAATAAATTAAATAACAATACCACTGCAATAACACCACTCCACTGCCATACACTTTTTATTCTCTCTCTCTTTTTTTTTAACAGTCTTTTCTTCATACACATTTTCCCCCAACAGCTAAAACTGAGAGGGGACTCTGCATATTCTTTTCAGTAACAATAGCCGTACTATTTCTTATTACTACTTAAATAAACTTTCTTAAATAGAAACTTTGTGATGTTAAAAAAGCTTTTTATTACTTCCATTTCTCTTTTTTCAGTACCAGGGTTTCCCTACCCAGCAGCCACTGCAGCGGCAGCATACAGAGGAGCCCACCTACGAGGTCGGGGACGGACTGTGTACAGCACATTCAGGGCAACCACCCCAGCTCCCCATATCCCAGCATATGGAGGGTGAGCATCATTTCTTGTTCTGGCTCTGTCTTTGTTGTCTTATCTTCCATGTTAGTCTCCTCTTTTATCCTCAGAACAGTGTAGCATGACAAACCTTGCCTAATAGCACACTCCCCCATTACCACAGCATGCTGACACAACTAGATATGTGCCTTTGCACTGTTAGATCCCACAGGTACAGTTGTGACAGCTTCTCCGTTTAAACAGGGTCCTGGCTACACTTTCAGCGGAGTATTACCCCAACTGATTCATCGTAACACTACTTAGCCCCTTAACTGGCAAGGGCCCGGTGACGGGCCGTTTGTAGTCCCTTTTATATGGCAGGCTAGACCCTCCCATTTTTATTGACACGTCATTCGGCCAATCATGTAACTGGCTGCACCAAATCACCTGACAAAGCTACGTGACGCCCTCTGAGTATTATTGGCTCTGGGAAACCCATTTCTTAACATTATTGGCCGAATGAGGTGTCAGTCAAAATGGGCGGGTCTAGCCTGCCATATAAATGCACTTCATTCGGCCCACGGACCAGACGCAGCTGATTAATAGGCTATGAAATGGGTTGTTCAGAGCCAATAATAACCAGAAGGCGTTATGTAGTTTTTGTCAGGTGATTTTTTTGCTGCCAGTTAAGGGGTTAAAGCTGTGGTGGGGTAACTCACCTGGCTTCTTACCACCATTAATCCTGACGTCTGCCCTGCTCCCTCTGATCCTTCGGTGCTGCCAGTCAGGGAGGCTTCCTGCAGCTGGGCCCAAAGTTCAGTCCCGTCAGTTATGGTGGCTTACCCCTATGGATCTGTTACATGCCAGGTTAAAATTTAAAGGCTAGGCAGAAAGTCCTGAGGACATAAGGTAGTTTTAAGTGGAAAAAGTAGACTAGTGTGACCAAAACAAAGCTAGATGTTAGAGCTGAATTGCCTAGAGTTTTACTATCATGAGTAGGTGTACCAAAATGGGGAGAAATGATTGTTAAATGACCTTTTCTGACTTTTTTAGAGTCAATTTTTATTTTGCAGGTTCAGCTCAAGTAAATTGCAATAGTTCAAAATCAATCCTTAATCAATCCTTAAAATTCAGTAATTAAATCAAAATTCAGAATTTAGAATCAATTTAAATCAATCATAGAGCTAATCTCAAAATTATTAAATCTCAATCAGAGAAGAATTACTTATGAGCTCGGTCGATGGCGAGGGGGGAATGGAAATGTCTAATCTTGTTCATTAATCCTCTTGGAAGGAAAGACTTCAAGTGAGTTGCCTGGCCAAAAGCGACCACACCCAATTTCAATCCGTTGCAAACTGCCTCCGTGAAGTGGGGAAAAAGGAGAAGTCCAAAAGGGCGACGTTACTGTCCTTCTGTTGACTGTCCTTTTTGTGATCCTCGCCTTATGGTGCAGAAGTCCCCTTTGACTCAGTACAAAGTCCAAAAGATAGAAATCCGACAGCGAAAACACATCCAACTTCGACTGTTAGGCAGGGAGAAAACACGGCAGAACTGTTCAAAGTCGAATTAGTAATCCACAGAGAGTTTGGGCCAGTCCTCTCCGCAGAGCAGTTCTTGTCCGGGGAAAAGGTCCTGAAATTCTCATTTAATGCTTCTGCACATCATCTTTTATAATCTGAATCTAAGACACATCCTAGTTTCCATACTTCATCATGACAAACCACCACCCCCACTGCCCTTATCCAATTGGGGTGTTTAGGCTTAATCATTACTTCATTTCTATTAACATATGGGTCTTTTAGGTTCTTTCCACTCTGGGATATTTTTTAACATGTTTTCAACTTTGCTCCTACTCGTTTCTAGGCAACAGTTTCAAGTTTCTCTTTGATTTCACAATTTCCTTAATACATTGCTTTAACTATGATTTCTGTTACACTTACACACCATTTGATTCTAAATCATACCATCATTCTCTAACAATTCTATAACTTTGAATTATGATTGTCCATTCAGTACCAGGCTTAGGCTAATGGGTTACCAAGATCTCAACTCACTTGACAGCACAAACTCATAGAAATAACTGTCAGTTTGACCTAGCATAGTGTCATTGAGCAAGGCTGCATTTCATGTTAGAATGGAGGTTCTCTACTTGTGTCTATTCAACCTACACACTTTTGAAAAGAATAAGAGACTAAAAAAAAAAAGAATGAAGAAAAACATCTTCCAAGTCCTCAAAGCCTAAATACCTGAAGATGGACCAACATTTTGTATTGTGAGTAGTCAGATCTGCAAGCAAATGGCCAATGGGGGTGCTAGCTGTGAGTCAATTTAATGACATTAGAAGACTTCCAGTTACACTCAGGTTTTGGTCCTCTACTCTGGTGCAAGTAAACCATGACAGAAGCAATTAAGGATTTTTGTGGATTGGAGTGATCATCTCTGTCTTAACACAGCAAAACCCAAAAAAGAAGCTTGTTCATTTCAGTATGGGCAGGAGGAGGACCCAACCAACAACAATAACTGTATTGGGACTTTATTTCTTAAGGAGGCTTCAACATCTGCCAACCCTTGCTGCACAGTGTCTGCCATACGGTGGTGGGCTTTTTGCTGTGGCCTGCTGGGGATAAGGTGTCCGCACAGCAGACAGGAACAGACAAACTTATCAAGAAAGCCAGCTCTGTGGCCGGGCATGACCTTTAGACAGTCAGGCAAGTGGTGGAGAGAAGAATGCTCTCAAAGCTGAAATCAGTCATGATCAAACCTGAACACCCATTCCAAGCCCTGCAGTTTATCAACAGCAAGCACCTTTAGTCAAGGATTGATTGCATCAAAGTGCAATTCTGAGCACCTTATGAAGTCCTTTATAGCAGCTGTTATAAGATTGATTAATGCACAATAATAATAATTTGACTCTAAATATTTGCACATTTGCACATATGAGTTATTGGCAGTTTTATTTATTTACATATTAACTTTATTAGGAATTAATTTTGCTTTGCTATTTGGAATGTGTGGCTATGTTAAGCTGCTGTGGCAAAGGATTAATAATGAATCACCTATTTATTTATCAGTGGACAGTAAAGCAATGAGAGGAATCTTTAAAATAGCCCACATTTCAAGAATGAAGAAGAATCAAGAAGACTTTATCGTCATGTATATGTAAACATAGAATGAAAACATATAATGAAATTTGCGTTCCAGAACACCCATCCAAGAGAAATACAAAAACAGAAGCAAACAGGGAGGACAGGTGTCTGAGGTCGTGCAGCCATTGCCGGTGCTACCTTTATCAGTCCCAGAAAAGGAAACAACACACATCATGGGGTAGTTAGGTTAAAAAAAGAGTCATCTGGTACGGTGCTCGACATGAGCACCACACCAGGGTCCAAAAAAAAACCACCTTAGCAAAGCATATTTGCACATTTAAAGCCAGGATAGCAATATGGTCAGGGAAGGGAGGGGGCAGGAGGGGATGCAGATGGAGACGAAAGGGTCAGGGCATTGTGGAGCCAGATGCCAGCTCCTAGCCAAAACAGTTCGCTGATAGTGATGGAAGTTCATCAGCGGCCGAGGTACACCAGATCCAGCTTCACAAATCACAGAGAGGGCTGAGGGGGAGAGCGACCGTCACACATAGCCCTGGAGAGATATGGTTGCCAGCCCAAGGCCGGCTAGGGAGCCAAATTTCCTGATAATGCAGATGTTGTTTTTGGAACAGGCTGCTTGTTTTTTTTTTTCCAACAGCCTTCAGTCTCACTGGGGAACCCATTCAGTAATCCAATATTCCAAATTCGTTAGTTACCATCCTTACCGTGCAGAACCGAACCTTATCTCCAGATCGAACCCCTCTCACCTGCGAGCACGTTCTCAGCTGGGCAACTCGCCCGCTTTACAGCTCAGGTCCAACAGGCTTTGAGTCTGAGTTTGTACGGCCCTGGACAGCCCATCCACCTAGGTCGGCAGACTCTGCAGATGTCGAACTGCTGCCCAGATTTTCTTGATTTCCTGGTAAATCAGGTATCCTCCGAGCCCAAACAGAAAAGATACCGCTACCAAATAGCCGAATATGTAGACGTCTTCCACCTCTTCGACCTCGAGGGCTGAAAAGCACACAGGTCTCCACGAGCTCCAAGAATCGATGACGTATCCAACCGGATCTGTTCCACTCGGACACGCAGGCTCCCCTTTCCCCGATCTCCTAGTGGAAAAAATTTGATCAATGGTGTTCAGGGCCCAGTTTGCCAGATCCATGTTGCTCTCAATCTTATTCTTATTCGGACAGTGTGTAAGAGACGCTCTCACAGCAATCAGCAAGCAGGAGAGATAGGGAGGGCAGGGAGAGAGAGATAGAATGCGACCGTCTCCGTCAAGAGCAGGATAGGAGCGCAAATCCTCATGGAAAATAATTAATAGAAATATAAACCTGGTTTAATCTGTTGATTTGATGATTATATTGTACTTATTACTGCCTACATATCAGATGATTTCATGCACTTCTTCATTTTTCCAGTGAAGCAGAAACTTGAATGATTTTTACGTTACATGCTTCATATATGTAATCCTTTCCTCACAGAGACTGCCTTCGTTGCACTTTAAACAACCTTTCCACAACGATTAAAACCCGTTTTAAATTAACATAAGCATTAGGTCCATATGTTTTATGTTTGCCTCTATAAAATTATCAACTTACAGAGGGTTGAATTCAAAGACACCTCAAAAATCAAAGTGAAAAAATAATGTGGCAGGCTAGTTCATTTTACTGAAATTTCATTGCAGCAATTCAAAATGGTACTCAGTATTTTGTATGGCCCTCAAATGCCTGTATGCCCACCCCTGACAGTGTCTGGTCATGCTTCTAATGAGACAATGGATCCTGTCCTGGGGGATCTCTTCCCAGATCTGGACCAGGGAATCACTGAGGTCCTGGAAAGTGTGAGGTGCAACCATGCAGAATTGGATAAACCAAAACATAATGTCTCAAAACATAATGTCCCAGAGATGTTCTGTGCAAATTAGGTCATGCAAGCCTGGGGACCAGTCAGTTAAGTTCAATTCAATTCAGTTTTATTTACCATTGGAGTAGGAACCGGGGGGGAACCCCCCCCAAATATTGGAGACTGGTGCATTTGGCCCACCCAAAAATTACAGCACGGAGAAAAATTTTTAACTCAAGTGCTTTTATTTTGAAGGTGCAAAATAGCGTCATGCTACAGCGCTCCCCCGCCTCCCTCTGAATGGCTCCCAGTGTTTGGGAGCCGGAGACAGCCGCAGGAGTCAGAAACTCGTTGATTGATGTAAAACGGTCTGTGGGAATGTTACCATGAATATGGCTTGTTTGTCAGTTTACTTTCATACATAGGATAAAGTTTACTTACTGGACAAGAAGTCAATTTGCAATGAATTTCAAATGAGAGGCGGAAAAATCATTTTTGGCTCTTCTGCTTAGGCCAATGTTTTTAACCTCTTGTTTGGCTAAATGCAGGGCTGTAAAGAGGCACACAGCTTGTCTATTAAATGTGAGAGGTATCACTTTTATTTATTTCTTTTGGTTATTATTATTTTTATTGATATTTATTTTGATTTATTAGATTAGAGTTTCACACTGAATATACATGTGTGCTGTCCTGGAAAACCATTGGCTAAGGACTTTCAAAGCCTTATTGACTCTTAATTTTATGCACTGTGTGGCTGGACCCACACAAGAACATGGACACGCTATAGACCTCATCTTATCTTTTGGACTGATTGTTTCTAATGTGAGGATTTGTGATGCAGTGTTTTCAGATCACATACCTGTGTTGTTTGACATTTCCCTGCCTGGAAATACTCTCAAACCTTGTACTCCTGCTTGGCTAGCTCGCATGATCAACCCTTCTACTGCTGATCATTTTTCACCTGTCTTTAATCAGGACTGTGTTATTCCTGAAGCTGTGTGCCATGATACACTCAGTTCTTGGTTTCTTTCCACTTGTCAGTCTGTACTAGATGCTGTGGCTCCATTAAAGCCTAGGCAGCCAAAACCTAAGTCTGAGCCTTGGTTGGCTGAAACAATTCGTGCTATTAGGCGCAAGTGTAGAAAAGCTGAACGAAAGTGGAAGAAAGATAAGCTCCAGGCTTCATTTCAAATCATGAAGGACTGCTGGTATCGCTATCAGGTAGCCGTGAGAGACGCTAGACGGTAATATATGTCAAACATCATTAGATCAAACTGCAATAAGCGTAATATATTGTTTAAAACTGTAGACTGTTCTTGATGTCCCACAGAGTGTCTGCATTGAACCTTCATCTGAGACATGAAAACTTTCTAAATTTCTTTGTGAACAAGGTGGCTGATGTGAGAGCTCAGATATCGTCCTGTGCTGTCGACCCATCATTCACTGTTCCCTGCTCTGCTGTTTTCTGTCAGTTTGAGCCTGTGACTTTACCTTTTTTGTATGAGGTTGTTGGTCATATGAAGCCCCCTGGGTCCCCTACAGATGTAGTCCCTCCACGACTATTTAAAGAGGTGGTTACCACTTTGGGGCCATCTGTTCTTGCTGTTATTAACAGCAGTTTGTCCTAAGGTGTTGTTCCAAAAAACTGGAAAAATGCAACAGTGCAACCTCTGATTAAAAAGGCTGGCTTGGATCCTACTGTGCTTTCAAACTTTAGATCAATTTCCAAGCTGCCCTTTTGCTCAAAAAGTTTGGAAAAAGTCGTCTATATACAGTTAAAAGAGTTTTTAGAGTCAAATGACATTTTTGACGTTTTTCAGTCTAGTTTTAAGCCCTTCCATAGCACAGAATCTGTACTATTAAAGGTTTTTAATGACATTCTTTTAGCTACAGACTCTGGGGATTATGTTATCCTAGTTTTACTGGATTTAACTGCAGCCTTTGATACAGTGGATCACAGTATTTTACTCTCTCGTTTAGAGTATTGTGCAGGCATTCATGGCACTGCCCTGAGTTGGTTGAGGTCCTAGCTGAGAGGACAATCTGTGTTATTCTTGATAGTTTTAAGTCTTCATGCTCTCCTCTGCTGTGTGGGATACCCCAGGGTTCCATCCTTGGACCACTGCTATTCTTATTGTATCTTCTTCCCTTGGGTTACATTTTTAGAAAGCACACATGTGCTTTCCATTTTTATGCTGACAGTCAGGTGCATGTCCCCTTAAAACAAGAAGACTATTACTCTGTAAAATCTTTGATTAAGTGCCTTGATGAAATTAAAACCTGGATGGCACTAAACTTTCTTCATTTTAAGGACAAGAAGACAGGTTTTGCTTGTTAGTCCTGGTACTACTGGTAGGTCCTCTCCTGTAGATCTGGGGCCTCTAACAAAATACGCAAAACCTACTGTTTCTAACCTGGGTGTCAGAATGGACAGTGTTTTTAACCTAGATAAGCAGATCAGTGCAGTGGTGAAGTCCAGCTTTTTTAACCTCAGACAATTAGCTAAGGTTAAACAGATCCTCTCAAAACAGGACTTTGAAATCGTAATCCATGTGCTCATTACATCACAATTGGATTACTGTAACTCTCTTTATTATGGGGTTTCCCAGTCATCTCTGTCCTGTCTTCAGCTGATGCAAAATGCAGCTGCTCGTCTTTTAACTGGTACATAGAAGAGAGATCATATTTCTCCTGTTTTGGCCTCACTGCACTGGTTCGCTGTTCATTTTAGAGTACATTTTAAAATTCTTTTATTAGCTTTTAAGTCATTAAATGGTCTTGCCCCCCCTTACCTCTCTGAGATCCTACATGTGCACTCGGCCTCCTGGTTGCTCAGGTCCGCTGATCAGCTGCTCCTGGATGTGCCGAGGACACAACGAAAGCTCAGAGAGGACGGAGCTTTTTCTGTGGCACCACCTAGGCTGTGGAATTCACTCCCACTGCATATTAGACAGGTTTCTTCACTGTCCATTTTTAAGTCACTTCTTAAAACCCACCTTTTTTTCATTGGCATTTGCTTGAGAGTTGACTTTTATTGACTTTTACTCATTTGTTTTATGTATCAATTTTAATTATGTTTGTTTTTATTTTTTTCATATTTTATTGTGTTTTAATATTAAGCACTTTGGTAGGCACTTGCTGTTTTTAACGTGCTGTATAAATTTTCAATTCAATTCAATTCAATTTTATTTATATAGCGCCAAATCACAACAAACTGTCGCCTCAAGGCGCTTTGTATTGTGGGTAAAGACCCTACAATAATACAGAGAAAACCCAACAGTCAAAACGACCCCCTATGAGCAGCACTTGGCGACAGTGGAAAGGAAAAACTCCCTTTTAACAGGAAGAAACCTCCAGCAGAACCAGGCTCAGGGAGGGGCAGTCATCTGCCGTGACCGGTTGGGCTGAGGGGAGAGAAAGACATGCTGTGGAAGAGAGCCAGAGATTAATATCAATTAATGATTAAATGCAGAGTGGAGTATAAACAAAGTAAATAAGGTGAATGAGAAACAGTGCATTATGTGAACCCCCCAGCAGACTAGGCCTATAGCAGCATAACTAAGGGATGGTTCAGGGTCACCTGATCCAGCCCTAACTATAAGCTTTATCATAAAGGAAAGTTTTAAGCCTAATCTTAAAAATAGAGAGGGTGTCTGTCTCCCGAATCCAAGCTGGAAGCTGGTTCCACAGAAGAGGCGCCTGAAAGCTGAAGGCTCTGCCTCCCATTCTACTCTTAAGAAGAATGGGAGGCCAATCATATTAAGAAATGGGTTTTCCAGAGCCAATAATAACCAGGGGGCATGGCGTAGCTTTTCTGTTGATTTTGGTGCAGCCAGTTACATGATTGGCCAAATGAGGTGTCAATCAAAATAGGAGGGTCTAGCCTGCCATATACAAGGTACTGCATCCAGTCCCACTTATGGGACGTGGTTCTCCATCGACGAAAGCCACGATCTCTCAGGGTAGAGAAGCTAGAGACTTGAGGCTCCAGCATAGCATGAACAGTTCAGAAACAATTTGAAATGAGAAAAAAGCAATTTATTAACTGGTTAAGTGGTGTTTTAGACTGCTAGTGTATCTATTGTGACCCAAAGTACTACCGTGACCGGTTCTGAATGACGGCTTTACAGCAGACAGTCGCACCAACTCTTGCCTGTACTGCATACCAGCGCAGAATCTTTTAGTGGTATGCAGTACCGGACCGTACCGGCTTATTTTCACCCCTGCTCACCAGGCTCCTATACAGGGTTCCGGAGCCGGTGCCTTAATCTGAACCATTAGGCAGGATTTCCACCGCAGAAACACTCAGTGCTCGGCCAAAAAAACGGGTTCAACTCCAGCCCCACAAACTAGCTGGTCTCGAACCAAGAAGGCGTGACAAAAGCGGCAGAAGGGCGTGACTCTGCCATGTCAACATCAAGTTTTCTACCATATTACATGTGTATTATATGAGAAAAGCGAAGCGATTTTCATGGCTGTGAATTAGGTTGGGCTCTAAGGGTGAACTTGCTGCTTTGTATCAGTTCATATCACAGATAAAAGGACTCAAAGTGCGTACTTGTCGTCTTGGTCTAATCGCTCTCTGTGTGTACCTCTGTGCTGCACACAGATACTGCAGTAGTTTTGTTTGGACCGTAAAACGTATTTGCACCAGGAGAGAGGGGAGCATGTTCTCCCACGTTTGTGTGCTTTGGCTTCCATGTCCAGACAAGAACCCGCCCACACTCATACATAAAGGAGCAGTTCACAGAAACGCGATGAAAACGCGGGTGCGTTCTTAAGCATTTTCATTGGGAACTGGCACGCAAACCGGCTCCTCAGCGGTGGGAAAGTAGCACAAGTGATCAGGCAGGGGTTCACTTCATCCTGTTCAGTTTGTCCTGAAGCATATGGCATATGGATGGTGTTAAAGGCACTTGAGAAATCCAGAAAGTGGATCCTCACCATGCCATTTCCCTTATCCAGTGTGCTCGGTGCAGCAGGTAGAGGATGGTGTCCTCCACACTGACACCTGCCCGGCATTTAAACTGCAGATGGTCCTGGGCTTGTTGCACCTGGAGTCTGAGGAGCCCCCCCCCCACAGCTCTGGTCTTTGTTTTGTGCCCTGTGATGGTTTTCACACCTTCCCAGACCTCCCTCGTGTTGTTCTCCTTCAGCTTCTGCTCCACCTTTTGGTTTGTGGAAAATAGTGAGTAGCTAGCCAAGTGCTTGCATGTTAACATGCACTAATATGGATGTTTTTGTTTTACTGTGTGTTTGTCTGTTTGTTTGTGCTTGTATCCTGTGCAGAGTTGTTTACCAGGATGGATTTTATGGTGCAGATATTTATGTAAGTATTATTTGATACTGCACGTTTTATTTGATACTGTATGATACTGCATACTCTCGCCGTCTCTGTGGTTTCTCACCTGTTGCTATGCACATCATGCAACCCTTGGAATCACCATCCTCATTCATGACTTCACCTTCAGTTGGGGGTGAAGATAGCTGCTCTCGTCACAGCCTAAGGAAAATTATCACAGGCTAAAAACATCAAGAGCTGCACTTTTGCAGCAAGAGGCTCTTTACAGTTTGATTTTAACTTGATTCTGGGGGTCACTGATGTCTAAAGCCCACTGAATTGTAATATAAAATATAACTGCAAAAGACCCAAGAGCTACATCTTAGACTCTATAGATATCATTCAGTGTGCTAAATATTAACGTTCATGACAGTACATTCAAAGGAAGAATGACCACTATGGTTGTTTGGAAAGGTTGCCAGCAGAAAGCTTCTTCTTTTAAACTGAACAAAGCAGCGTGGTTTACCTTTGCAAATTTGCTTCTAGACAAACCACAAGACTTCTGGAACAATGGCCCTCACTTACTAATCTGTTTACAGATAAACATTTCATGCAGAAGTCAGTGATTTATCAATATTTTTGTGCTTTAATTTGTTTGTACTTTAGGAACAAATATGGAAGTGCCTCTGACCATGCATACAAACAAATGAAATACTGGATATCTAAGGAAATTTAGACAGTTTTTAAAAGGAATATTACTACTAATAATAATAAGAATAATAATAGCATTGGCTTTTAGTCATTATTTACAGTTTAGTTTTCTAAAATACCATAAGCCACAAAATGCTCAAAATTACAACTAAATAATAAAAAAATTAAAATAAATTGCATGTCAAGAAAACAAAATACTAAATCTAAATGTGTAAGCTTTAAAAATATTCCAGTATTCCTTGCATTATCTTTAAGCAGCTATCATTAAAAATTATTTTCTTTCATTTCTAGATGTCATCATTTGCATTCTGATTTCTTGGCACTACCCCAGGGGTGCTTTTTTCCCCCCTTCATTATAGTAACCTTCTCATCTCAGGCTAACAAATCACTTGCTCCTTGTCCTCTACATTTTGTTTCTTGTAGTTTGCTAGTCTTTTTCATATCAGCTTTGATTACAAACATTTTTCTTTTACTTGAGCCACAGTAAGAGTCTCAGGGGGAACAATATTCAGACCTTTAGTCTTTTCAGCCCAAACTTCGCTTTTTTTTTTTTTTTTTTTTTAAACAGTCATCACTCCCATGGAAATACTTTTTCTGCCTTCCTCCTCCAACCTCAGACACTCTTGTTTAAGTTTCTCCAGTCTGACATTCTCCTTCTTTTTTCTTTACCAGTGCAGGCTTCTCTCTTATAACATTGTCACTCCTCTATCCACTTTACCTCCAGATAGAGAAATGAGGGTGTGGCTGTATGAAGACAGTATGGAGATTGCAGGCACAGAGCACTAGCCTACTGATTTAGAATAAGTCTGATTTGCAGGTCTGCACGTATCATAAATCTGATGGTGATTTTGCATGTAAACTAATTTTTTTGCCCAAGGTTTTCTTGGCTGAAATCGGGTTATGTAATAAGACAACGATCCCCAACTTAGCAGCAAATCTACAATAAAATCATTTAAAAAGAATGAAGGTGTTGCAATGGCCCAGTCAAAGTCCAGACCTCAACCAATTCAGATGCTGTGGTGGGACTATAATTGAACCATGCTTAAATTAATTTCCATAAACTTCAATGACTAGACAGTGCAACTTCCTCTTCTTTGCACCATTGCAAAATACAGTATGATAAAATTCCTCCATAATGATTTTAGAGACTCATAAAGTTATACCAAAAATGTTTGCTTGAAGTTATTGCTCCTTAATGTGGTTCTACAAGTGTACTTGTGTGTTAGAGTACTTGGGTTTTTATTGGAATATATAGAGTCCTGTGAAAACGTTACTTAGATCCTGCGTGCTATATTTCTCACATGCATTGCATATGTCAATGTCAATGTCAAATTTATTTATATAGCACATTTAAAAACCAGAATGGACCAAAGTGCTTCACAGGCAATACATAAAATACAAAACATCAACACACAAACAAAAATCCAGACAAAAATATAATAACTAAATAGATACAAAATGTCAAGATTTGCTCGAATTAAAAGCCAGACCATAAAAATGCATCTTTAGCAAAGATTTAAATGTAGCAATAGTCCGAGCTGATCTAATATGAGATGGCAAGGCATTCCAGAGACTCGGCGCCACAACTGAAAAAGCTCGATCACCTCTGTTTTTAAGTCTAGACCTTGGAATTTTTAGGATCATCTGATTAGCAGACCTTAATGTTCTGACAGGAGTATGAACATGAATAAGATCATGTTCATACCTGCCCAGATAAAATCTTAAAAACAATCAATAATATCTTAAAATTAATTCTAAATTTAACAGGAAGCCAATGAAGTGAGGCTAAAACCGGAGTAATATGCTCACACTTTCTGTCCCTGTTAAAAGTCGAGCAGCAGCATTCTGGACCATTTGGAGCCGATGAAGAGATGACTGAGATAAACCTACATATAAAGAATTACAATAGTCCAGTCTAGACATGATAAAAACGTGTATGACTCTTTCAAAGTCCTTATAAGAAAGATAGGGCTTTACTTTGGCCAACAATCTCAGTTGGAAAAAACTAGTCTTCACCACAGAACTAATTTGTTTGTCAAAGTTAAAGGAGCCATCAATGATCACACTAAGATTTTTGACAGATTGATGGATGTATGGCCCTAGGTGTCCAAGAGAGGCAACAGAGGTCCTCAACTGGTCAGCACAATCGAACAAAAGAATCTCAGTTTGGCTTTCATTAAGATGCAGAAAATTCATGTTTAGCCAATTTTTCAGGTCAGAAAGACAGTTCAACAAAATCTGCAATGAATTTGGAGCATTAGATTTCATTGGAAAATAGATCTGAATGTCATCAGCAAAACAATGAAAAGACAAGTTATATTTCCTAAAAATTGACCCCAGGGGTAGGATATATAAAGAAAACAGTAATGGGCCCAAGATAGATCCTTGAGGCACACCACAGGAATGACAGGCTACAGAAGAAGAATATTCACCCATACTCACAGAAAAACTACTGTTAGTCAGATAGGATTTAAACCAATCAAGTGCTGAGCCTCTAATACCCACACACTGTTCAAGGCGAGACAGAAGAATCGGATGGTTGACAGTATCAAAAGCTGCTGTTAGATCTAACAGGATTAATATAGCAGGGCTTCCTGAATCGACAGCTATGAGAAGATCATTAAGAACTCTTAAAAGGGCAGTTTCAGTACTATGGTTGGACTTAAAACCAGACTGAAATTTTTCATAAATGTCAAATTCTGCTAAAAAGGCTTGTAGTTGGTTAAAAACAACTCTCTCCAAGACCTTTGATAAAAAAGGGAGCTTAGAAATGGGCCGAAAATTACCAAGGACAGATGGATCTAAATTCTTCTTTTTTAAGAGGGGCTGTACAACAGCATGCTTAAAAGAAGTTGGAACAACACCAGAGCAGAGAGAGGTGTTGACCAAAGTTAAAATACTGGATCCAATAGTACTAAAAACATCATTAAACAAAGGAGCAGAGATACTGTCAGTAGAGCAATACCCAGGACGTAGTTGATTGACTATGTCCGACAAATAAGGGAATGTAATAGGCTCAAACTCATCAAAAACAGCAGGACACAAGGGGGATATTAAGGGTTCTACAGCAGTGGGTGCGGAATGCATAAGGCCAGAAATTTTGTCAGTAAAAAACTTTAGAAAGCTTTCACATAGGATGTTAGATGATGGCTCATGATCTGAGGCCAAAGGGTCAACAAGAGAATTAAAAACTCTAAAAAGAACTTTAGGCTTATGGCTATTAGCAGCAACGATGCATTATGCACCCTACAATGTATTATTGTAGGGTCTTTACCCACAATACAAAGCGCCTTGAGGCAACAGTTTGTTGTGATTTGGCGCTATATAAATAAAATTGAATTGAATTGAATTGAATTGAATTGAATTGAATTGAATGAGATTGGATAAAAAGCCAGACTTTGCCTTCTTTACAGCACTTTGATAAATACGCAACATGTCCCGAAGAATTTCATAAGAGACCTGAAGTTTGTCCCTTTTCCATTTTCTCTCTGCCTGTCTGCAGTTACGTCTGAGAGTACGAATATCCTCATTTAGCCAAGGCTCAGAACGTGCTTCAGAGCATTTCCTTCTCAGAGGGGCCACACAATCAAGGATCTCCTGACAAGTGCAGTCAAACATAGTGAAAAATTCCTCAACACTGTATTCACAGTGATCCAGGGCATACAAACAAGTGTCTTTAGAAGCAGCAGAAAACCTGGAGGCAGTTGAAGGGTTAAGTGAGCATTGCCAGCGTGCAGGAGGGGATAAAATCTCACAGCATTTGACCGTGACCGTAAACAACACAGGGAAGTGGTCTGAAATACAGGAATGACAAATTTCACTGATATCCACACATAGGCCATAAGACAGCACAAGGTCCAATGTGTGTCCTTTTTCATGTGTGGGACCACATGAAAATGACTCTAAGAGATCCAAAAACTCTCTGACCATAGGTTTAGACTCACAACAAACATGAATATTAAAGTCACCAACAATTAAGAAATGGTCATATTTAAGAGCAATTCCTGCGACAAAATGCATAAAGTCCTGAACAAAGTCTTTGTTAAATCTTGGAGGACGATACACAACAGCACACAGCACAGTCATAGGGAAATTTGCCTCAAAAAGCTGCAGCTCAAAGCTGGCACAGCTATCAAACGGTACCTCACGGCAGTGGAAGAAGGATTCAAAAATTGAAGCTAGCCCCCCACCTTTACCGGTGGCCCTCGGAGAGCTAATAAAAATCACAGCAAGGGGGAAGAAGCTCAGAAAACAACACAGTCTCACCGTCATGAATCCAGGTTTCCGTTAGAAACATAAAATCCAATTTGCGTGACGTGAAAAAATCTTTCAAAATAAAAGTTTTGTTCGCCAGTGATCTGGCATTGATCAATGCCAAGCGCAAAAGCCGGTCCTCTCCAGCCGAAGATGCAGCCCGGTCCAGTGAGCGAAGATTAGATCTATCAGTACCGCGTCTGTGGCCTCGACCCCGCGGAGGAGCAGAATATGGCACCAGCGGAATGGCACCGGATGAGCCCGAGGAACTCGGCACAACTGGACAGAGCCATCGCCAACACACTGCTGATAAGCAGCGAGAACGAGCCTTCATCCTAGCTCGCACACCTCCTCGTTTCCCCCGTCGTCTGAGACACTTCCTACGGGGTGCTGCAGAGGTTCGACGCCACAAGTACACAGGTATGTCAAGCAAGTCTGGTGGACGACTGGCTGACCAGGTGTCAAAGTTGTACATCGACAGAGACGCTTGGAAATCACGGATGTCAAGAAGTGACTGGCGATCATAAACGAGCAAAGCTGTAACATCTTGGCAAAAAAAACCAATGGATACAAAAACAACAAACAGCAAACTGAACAGGCTAGGTAGACGACTCGCCGTAAACAATGGCGCCATCTTGGAAACCTCTCTCTATGAGTCAGCTGGCACAGCAGCTTTCCAACAGTTCCATATTATTAGTCCTTGTATAGCGTGTTCCAATAGCCCATTTCTCATCAGTATTTCCTGGCTCCTCAAGACCTGTTGTAGACCTTAGTAAGGTGGACAACATGCAAGCCACTGTGGCTTTAGTTTTGTAGTTCTCACTAATTTTCACTTGACCCAAATGTCAAGGTCACGTCGCTTGGAGAAACCACAACACTGTCAGATGTATTGCGCAATCATTCACGCAATCTTTCTGCACTTTGCCTGACACTTTTTTTCTCTTATGTACTGCACAAGACTTAATTTACATTCATGGATTCAGAGCAACAAGTGCACAAGCGCCCCCTACAGACGTAACAAAAGCATTGTATGGCGAGAATCACATTTAGGTTCTCTGAAATGCATGAAAACAGGTAGAAGCCTTTGAGACAGACAGACAACTAGATAGATAGATTCAACAGTGTTATCATGTCTATCCTTGCCAAGATTTTCCACTTTTGCCAGTGGGGATTGCATTTGGCAGAAGCAGTGGCTCTCACACTGCTTGAAGGGGGATCTCAGGTGGCTCGCTGGTTGGTTGCAGGCTGTTCGAAGGGAAGGTGATTTGCAGGGAAGGCGGTTCACAGGCTGCAGGAGCAGCGGCTGTCAGGCAGCATGCGGGGGGTTCGCGGGGGCTCACAGGTGGTGAGGGCCATTTATCGCCGCTTGTGGCTTTAATTTTTATTTGGTGTTTTCATGATGGTGGTGGAGAGTTCAGCCTAAAGTTGCTTTCAGACAGTGCTAGACAACTGCCCCACTGTACTTTGAAATACAGTATTTCCAGTGGCTTATATTGCACCACTACATTTTGTATGCTCAAACGAGCGCACACATTCTCCAAAGCCCAATTTCATATTTGCTACTCTTGCTTATTCTTAAAGCTGAGAGAACAAATACACTGTTTAAAAAGTTTAGCAAACCAAAAATTTCAAGTTTACTTGTAATGTAATCTTTTCGGTTGAGAAAACTTCAGATAGTGGTTTGAGGATCTGCTGTGGTAGCTAATGCCACTGTACATGTGTAGGCATTGGTTAACAAGGCTAATGCCATTTCAAATTACTAACAAGTATTTATCCAGCCAGCAGAATTTGCAAAGATTTGTAAATTTTGGGAAATGTAACTTTTATGGGACTAGTTGATTTTTAGCAAGAAATATTTAACCTTTTTTTATTTATATTTTTGAAAGGCTAAACCCCCCCATGCTACTCAAGCCTACCCTGGAATATGAGTGAGAGATACATGACAGAAGCCATACAGGCTCAGACATCACCAGGATTAACGAGTTCCGCATCGGGTGTTGAGAAACCAAGGGCATACTGAGTATAAGTGGCCTACTGGAACTAGAAGGACATGGCATAAATGGACACAAGATGATCGGGAACTGTTGGAATGCTACTACACATCTAATCCCAGACTGACATCGAAACAACTCATAACTTAGTGTTCCAACATTCGCAAGAAGCAACTACTATTGCAACTAGTGATTCACGAGATACAACACAAATGCTACAACGAGGAGCCAGGATGACAGGTCACACTCCAAGATTGGGTACCAAGCCCCAATGATAACAAGGACACTGAATACCTGAAAGACAAGATCATGGCTAAGATGGAAACATGGACCCCTCAAAGCTGACTATCAAGACTGAATAAAGATCCTCTGAAGGTCTACTAGAAGACGCGAATGCGACACTACGGACAATCCCTACATCCTCCATCACTGAAATCAATCAGTTGATCTCTACCACAGCAACAGTAATCCTTAAGATGCGTGGCTATAAGATGAACAGCCACAAGCAGTAGTACCCTCCATGGAAAAGATGACTAGAGGCAGCACAGAGGGAAGTTAGCCAGCTAACAGAGCTGCAGAAATGTGTGATGAAGAAAGGGGTGCCTAAGAAGTACAACAGGCTGTCCATACCTGAGGCCTTAGAGACTGCCAAGGAAAGACTCACAGCCTTGGCTAACCACCTAAAGAGATATGCCAGAGAGATAGAAGCCAGGCGAATTAACCAGATGTTCTCCACTGAACTAACCAAGGTGTACTCTGTGGCAGGGGAACAATATGAAAACAGCATTCCCACAGGGCTGGAGATAGAGCAATACTGGAAGAGTATATGGAAGAAGGATACATCACACAATACCAATGCTCAGTGGATCTAAGAGCAGACCACAGCAAACTCCTTGAACAGGCTCCAGTGGCCATCACAGTGGCAGACATCCAAGAAAAAGTCTCACATATGAACTAGACAGCAATGAGCCCTTATAGGATTCACACCTACTGGATAAACAAGCTAAAAACTACACTCCATGAGTGCCTGGCAGCACAAATGAACCAGCTGCTAAGCGCTAACACACCCAGAATGGCTGACTGCTGCCGGACAGTCCTGATCCCCAAGAACCCCCAGAAGGGACCAGTCCCATCCAGTCAATAGCCTGCCTCAGTACAACATGGAAACTCCTGTCAGGCCTCATAGCAGCCCAGATGAGCAGGCACATAGAAAAATACATGAGCGGGGTCCAGAAAGGAATTGACAGAGATACCAGGGGAGCAAACAGTCTCCCTTAACGTCTCAAGTGACTGTAAGACTAGACTGACCAACTTATGTACCGCCTGGATTGATTACAAAAAAGCCTATGACTTGATGCCACACACGTGGATTCTGGGATGCCTAGATCTATATAAGATCAACAGGACCCTAAGAGCCTTTACCAAGAACTCAGTGGGAATGTGGAGAACAACATTAGAGGTCAACTCCAAGCCAATTGCACCATCAAGTGTGGGATTTACCAAGGAGATGATCTGTTCCTACTGCTGTTCTGCATGGGCCTAAATCTCTTCAGCCAGATCATCAACAAGACTGGCTACGGATACCAACTACGAAATGAAGCAACCATCAGACACCTCCTGTACATGGATGACATCATGTTGTATGCCAGGAGTGAGCAAGATATTGATTCACTGATCTACACCACCAGGATCTACAGCAATGACATTGGAATGTCATTCGGACTGGAGAAGTGTAGTTGGATGGTAACAAAGAGAGGTAAAATAGTCAGAGGGGATTGCACTACCAGAAGGCAATGAAGACAGCTACAAGTACATTGGAGTCCCACAGGCAAATGGAAGAGGCCGCTAGGGCAGCTGCAACGCCAAGTACCTGCAGAGAGTAAGGCAAGTCCTAAGTCTTCTTCCGGCTCTCGACTGAGGTGCACGCATTTCTCCTCCTGTCCCTACCATTATGTTTTACTCTGCTTTGCTGCTTCACTGTGCTTTAAGAGACTCTCTTTACACATGCTCTGAACTGGAAATTAAGATTATGGATCTGGTCAGCTTGTCTCTCAACGCATCGATCAAATTTTTCTCCACAAGGAGACTGGGAAAAGGAGAACCGTCTGCCTGAGTGGAACAACCTGGCATGGATCAAGGATAACAGGATCTCTCTGATTGGACTTGGGGGATACCTGATTTAGATAAGAGATAAGATAAGATAGTGTTTATTTGTCACATGCACAGTTATACACAGTACGATGCACAGTGAAATGTATTTTGTACCTGCAACCTAATAAACACACACATATAAATAAGAAGAATAAAAATAAAAAAAAGTAATTCACACTATACACTATACTCTATATACTATACACTATACACACTTTTTAAATTATAATATTTACACTGTGCAATAATGGTCCAGTTAGGGCTCAGAGTTGAGCAGACGGATGGCTTGTGGGTAAAAACTCTTCTTCAACCTTTCAGTCTTAGCCCTCAGGCAGCGGTAACGCCGGCCTGATGGGAGCAGGGAGAAGAGAGAGTGTCCAGGGTGGCTGGGCTGTTTTAGGATCTTCATGGCCCTCAGCCTGCACTGCTTGGTGTAAATGTCCTGCAGGTTGGGGAGGGTGGTTCTGATGGTCCGTTCAGCTGAACGAACCACCCTTTTTAGGGCCATGAAGTCCTGCTTGGTGCAGTTTCCCATCCAGGTGGTGATGCTCCCACGCATGATGCTCTCGATGGTGCAGGTGTAAAAGTTCCTGAGCACCTTGAGTGGGAGCTTGAAGTCTCTCAGCCGCCTGAGGAGGTAGAGACGCTGTCTGGCCTTCTTCACAGTGATGTTTATGTGATGAGTCCAGGACAGGTCCTGTGAGATGGTCACTCCCAGGTATTTGAAGGTGTCCACTCTTTCCACCTCAGCACCACTGATGACAAGTGGATGGTAGTCCCTCTGCTGCTTCCTGCTGAAGTCCACGATCAGTTCCTTTGTTTTGCTGACGTTGAGCAGGAGGTGGTTCTCCTGGCACCAGTTCTCCAGGCGGGAGACCTCTCTCCTGTAGGCTGTCTCCTCATTGTGAGAGATTAGTCCCACAACAGCAGTGTCGTCAGCAAACTTGATGATGACGTTGGACTCTGACGTGGCCTCGCAGTCATGGGTGTACAGTGAGTACAGCAGAGGGCTGAGCACACAGCCTTGGGGGGATCCAGTGTTGAGGGTGAGGGAGGATGAGGTGAGGTGACCCACTCGTACCACCTGTGGTCTGCTGGTCAGGAAGCTGTGAACCCACCTGCACAGGGATGGGCCCAGGCCCAGGTCCAGCAGCTTAGAGACCAGCCTGGAGGGAACTATGGTGTTGGCAATTTACTGCAGAACTTGGAAGTGGGGTACGTGCAGAGCAGTATGAACTCATACTTTTGGAGAAATGTCTGTTCCTGTGCGGCGGTGAGAATGGAACCATGAAATTTGGATTATTGGCATTTTCGCCATTGAGGGTGCCCAGCGAGACTGTTAAGGTTGTCAGCAAAGTTATCAGTAACAGCCTGTACCAAAACAATGATATTTTTATCTGGAATTTGGTCCTCCTACCTGGCCTTGGGACAGCTGGGGAATCTCATTATCACCTGGAGTTATGTAAACAGATGCTCTTCCCCCGCCTATCCCGTCTCTTGTGACCTGTGTGATCTGGTATCCCAGCAACTCTGGCAACTGATGAACATTATTCCACACTTTAGTCAAGGACAGCTGGAAGGCTCCACAGTATCCTGGACTTCTCGCCTCAGCTGGCTCCCCCCTCCCCTCTCTACCCTCTTGTATTTCCATTTATTTATGCTATATGTGCTTACTATGCAGAGGTTTTTCAGCCTCATACTGTGACTCACCTATTCTATTGTTGTTTTTTCACTTTGTTTTCCCTCCCTGCTAACGGTAGCACGTGTATAACAGCTGCATGACTGCAGACACCTGTCTCCCCTGTTTGTTCTGTTGTTTGTATTCTTCTTGGATGGGTGTTTTGGAATGTACTTTTCACTGTAAACTTGTGTACAATGATAATAAAGTTGAATCTAATCTAATCCAATCTAATCTAATCTAATCTAATCTAATCTAATCTAATCTAATCTAATCTAATCTAAATAGTTAACTGAATGGGAAGATCCGGGCAATCAACCCTGCCAATTGTCAGATACCCTGCTGTGATAATTCAGTTCAATTCAATTTTATTTATATAGCGCCAAATCACAACAAACTGTCGCCTCAAGGCGCTTTGTATTGTGGGTAAAGACCCTACAATAATAAGCTGGCCAAAGGAGAAAATAGAAGCAACTGATGTCAAAGACAAGAAAGCTCCTTACCATGCATGGAGCTCTTTTTGGCAAGTTAGTTTCAGTACAAATTCTACTACTCATTTATACTTCACAACATTTGTCAGTGTTCATGAAGATTTTACAGGGATATGCATTTTACATAAACACATTTATGATACTTTGTATGTGTGTTCACACAGCTGCATCTCTTCTGCCGCACTGTTATAGCCAGTTCTGTCTTTATACATTATATGTGATCTAAGGGCAAAGATACTGCACCACCTTCATCGCCATCAGTACTGCACAGCTACATAATTCATCATCTTCAACGTTCAAGTTGTAGTAAGAGAGTGGGAAATGTTTATAGGAGTTAGGGAAAGTTTTATAAAGACTTATATATATATATAAATAATAAAATAAATATATATTAAATATAACGCCACTACTTCAGGGATCTTTGCCTATCGCGGGGGTTTCTGGAACGTAACCCCCACGATAGGTGAGGGATCACTTTGTTTTTTTTTTTCTTCTCACTTCATAGGATTTGGATGCAGGGCACAGAGTGCAAGTTTTCCCCACCCCAGTCAAGATGTGCTCTCAAAGCATTAGGGACGTCAACATTACAAGGGAAGATTCTGGCCATTTCTATGCCTGTTTACAGACTACATCTGCACTTTCAAGACAAGTGGTGCATTAAAATCTCACCTTTCAAGATTCAAGAAGACTTTATTGTCATTATATGTAAACATATAATGAAATTTGCATTCCAGAACACTCATCCAAGAGAGATACAAATACAGAAACAAACGGGGGACAGGTGTCTGAGGTCATGCAGCCATTTTGCTGGCGCTACCTTTAGCAGGAAAACAGAAAGAGATACACTGGGAGAGGTAGGTTAAAAAAAAAATAATCTCAGCAAAGCAGTAGCAAATTTAAAGCCTGGAGAGCACTAGGGTGGGTAGGGGAGGGGCTGCCAGAGGAGACGAGCAGGACACTGTGATGGCCACACAGCTTCCAGACCAGCAGTTCATGATAATGTTCATGATAAGATGGTATAGTCAGCCTTGGCGCCAGGATACCAGTTCATACAGGTCACAACACGGGGCGGGGGTGAAGAGCATCTGTTTACATAACATCTCCAAGAGGCGATTTAGATAGACAGCATCCAAGGCCGTCTGGGAGCCAAATTCCAAATAGTGCAATTGTTTTGGTTCAGGCCATCATAACTATTTGCTGACAGACCTAACAGTTTTCTGGTTACCTCTCAGAAGTCCAATAATCTGAATTTGGTACTCCGCCATGCAGAACAGACACTCCAACACTTCTCCAGATGTAATCCATTTCGATTCAGCTCTACTGAGTCTGATTGAGTTCGTACTGTTTCTGCATCCCTCATAGGCAGCCTTACTAGGGCCTGAACAGCTGCCCGGATACCAGGTATCCCCAGGTCCAATTTGGGAAAAGAAATCCTGCTATCAATATATATGCCGCGTCCACACAGTGCAGCCAGGAACGTTAGCTTCCATCCCCACAGGAATCCATAACATAGCCAGCCGGGTGTGTAGTTGGACCAGAGGAAAGAGGGTTCGCCCTCTCCCAATCTCCTCGTGATGAGAATTTGACCATCAATAGTGTTGAGAGACCAGCTGACCAGATCCATAATTTAATTTCCAGTTCGGGGATGTGTGAAGAGATGCTCTAAGCAGCGAAGCAGCAAAAAGCAGGGGTAGATAGGGAAGGCTGGGGAGAAGAGAAAAATGCATCCGTCTCCACCGAGAGCAGGAAGAAAAAAAAAAAAAAATTGAACTTTGTAATTGAACATACATTCTAGAGCTTCCTCAAGAAAGAGTTGTACTGAGGATTCTCTAAAAATCATCAGGTCAGCCTGAAGAATCAGCTGCTGTATCTTCAATCTCTTCCAATCCAATGCTGGAATCTACTAGTACACTGCTCAAAAAAAAAATAAAGGGAACACTCAAATAACCCATCCTAGATCTGAATGAATGAAATATTCTCATTGAATACTTTGTTCTGTACAAAGTTGAATGTGCTGACAACTAAATCACACAAAAATCACCAATGAAATCACATTTATTAACCAGTGGAGGCCTGGATATGGAGTCACACACAAAATTAAAGTGGGAAAACACACTACAGGCTGATCCAACTTTGATGTAAGTCAAAATGAGGCTCAGTATTGTGTGTGGCCTCCACGTGCCTGTATGACCTCCCTACAATGCCTCGGCATGCTCCTGATGAGGTGGGGGATGGTCTCCTGCGGGATCTCCTCCCGGACCTGGACTAAAGCATCCGCCAACTCCTGGACAGTGGTGCAACGTGACTTTGGTGGATGGAGCGAGACATGATGTCCCATATGTGCTCAATCAGATTCAGGTCTGGGGAACGGGCGGGCCAGTCCATAGCTTCAATGCCTTCATCTTGCAGGAACTGCTGACACACTCCAGCCACATGAGGTCTAGCATTGTCCTGCATTAGGAGGAACCCAGGGCCAACCGCACCAGCATATGGTCTCACAAGGGGTCTGAGGATCTCATCTCGGTACCTAATGGCAGTCATGCTACCTCTGTGCCTTGTGGCTCTCCAAAGAAATGCCACCCCACACCATTACTGACCCACTGCCAAAACGGTCATGCTGAAGGATGTTGCAGGCAGCAGATCGCTCTCCATGGCGTCTCCAGACTCTGTCACGTCTGTCACATGTGCTTAGTGTGAACCTGCTTTCATCTGTGAAGAGCACAGGGTGCCAGTGGCAAATTTGCCAATTCTGGTGTTCTCTGGCACATGCCAAGCGTCCTGCATGGTGTTGGGCTGTGAGCACAACCCCCATCTGTAGATGTCAGGCCCTCATACCATCCTCATGGAGGATGCATGTTTGTGCAGACACATGCACATTTATGGCCTGCTGGAGGTCATTTTGCATGGCTCTGGCAGTGCTCCTCCTGTTCCTCCTAGCACAAAGGCGGAGGTAGCGGTCCTGCTGCTGGGTTGTTGCCCTCCTACGGGCTCCTCCACGTCTCCTGGTGTACTGGCCTGTCTCCAGTGTTCCCTTTATTTTTTTTGGAGCAGTGTATATCTTCATTTCTATCCACCTAGGGCTCTAGTGTATTTTCACAAATCAGCCCTCACCTTTTTCATTACTCTTTTTACTCTCCATTTGCTTTTTGGGTGAGTTGGCTGTGTTACTGATGAGCTTATTTTTTTTTGGTGTCTTAGCAGTAGAAATGCTGCAAAGCAGAATTTCACTTCTGCAGTGAAGTATCTGTAACTATAGTAAACTTAAAAGGAATTTTGACAGCACAGACCTTCTCCAACACACCAGATGTAAGAGAAAGGAGGAAATTCTTAGTAAATGATCTGCCCTAAATTGTTTTCAACTCAATTTTATTTATAAAGCACCAAATCACAACAAACAGGCACTTTAATCACTCTGTATCACAACTTAATCTAATATGTAATTTACATTTTTTTACCCTTTGGCTTTCTGGAGAAAAATTGCTGACCAACGGGAGGGAAAAGAACCAAAATATAAAGTAAATATTTATTATACTCTCTAAATGTTTCCTCTAGGATACAGAACCAGAAAAAATTGGTATATGATATCATTTCACACTATGTAATATATTTACTAAAGAAGGTGGATAGAGAACTACTGTGGAACTACTGTGGATAGACTGGACTGAATTATTGTTATTATTAATTATTATTAATAATTTGTTCATAATCTTATTAAGTCTAATCTAAACAGTGACAAATGCAGAAAAGTAACTATTAAATTAGAAGTTATTGAAGCACTTAAAAAAAATTATATAAATGAATTATATAAATTATATATAAAGTCTCCAATATATGTTAGAAGTTTCCTTTTTTTCCCACTTTAGTGCTTGATTATAGTATAGCTAAAATATCCAGAGCTGGTTCTGCATTTATGAGGTATTATCACTTCTTTTTATCTAGCTTTATTACTGTCTTTCCTTTTCAGATGCTATATTTTTTTTTCCTATCACTTTACATGGCAGGACCTTAATGGATAACACTGAATATCACTATCACCTTATAGCAATTAGGTTTCTTGCTCCAGCCTCAGTTAATGTCTTTCTGTATAGAGTTTGCACATCTTGACCTTTGTTAGCAAAGTTTCAAAGGCAACACAGATTTTTTTTTTTTTTAACCAAAGTTTACAAATCAAGGCATGACTAGCTTTGTGATTTGCCACAAAATCACCCCCCCCCCCCCCAA
Source organism: Archocentrus centrarchus (assembly GCF_007364275.1). Lineage (NCBI taxonomy): Eukaryota > Metazoa > Chordata > Actinopteri > Cichliformes > Cichlidae > Archocentrus > Archocentrus centrarchus. The sequence goes on from NW_022060269.1 coordinate 1,977,454, forward strand.
AAAAAAAACAGTAAGCAATGAGATTAAGCCGCTCTACTGGCAAAGTGTGACAAGACAAATCAAGGACATTGCAGGAAATCTGAGCTTAAGTTGAAAGAAAAAAAGTGGCCATACTTGACTTTTTCTCCATGTCTCTGGACAAGAGCTGTGATGGCCACAACATAGCCCAATCACTCATCTTTGTACAAGGGGTAATGAAAAAGTTTGAAATTATAGAGGAATTGGCAGCAATGCACTCAACAAAAGGGACCACAACAGGGAGAGTTAGTCAAGAAAAGTGCATGCTTGGACAGGCTTGAGCTGAAAAAGAACAAACTGGAAGGCGTTTCAACCAATGGCTGTCCAAATCTGACAGGGAAAAATGTTGGACTTTTGAAGCACGTGCAAGTGAAATGAATGCTGAACTGAAACTGGTACTTTTGCATTGTATTATACACCAGGATGTGTTGTGTAAGTCAATGATAAAAATTAAACATTTTGTTAATGTAACTTTAATTAAAACATTTGACTGCCACTAGCCTGATGCCACTGGCAATCAGATTGATAACAGGAACAGTTTAATGGTCATATGAGACAAAGATTGAGCTATTTGGCCTTCATGACAACAGCTACAGTGGTATGCAAAAGTTTGGGTACCCCTGATAATTTTTGTAAATCACTGATTAGTCGGATCAGCAGTTTCAGTTAAATATATCATATAGCAGGCAAACACAGTGATATTTGAGAAGTGAAATGAAGTTTATAGAATTTACAGAAAGTGTGCAATAATTATTTAAACAAAATTGGGTAGGTGCATAAGTTTTGGCACCCAAACAGAAAAATTACATCAATGTTTAGTAGATCCTTCTATTGCAGAACTAACAGCCTCTGAATGCTTCCTATAGCTTCCAATGAGAGCCTGGATTCTGGTTGAAGGTGGACCATTCTTCTTTACAAAACATCTCCAGTTCAGTCAGGTTTGATGGTTTCTGAGCATGGACAGCCCGCTTTAAATCCCACCACAGATTTTCAATAATATTTAGGTCTGGGAACTGAGATGGCCGTTCCAGAACATTGTACTTGTTCCTCTGCATGAATGCTTTAGTAGATTTGGAGCAGTGTTTAGGGTCGTTGTCTTGTTGAAGTATCCAGCCCCGGCGCAACTTCAGCTTTGTCACTGATTCTTGAACATTGTTCTCAAGAATCTGCTGATATTGAGTGGAATCCATTAGACCCTCAACTTTAACAAGATTCCCAGTACTGGCCACACAGCCCCACAGCATGATGGAACTGCCACCAAATTTTACTGTGGGTAGCAAATGTTTGTCTTGGAATGCTGTGTTCTTTTTCCACCATGCATACCGCCCCTTGTTATGTCCAAATAACTCAATTTTAGTTTCATCACTCCACAGCACCTTATTCCAAAATGAAGCTGGCTTGCCCAAATGTGCTTTAGCATACCTCAAGCGACTCTAATTGTGCCATGAAAAGAAAAGGCTTCTTCTGCATTACTCTCCCATACAGCCTCTCCTTGTGCAAAGTGTGCTGAATAGTTGAACGATGCACAGTGACACCATCTGCAGCAAGATGATGTTGTAGGTCTTTGGAGCTGCTCTGTGGGTTGACTATGACTGTTCTCACCATCCTTCGCCTCTGCCTATCTGAGATTTTTCTTGGCCTGCCATGTCAGGCCTTAACTAGAACTGTGCCTGTGGTATTCCATTTCCTCACTATGTTCCTCACAGTGGAAACTGACAGCTGAAATCACTGAGAGAGCTGTTTGGATCCTTCCCCTAAACCATGATGTTGAACAATCTTTGTTTTCAGGTCATTTGAGAGTTGTTTTGAGGCTCCCATGTTGCCACTCTTCAGAGAAGATGCAAAGAGGAGAAACACTTGCAATTGGCCAGCTTAACCTTTTCTCAAAATTGAATTCTGCTGTATATGTAGGCCAAGGGGCAATGAGCTTACAAAACAAATTTTGTCTTCCAATAATTAGTGCTAAAGGTATTCAAATCAATAAAATGACAAGGGTGCCCAAACTTATGCACCTGCCTAATTTTGTTTAAATAATTATTGCACACTTTCTGTAAATCCTATAAACTTCATTTCACTTCTCAAATATGACTGTGTTCGTCTACTACAGGGTAGTGTTGTAGTACTCGGGATCGGTCTTGGTCTCGAGACCGGTCTCGAGATTGCTTTTTGATGGTCTCGGTCTTGTGATGGACTCGACCGCATTTGGTCTCGGTCTTGTCATGGACTCGGACCTTGCGGACTCGGGATTTTATTTCAAAACCAGTCAAGACCACAGCTCTGGAAATATCACTAAATTGCCAGAATACTGTCCAATTTATTTGTTAACATCTTTGCTTTTATTGGATGCAAATCATACTGATTCAAATCCAACAAAGATTGCACTCCTCTGCCTCTCAAAGGAGCGCACCTCGCAGACTCCTCCCCAGCTAGGTCGCTGCTATTATTGCTGCTTACGCCCGTATCATTTCACTGCAGTTTGCAATCTACCACAGAGCACGGACAGTTTCATTCACAATGTGTACGTTTGGTCTCACTATGGTCATGCGTGTGCTGAATAAATCGAAATAACAACTGGCATGAACACGAGGAGAAGTAAGAGGGAAAATGAAGATCAAAGGAAAATTTCAGATTTCTGATTCAACAAAAAAAATCCCAGCATGAAAGGTAAATACCAACCTTCGTGTATTTTGATACACAAACTAAAAATTTAATGCAAGTTTTAGGGCTGCAACGATTCTTGGAGTAAGGCAATTCGATTATTAAAAATCCTCGACACAAATTTGTTGCTTTGATGTTTCGTTTCAACTCTGCAGCTCAGGTGTCTCCGTGTAAGCGGAGCCCTACTTGTATTCAGAAAGCCATAGTCAAACATTAGTTTTCAGCACCAGTAGAGCTATGAGAGGCTTTCAAGAATAAAATAACTACGGTTCCCAGCAAGAGGACGTCACTTCCTGTTGTTGCATTAAAAACATGAGTTTATGCTCACAACATGGTGGCTGATATTGAAATGTAGGAAATACTTTTAGCAGCTGACTGGATTATGTTTTTGTTGTGTATGTTTTTTTATGTGATTTCTGCAAACACAGTGGAAGGAAACGGCACTCTGGGACACATTAAATGCTTGATATATAAATGTAACTTTTCTGGATTATATGCAAAAATTATCGTTCTATAGTTCTAATAAGGCCTGATATAGAGTTCTGCACTGGTCCTTTGTGTATAACTGAAAATCCTCTCTGAACCAAACCTGACATGCACCTCGAGAAATGTAACTACACGTCCAAAAAAACTGATTACTGCTTTCCAGTTACATCTTAGGCCCCATCACTCAATTAACAAGTGGGAGCGGCATTTAGCGGTTAGCATTAGCTTACTAATTAGCATTAGCGTTAGCGCTGGGGTGAGAAATATTTCTTGCTAGAACCCTGAAGTTACCATGGCCACACCCAATGGTAACGGCAGAGAAGTAATGTACTAATGTTTCTCCGCCATTAGTACATTGAGCTAGTGGTAATATCGATAATATGGATGCCAACGTTGGTATTGGTATTGATCAATATGGTAAATGGACTAGTTCTTATATAGCGCTTTTCTACTCAATCAGAGCACTCAAAGCGCTTATACAACCTGTTTGCATTCACCCATGCACTCCCATTCATACAAGCACTTCCATCATTAATTAAGCTAAGTGCTTTTTTAATTAACTAGCATTCACACGCATTCATACTCCGACAGAACGGTCGGAGAGCAACTTAGGGTTAAGTATCTTGCCCAAGGATACATTGGCATGTAGCCTGGAGTAGCCAGGAATCGAACCGCTGACCTTCCGATCAGTAGGTGACCTGCTCTACCTACTGAGCTACAGCCAGCCTCTATCAGTGTAATGAGATCCATACGTTGGCTTCAGTTTCTCTCCTGTATGCAGTGCTGCTTTTTCATCAAAGATGCGAGCTGACTGTCTAAGTGTCGCTCCTGTCACAGCACAGAGCAGGCACACTTTGCTCCTCCCCTCCCCACAGTATTTTGTTATATTGTCATGTGACGCATAACATATTTTATTTGGGGAAAAAAAAAAAGGATTTTGCTATGAAACATTTAAAGCAAATTTAAATTTAAATTTGTAGAAAATTAGTGAATAAAGAGAAATTTTTTATTAATTTTTTTTATTATACTTTCCGAACAATCTACCTGGAAAAAAAGTTTGCATTTGTTCTTGAGTGATGATTTTGTACACTTAATTTATGAAAAAAAAATTCCAGACATCAATGTATGGGGAAAATTGTTTCGTTGATGTTCTATTGTTTCAGATCAATAACTTTTATTTTGATAAAGTATTTTCTACTTACATATAAACTTTGCCCCATTCTATCCTGGGTTTTAACTAATTAATGATCCAAAGGAAAAAAATCTCAAACCAGTTAAACTTCATGGAAATTCTTCATAATTATTAAAAAGTATTGGTATCAGTATCGGTGATAATGGCCCTGTGTTTACTTGGCATAGAATCGATACCAAATCTTGAAGTATCGCACACAACTACATTGAGCAGCATACACCAGGAGTGATTGACAGTGCTAAGACCCTGCTCCTGGCTCTGATTGGTTGTTTTTGACTGGGAGCGGTTCAGGGAGGAGGTGGAGGAGCTCCATTTTATCAGATGGATAGCAGATTATCGGTCCCATACTGTCGTGACATAGTGACAGTTTTAACAAATATGTAAAAAACATATTTTTTTATAAAAGTTACATACTGCAGCTTTAATCTGTATAAGATTAAAGGCTTTAGTTCTTACTGTCGATGAATGTTTGCCATTTTTTAAGTTTTACACATTTGGCTATGTGGTTTTGAAATAGCACCCATTTTTACAAAGATTGTTGGTTTAAAGACAACACAACTTTATGCATTGTTTCTGAAAGGCAGAGAAAAGTTAAGACTATTGTGATGAATCATAAATAATTGTTTACATTGTTTTTACATTCTGTGATAAAACAATATCACAGAAAAACAGGAATTAAATAAAGATAGTTATATTTATTTGAGCTGTGAGTGTTTAATATCAGGATGACTTTATGGGAATGTGGAGCTTTCAGATCAATTTGAGAAGTAATTTTGATCATGTTTCACATTTTATTGGGTCATGTAGCGTCAGGCACTGGTCTTGGTCTTGTCTCGGTCTCGCCCTCCCTCGGTCTTGGTCTTGACTGGTCTTGGACCCTAAAAGTCTTGGTCTTGTGTCGCTCTCGATACACTCTGGTCTTGGTCTTGTCTCAGTCTTGGGTTAGGTGGTCTTGACTACAACACTACTACAGGGGTCTCTAACTCCAGGCCTCGAGGGCCGGTGTCCTGCAGCTTTTAGATGTATCCCTGATCCAACACACCTGAATCAAATGGCTGAATTACCTCCTCAGTATGTGTGGCCCATCTAAATGATGTAACCACAATAGTGTTTAAAGGTTGCAATTTTAAATGCCACTTAATAAGTGTTACCTTATAGCCTACATGAGTATTGAGCTTATAATCGTTTACTTTGTATAAGTAGTCCTGTTTAAATGATATTGTGGAGGAGCGGAACCTATGCGCACCTCTCAGTCCCGGCTGCATAAGCTGGTGCAACTTCCTGCTCACGCTTATACGCGGTCTGGAGAAAGACATGAGTGTTGGTGTGCTTCTTACTTCCACTCTACAATTGCTTTACAGGTCGGTATCCAGTTGAACAACTGTGAGTTAAAGCCTTAAGCTGTTCATCATGCTCGGATTGCTTAGTCACTGCGTAGGATGATCGCCGTGACTTGCGATGACTGTTTTATTGAGGATCGCTGAGCCGCGATCGGTAACGGCGGTAGAGCTGAGCCGCGATCGGTAACGGCGGTAGAGCTGAGCCGCGCCGCTCGCTTTGCTAGTCTCGCGTTAATGATCGTCTTTCTCGCGATAATGAGCATTTTCCTCTCGACATTGAATTCACGCTTAAAATGTGGTTAAAGGGGTCGACATTATCATATTGATCACCTCATTCATATGTACATGTCTCCCAATCTCCTTTGTATAACTCCTGATGTGGCTTGATGAGTTTTATAAGCATAGAATGATGCATAGTTCCAGATTATTAGTGTTGTTGTGTTAATGCCAGACTGTCAGTGTTAACTTTATGTATTAGGGAAGTATGTTACAACCAAGAGAGTTTATAGTTAAGTAAAATTTCAAAGAGCTAAGTCCAATTATAAATGAGCTTAACATGCTTAGGCGAAAGCACAGGTGATGCACTGAGTTTTGCACTATTGAAATAGGAACCTATAGTACATTGAAACTACAGTATATATACATTGTTTACCAGCATTCCTAAGAGTCACCTGGAGGTGGAAAAGTTGTAATTGCATCTAGTTCTGTGTAATAAGAAATGAATGAGAGCAGGATGCCACTCCATTTTGATTTTTATCTATCTAGATGGTTTGTACTGGACATTTAAAGCATTGAAATGTATTGTAAATGAGTTGAAACAAAATTATTAATATACGCGGTCTGGAGAAAGACATGAGTGTTGGTGTGCTTCTTACTTCCACTCTACAATTGCTTTACAGACACTCTTTTTGTTACCGGAGTCCCTGTGTCAGCTGGGACCTGCAACAAACTGTGGGGGCTCGTCCGGGAACACACATGTCAACTGCACGGAAGGAACTGACATGGAGCATTAGGAGGCGCTTGTTCCTGCTCTCAGACACTGAACTTTTTGAGCTAGCAAGGAACATAGCTGCAGACATTCAAGACACAGCACCTTTCAACCAGGATGATATTGAGGGCTGCATGAACTATCTCACCTCCTACATCCAGTCAGAGACTCTCCTAGGACTTGAGGACGAAGACATGAGCCATCTGCTGTCATTAAATGACTTAATCAGCCAAGCCATTCAAGTCAGAACAGTAGATAATCCCTCTGGAGCTGCACCGCCAAACATGCCTAGCCCTCATCCATCAGATTTGCCACCAGAAACACCAGCCTCCCCTGAAAATCAAACAGACCTCCGTACAAACGCAAGTACAGAGACACAGTCGATAGAGGACCTGAGGAAAGTGTATGAGGATCTGGGGGAGAGATTGAAGCAGTACGAAGCAGCGGTTCCCCGACCAGCTGTAATGGCCGGTGATCAAAGCCACTCTGACTCCCTCAGTCGCTCACACCTCAGCCCAGAGAGACCAGTCATCATAAGAGACCTTTCCTACCTCCCACGTAGAGAATTCAAAGTATTTGGAGGACAAATAGGAGACAATAGTTCGGAAATCAGCTATAACAGTCTCACAAAGCAAATCAATGAGGGACTAAAAGAAGGGGTTACCGAAACAGAAATTGTGAGGGGAGTACTTAGAATCGTCAAACCTGGCACCTTCAGGGACATGCTCATGCTCAAAGATGAACTGTCCCTCCCTGAACTCCAAGGCTTCCTCAGGTCCCACCTGGGAGAAAAGGCAACAACTGAGATGTTTCAGGAGTTAATGTGTGCTAGGCAAAGTGAACAAGAATCACCCCAGCAGTTTTTGTATCGGATGATTGGGCTCAAACAAAAGCTAACCTTCCAGTCAAGGCAGGGCAGCGTAGACATTTCCTATGACCCGAAAACCATTCAGGAAGTGTTCCTGCACACAATCTACCAAGGCCTGGGGGTTAAGTATGCTGACATGAGACAGAGACTGAGACCCCTCACCCTGAATAGAAATGTCACAGATGAAGAGATCCTTAGCGAAGTCACTAAAATAATAAGTGATGAGAATGAACGCCAGCAGAGATTAGGCCAAACACCCCGTCAAAAGACAATACATGCCCAAAGTGTAGCAGCTGAAACTGAGGAAAAGGAAACCAAGGATTACCAAACCTCTCAGACAATCAAACAACTCACTGCCCAAGTAGAGACTCTGACCAACATGGTAGCCAGCCTAATGGGACTGAAAGCTGTGAACCCCCACCACTTTTCCCCATCAGCGCCCGTCCAAGGCTCTCCTCATACCCATCCATATTCTCCTCCACCACAACCCAGTAGCCACCATCAGCGTTCAACCAATCGGCCTACAGCTTCCACTAAGAGGGGAGCCCTTTGTCCAAAGTGCACTGAACAGAAGTTGCAGGACTGTAGTCACTGCTTTGTGTGTGGAGAACTAGGCCATAGAGCAGTGGGATGCTTAAAGCGCACCAAGTTTCAGGGAAACTGGAATCGGTCTCTGTTGAGGGACAGTCAGAGACCGGTACCAGACCCCAGTCCCAGCCAGTAATGTCTGCCAAGCAACCCCGTAAATGGACTGGAGAGCAAACCAAACGCAAGAGGAACAAATCCTATGCACCCCCCTATCGAACTACTGCGGGCTGTAAAGTTCCCTTGGTCGGGAAGAAGAGTCTCCTGAAATGTTTGATTAATGGTTATCCAGTTTCGGCGTTATTTGACTCGGGTTCCCAGGTGAGCATAGTAGACCGACAGTGGGCGAAGACACACATTCCCAGCTATCCAGTTAGACCACTACAAGAGCTTCTAGATGATGGACTAGAAGTGTATGCAGTCAATGGCCAAGCCGTTCCTTATGAGGGGTGGGTTGAACTCACAGTCACTCTTTCTGGTCACGAGGATCCAAATCTAACCGTGCAGGCCCCCTTCCTAGTAAGTAGTCTGACCCTCCCCCAGCCACTAGTAGGAGCTAATGTTTTAGGGGCAATCATCCAACAACAGGAATCAGATGAAGATGCTAATACCATTTTACTGAGTCTCCTACGCCGAGCTTTTGGGTTGGATGAAGAACAAGTTGTGGCCATGGTTAGTTTTATTCAAGTGCCACAAAATGGTGACTGTGACCCAGTCACAGTAAGAGTTGGTAAGGACAATGTAACCATTCCAGCAGGTAAAGCAGTGCAGGTTTGGTGTAGGGTGCCCCAGAACTTTGACACCGCTGACCCCCTTGTGCTTTATGAACCTGCAGAAGAGAATGTCGCTTTAAGACATTTGAGTGTTGGAGAAGGACTCCTAGAGATTAATAACAACCAAAAACCCCTTGTTAAGATCCCCATCTCCAACCACTCAAAGCATGAAGTAATTTTACCAAAAAGAACCACACTAGGCACGATCCAGCATGTCGCTAAAGTAATAGAACAAGACCCTGTAGAGTTGCCCCAAACCATGCCAGCCACAGTAACATCCGTGGAGGCGGCCCAATCTACCTCTCCTAAGGTCTCCCCTGCTGAGTCCTGGTTACCACCAGTCAGTCTTAGTCACCTGAGTCCAGACCAACAACAGGCAGTGGAGAAGGTGCTGAGGGAAGAGTGTGAGGCGTTTTCCCGTGACAGCAGCGACATAGGCTGTATCCCGTCATTGCAAATGGACATCCGACTCAAAGACGACACGCCAGTCCAAAGGGCCTATGCTTCCATCCCGAAGCCCCTTTACCGCGAAGTCAAGGAGTATATCCAAGAACTGCTAATCAAAGGATGGATTGTAAAGTCACAGTCACCTTACGCAGCCCCTGTGATCTGTGTGAGAAAGAAGGATGGAACTCTACGGTTGTGTATTGACTATCGCCTTCTTAACAACAAAACAGTGCCAGATCGTCATCCGCTCCCTCGAATCCAGGATCTCACGGACTCACTTGGGGGCTACAGCTGGTTCTCAATCCTGGATCAGGGTAAAGCCTACCATCAGGGTTTCATAGCAGAAGGGTCCAGGTACCTGACCGCCTTCACCACACCATGGGGCCTTTACGAATGGGTACGAATACCCTTCGGGCTGTCAAATGCACCAGCAGCTTTCCAACGGAGCATGGAGGAGATGCTCGACACACTCAGGGATGAATGCTGCATCCCCTACCTGGACGATGTGTTATGCTTCTCCAAGTCATTTGATGAACATGTCCAAGTGCTGCGCAAAGTGTTGCAGGCTTTACAGCGTCATGGAGTAAAACTAAAGCCTGAGAAGTGCGAGTTGTTCCGCAGTGAGGTCCGATATGTTGGGCGCTTGGTGTCTGCAGATGGCGTAAAGGTGGATCCCAAAGACATTGAGGCAGTGCAGGCGCTCAAACACAAAAGACCACAAACAGTTGGGGGTGTGCGACAGCTTTTGGGGTTCCTGAGCTACTATCGGGCATATGTACAGGACTTTTCACGCATTGCCAAGCCCCTGTACGACCTACTCCAAATCCAATCTGACATAGCTCAGACTAAACCGACCAGAGGCAGAGTGAAGTACCCTCAACAATCATCTCGAGCTCCAGTACAATGGAACGAAGAACACCAAAAGATACTTGAGCAGCTGATCGACATGCTGACCCAACCACCAGTGTTAGCATACCCGGACTTCACCCGTCCCTTCATACTCCACACGGATGCATCTCAAAAAGGCCTGGGAGCAGTCCTTTATCAAAAGCAGGATGACAAGATGAGAGTAATTGGGTACGGGTCCCGCACATTGACACCCGCCGAACAAAACTACCACTTGCACAGCGGCAAACTCGAGTTTTTAGCCCTCAAGTGGGCAGTTTGTGACAAGTTTAAGGACTATCTTTTCTATGCCCCTCATTTCACCATTTTCAGGGACAATAATCCCCTAACGTATGTCCTAAGCACAGCAAAACTAAATGCAGTGGGACACCGTTGGGTGGGGCAGTTAGCAGATTACCACTTCGACATAAAGTATCGATCAGGGAAAGCCAACACTGATGCGGATGTGCTTTCTCGCTGCCCCCTTGACATCAATACCTTCATGGAGCAGTGTTCTGAGGAGCTTCCAGAGGAAGCGGTTGGAGCAGTATGGGAAGGGAGCAGGAGAGCTAAGCAGGGGGATGTGCCTTGGGTAGCAGCCCTCAACCTAGCCTCATCTAACCAGCCTCTCAGAGGGTCCCTTCACACAATCAGCCATGATGAATTGGTTCAGGGACAGCGCCAAGATCCTGTCATTGGAAAAGTCCTGAAGATGAAGGAAGACAATATTACACCAAATGAGGACAACAAAGGTAAACTTGATACAAACACTAAGAGACTTTTGAGAGAGTGGAGCAGATTGCACATAGATAATGGCCTCCTGTACAGGAAGACAACAACACGCAAACAACTTGTCCTACCAGCTACTTATCGGCAGACAGCTCTGACCCACCTTCATAATAACATGGGCCATGTTGGAGTGGAAAAAGTCCTCGGTCTAGCCAGAGAGCGGTTTTATTGGCCTTTTATGAAGAAAGAGGTAGAAGAGTACGTCACCAGAAAGTGTCCATGCATTAAACAGAAAAAGCCAGCAACACATGAGAGGGCCCCAATGGGTAGCATAACATCCAATTCACCCCTGGAGCTTGTGTGCATAGATTTCCTACACTTAGAAGCTTCCAAAGGTGGGTTTGAGTACATTTTAGTGGTGGTTGACCACTTCACCCGGTTCGCACAAGCCTACCCCACCAAGAACAAAGCAGCTAAAACAGCAGCAGATCGGCTCTTCAACGACTTCATTCCCAAATTTGGATATCCCGCCAAACTCCACCACGATCAAGGCAGGGAATTCGAAAATGAACTTTTCAAAGCTCTCAGACAGCTGGCAGGTGTAGGTCACTCCCGGACGTCTCCCTACCACCCACAATGCAACCCTACAGAAAGACTAAACCGGACATTGTTACAGATGCTCCGCACACTAGGGGAGAAAGAAAAGCATAACTGGAAAGACCACCTCCCCCATATCATCCACGCCTATAATTGCACAAGGCACGAGGCCACAGGCTTTTCCCCATATTACCTGTTGTATGGCAGACACCCCCGCCTCCCAGTGGATCTCCTTTTTGGCCTTATGGCAGAAGATGGAGATGAGACGGCACAGGGATATGCCAAGAAGTGGGCAGGAAAAATGACAGAAGCCTACAGAATAGCATGCGCAAACAGTCAACAGTCAAGTTTCAGGGGAAAAACAAACTATGACAAGAAATGTAAAGGAGTAACCTTGCAGCCTGGAGACAGAGTACTGGTACGTAATCTCAGTGAAAGAGGAGGACCTGGCAAACTAAGGCCCTATTGGGAGCAGATGGTCTACATTGTGAGAGAGCAAGTTGGAGAGAACCCGGTCTACAAAGTAAGCCCAGAAACCGGAAATCGTCCCATTCGTACTCTGCATAGAAACCTGCTATTACAAGTGAATGACCTACCAGTAGAGATAGCCCAAGACCCTCACGAAGCCTCACGAAAACAAAAGAGAAACAGGAACCCGGCAGAAAGATCAAAAACTCCCACACAGATATTAAGTCCCGAGGCAAGTGACTCTGAAGATGATGCGCCTCTCTATTGGTTTCGCGTGCCCAGACATGCACAAATCGGGAGTCAGCATCCGGAACAACAAGGTTGGAGTGAATCACAAAACAGGCCCACCCCAAGTCAGACAAGATCGGAGGGACCTTGTCGTCAACCAGAACAAATAAGAGATATTGCTATAGAAGCGGAGAACTCTGACAGTGAACAGGATGACAGTTTGGAGGAAAGCCGACCCCTTCATCAAGAGGAGGATATCGCAGATCCTGCTTCGCGACTAGTACTCGATCCCGAGCCAGCATCTAGTCCTGAACTACAGCGTGAGGTCCAACCGGGGTCGTCACACCATCTGAGGCAGTCCACCAGACGGAGGCGTCCAAACATGGTCTTCACGTACCCGTCACTGGGTCGCCCCACATACCAGCCTTGCCCGATGGTGAACGCAGTCGGCGTTCAGCGGGCACAGTATCCTTTTCTATATTATTGTTCTCCTTACCCCCAACCCTTCTACTCTGCACCCGTAACATCATACCTACCAGGCGCATACCCCATTTCCTGCGCTTGAACTTTAGAAAAAAAAAAGAAAGCGACAAAAAGACACTTGAAAAGACATTGCTGAGACGTTTCTTATGATAAGAGACTCTTAAGGGTTATAAGAGGTTTTTGAGTTATTAAAGTCAAGTTCCAGGAGTCACTTTTGTTGTTGGGGAGCGTGTGGCCCATCTAAATGATGTAACCACAATAGTGTTTAAAGGTTGCAATTTTAAATGCCACTTAATAAGTGTTACCTTATAGCCTACATGAGTATTGAGCTTATAATCGTTTACTTTGTATAAGTAGTCCTGTTTAAATGATATTGTGGAGGAGCGGAACCTATGCGCACCTCTCAGTCCCGGCTGCATAAGCTGGTGCAACTTCCTGCTCACGCTTATACGCGGTCTGGAGAAAGACATGAGTGTTGGTGTGCTTCTTACTTCCACTCTACAATTGCTTTACAGGTCGGTATCCAGTTGAACAACTGTGAGTTAAAGCCTTAAGCTGTTCATCATGCTCGGATTGCTTAGTCACTGCGTAGGATGATCGCCGTGACTTGCGATGACTGTTTTATTGAGGATCGCTGAGCCGCGATCGGTAACGGCGGTAGAGCTGAGCCGCGATCGGTAACGGCGGTAGAGCTGAGCCGCGCCGCTCGCTTTGCTAGTCTCGCGTTAATGATCGTCTTTCTCGCGATAATGAGCATTTTCCTCTCGACATTGAATTCACGCTTAAAATGTGGTTAAAGGGGTCGACATTATCATATTGATCACCTCATTCATATGTACATGTCTCCCAATCTCCTTTGTATAACTCCTGATGTGGCTTGATGAGTTTTATAAGCATAGAATGATGCATAGTTCCAGATTATTAGTGTTGTTGTGTTAATGCCAGACTGTCAGTGTTAACTTTATGTATTAGGGAAGTATGTTACAACCAAGAGAGTTTATAGTTAAGTAAAATTTCAAAGAGCTAAGTCCAATTATAAATGAGCTTAACATGCTTAGGCGAAAGCACAGGTGATGCACTGAGTTTTGCACTATTGAAATAGGAACCTATATTACATTGAAACTACAGTATATATACATTGTTTACCAGCATTCCTAAGAGTCACCTGGAGGTGGAAAAGTTGTAATTGCATCTAGTTCTGTGTAATAAGAAATGAATGAGAGCAGGATGCCACTCCATTTTGATTTTTATCTATCTAGATGGTTTGTACTGGACATTTAAAGCATTGAAATGTATTGTAAATGAGTTGAAACAAAATTATTAATATACGCGGTCTGGAGAAAGACATGAGTGTTGGTGTGCTTCTTACTTCCACTCTACAATTGCTTTACAGACACTCTTTTTGTTACCGGAGTCCCTGTGTCAGCTGGGACCTGCAACATATGCAAACAAGTTCTCCAGAGTCCTGCTAATGACTTCTATATTTGACTCAGGTGTGTTGAAGCAGAGACACATCTAAAAGGTGCAGGTCACCGGCCCTCGAGGCCTGGAGTTTGAGACCCCTGGTCTACTATATGATATATTTAACTGAAATTGCTGATCAAAACAACCAATGATTTATAAAGGAAAATCATGAAAATTATAAGGGGTGCCCAAACTTTTGCATAACACTGTATCTTTGGTAAACCATACAGACTTAATGTAGCTTACCCTTGGTATAACCTGTGGTATAATGTCCAGTCAATAGCATTGTCCTGTTCTAACTGCTTCAGACCCTCTTCCTTTAACCACTGTTTGAATTTTGTTTCGGGGTTCATACATATTTTTGTCATTAAGCAGTGACCGATTTTTCTCATGACAGTCTGTCAGGTTTTGCAAAACTGTGCACCTATCCTTGTCTGCTGGAAGGATGATGATGTTGTTATCCTTACTGAGCGATGTGAGTGCCTTCCTTTCCTCAATGCTGATATTGGATGCTAGGGACTTTGCATTTCTGAGACAGGCCAAAACTTTCATCCGCAGTTGCACCACTTCCACATCCACAATGTTGTTTTGGATGGTTTGTTCTATGGCTGGATTCTCAGTTCCACTAGTGGAATTTGTCCTGGTGTGATAGCCAAGTTCAACCCTTTTGCAAGGATTTTTTTCTCTGCTTAAGTATGTTGTCTGTCAGACAGATTTTTCACTCACTTGTCCACATCCTGGGTGTGAGTCGGGCATCCTTCTCTCTGCTGGCCATTGAGAACACTCTCCATAATGTGCTAATGTTTCTGGTGCACAGTAAGTAGATTAAATTTTCTCTGCTGCCTGGTCTTAGACTTTTTGTACTGTGCTACATGAGGCTTCTCAGACTTACATTGCTTCTCATCTAGAAGTAATGTAAGTCTGTCAAATCCAGTCTTCTTTTGATTTTAGCACATAAGTGGTAAAATTTGTCTCACCTGTTCTTGAGCAGCTGACTCTGTGCCTTCTGGAGGATTTCTCAGATCTCATTTTTAGACTTTTAGGAGTAGTCCTGCTATGTCTGCATCTAAGGCTGAATCTCAGGTGGTCCCTGTTATCTACCATCTTAAATCCCAAATCCCAGTTTCTGGGATTTCCTTTCCTGAATGATTAAGCATGCATCAAGACATTTTGTATAAGTGTTTTTTCCACAAGATACATAAAATACACCAATGCAGAACTATCACTATGATTACAGTTAACCCCAGCTATTAAACATATCAGTGTTCACAAAGAAAAAGTCGATAAGCAACACTTGTTTTTCAAAATCCATTAACTTTACCATTATATGTTTTATGTGTGTGTGCCTTTCTAGGGCGGTTACACTGCCTACAGATATGCTCAGCCTACTTCATACAGTGACAGGTAAGATCCATGTTCATTTTATTTCTATCTTATGTTCTGTCAAAATGTTATTTCACAAAGGCTGTGGGCTTTATTTACATGGAAATGTCTCCAGAGGAAAGTGTGGATTTAAGAGTTAAATTCATAATGGAGTTTATTTTTACTTGCAGTACAAAACAGACACAAATGAGCTTAACTGAATTAAAAGTTCCTGGAACACAGTGTCGTGCATTAAGTTTTGTTAGATTAAATTAATTTTGTATGTAGTTGATATCAACTCTCAAAGCCCACAGTGTTGCTGAGTTTCTGTACTGTACTTTTAAACTGTATTGTTACTGAGATCCTTTAAGATCCAGTTGAAGTCTAAGGCCATTTGCTACAAACCAGACCAGTAATTATCCAAATACCCTGCTTTATTTATATACAAAGCCACATGACACACATCAATTCATTAAACTACTGGCATGTCTTAAAGACATAAAGCCTGGATGACCTCTAATTCCATATTCCATAAATTCAGCCCTAAAAATTCTTGTTGTCCAACCAGATACTTATTCTGGATGGCATTACCTTGGCTTCAAATAACACTGTGAGAAATCTTGGAGTTATTTTTGACCAGGCTATGTCCTTCAGCGTGCATATTAAACAAATATGTAGGATGTCTTTTATGTAGGATGTTTTTTTTTTCACTACTACTTTTCACTACTATTTCACTACCACTAATATCAGAAAAATCCCATCTCGGAGTGATGCTGAAAAAATTGTTCAGGCATTCATTACTTCTAGGCTAGACTATTGTCAATTATTATTATTAAAGCCTTCAGTTGATCAAGAATGCTGCAGTGAGAGTACTGATAGGGACTAGAAATAGAGATTCTATTTCTGTCATATTGGCTTCTCCTCATTGGCTTCCTTTTAAATCCAGACTGAAATTTAAAGTCCTTCTCCTCACATATAAAGTCCTGAATAATCAGGCCCCATCATATCTCAAAGATTTCATAGTACCACATTGTCCCAATAGAGAGCACTTTGCTCTTGGACTGCAGTTTCATTTGTCATTCCAAATGACTGTTGGGTTTTCTCTGTAATTATTGTATGGTTTTTAACTTTACAATATAAAGTACCTTGAGATGACTGTTTGTGATTTCTGTCAGTGCACTCAAAGCGCTTATACAACACATTTACATTTACCCATTCACACCCATTTATACAAGCACTTACATCAGTAACTAAGCTAAGTGCTTATTATCTAACATTCACACACATTCACACTCCAATGCTTCCCTCATCAGTATCTTGCCCAAAGATACTTTGGCATGTAGCCCGGAGCAACCGGGAATCAAGCCGCCGACCTTCCGATCAGTAGGTGACCTGCTCTACCTCCTGAGCTTCAACCACCCCTGTAGAACACTGAAGGTTCTACAGTGTCTTTTGACTTGTCAAGGCCAAGTTTTTGAGGTCAAAAGATTACTAACTTCTCATTAGTGATTGCAATTGATGAAAACTGGTAGAGCTTTTCCAGCATAAAGAGAATTTATTCAATAGCAAATTTTGGATTAACCAATACAAACAGTGGGAAAGTCAAAAGAGCTCAGTGAAGCTCTTTAAGGTAAATTTTAAATTTACACAAGATTGAAAGGTCTCTTGGAGCCATTTATAAATGTTACCACCCCTCACTTGAGAAGTGTAGGATATACATGGAGTGTAACAACATGCCAGCAGACCAAACCATGAACTGAGCTCTCAAAACAGGATAGCTGTACAAGTGAGGCATGTATTTATGATTAAATATTTACAATCAACTTATACCATAAAAGTAAAAGGGAATATTTTAACAGAAGCAAACTAATATCAGGAGCTCCACGGTCAGAGCAATAAACAACACTAAGAAACACTAAGCTATAAGTTGAAACAAAAATGCTGTGGCTGTGGCTCGGTTGGTAGAGCAGGTCACCTACTAATCTTGAAGGTTGTTGGTTTGATTCCTGGCTGCACCGGGCTGCATGCCAAGGTATCCTTGGGCAAGATACTGAACCCCAAGTTGCTCTCCAATGCAAGTGTTGGAGTATGAATGTTATACAGTAAAAGCACTTAGCTTGGAAGTGCTTGTGTGAATGGGTGAAAGCAAATGTGTTGTATTAGCGCTTTGAGTGCTCAATTAGAGTAGAAAAGCATTATGTAAGAAATAGCCTATTTACCATTTTACCAAGAGATGGCACTTTCTTCACAAAAACTTTGAATTCTGTGATTCACAAATGTTTTGTTAACATTTCATGCTGAAGTATTTTCACTGGCTTAAACAAAGCTACTACAAATGGTGGAGCAAGTTTTGAAAATCTAAAATAGATGGATAAAATTTTAGTCAGCATGACCTTTCATACATTTTCCACTACAAATCACTGAAATGATTCCTTGCAAACATTCTTTTCATCAATTTATTTTAGTTAATGTAATAACTAAGTAAGTAAGTAAGTAAATAAATAAATGGGTTTAAAAAAAAATTAAGCAATCCAAGCTGTCTCCCTTTTCAGTCTCCTGTTAGAAGTTCCATGAACACTTTTGGGCTGCACTTTTATCACTTATAAAATTATTTTAAAAGCTACCTACTATAAAGGTAGCTTATAACGTGTCATTGGCATTAATGTGAGCACCCATCGCCTCCACGATGTCCTGCTTCTGCTGCCTGGCATCAAACTTGATCTGCACGACAGTATTGTCCCAACTGTCCTTCCACCATCAGACAGGTGTGCCTTCTCAGAAATCTGTACTGCCAGTGAAGATAAACTGATTGATACAGATGAATCCTGCTTTTCGGAATACAGTGCATTTTAAATTCTTTTTTTTTTTTTTTTTTTTTAAAGCCACTTCCAAATGAACTATGAATTACTCCAAAAAAGGCACTTAACAATGAGATGCCAGGAGAGAGGAGGTGAAGGAGCACAGGGCGCCTAATCAACGCCATGCCTCTGTTATTAATCATATCATCTGCACAGTTGTTGAACACAGAACATGCGAGAAATATTTTCCCCACATCGTCCCCTCCCCGCCCCTTGTGTGGTGCCCCTATGCATTGCATATAGTGCATACCCACTTTTTGCACCACTGGTGAGAGGTGCAACAGTGAGCATCTACAGCTGTCTGTAAAACACAGTGCAGGTTCTGTCATGGTTTGGAGCTGCCTTTCAGCCAGTGGTGCTAGAGATCTTGTCAAAAATCATTTATCAGCACAGAAAAGTCCCAAACATGCTGGCAATGCAGTGAAAGTGTGCCTGGATAGAAAAACACACAATGGAACACTATCAGTCATGGGCTGGTCTCCCGAGAGGCCAGACTTCAACATTACTGAAGCAGTGTGGGAGCATCCTGACAGTGAATGGAAGAAAAGACAGAAACATCCAAAGAAGAGCTTTGAATGACCTTCAAGAAGCCTGGAGAACTGGCTTCTTGAAGGTCTGCCTCATATGCCGCGTTTCCATTACCGTATTTTCCGGAGTATAAGTCGCACTTTTTTTCATAGTTTGGCTGGGGTTGCGACCTATACTCCGGAGCGACGTATATGTGACATTTATAACACATGAACCAAAATACTCCAGCCACTTGACATCTCCGTGAACTGCAGCTTTAAGGCAGTCTTGCATAACCTGTGGGCGCAGTGGATGATGGATGGAGAGCACAGCTTAACGGCAACTGGGAGAATGTGCCACCCAACTTTCCTGAAAGTCATTGGATGGATCAAGAAAACATGGGCTTCAGTAACAACCAAACCATCCTGTTGGGATTCAGAAAGGCTGGAATAATTGGAACTGCAGCTGACGACGAGTCTGACGAAAGCGACACAGAAGAGGAAGCGGCGCTTCGTTTACGGAGTGTACGGAATTGTTTAGAAGTGACACCGAGGATGAAGAATTCAATGGATTGATGGTTTGGTTAACTTGTTAGTATGTTCTTTATGCTATGGTTATCTGAATAACTTAATGTTACGTTAACATACCGAACACGTGTTCGTTGTGTGTCATGTAGCTGAATGTGTTACGTTAGCATAACGTAGGCGTAACTGTTCTTTAATCCAATATTATTTTAAATTGCCTTTCAAGATGGAATTTCTGCTCTGGGTCTCGGATTCTATCAACCCCCCCCCCAAAAAAGTGCGACTTATAGTCCAGTGCGACCTATATATGTTTTTTTCTTCTTTATTATGCATTTTTTGGCTCGTGCGACCTATACTCCGGAGCGACGTATAGTCCGAAAAATACGGTAGTACCTATTCAGCGCGGCTTGACTCGACTTGGCGTCTGTAGGCTTTTCCATTAGTACTTGGTACCAGGAACCAGGTACTTTATTACTACCCACTCAGCTGGGGTTCCAAGTGATCTGAGGTGATCTGAAAATGTGACACAGAAGAATGGCATGCCACTGGAGTGTCTTCACTAGTTGAGTCATGAGAGCGACTCCTTCACCAGAATCAGCCTCACAATTTTTAAAACCTGACAGCAAGAAAGTGGAGGCATGCAAACATGGGTAGGCTCGGTTGAATGCCTAGACCGACAGTTTGCAGTTGTAGTTTTTCAACAAGAGACCCATCTGAAACACATACACAGCATACATATTTTAACACTATACTGCTGGGCAATCACCACTGAAGCACCCATTACCTGCTCCTCAGTGGTTAACACTGAGCGCTGAGGCAGCTGTTCAAGTGGAGTTTGAATTACAGTAATTACACAACCGTTTGTCCTATCTGAAAAAATCAAGCTGTTTCTGAAAGTTGAGAAATTGCACTTCAAACCCAGCATAGGATTATTATGGTAATTGTTGCCGGAAGTATGTGCACGGTGACTCTTTTGAAGTACACTGAGTCGATTACAACATGTTCAGCGGTATAGGGTTAATACTTAACAACGATAATCCTTATCCATTAAAACATTGTACATGGGGGCAGATCGGTAACAGGCAAGGACTCAAACCTGCGCTGCCCGCACCGCAAAGTGGTATATGCATGTGGTTGCCTGCTCCACCACTGAGCCACCTGGGCACCTGGAAAAACTTCCTTTTAACAGGAAGTATCCTCCAGCAGACCCAAACTCAGGGAAGGACAGTCATCCACTGCGACCAGTGGGGGTGAGAGGAAGGAGACAGGACAGAAGACATAGGGTGGAAGAGAACCAGAGATTAATAATAACTAATGACTAAATGCAGAGTCGTGTATAAACAGAGTGAAAAAAGGTGAATGAAAAATGAATACTCAGTTCATCATGTGAACCCCCAGCAGCCTATGACTATTATAGGATTAAGGGGTGGTTCAGAGTCATCTCATTCAGCCCTAATTATAAGCTTGATCAAAAGGAAAGTTTTAAGCTTAATCTTAAAAGTAGAGAGTGTGTTTGTCTCCCAAATCTAAACTGGGAGCTGATCCACAGGAGAGGGGCCTGAAAGCTAAAGGCTCTGCCTCCCGCTCTACTCTTAAGTATCCTAGGAACCACAAGTAAGCCAGCAGTCTGAGAGAGAACTGCTCTTTTGAGGTGATACGATAGTATGAGATCTTTAAGATAAGATGGTTCCTGATTATTCAAGACCTTGCCTGTAAGAAGACGGATTTTAAATTCAATTCTGGATTTAACAGGGAGCCAATGAAGAGAATCCAATATGGTAGGAAGTAGTTGGTGGTAGAGGGATCCTACTGTTGATTTCCAGCAAAGTAGTAACTCATAGAAAGATTATTTAGGCTGTGGGAGACATATAGTTGACTGTCCACCACCATTCTGAAATATATCAGCAAATCCTTGATGGATTGCTTTTAAAATCCCCTGACATTTTCTTCAGTGTCACCATGCGCTTGGCATTTATGTTAAAGAATTATTGGATGGACCACTAAAGTTTACCAACCAGCTACAAGATTAAAACCACTGACCATGTTTATCATGTTGTTATACTGCAATGTGATGTTGGGACCTGGCATTCAAGTGGATGTTACTTGGGATGACTATCCCAAACAGTTAGACACCTGAGTGATGTCAGTCATCTTTGAAATAAAGACTCAATCTTTTTTATTGAAAAATGTTAAGTATACAAAGTATACAAAATTACACAAATTAACAAATCAACTAGTCTACCCCAAAAAACACAAGAAAGAAAGAAAGAAAGAAAGAGAAAGAAAGAAGCAAGCAAACAGTCAGTGGATTGGTGCTGAAGTAGGCTTCCCTTAAGAATGGTAAAATAGGGTATAATTTTTACAAATTAACAAAGAAAAAGGCCGTCAGCCTACAGCCTTAGGTTTTAAAGTTTTATAACTGTGCATTTTTTTTGTTTTTCCTAAATTGTTGCTATGTCAGAATACCTCATGCATTTGACCAAGTGCTTAACCATTTTGTGGGCTGTTGAAAAAGTTGTTTCTGTGCTTATCTTTTCACCTCAGGGTCACTTTAAAACGCATTTGACTCAAACTCCATCTGTTTTTGTGCTGTAGCAGTGGCTTAGCTGACTCACACATGTTTGGTCACACACAAAAACACGCACACACACACACACACACAGATGATGGGCTAGCATTCTGCACTGTGAGATAAGATAGGTCAAATACAGAGCTGGGTTGAGTGTGGGTGCTGGGGGGACTGCATGGTGAATAGCAATGTCCACAACTAATCAGGATTAACTTCTAATCGCTTCAACCACTGGGCTGCTATGCAAATCAGCTCAGTTATGGGCCCAAGCCCTGGCTCCTGATTGGCCTTTTTCATGAGTGGACTGGACTAGGAGAGGAGAAAGTAGGCCTAGCTGGCTACAATGACAATACTCACTAGGAATAAATGCTGCTGCTGCAGTCTGCATCTTTCTAATAATAGATGTCACTTTTTCTCTATTCTTTGATTATTTAAAATTTAGACTAATTTTATTGATGCCATGTGATTTGGTGCATTCACTGCATAATGTGAAATCTTCTCATCTGGATTTTACAGCAGTACATATTCTTATGTAAACATTTTTTTAATAATCTTCTGTGTCCATCAGGTCAATAAATACACATGTATACATCAAAAAGTTGATTGTGGTAACATATAATGACTACCTTCATATTCCTAAGAACAGAAACCATTTTCTATATTGCTAGTTTTAAATGCTTTTGGAAAGAAATAAAACACAGTTTCATTAATCTTTATGAGTGGAAAAGAGAAAGACTGTTGAAGATAAAGAGGATAAAGATTGCTGAACCCAGATATCTGACAACACCAAGCATTATGGTTTGGTAAAACCTATGTGGTTTTTCAACACACAGGACATCACCAAAAACTATACTTGGCCAGCCAGAATACTTTAATGACTTCCCTCTATCAACACGTTTAAGAGAAATTTTTCATTCTTGATCACCTGATATATAATAACTTTCAGCATAAATGTAATGAAAGCTTGGAACCTTCGGTTATCATTACAGAAATGTTTCTATGTGGCCTACCATTATAAATATATTCAATCCAACTCAGTCTCACAGATTATTGGTGAGTAAAACAAGGAAGAACAATGAACGGTTATGAGCTTTCTTGGACTGCCACAATTTGGCTTCATCATCTATTGATATCACCTGCTTTTTTTGCAGTTACGGACGAGTATATGCTGCCGACCCCTACAGCCACACACTCACTCCAGCAGCAACATACAGCGTTGGTGCCATGGTAAGACTGATCTACAGTACTTGCTACACATCCATTCTGGCTTCTCATCACACCTAACATCCACAAAATGTTAAAATTCAAGATATGTTTCCTTTAAATTAAAAGGAAGATCTACAAAAAAGTTTCTTCAAAATATTCATAAATCTGAGAATGGCTTTTGCTTTCATCATAGTTACATAGTTTAAAGCTGCATTTGCTGCACATAAGTACTCAGGTGGAGTAAAAATAAGAAAAGAGATAAGCTGATAAGCAACTTAACTTAAAACGTTTACTTTCACACTGAGTTCAGGTAACCTTAACTTTAAAAAAAAATGTGTGTTTTCTGATCACTTTAGGGCTAGTCCTTACAAGTGCTATGTTGACATTTTTTTTTAATGTAGTACACTCTGATTATTTGCCTTGTTCAACTTATTAGATGCTGCAGGCCTTAACAAACTGATATGAAGGAAATAGAAGACAATTTTTTTAATCCATGTTTTTTTTTTTTTTTTTTAATCAGTGATCTCATACTTTTGGACCATTGTAAAAAAAATCTTTGCAGTATGGTTTAGTGAAAGCTTAGCTTTCAGACTGAGATTCCTTATGACCACAATGGTCAGAACATCTTCTGAAGTAATTTCATTCTGTGATTCAATCATGAGCAAGAGTTCAAAATACAAAAACATAAACATCATTTCCAGCACCATCAATTAATCATGGAAGTATGCCAAATGATGTAACTGTAGCACAACATCTCTGTTAAGCTCCTGAAGATCTGAACACAAGCGCAGAAAAGAGGTGAGATTGAAAACTGTAAATAAACTCTGTTAAACAATTTTAAAGGGGGCTCTTATGCTGGCAAGCAACACTTTTCTCCAAGGTTCCTCGAAATTCCACTCTTCCAGCTTTATCTCGCTTCTTTAGCTGCAGTTGTCCTGAACAAAAGAGAGGTGATGAACCATTCACAAGGAAACTTGCAAAAAACAAACAAACAAACAAACAAAAAAAAAAAGCAGCTCGACTGAACAGGTTTGAGCTGCGAAACGTAGAAGACATTATCAGCAGTCAAGTTCCTGGGCAGTTTGAGGCATACAGTTACGGGTTTAATCAGAGAATCAATCATGAATGAGCCAGAGGCGATTGCGCTAAGACTGCAAGGGAAGCTCAGCTTCCCCTAAAATGTCAAAAAATAAGTGACCAAATATATACTGTTGTGTGTACATGTCACTGACTAAATATGCGCTACAACGCACTCAACTTTTGTTCAGAATCAGCTTCTTATCACTGGTAACGACGCGGCTTTCCTCTCACTCATTCCCACAGCTTCACAGTGCTTTAAACAGTGTGGACGCTGAGCGTCCACAGAGTTCAATAGCGAAGCAAAGAGTGCAGTGAAACGAAACGAGTCATTGGATAAATGCTGGGCTTTGTCCCGCCCATAGGACGCTCAGCGTCTCTGGGGGTCTATGGGGCAGTGGGCTGGCCTCGGCTGGCTTGGACGCCCAGCTTCTGCATGATGATTGGATGATCTGTCTGAGGCTGAATCCCTTTTTGATTGACAGCGAAATGAGCAAATCAGCGATCTTTCAGTGTAAATATCCGTGGGAGCATTTTTTAATTTTCATTCTGTTCTGAGTTGAACCGGAGACTTTCCTAATCCTCTTAGCGGCATTTTCTTTGTTAAAGACGACTAGCAACAAATCGAGCTTCTATTTCTGGTGGGTTTTTGTAGCTGCTTGTGTTTGGAGACTGACTTCTATCACTCTTTCTGACTTCTATCGCAGTTTCTGTCCAGCGGGTGCTGCTGAGCCCCTCCACCGTCACAAAGCACTCTCAGGCGGACACACTTCACACTAGCCTCGCGCCAGTGCAATGCCTCAGGTGTACAAACTATTGTTATTAGTGGCAACAATTGGAGCTACATCTGCAGGTGTAGAGAGGGAGCTTCTCCTGTTTAAAGCAGCTCAAGTCTTACACCCGCAACACCATGGGCCAAGGCCATTTAAGCAGCCTAGCTCTGCTGGCCATTGAGAGGACACTAGTCAAGTCCCTGGAAAAGACGCCTTGTTGGTACGACAGGGTCACAGATCATTTTCTTGAAAAGGAATGGAGGGTAGAATTTACGTATAAATAAACCGACACATTTTATGATGTAGGCCGAAATTGAGCTTCCCCTCCTTGAAAGACCAGCATCCGCCACTGGAATGTGCTGATATAGGCTGGAGACAAGTTTTCTATATTCCATTCACAGAGAAAGGTTCCTGGATGACAACGAACCTTCTGACCCAGCTTGTAGTCAGGTGCTGGGGTTTGATGATGGTGAGCTGTCCTCTTGTTCTGGTCTGCTGTCCAAAGGAGTGCCACCTTCGTGGTCCACCATAGCTGGAGAAACCGATGGAGGTGATGCTGGACCAAGGGGACAGACCAATCACCCTCCTGGGTGGGAAACAGGGGAGGCTGATACCCAACTGAGGCCTCGAAGGGGAGAGTCCAGTGGCCGAAGATGTCATGGAATTGTGGGCAGCTTGATGAAGATGACAGCTCCTTGGAGTAACTCAAAAGTTGAGGAGAGTAAGGGCATATTTGTTTTTAATGGTTACCTTGTTTAATCCTCTGTAGTCGATACAGGGCAGGTGGGTTTTGTCCTCCTTCAAAGAAAAAAAAAACCCTGCCGCCAAAGGTGAAGAGGAGGGCCAAATAATCCCGGCTGCCAGCAATTCCTTTATGCATCTCTCCATTGTCTCCCTCTTGGGTTTAGTGAGGCTGTAAAGCTGGCTGTTCAGAAGAGTGGCACCTGGCAGGTGTTTTACAGCACAATCGTATGGCCAATGAGGAGGAAAGGAGAGAGCTCAATCTTTACTGAAAACCTCCCTGAGCTCATGATACTCAGGGGGAACTGCAGAGAGGTCTATGGATTCAAAATTTCCTGTGGAGCACAGAGACCAGGTGGAGAGGCAGACAGTAAACAGACTTCATGACAGTGGAGACTCCAGCTGGTTATTCTTTGGCACCCCCAATCAATTGCAGGACTCTGCATACTCAACCATGGGAATCCCAGAACCAGTGGTGTGTTTGGAGCACTAATGAAAAAAAGATAAAAAAAAAACCAAAAAACTGAAGTACTCACTGTGGTTTCCTGAGGTGGTCAGATGGATGGGGACAGTGCCGTAAGAAATGAGATCCACCTGTTTGCTATTAAGGGCTGTAACCTGGAAAGCTATAGGAAAATCTCAATGGTTATGTTTAATTTATCAGCAATGCTCGATCCAAAAAGCTCTGCTCCACTCCAGAGTCTATCAGTCCTGGGATGGCCAGAGAAAGAGTCTTACTGCACAGAACAGCAGAAATTGCTAATCTAGATGGGGAGATTTTCACATTGTTCTTGCCTGCCGGGGTCCCCAGCTTCACTGACGGGCAGTCTCTTTTAACCACTTAAGGCAACTGTTAGCAAAGTGGCTTCCCTTACCACAAAAAAAAAACAAAAAACAGACCCCATAAGACATTTTTTTTCCTAGGCTTGGAAGTGTTCAGACTAGACCTGCCTAGCTGCATGGGTTCATGCTGTGACTCACCCATTGCCAACAACTCCCCACTCTCCACTTCTGGTGACTCAGTTCCAGCGCAAGAGGCCCACCAGATCCAAGACTGCTGGGATTTTTACTCCTTCATGTGCTGAAGTTCTTGAAAATGATCATCCACCTTAATGCATAAAGTGACTAAATCGTTTAGGGAAGTTGGTAGCTCTCACTGCCAGTTCATCCTGAATATAATCACTGAGGCTGTGTGAAAAGGCACCGCAAAGAGCCCTTTCCTCCCATCTGGTCTCCTTCACAAGGATCCAAAAATCCACGGCGAAGCCCGCCACACTCTTATTTCCCTGGCAAAGGTTAAGTATTTTGTGGGCAGAAACATCAAGACTGCTAAACTTTTAAAACACCAATTTGAATTTCTCTAGAAAGCCCATTCATTTCATTTCCTGCCAACACAGCTTGAGCCAATCTGAGCACCCTTCCCCTCAATAAACTGACCAGGTAGGTTGTCATGATCCTGGGTCGGTGGCCCAGTGCTTTGTGTTCTTTTGGTTATGTTTTGTTATCTCTGATTATGTTTATTTGGTTTCTCTCATGTGGGTCTTCATTTGGTTATGGGTTTGTGCTTAGTCTGCATTTGTGTCTTTGTTTACTTCCTGTTTTAGTTTGATAGTTTAGTACTCCCTGTGTGTCCTGTCTAGCTTTGCTTCCCTTGTTTATTAGGTAGATTCTGTTCACCTGTGCCCTGTGTTCCCCAGCTGTTTCTTGTTACCCACCATTACCTTCTGTATGTATTTAAGCCCCTGGGTTTGCTTTGTTCTTTGTCGCGTCCTTGTCGTCTCTGTATGGGCAGTGTCGTCTGCACTGCCTGCTGTGTGCTCCACGTTTCATGCCATGTCCATAGTTATGCTTATGTTCAAGTTTAGTTTTGTGTATTGCTGGCACCTGCCCAGACCTTTTTGATAAATAAAGTTCCAAGCTAAAGTACACTTTGCCTCTGAGTCCTGCACTGGGGTCCTCTGCCTTGCCTGCACCAGCGGAATCCTGACAGTAGGACGCAACCATGCAATGGACCCCGCGGACTATGATCTCCAGGAGCGTGCAAGGGTAATTGAATATTACCACGATGAGAAGATGAGGTGGAAGCCCTGGCTCGCCCCAGAGCGCAGGTCCGAGTTTTATGGCACTCGCCTGGCCCTGGGCGGGCCAGCCAGCAGGCGAAGGTCCCAGCAACGTCGCGCTCCACCTCAGCATCGAGCCCAAGCCTCGCCACGGCAGCTGATTGCTCCGCCAGCTGCAACCCCTCCACCCATTCCGATGGCGATCACATTAGGTGGCTATTTTTCTTCGCCGCCACCACAGATTATGCCGTCCTGCACCTCACCGCTGCCTCCGCCAGCTTCCGGGAGAAGGAAGCGCGGTCTCCGACGAGGGAATTGGCAGCCCTTGCCTGCCGAACATGTAAGCACTGCACAGCCCCAGCTTGGCTTCACTGCGCAGTCGGTGCAGCCTCTGGACAATACTGCTCACTCACCCGTGTGTGGCGGTACTGGGCATTTTCCTAATGATAAAGACATTTTGTACACAGAGACTGATAATGTGGACAATGACGTGAAGCAGGACATCACTGATTATGTGCTGGAGGTTTGTGAAAAATGGCTTAAACAGCCCAGTGCTAAGAATAAAGAGGCCGCTGCACGCAGTTTCGTAGTTTTCCCTGGGTTTTGGATTCCTTACCTGCCATGATTACGGACTTTTTTATGGACATTGTGCAGTCGGTGGATGCACCAACATTCTATGGTAAAACTCGAGGCATAAAGACTGTGGCTGACAATGTTCCTAATGAACTGGCCAGTGAAAAGACTGTGAGCAGTCTCCCTGAGAGACATTCTGTGCCTCCACAGCAGCCTGCAGCAGCCCCATGTCAGCACCCAGAGCCACTAGCTTCAGAGCCTCCTCTTCAGCTGTCACAGCTGCTAGCTGCAGCAGCCCCCAAGCCACGACCATGCTCCATGAAGCCCACACCAGCCTTAGCAGCTCCTGTTCCCCCAGTTCCAGTTTTCCCAGCTCCTTTAGTCTCTGCTCCCTTAGCTTTAGCTTCAGCACCCACAGCTCCTGCTCCCTCAGCCTGCCCTTTAGCCTCAGTCCCCGTTCAGGTCCATTTCACTCCCTTAGCTCCAGCCCCTGAAGCTCTCCCTCGCTCTGCCTCAGCTCCAGCCCCTGAAGCTCTCCCTCGCTCTGCCTCAGCTCCAGCCCCTGAAGCTCTCCCTCGCTCTGCCTCAGATTCGGTCCCTTCAGGCCCCTCCGCTTTAGTTTTGGTCCCTCCTTTGATCCCTTCTATTCCCTCGAGTCCCTCAGCTTTAGCCTTTGTTTCCCCAGCTGACCCCTCAGTTTTGCTCCCCCCTGTGTTAGTCCTTTTAGCTCCTGCTCCCTTGGTTCCCTCTGTAGCTTCAGTCCCTTCGGTTTCAGGCCCCTCGGTGTTGCCGGCCCCCTCGTCAGCTCCTTTGGTCCCTTATGCTCCCTCTGCTTTGGTCCCCTCAATCCCTCAGGTCCCCTCCTCAGGTCCCTCGGCCCCCTCAGCTTCAGCTTCAGTCCCCGTAGTTTTAGTCCCTACACCTTCAGCTTTTGTGCCTCAGGTCCCCTCAGCCCCTTTAGTGCCTCAGGTCCCCTTAGCTCCCTCCTCCGCTCAGGTCCCCTTGGTCCCTCAGGTCCCCTTAGCTCCCTCCTCAGCTCAGGTCCCCTCGGTTTTTCCAGTCCCCTCATCTGCTCCTTTGGTCCCCTCAGTCCCCCCAGTCTCAGCTTTGGTCCCCTTAGTCCCCTCATCTGCTCCCTCGGCCCCAGTCCCTTTAGTTTCATTCCTGCCAGTCCCCTCTAGTCCCTCCTCAGCTCCTTTGGTCCCCTCAGATCCCTCCTCTTTGGTCAACTCTGTGTCTTCAGTCCCCCCAGGTCCCTCAGTCCCCTCAGCTTTAGTCCCTACACCTTTAGCTCTAGCGCCGCAGCCCCTCTTGCCACACCACGTCCTCGTCGCTGCCGCCGCCGCTGGGAGCACGGTTGGCCTCAAGCCTCTCCACGTCCTCGCGGCTGCTGGGAGCACGGTCGGCCCCAAGCCACGCCATGTCCACGTTTTCGCCGCCGCCGCTGGGAGCGCGGCCGGCCTCCTGCTCTTCATCTTCGTCCTCGCCACCGCTGCCGCTGGGAGCACGGTCGGCCCCCAGAACTGAGTTGCCACTGTTGTGGTTTCCTTGGCAGGTCCCTGAATGGTGGGGTCTTTGGGGTGCTTTGTCACTCATGTTTTGTTTTTGGACTCTTTTTCCAGCCTTATGCTGCCGCTTTTGTTTCTGTATTGGTTTGTTTTTTGGACTTTGCTGCCCTTTTGGTTTTTTGTCTCGGGCCCTCCGTCCTGGTCCCCCGCCTCCCGCCCTGGTCTGTTTTGTTGCGGCCGTCTGGAGCCGGCCCTTGAGGGGGGGGGTACTGTCATGATCCTGGGCCGGTGGCCCAGTGCTTTGTGTTCTTTTGGTTATGTTTTGTTATCTCTGATTATGTTCATTTGGTTTCTCTCATGTGGGTCTTCATTTGGTTATGGGTTTGTGCTTAGTCTGCATTTGTGTCTTTGTTTACTTCCTGTTTTAGTTTGATATGTCTGTGTAGATTCTCAGTCATCCAGGTCATAGTAGTCTCTGGAGCTTGAAAAGGGGCGACTGGACTTCTTTTTGTTTCTTGAAGACGTTTCACCTCTCATCCGAAAGGCTTCTTCAGTTCTCAACCAAATGGTGGAGAGACCCAGGTATTTAAACCCCTGTGGGCGTAGTCCCCTGGAGGTGGTTATGACCCTCTATTGATCATGTGCGTGAACACATGTGCCCAGGTGTGAAGGGGGCGTGGGTCATATTTAATCAGTGGTTTCAGTTGAAACCAATTTAGGACTCCGCTCCATTGTTTCCTGTGGCCTATTGAGGTCACTGGAACAAAGGTGTGAATGGGGGTTGAGACGTCTGGGAAGGGAGCTCAGGACAGCACTGTAAGCGGGGGAAAGTTGGTGACGTAATCCACCTCCTCTGTTCAATGATGGTTGTTCACAGTGGACATAGATGGCTCCTTTGATGTGGTTTCACTTTTCACTTGCATACCTACAACTGAGGCAGTGGAGACCGTCAGAAGACGACTACAGGAAGACGATTCCTTACTGAACAGAACCAGCTTCACCCCAGATCAGATTTGTGCACTTTTAGATCTCTGCCTTACCACAACATATTTTAAATACAATGATGGATTCTACAGACAGAAGCATGGATGTGCCATGGGCTCCCCAGTGTCTCCCATTGTAGCCAACCTTTACATGGAGGAAGTGGAAAGTAAAGCTCTTGGTTCTTTCAAAGGGATGGCACCTAGCCACTGGTACAGATATGTAGATGACACCTGGGTCAAAATCAAAACCCAAGAAGTAGAAGCCTTCACTCGTCACATTAACTCAGTGGATAAATACATACGTTTTACCAGGGAGGACACCAGAGATAACAAGTTACCATTCCTGAACTGTGCGGTGCTTATCGAGGAAGCCCACACACACAGACCAGTATCTCCTCTTTGACTCCCACCACCCTCTGGAACACAAACTTGGGGTGATCAGGACCCTACAACACCGTGCGGAAAGTGTTCCCTCTAAGGCAGAAGGGAAGCATAAGGAACACACACACATTAAGAAAGCCCTCAAAACATGCGGTTACCCCAGCTGGGCCTTCATCAAATCAGCTAAGATGCACAGGAATGAAGGCCAAACACAAACTACAGAGAATAGGAAGGACAAGAGGAACAACATTGTCATCCCATATGTGTCAGGCTTGTCAGAGAAACTCAGAAGAATTTTCTCCAAGCATGACATCTCAGTATACTTCAAACCAAGTCACACCCTAAGACAAAAACTGGTTCATCCCAAGGACAAACCCGCCAAACACAAGATCAGCGATGTAGTGTATGCTGTTCAGTGCAGTGAAGAGTGCTCGGACCTCTACATTGGTGAAACCAAACAGCCTCTTCACAAACGAATGGCACAACATAGAAGAGCCACCTCGACAGGACAAGATTCAGCAGTACATCTGCATCTGAAGGAAAAAGGGCACTCTTTTGAGGATGCCAATGTTCACATTTTGGACAGGGAAAACAGATGGTTTGAAAGAGGAGTGAAAGAAGCCATCTATGTCTACTGTGAACAACCATCATTGAACAGAGGAGGTGGATTACGTCACCAACTTTCCCCCGCTTACAGTGCTGTCCTGAGCTCCCTTCCCAGACGTCTCAACCCCCATTCACACCTTTGTTCCAGTGACCTCAATAGGCCACAGGAAACAATGGAGCGGAGTCCTAAATTGGTTTCAACTGAAACCACTGATTAAATATGACCCACGCCTCCCTTCACACCTGGCCACATGTGTTCACGCACATGATCAATAGAGGGTCATAACCACCTCCAGGGGACTACGCCCACAGGGGTTTAAATACCTGGGTCTCTCCACCATTTGGTTGAGAACTGAAGAAGCCTTTCGGATGAGAGGTGAAACGTCTTCAAGAAACAAAAAGAAGTCCAGTCGCCCCTTTTCAAGCTCCAGAGACTTTTAGTTTGATAGTTTAGTACTCCCTGTGTGTCCTGTCTAGTTTTGCTTCCCTTGTTTATTAGGTAGATTCTGTTCACCTGTGCCCTGTGTTCCCCAGCTGTTTCTTTTTACCCACCATTACCTTCTGTATGTATTTAAGCCCCTGGGTTTGCTTTGTTCTTTGTTGCGTCCTTGTCGTCTCTGTATGGGCAGTGTCGTCTGCACTGCCTGCTGTGTGCTCCACGTTTCATGCCATGTCCATAGTTATGCTTATGTTCAAGTTTAGTTTTGTGTATTGCTGGCACCCGCCCAGACCTTTTTGATAAATAAAGTTCCAAGCTAAAGTACGCTTTGCCTCTGAGTCCTGCACTGGGGTCCTCTGCCTTGCCTGCACCAGTGGAATCCTGACATAGGTTATTTTAGAATTGTCAGAGGAAATGGTGTGATGAAGCTGTCAAAAAAAACAGAACACTGAGTGAGGAATCCCTGGCATGTCTCCCACTCACCAGTAAAGAGCTCAGGAGTGAGAATGAAGCCCTCCGGCTCATTCATGGGTAGAGGCAGGGCCATCTCAGCCGGTGGAGAGGAAAGAGTCTGAACTGCCGGTTTGGTCTGTAAACACAGGTCGTGTAGCATACCTTTGGTTTCTTCTATTTGTTGCTGAATGAGGTCTTGCCAGTCAGATAGATGGTGAAGTACTTTGTCATGCTCCCCCAGCAGCATTCCCTGGCTGGAGAGAGACTTCCTCACATGGTCCATGTCTGCTGCGTCCATAGCTGGCCGGAACATTCTGTTAAGCCCCTGAAGGTCTGGACACAAGCGTGGAACAGAGGCGAGATTAACAGAGTTTGTTTACAGTTTTCAAACAGCTTTAAAGGGGGCGCTTATGCTGGAAAGCAACACTTCTCTCCATGGCTCCTCGAAACTCCACTCTACCAGCTTTATCTCGTTGCTTCAGCTGCTGGTGTCCTGAACAAAAGAGAGGTGATGATTAAACCATCCACAAGAAGGAAAGTTGCAAAAATAGCTTTTACTAGGCTGGACTGGATACCGCTAGTAGAGCAATGTTCTGGTGCCTGCTTCATGGAGACGTCTGCCTTTTAATGTTAAGGCCACTCTGCTAAACACCAAATAGGTTAGAGTATTAATGAGGATCAGGTGAATAAATAGGAGAGGGAGAGAAAAAAAGAGAAAGGGTAGGCCAGCCAGGAGGACTGTGGAATCGTGACACTTGCTTTACTTTTTACTGATTTATTTAATTTTCCAAAAATAAGTGATCCCATGGCCTGTGTGTAAAAGACCAACTGGGTTTATCCATTCTCTTCAGTTAGGTTTGATCCCAATTTTTATCCAGTATAGAGCATGAAATAAAAACACACTTTAATAGCAGAGTGTTGCAGAGTCCTCAAGCTTTGACATCTACAAACCCATCCAAGTCAAACAATCTCTCTTTATTCCAGTTGGGGTCCCCATCATATGGCACTGTCTTATGTTTCTTTTAAATATCAATCACTTTGTTATTCCAATGACACATTTCCTTTTTAGCAATTGCACAGATACAACCTTGCTTGTTCTGTGTTTATTGTCAAATGATTAAGATGAAGCCCTAACCCTAAACCTAACTCTGATTTATTTATTTGGCACAAAGGTATTGCTTGCTAACATTCCCCAGCAAAAATGGTTGAAACATTAATGTTATCTCCTCAGTCACAGCAGAAAAAACACTGGTGGTCTGGTCAGACTGTCTCATATAAAATGTAAAACATTGTTCACATTATTGCAATGAAAAAGAAAATGCATGTGTCTTTTTAAAATGGTAAACAGACTAGTTCTTTTCTACTCTAGCTGAGCACTCAAAGCACTTTATACAACATGTTTGCATTTACCCATTCATACATGCACTTTCTTCTACGATCTAACATTCACACACATTCGTACTCAGAATGCATCGGAGAGCAACTTGGGGATTAGTATCTTGCCCAAGGATACTTTGGCATGCAGACTGGAGCAGCCAGGAATCAAACCACTAACCTTCCAATTAGTAAATGATCCGCTCTACCTCCTGAGCCATCCACAATGACATTAGCTAAACTAATTGCACCCATCAATGTCATGGTAATTTGGGGCTTTTAATGGTAAATGGACTAATGGACTAGTTCTTATATAGCGCTTTTCTACTCAGTATGAGCACTCAAAGCGCTTATACAACCTGTTTGCATTCACCCATGCACTCCCATTCATACAAGCACTTCCATTTTTACGAAGCTAAGTGCTTTAATTATGTAACATTCACACGCATTCATACTCCGACAGAACGGTCGGAGAGCAACTTGGGGTTAAGTATCTTGCCCAAGGATACATTGGCATGTAGCCCGGAGTAGCCAGGATTCGAACCGCTGACCTTCCGATCAGTAGGTGACCTGCTCTACCTACTGAGCTACAGCCAATGATTGCTTTGAATTCAATTCAATTCAATTTTATTTATATAGCGCCAAATCACAACAAACTGTCGCCTCAAGGCGCTTTGTATTGTGGGTAAAGACCCTACAATAATACAGAGAAAACCCAACAGTCAAAACGACCCCCTGTGAGCAGCACTTGGCGACAGTGGAAAGGAAAAACTCCCTTTTAACAGGAAGAAACCTCCAGCAGAACCAGGCTCAGGGAGGGGCAGTCATCTGCCGCGACCGGTTGGGCTGAGGGGAGACAAAGTCATGCTGTGGAAGAGAGCCAGAGATTAATATCAATTAATGATTAAATGCAGAGTGGAGTATAAACAAAGTAAATAAGGTGAATGAGAAACAGTGCATTATGTGAACCCCCCAGCAGACTAGGCCTATAGCAGCATAACTAAGGGATGGTTCAGGGTCACCTGATCCAGCCCTAACTATAAGCTTTATCATAAAGGAAAGTTTTAAGCCTAATCTTAAAAATAGAGAGGGTGTCTGTCTCCCGAATCCAAGCTGGAAGCTGGTTCCACAGGAGAGGGGCCTGAAAGCTGAAGGCTCTGCCTCCCATTCTACTCTTAAGTATCCTAGGAACCACAAGTAATCCAGCAGTCTGAGAGCGAAGTGCTCTGTTGGGGTGATATGGTACTATGAGGTCTTTGAGATAAGATGGTGCCTGATTATTCAAGACCTTGTATGTGAGGAGAAGAATTTGAACTGTCCTTTTTCTTTAATGGCTTTAAAAAAAAAAAAAAACAGGAATTGGGTGCACACGATTGAATTTGTTTTGGACTTTCTCTAATCCACACAGGGTAAAAAGTATCCCGTACCATTCAAAAGTTTTGACACACTAACCCATTCATATTTGGCCTTGCCCTTAGCAAGTTGCACCACAACCAAGCCATCAACAAGCCATTGTTGACCATAAACAACACAAAGACTTGTCTCATATTTGCCATAAAACAGCTTGATGATTCCCAAGACTTTGGGGAATATATTCTGTGAACTGATAAGAAAAAAGTTTTGGAAACCGTTTTGGAAGGTTTGCATCGTGTTAAGTCTAGCATAAAACTAACAGAGCATTTCATAAAAACAACATAATACCAACACTCTAACATGGTGGTGGTATGTATGACCATCAAGTCATGCCTTGAAGTTCAACTGCACTTGGATTATGCAACAGGGCAGTGATCTGAAACACACCAGAAAGTCCACCTCTGAATGGCTAAAAAAATAAAATAAATGAAGGTTTTGGAGTGGCCTAGTCAAAGTTCTGACTTGAATCCAACTGAGATGCTTTGTTCTGAACTTAAACAGGTCATTCATGCTCAAAAATCCTACAATGTGACTGAATTAACACAAATTTGCAAAGAATAATTCTTCCCTAGCGATGTGAAAGACTCATTCACAGTTATTACGAATTCTCATTTGCACTTCTTGCTCCTAAGGATGGCATAACTAGTTATTTGATTTAGGGGGCAATTGTTTTGGGCATAAGACCTTATGCCCAAAACAATTGGTAGGTAGGTTTGGATAGCTTTTTTGCCCCTTAATGAATGAAATTATTATTTAAAAAGTACATTTTGCATTTATTCTGGTTATTTTTGTCTATTATTAAAATTTGTTTGATATGCAAATGTAAAATAAAGTAAAACAGGAAAGGGGCAAATATTTTTCACAGCACTATAGCTCAGTCTTTGTCTCTGACCTTTTCTCTTGTCCATGTGCGCAGCTGCAAATTTCAGTCAAGCTTTAAGGGGTCAATTTTAGAGCAGTGGCTTCTTTCTTGGTTTGCACCCTCACTTCATTGAGGAAAGTGATGCTGGGGTCCAGCAGCTTTCAGTTCATGGCAAGCTTGAGCCTTGGTGGTTCCTTAACATCCTAACAAATTTCCTCTCATCTGACGGCAAAGGTTTGGGTCTTCTGCTAGACCTTGGCAAAGTGCTAACACATTGAAATAACTTGTACTTATCATAAAATGCTGTTTGCAGGCAGGAAAGAGGACCCCAATGCAGGATACACAAGGCAGAAAGCTTACTGTAAATTAAAGCTTTATTTGTGGAGTCAAACACAGGTAGGGCTGGACGAAAGCCAGCATAAACTCGAAATACACACTTGAAACTGGACTTGGACAGAGAGGCACACAGTGGGAAAATCAGTGATGAGGACACAACAACAAGCAGAGGGACCGCAGGACTTAAATTCACAAGAGGGCTGATGAGGGGAGCGGAAACAGCTGTGAACACAGGTGAACCACATAACACTAATGACAAGGGGGAAGCAAAACAGAACATCACACACAGGGACCAGAAGACTATCAAAATAAAACAGGAAGTCAGACGAGGGAACAAAGATGTGGACTAGACAATGAACACCGGGGAAATACAAGGATCTAGAAATCAAAACATAACCAAACCTCGCAACAAAAGCAACCCAGAAAAGATAAATACAAAACAAAGCATAAAAATGACAAAGGCATTCTATTCTATTTTAGTCAATTCTATTCCCCCTTAAATGGTGCCATGTTTGTAAGGAAAATGCCTTTGTGGGTTGAGCAGCAGAGCTGAGTATGTGGGCTGCAAAATGAAAACTTGCAAAATCTTCTGTGCCAATGCCAAGAGAAGATTATTCTGCTTATTCAGCTTATTCTGCTATTGATTCTTGTTTTGTGTTGTTTATTGGATTGGATTATTTAAGTCTTGGCAGTTTAACAATGTTTTCATTTAACAAGCAGGGGCCTCAGTAACCATTCACAATCACAACAGCCTGGAACCACGTCCTCATGCTGATCACCAGTTGGTCACACATTGCTGTGGGATGGCATCCCATTCTTCAATCAGCATTTGTTGCAAGTCAGCCAATGTGGTTGTGTTCGTCACTCGGGCATGAACACAAATTTTCTATAGGGTTGAGCTCAGGACTGCAGGCAGGCCATTCCATCCTGTCCTCTCCCAAATTCTAGAAGTAGTGATAAACCCTGCTCTGTGGGGCTAGAGCTGTCATCTTAGAGGATAGAGTTTTGTCCCATACTGTGATGATATGGGATTGCCACTGGTTACAGAATCTTATCTCAAATTAAAGTAAGTCAAATTTTGTTTATATAGTAAATATACACTCAAGGCAAACATCATAAAGTGCTTCACAACAGCACAGCATAAAAAAAATAGTTAAACACATATGTAAATGTAATGTAAATTTGGTAAGATTATAATTCACGTTGGCAGTAATGATACCTGGTTACACCAATCTGAGGTCACTAAAGCTATTGAATCGGTGCGTAATTTTGCAAAAACAATGTTAGACTCTGTAGTTTTCTCTGGGTACCTTCCAAATTGGACCAGGAGCAATTTGTTTAGCTGAATGTTCTCTGCGAATTATTTGTTGTCTGAGAGGTGTCCAGAAAACAACTGTGGGACAATTGAGAGAGTTTCTGTAGAAAACCTGCATCCATCTCACTTTACCTGAAGTGGTGGCCTAGGGGAGAAGAAGAGGGTTCATCACTGAGAGGGTTCATCACTGAGAGGACCCTGGGTCAAATCCTCGGGCTGGCATCACTGTGGGTCCCTGAGCAAGCCCACCCCCCCCCCAGGTTGCTCCCCGGGCGCCCTTTGGCTGCCCCCTGCTCCATGCTGTGCTGTGTACTACATACTCCATGTGTGTGATGGGTTAAATGCAGAGAATGAATCTCACTGCATGTATATGTATGTGACAAATAAAGCTCTTTCTTTCGATGGAGCAGCTCTAATTTCAGGAAATCTTGCTGAACTTATTAAATCCCCCCCAAAACATGACTATGCAGCTTCTCTTCCCCTGCCATCCCCTGACAGAAATGGTGCCTGCTCCCAGATGACTAAAAAACAGACCAAAAACCATGAAAAAACAACTTAAGCATAAAAATTTTGAAACAAAAAACAATATAACATCCTCAACTGCACCAAAGAGTAAAACAGTTAAATATGGATTATTAAATATTAGGTCTTTCTCTTCTAAGTCCCTGTTAATAAATAATTTATTAATTGATCAACATATTGATTTATTCTGCCTTACAGAAACCTAGTTACATCAGGATGATTATGTTAGTTTAAATGAATCAACACCCCTGAGTCACACTAACTGTCAGAATGCTCAAAGCACAGGTCGAGGAGGAGGAGTAGCAGCAATCTTCCATTCCAGCTTATAAATTAACCATAGACCCAGACATAGTTTGAATTCATTTGAAAGCCTGTCTCTTAGTCTTGTCCACCATAATTGAAAAATTCAAAAGCCTGTTTTTGTTTTTTTTAATTTATTATTATTTCTGTCTGACTTCTCAAACTTTTGATTTTATTTCATCTGATTTAGTGATCAGTTAAGATAAAATAATTACAGTCAGTGATTTTAACATCCATGTAGATGTTGAAAATGACAGCCTCAACACTGCATTTAATCTATTATTAGATTCACTTAGCTTCTCTCAAAATGTAAATGAGCCCACCCACCACTGTAACCACACTCTGGATCTTATTCTGATGTGTGGTATAGAAACTGAAGACTTAACAATATTTCCTGAAAACCCTCTTCTGTCTGATTTTTTTTTGATAACATTTACATTTACTTTCATGGATTACACAGAAGTGAGGAATAAGTTTTATTACAGTAGCAGTCTTTTTGAAAGTGCTGTAACTAAGGATAAAATTCCTCCATTATTATGCTCTTCAATGCCATGTGCCAACGCAGTGCTGAGTAGCTACCTAAACTCTGCTGTCAATGAGGTAGATTATCTCATCAATAGTTTTACATCCTCACTGCGTACGACTTTGGATACTGTGGCTCCTCTGAAAAGGAAAGTCTGATTCATTGGTATAATTCACAAACAATGCAGATTAAAGCAGACAACCTGTAAGCTGGACAGGAAATAGTCTCAGCAATTTAGAAGAAAGCCCAGAAAAATTAATTTGTTGCTCAATCAGAAAAAAAAAGCACTCTGTAAAGCTATGACACCTTACTATTCATCATTAAATGAAGAAAACAAGAACAACCCCAGATTTCTTTTCAGCACTGTAGCCAAGTTAACTAAGAGTCAGAGCTCTGTTGAGCCAAGTATTCCTTTGACATAATCTAGTAAGGATTTCATGTATTTCTTCACGAGAAAAATTTTTAAATGTTAGAGAAAAAATTATTCAAAACCATCTCAAAGACACATCTTCCTGTACAGCTACTTTCAGTACTGCTCGTATTTGTTTAGACTGTTTCTCCAATTAATCTTTCTGAGTTAACTTCAACAGTTACATCTTCTAAACCATCAGTGTGTCTATTAGACCCCATTCCTACTAGGCTGCTCAATGAAGTCCTGCAATTAATTAATGCTTCAATCTTAAATATAATCAATCTGTCTTTATTCGGTGGCTATGTACCACAGGCTTTTAAGGTGGCAGTAATTAAACCATTATTTAAAAAGCCATCACTTGACCCAGATGTCTAATTATAGGCCAATCTCCAACCTTCCTTTTCTCTCAAAAAAGTTTTGAAAGAGTAGTTGTAAAACAGCTAACTGATCATCTACAGATGAACAGTTTATTTGAAGAGTTTCAGTCAGGTTTCAGAATTCATCACAGTACAGAAACAGCATTAGTGAAGGTTACAAATGATCTTCTTAGAGCCTCTGACAGTGGACTCATCTCTGTTCTTGTCCTGTTAGACATCAGTGCAGCTTTTGATACTGTTGCCCATAACATTTTATTACAGAGATTAGAGCATGCCATAAGTATTAAAGGTACTGTGCTGCAGTGGTTTGAATCATATTTATCTAATAGACTCCAATTTGTTAATGTAAATAGGGAGTCTTCTTCACACACTATGGTTAATTATGGAGTTCCACAGGGTTCTGTGCTAGGACCAATTTTATTTACATTATACATGCTTCCCTTTGGCAGTATTATTAGAAAGCACTGCATACATTTTCATTGTTATACAGATGATACCCAACTTTACCTGTCCATTAAGCCAGATTGCAAACATCAATTAGTTAAACTGCAGGAATGTCTTAAAGACATAAAGGCCTGGATGACCTCTAATTTCATGATTCTGAATTCAGATAAAACTGAAATTCTTCTACTCGTCTCCACAAATCTAAGAAACACGGTGTTTAACCAGATACTTACCCTGGATGGCATCACTTTGGCCTCCAGTAACAGTGTGCGTAATCTTGGAGTCATTTTTGACCATGGTATGTCTTTCAACAGACATATTAAGCAAATGCATAGGACTGCCTTCTTGTATTTGTGCAATATTTCTGAAATTAGACACATTTTGTCTCAGAGTGATGCTGAAAATGTAATTCATGCATTTATTACATCTAGGCTGAACTATTGTAATTCATTACTATCAGGCTGTCCTAAAAGCTCCTCGAAAAGCCTTCAACTGATCTTCTGCAGCTAGAGTACTGACCGGGACTAGAAAGCGAGAGTATATTTCTCCAATATTGGCTTCACTTTTACAGTAGTATGCAAAAGTTTGGGCACCCCTTATAATTTTCATGATTTTCCTTTATAAATAATTGGTTGTTCGGATCAGCAATTTCAGTTAAATCTATCATATAGCAGACAAACACAGTGATGTTTGAGAAGTGAAATAAAGTTTATAGGATTTACAGAAAGTGTGCAATAATTACTTAAAGAAAATTAGGCAGATGCATAAGTTTGGGCACCAAAACCGAAAAATTACATCAATGTTTAGTAGATCCTCCTTTTGTAGAAATAACAGCCTCTAAATGCTTCCTATACCTTCCAATGAGAGTCTGGATTCTGGTTGAAAGTATTTTGGACCATTCAACATCTCCAGTTCAGTCAGGTTTGATGGTTTCTGAGCATGGACAGTCCGCTTTAAATCACACCACAGATTTTCAATAATATTCAGGTCTGGGGACTGAGATGGCCGTTCTAGAATGTTGTACTTGTTCCTCTGCATGAATGCCTTATTAGATTTTGAGCAGTGTTTAGTGTCGTTGTCTTGTTGAAGTATCCAGCCCCGGCACAACTTCAACTTTGTCACTGATTCTTGAACATTGTTCTCAAGAATCTGCTGATATTGACTGGAATCCATGTGGCCCTCAACTTTAACAAGATTCCCAGTACCTGCACTGGCCACACAGCCTCTCAGACTGCTGGCTTACTTGTGGTTCCAAGGATACTTAAGAGTAGAATGGGAGGCAGAGCCTTCAGCTATCAGGACCCTCTTTGTGAACCAGCTCTCAGTTTGGATTTGGGAGACAGACACCCTCTCTACTTTTAAGAGTAGTCTTAAAACTTTCCTTTTTTTTTTTTAAATACTTTATTTATAATTTCTCAGAATTTAACAACTAAAGCAGTGTCAGCCAGTTGATATATTGACTACAGAGAATAAAGATATGCATGTCAGACCAAAGTGTGCAATTAAGCACGGGACAGAGTCATAAGGGACAACAGGTCGCACAAAAACTAATGCAATTCAAACAGTGTACCATAAAACACAGCACTAATATAGGGTGAAATCAAGCCAACGATAAAGATGAGAGGAAAAAAAATATA
Organism: Archocentrus centrarchus; assembly: GCF_007364275.1. Taxonomy (NCBI): domain Eukaryota; kingdom Metazoa; phylum Chordata; class Actinopteri; order Cichliformes; family Cichlidae; genus Archocentrus; species Archocentrus centrarchus. The sequence goes on from NW_022060269.1 coordinate 2,019,798, forward strand.
TATATATAATCAATTTTGCACACTAGTTTGTATATGTCTATTAAAAGGACCCCAGACATCAAGAAATTTATGATGACTGCCTGACAGAGAGTATCGAATCTCTTCGAGATAAATACAGGAGACCATCTCATTAAGCCATTTTTTGAAGCAAGGGGGGGTAGGAGATTTCCATCCCCTTAGTATAACCCGCTTTGCAACCACCAAACCAAACATGAGAGCCTGCTGGGTAGACATAGGAAGAGTAAGAGAAAATTCAGAACAGCCCAAAATTATCAGATGGTTATCAGGGGTCAGATGTCTGTCATAAGCATTACTAAAAAATTGAAATATCTTGCACCAGAAGTCCACAAGCCTAGGGCAGGAACAGAACAGATGACCCAGAGTCCCATCATCTGATTTACATCTATCACAGGTAGGAGAAACAGAGGGAAATAGTTTACGTTTGGTTTTAGAGAAGTGCAGCCGATGGACAACTTTAAATTGAATAAGCTGCAGTCTGGAATTGATAGAGCAGGTTTTGATTCTCGACAGACTCTTATCCCACAGTTCATCTGAATTTTCGCCTAGTATATCAGTAGTCCAAGCCTCTTTAATATGTTTTGAGCATGGGGTCGAGCTAAAAAGATTGAAAAAATGAGAAATTAAATGTTTGGAGGTAGAGGGCTTTTTCATAAACTCATAGAAAATATGCGGCTCAGATAGAGTTTCAAAGTGGGGGAAATGCTGTCTGACAAAGTTACGAACTTGCAAATATCTGAAAAAGTGACTAGAAGGAAGACCGAACTTTGATTGGAGTTGCATGAAGGAGGCCAAATGATTACCAATATAAAGATCTTTAATAACAACTATGCCCTTATTTGTCCAGTATTTAAAGACTGCATCCATTGTGCCTGGTTTAAATGCTATGTTCTTAAAAATGGGTGCATAAATGGAGAAGCCAGAGAGACCCAGAACAGTCTTTATTTGCTTAAGAATCCTGAATGAATTTTTTAGCACAAAATTATCCTTCAGCTGTTGGAAAGACAAAGACACATTGGAAAACTGTGCAGCAGGTAAGGAGGAACTAGTAAGGGCTAAGGAGATAAGATTTTCATTCAGCGACCAATTAGGTAATATCAAGTCCACCTCTTTATCCCCCACATAGATATGACTCCAAAAAACCCAGATTCTGGCATTACAGGCCCAACAATAATGGCGAAAAACCGGGAGGCCGAGGCCACCCTCAACAGTAGGTCTCTGTAGGTGTAATTTTGAGATTCGAGTATGTTTACCAGCCCAGACAAAAGGGATGATAATTGAATCTATCATCTTAAAAAATGACACTGTTAAATAAATAGGTATATTTTGAAAAAGATAAGTGAATTTTAGGAGGACAACCATCTTGATAATGTTAACGTGGCCAATCAAGGAAACAGGGAGGAGGTTCCACTTGTCCACCATTGATTTAAGTTTATTAATCAGATCCAAAAAGTTATGTTTAAAAAGGAGCTTTGGATCTCTTGTAATATTTATCCCGAGATACTCAAAGTGACTTGTGGAAACTTTGAATGGCAAATTTCTAAGAAAAACAGAGTCCAGACCATCTGAGAGAGGTATAAACAGACTTTTGTCCCAATTAATAGTGTAACCAGAGAACTGACCAAATTTCCTTATTAAAGTGAGGAGCGGAGTAAGAGAAACAGTGACATCTGAAAGAGTCAGAATGACGTCATCTGCATATAAGACAATGGGACTATCTGTAACATAGTCCGATATACCAGTTATCAAAGGATGGGTCCTAATGGCAATAGCAAGGGGTTCCAAAGCCAATGCAAATAGCAACGGTGAAAGACAACAACCCTGTCTGGTTCCACAATGCAATAAAAAAGGGGTGGACCTGTTGTAATTAATCAAAACTGAGGATTTATGGTTAGCATAGAGCATTTTTAATAACGTCATAAATTTATCACTGAAGCCAAATTTTTTGAGAGCTGCAAACAAGTACACCCACTCAATTCGGTCAAATGCCTGCTGAGCATTTAATGAGATAACTGCAGAGCAGGGAAGGTTAGTCTGGTACATAGTGTTTAGGAGTCGACGAGTGTTGGAAAAGGAAAACCGATTAGGGATGAAACCAGGTTGATCAGGATGGATCAAATGACCTATATATTTGTTTAGGCGATTAGCTAACACTTAAGCAACAATTTTCAGGTCACTATGTAATAGGCTTAAAGGTCGATATGAAGCAACATTGGAGGAATCCCTGCCTTTTTTCAGTAAAAGGCAAATATTGGCGTCATAAAAACTCTGAGGAAAAACTCCCTCTCTCACTGAAGAGTTCACCATACGCAGGAGGAGAGGGGCAATCACATCTAGATGACTTTTATAGAATTCTATTCCGAACCCATCTGGACCACAAGCCTTACCACAAGCAAATGAGGGGATTGCAGATTTAATTTCTTCCAGAGTAAACTCAGAGTCCAAATCTCCTTTAGCAGATTCATCTAGAATGGGTATGTTTAAATTATTTTAAAAATCTACAATATCAGAACAGGAGGTACTAGACTTGGAAGAATACAAATTACTGTAATAATTGAAAAAGGTGTCATTTATAAGTTTAGGGTCAGTTAACATTTGGCCAGAGGGGGAAGTGATTTTATAAATTGCTCTATCTGCAAGTAAGCCTTTTAGTTGTCTGGAGAGCAGTCTATCAGGCTTGTCTCCTAGTTCGAAATGTTTTTGTTTGAGTCTACGGATGTAGTTACCAACTTGTTCCCCAAGCATGTGATTGTATTCAGATTTTATCTTCAAAATAGCACTGAGTGTATTTTCATCATTTGTATTGCGATAATCACGTTGTGATTTGGCCTTTTTAATTGAAGACTGGTAAGAAATAATATTACCCCTTAATACCACTTTAAATGACTCCCACAAAACTGAATCAGACACTTCTCCGTTATCATTGAAAAGAAGAAAATCTGAAATTTTGGCAGAAATATAGTCTTGAAATGATTTGTCTGAATTGAGAGGGGGAATAAATTTCCAATTAAATGAAGGTGCATAAAGGTTAAAGTGAATCTGGATTAAGAGAGGGGCGTGATCAGAAATCAGGATACTGTGATACACAGAATCAACTGTACGTGAAATCAGTTTAGAGTCATTTAAAAAACGATCAATCCTGGTGAAACTACCACGTGTGGGAGAAAAAAATGAGTATTTACGATCAAATGGATGCTGAAGCCTCCAAATATCAACTAAATTTAGAGACTTCATAAGATCATTTAAAACTGCCACTGATTTCAAGGAAGAAGCAGCTTTATTGGAGGACCTATCCAACAGGGGATCAAGATAGCAATTGAAGTCACCACCTATAATTGGCTGTATATGAGTCTCTTGCAGAAAAACAATATCAGAAGAAAGTAATTTTAAATGTGAAAACACTTTTCCCCATTTAGATGTTTTACCAAGACCTTTACAGTTCCAGGAGACAAAAGTAATAGGACTTCTGCCTGGCTTAGAGGAACTATTATCCTGCATATACTATAATCATGTAATGGCAGTGGCTGACATGATGCACACAACAGAACACAGGCAACTGAACAACAACAACAGCAACAACAACAAAAAAAATCCCTAGTACTCACCCCTGCTGCGACAAAAACTAGGCGGCATATCCCTCAAACTAAGGAGGAGGCTGCCGGGTAACAGAGCTAGAAAACCCTGAGAGGGAAGCCTAAATTGGGCAAACCGTGTATACCTCCAAAGAAACTATATAAATGATAAAGAGCACCAGCACTTACTTGGAATTACTTACAAGCATTAACATAGGATGGATAATAAGATTAACCATTATATGACAGCGAATTAACAAACTGTTCCGCATTGGTTGGTGAATCAAAAGTTTTCACTGTGTCATTTAAAGAGACTAGCAGTTTGGCTGGGAAATGCATGGAGCATTTAGCCCCAGCTTCCACAAGTTTTTTCCTCACGGTGTTGAACGCCTGGCGTTGCGCCGAAACCTCGGCAGTGTAGTCAGGGAATATGGAGAGTCTCTGGCCGTGGTACAGCAACGGGGCTTGCTGACGACTCAGCCGCAGGATATTCATCACGTCGCGGACGTTGTGCACCCGGGCGATGATGATCCGTGGACGTTCGTGTGTCGGTGGCTTCGGCCTCAGAGCGCGATGCGCCGTGTCTATCTTAACAGGCCTGGGAAAGTTGTCCTGACCAAACAGCTCCGAGATGAGTTTAGAAACAAATTCTGTAGGACGACCACCTTCTTCCCCCTCCTTGATGCCCACAATCCGAATGTTTTGTCTGCGAGAGTGCCCCTCTAGATCATTCAGCTTTGCTTTGAGAAGCACGTTAGCCACAGCTAACTCGCTGCACGTCGCCTCCAGAGCCGAAACACGGACATCGGTAGAGGAAAGAGCCGCATCTATATCATCTAAGCAATGCTGGGCCTCACTGTGCTCTCTTTGCACGGTTGTTAAACGAGCTTCAATGGAGTCCAGGCGACCTTCCAGCGACTTCTTGAGAGAATCCACAAGTGTGTAGACTTTTAAAAGTTCGTCTTTGTGGCTATTGACGGCAGCTAAAATAGCCTCGTTGCTATAATTTTTCCATAGACAAGTATACAATGAGTTACAGTAATCCAAACATGATGAGATAAAAGGAAGAACAACAGTGTCCAGTTCAGAGGCTGATACAGTGGGTCTTACATTAGCAATATTTCATAAGCGGTAAAAACAAGAGTGAACCAGAGATTCGGCATAAACACCCACAGTGAAGGCACAGTCAAGTTACTCCAAGGTTCCTAAACAAATGTGGTAGGGGTACAAAGAGTTTTCATTAATCTAGGCACAATTTTGTCATGGAACAAACAAGGACTTAATTTTCTTCTTCATTAAGTTGGAGAAAGTTGTCAGCCATCCAGCTTTTGATAGAATCTAAGCACCCATTCAGGATCTGTAGCTTAGAAACATCTTAAAAGAGATACATAACTGAATGTCATCTGCATAGCAGTGATAAGATATGTCGTTAAAGGATATGTCTCACTATCTCTTCGCATTGAGATTGATTCCAGTGATGACCAAGACTGATTGTCAGGACCAGCAGTTCAAAACAAGAGTCAATAGCAGAATAAGTTGTTTGACATTGTTTTTCCAGGCACAATCCACATACTCAACTCTGCTGCTTAACCCACAATTGCATTTTCCTTACAAACGTGGCACCATTTAAAGGGGAAACAAACAGGCTTTCCAATGGTATAAAATTCATCACCAAGATGCATTATTGCTACAACAAAGAAACAATCAACCAAACACAAATTTCTTTACTTTTTGTATTAAGCTTATGTATAGCAAAATGTGTAGTGTTATATCTTTTTTCTTTGTTTTTTTTTAATGATTTTATGCTAACTAGTTTGCTGAGGACCTTGCTGAAAAGATTAACTGTCACAGTATCCTTATCACAAAACAGCAATCTAAGTCAGGGTTATTATAACTAATCAATAAAGTTGATAAAATAACTAACTAGCAACTAGTTTGAAAGTAGAATAAAATATGTATCACTGAGAATGTCTGACAAGTTCAAACTTGACTTCTACCCGCTTCAGGGCTGGAAGGTCATCTCAGCTTCAGAAACAAGAAGAAAAACACCAAAACACATATAGCTTCACACATCAGTGCTTTCCATCAGCTGTCATGCCGAATCTTTTGCTTAAATCTGTATTAAATTCAACCAGTGAAAAGCAGCATGATCCTTCCCAAAGATTTAACACTTCCTGGTTCACATTCTGCTTAAAATCATCTGACTATTTCTTTAATTTCATTTTTCCCTTCACTTTCTCATATTTGTATTGACTGGATGTCTTTCACATAGCTGTTGGCATGCTCCCCTGGCATGAAGTGTCTAGCTGTGCTTGCTGCATGACGATTGCTCCGATCATGGGTTTTTTCATCCCCAAAGGGTTTGCACTGGAATAACAGTAATGTAATCTTTTCTAGTTGTAGTTTGTGCAGAAGTCAGTAAGGCTAACAAGTGTTTATGGGTGTGTGTGTTTTCTGTGTTTTTGTGTACTTGAATATGTGTGTGTGTGTGTGTGTGTGTGTGTGTGTGTGTGTGTGTGTGTGTGTGTGTGTGTGTGTGTGTGTGTGTGTGTTTCAGAACGCATTTGCCCCGCTGACAGATGCCAAAACTCGGAGCCATGCTGACGATGTGGGGCTGGTACTGTCTTCCCTCCAGGCTAGTATATACAGGGGAGGCTACAGCCGCTTTGCACCCTATTAGCAACACCTCCAACCTATACTCAATCTTCCAGCAGGATAGAAAGAAAGTGTGTGCGTTTTTGAGTGTGTGACTGAGTGAGAACGAGAGACATTACTGAGACATGGGTATTGCAATACATGCAGTATTTGCATCATTACAGCATCTCTCCTAAGAGAGAAATACAAAATAATAATAATATTAATAATATGACAGCTGATATTTTTCATCTAATACCTCAGATATTTTGTGCTGTGTATTTTGATATCGTGGATTTTTAATTTCTAAAGATTGAAACATATTTTATCAGCTGTAGAGTTTTTTGTTTTGTTTTTTTTTTCCCCATAGTACTAATAGTCAGTTGCTAGAATAAAATGGAAATATTTATGACATTAAGAATTGTTAGGGCTTGTTTCTTACAGCTTCCTTTCACACTTTATCAGTCTAGTAATCACACATCTATTTCTTTTGTTCTGGAATGAGTAAAGAATCTCTGGAATCATGGACGTTGAAAAAAAGAGGGTGCCAAGAATAAGTGAGGTGAGAGCAGGATTATTGGCACCTGCCATCTTGAAATAACCATCTGTCCTAAAAATTATGTTCTCATACAACTAAACTGCACTCTGTTAGATTGAGAGGGAAATATACTGTACATTAATGGACTATCCCACTACCAGTCATATTAATCATAAACTGTCATGCAGGGGACTATGGTTCAATTATATTATGGGATCTGGTATAAGACTACTGCATTTCACTTTGTAATTTATTAGTAGTGAAGTTCTGCTTAAACTGTTGGCTGAGTTATCTAGCCTGGGTGACAATAGCTGTTGCATGTGAAGAAGTTTAAGTGATGGATGGAGTGTGAAAGTGACAGCAGTAATGCAGGCATTTTGAAGAGACAGTTTGGCTGGAAACCAGTGCTTTTGATTTAGGAGTTGATCTATGTCCCAACCCTCACCTTATAATATGAGTTCTGGCTAGTGACCAAAAGAGGTTGTGGATACAAGCAACAGAAATAAGTTTCCTTCACAGGGTGGTTGGTCGCAGCCTTGACGATATCAGACATCCAGAGCACAGACATGCAGAGGGACCTTGAACTAGAGTCATTGCTCTTTTGCAGTGAGAGTCAGCTGAGGTAGTTTGACTATTTAAGTCAGGATGTCAACCCCCTGGAGGCTTTCAGAACAAAACAAACAGGAAGGACACTAGTCATCTATTTTCAGAATGCCTCTGGATCCCCCAAGAGGAACCTGAAAAATTGATTGGGAATGTTGGGATTATGACACTGCCACTGTTATGTGACTTATAATAAATGGAAGATGGATGGTTATTTTTTTCTCTTCAGTTAAATATAACATCTGAAAGGTCTGGGTTCGATTCCACCTTGGCCCAGGCCTCTCTCTCTCTCTCTGTGGAGTTTGCATGTTCTCCCCGTGCATGCGTGGGTTTCCTCCATTTACTCCTGTTTCCTTCCTCATTCCAAAGACATGCACTTAGGTTAGGTTGATTGGCTACTCTAAATTGGTGTGACCGAGCGTGTGAATGTGAGTGTGAAAGGTTGTTTGTCTCTCTGTGTTGGCCCTGCAACAAGCTGGCGACCTGTTCAGGGTGTACCATGCCTCTCGCCCTATGACAGCTGGGATAGGCTCCAGCCCCCCCGCGAACCTAAACAGGATGAGCGGAAGCGAATGGATGGATGGATGGATGCATCAGTTAGATATATAGTTAGATATATGGTGTATATAGATATACACCAAGACTTGATCTTTGATGTTTTCTTTATGAAACAGTCATGGTTAGGGTTAGATTAAATGTTAACAACATTAGAAGCTGCTCATCCATTTTCTGAGTTACCAGGATTGAGAAATCCTATCCATCCATTTTCTTATCCACCTCTATTCTGTCATGGGTTTTGGAACCCATCACAAGCAACACAGAGAAAGACCCGAGGTAAATCATGTTCACGGTGTCAGTCCATTTCAAGGCTAATATATTCACAAGTATGACCAATTTAGAATCACCAATTAACCAATTACAAAGCATATCGTTGGATTGTGGTAGGAAGTAGGAGCATCAGGAGGAAATATGTATCCTCCACACAGAAATGTCCTAGCTGACCAGAAAGTTAAAACTGGGAAATTTGTTTCTGTCTGTCCCATGTGTTTTGTGTATTGCCTATATTTAAAGCATCTTGAGTGACTAAAATTGAATAAAATTATAATTTTATTTATAATTATAAAATAAAATTGAACTGAAGTGAACAGTTCAATTTCACTTCAGTTCAATTGAACTGAAGTTCAATTGAACTCGAACTGAGGTTCGAATTGTAAGACTCGAACCTCAGATCATAGTTCGAGTCTTACAACATCAACAATTAAGATTACTAATATTGCTTCTATTTCTTTTACATATGGGGTACTGATTAAAAGTTACATAATCTAGGAGAACATTTGTTTCCTCTATTTACATATACTTGACAATGCAACTTAGTTTTATGGGATCATTATTTGCATAAGACAAAGAGTGGAACAGTGATTAGCATCACCTTATCATGAGAACAAAGTTTTAATCATGGATACCACTTTACTAACACTCTACATAACTAAGATTTCTATGCTTTCCCCAAGCAAGACTCCTTTTTAATGGTTGTGGAGTCATCAAAATAACATATGTTGTATGTATTTTTTGTGTGTAATTCATTATGCTTTATATTTACCAAGGCAGAAAATATTCATACAGTTCTCACTTTATATCTCAAATTTTATTTATTTATATATATATATATATATATATATATATATATATATATATATATATATATATATATATATATATATATATATATAATCCATTTACCATTTACAGTGGCTTGCAAAAGTATTCATACCCCTTGAACTTTTCCATATTTTGTCACATTACAACCACAAACATAAATATATTTCACTGGAGTTTAATGTGAAAGACCAACACAAAGTGGTACAAAAACTATACATGATTCAAAACATTTTTTACAAATAAAAAACTGAAAAGTGTGGTGTGCAAAAGTATTCAGCCCCCCTGATTCAATACTTTGTGGAACCACCTTTTGCTGCAATTACAGCTGCAGGTCTTTTAGGGTATGTCTCCACCAGCTTTGCACATCTAGTGACTGAAGTTTTTGCCCATTCTTCTTTACAAAACAGATTTGTGAACAGCAGTTTTCAGATCTTGCCACAAATTCTCGATTGGGTTTAGGTCTGGACTTTGACTGGGCCGTTCTAACACATGAACATGTTTTGTTTTAAACCATTCCATTGTAGCCCTGGCTTTATGTTTAGGGTTGTTGTCCTGCTGGAAGGTGAACCTCTGCCCCAGTCTCAAGTCTTTTGCAGACTCCAACAGGTTTTCTTCCAAGATTGCTCTGCATTTGGTTCCATCCATCTTCCCATCAGCTCTGACCAACTTCCCTGTCCCTGCTGAAGAGAAGCAGCCCCAGAGCATGATGCTTGCCACCACCATATTTGACAGTGGGGATGGTGTGTTCAGAGTATTGTGCAGTGTTAATTCTCCACCACACATAGCGTTTTGCATTTTGGCCAAAAAGTTCAATTTTGGTCTCATCTGACCAAAGCACCTTGTTTGCTGTGTCCCCAACATGGCTTCTGGTAAACTGCCAACAGGACTTTTAATGGTTTTCTTTTAACAATGGCTTTCTTCTTGCCACTCTTCCATAAAGACCACATTTGTGCAGTACACGACTAATAGTTGTCCTGTGGACAGATTCCCACACCTGAGCTGTGGATATCTGCATTTCGTCCAGAGTCACCATGTGTTCTTTGGACTTCATGATGCTGTTTACTCCCCAATATTCTCTTAACCAACCTCTGAGGCCGTCACGGAGCAGCTGTATTTGTACTGAGATTAGATTACACACAGGTGGACTCTTTTTAGTCATTACTGGTCATCAGGCAACTTCTGAATGCAAATGGTTGCACTCAGAGAAAAGGGGGCTGAATACTTTTGCACACCGCACTTTTCAGTTTTTTATTTTTAAAAAATGTTTTGAATCATGTATAATTTTCATTCCACTTCACAAATGTATACCACTTTGTGTTGGTCTTTCACATTAAATTCCAGAGAAATATGTTTATGCTTATGCTTTATCTATGTAAATAGATCTTTATGCTTGATCTATTTACTATTCTAATTAATAGTGAATTTTCCCTTCCAACATCATGTGGGTCTGGTTTTCGTAATTTTTTTTTTAGAAGCACAGATGCAGCAAAGTTGTGTATCATTAATGATGTACTTTTTTCTGTGTCAATGAAAGTCTCAAGATAGAAAAAAGAAGTGTTTGGCTGATTATTTTGTTGGGAGGGTTTTTTTTTTTTTTTTTTTTTTTTAAATCCTTATTTTCACTAGCCCAGTTTAACATTTTCAGATATGTTGTTTTGTCTGGCCAAGAGTTAAATCACAAAGATATTTCCTTACATTTACATCAAAGAAGCAGGTAACAGAGAATGTGGGGTTTAGACTTCAATAAATGTATAATGATTAGAGGCTGAAAAATACTTTTTTGCCCAAGGTCACTTCTGAGGTTAATCTGGCCTTGCTTTGCCAAATGTTTTTGTTGTTGTGGTTTTTTACTTTTTTTTTTGTTTGTTTGTTTGTTCTATTTTGTTTTGTTTTGTGTTTTTTTTTCAGCTGGAAATATGGCCTCATAAATGAACTATTTTTAAAAAAACAAATTCTGAAAAAGTTGAAATGCTTTGTAAAAAGTAAATAAAAACAGAATGTATTGACTTGCAAACCCCATAAACCCATGTGTAATTCATATTAGAAGATAGAAAAAAAAAAGATTTTAAACTGAGAGATTTTACTATTTCATGAAAAATATTCGCCAATTTTAAATATGATGGCAGTAACACATCTCAAAAAAGTTGGAATCGGGGGGGCAAAGAGCTGAAAAAGTAAGAGGTTCCAAAATAAAAAAATGTTCTTCAAGTTATTTAACTCATTAGATTATTTGGCAATGGGGCAGTAACAAGACTACGTGTAAAAAGAGCATCAGCTTCTCAGAAGTAAAGATTAGCAGGGGTTCACTAATCTGAACAAAATCTAATCTAAGAATTTGTGGAACAATTTCAGAATAATGCTCCCCAACTGCAAAGACTTTTAATCTCTTGGTAAACAATAACATCAAAAGATTCAGGGAATCTGGAGAATTGTTTGTGTGCAAAAGACAAGGCCAAAAAACAATATTGGATGTACACGATCTTCAAGCCCTCAGACAGTACTGCACTGAAAAGAGGCATGATTCTATCATGGAAATCACTGCATGAGCTCAGAAAAACCTCCAGAAATTACTGTCTGTGAACACAGCTCTCTGTGCCATCCATAATTACAGGTTAAAGCTCTACCATGCAAGGAAAAAAAAAACATATACAGTACATGTCAAAAGTTTGGACACATTCAGCTATTTATTTAAACGGATGTGTGTCCAAACTTTTGACTGGTACTTCATGAACATGATCCAGAAACGCTGCCATCTTCTCTGGTCCAAAGCTTATTTAACATGGACTAAGGCGAAGTGGAAAACTGTTCTGTCGTCAAACAAATCAAAATTTCAAATTCTTTTTGGAAACATGGACACCACATTCTCTGGACTGAAGAGGAGCCAGCTTGTTATTTCACTCAGTTCAGAAGCCTGCATCTCTGATGGTATGGGGATGCATTCAATTCTCTGTATGGAATTGTCAGCTTGTACATCTGGAAAAGCATCACCAATGCTAAAAAGTATGTACAAGTTTTAGAGCCACATATGCTTCCATCCAGATTCCATATTTTTCAGGGAAGGCCTTGCATATTTTAGCAAGACAATGCTAAACTGCATACTGCATCTATTACAACAACATGCCTTCTTAGTAGAAGAGTCGGGGTGCTGAACTGGCCTGTCCAGTCCAGACCTTTCAGTTAAAAACATTTGGAGCATCATGAAATGAAAAATATGGCAAAGAAGACGCAGGACTGATGAGCAACTAGGATTCTATATCAGACAAGAATGGGACAACATTCCTCTTCCAGAAGTCCTGCAGCTGGTCTCCTCAGTTCCCAGTTATAGACTGTGTTAAAAGAAATTGAGACTTTTTTGAGATGTGTTTCTACCAGTGGATTCAAAAGACGCTCATATTCTTCTTAAAATGGTACATTTTCTCATTTGATACGTCTATGTTCTATACTGAATAAAGTATGGGTTTGTGAGAGTTGCAAATGTATTTTGTTTTTATTTACACTTAATACAACATACCAACATTTTCACCCTCAAATATGGCTGAGAGCTGCCACTGTTTTAATTATTATTACATCACTTCTCCCAAATATGGGTTAACTTACAAAGGGACACCTTATGGCTCCTGTGGTTATTGTGGTTATACACAATTATATGTCTGAAATAGCTTGCTGTTCATTCATATTACACTCAGCACCATTAGCTGTTAAACCTTTAGCAAAACCAAGGTCCCCCTTACCAAATACTCAATTACCATGGGCTAAAAATGATTACAAAATTGATCACAAGATTGACTGATTACAAGATCAGCTTGTAATTGTACACTACCAATTCATGACAACAAGATGAGTGCTCCACCAATGCAATCGATTTCTGTACTAATAGTTTTTTCTTTTTAAAGTGACAAAATGTTTCATTTTGTTTCTGCAATGAACTGAAACAAAATTAGTAGCAACTGAACACGCTCACAGCTTTTCATAAGTTTAGGTTGTTTGAGTAATGCAGCCTGTAGAATTATTTACTAGGTAATGTAGCTATATCTTACAGCATTTCAAGCCAGTGTTCTGCTGGAGAATATCTGCTGTGTTTATTTGTATTCCTAATAATAGCTTCCTATCGGAATTCTAGTAGTTCGAAAAATCCTGGGAGTTCTAGTATATCTAGTATATCTAAGGTATATCTTCATAATTTAACTAGAACTTTCAAATGCAGTGGACAGAAAACACCAGTCAAGACTATGGTAGATAGCTTTTAATCTTTAATTGATCTAATTCCACAGACTAATTGTATTTTGTCTGAACCCAAACTAAAAACTCATTAGCATTGTTACTAATGTTTCATTCGCTGTGTAAGCTATTGCTGTATTAGTCATAACAGCCTATTAGTGATAACAGATGAAATTCTGCTAGTTGAGCATCACACTCAGCATCAGTCATTCCCTTTCCAAGAGATGTTTCATCCTGGAAAGTGACCAGGCTAACACTTTGGCCCATTCACTCGAATAACTTTCCTACCCCGTTAGGATTTATGCTTCCTCTACTTTCACATATTTTCCTCTTCCTCTCATGTGAGACCAAAGTCTGATTGGACAATCTTGTGGTCCAAATTGTTATTAAAAGAAAGTGTGGCCAACTTTATATCTCTTCAACACAGATACATAAATGTTTTTGAGCATAAAATCAGTGTATTTATATCTTCAAATTTTGTTGATAGCTTTAGTTAATTTTGGAAGGTTTAAAACTATTTTGAAACACTGAAATTTACAATTAGTACCTTTACGGAACCCATAGGCAAACTGGGAATGAAAGTAAAACTGAAATCATTTTAGTCTGACTTTGAATCTGTAGTCTTGTGGCACGGTGGCGTTTCTGGGTGTTGTTGATATATGGCTTTTGCTTTGCATGGCAGAGTTTTAACTTTCACTTGTAAGATGGACGAACTGTGTTCACTGTCAATAGTTTTCTGAAGTGTTCCTGAGCCCATGTCGTAATATCCGTTACATAATGACGGTTTTTAATGCAGTGCTGCCTGAGGATTGAAGGTCACAGGCATTCAATGTTGGTTTTCGGCCTTGCTGCTTGGTTGCAGAGGTTTCTCCATATTCTCTGAATCTCTTGATGATATTATGGACTGTAGATGATGAAATCCCTAAATTCCTTGCAATTGTATGTTGAGAAACATTGTTCTTAAACTGCTGGACAATTTGGACCACATTCTACAAGACAACACTTGGTCTTTAATCTCTATTTAAATTAAAATGAATCTTAAAAATTAACCTAATTTTCAATAAAAAGCTTTCTATTTGTGGGTGGCTGTAGCTCAGTAGGTAGAGCAGGTCACCTACTGATCGGAAGGTCAGTGGTTCAATTCCTGGCTACTGCTGGCTGCATGCCAATGTATCCTTGGGCAAGATACTTAACCCCAAGTTGCTCTTCGACCGTTCCGTCAGAGTATGAATGTGAGTGAATGTTAGACGATTAAAGCATCAGTCATTCCCTTTCCAAGAGATGTTTCATCCTGGAAAGTGACCAGGCTACCACTTTGGCCCGTTCACTCGAATAACTTTCCTACCCCGTTAGGATTTATGCTTCCTCTACTTTCACATATTTTCCTCTTCCTCTCATGTGAGACCAAAGTCTGATTGGACAATCTTGTGGTCCAAATTGTTATTAAAAGAAAGTGTGGCCAACTTTATATCTCTTCAACACAGATACATAAATGTTTTTGAGCATAAAATCAGTGTATTTATATCTTCAAATTTTGTTGATAGCTTTAGTTAATTTTGGAAGGTTTAAAACTATTTTGAAACACTGAAATTTACAATTAGTACCTTTACGGAACCCATAGGCAAACTGGGAATGAAAGTAAAACTGAAATCATTTTAGTCTGACTTTGAATCTGTAGTCTTGTGGCACTAATCTTTTTCCATCCTGACTTTTGTTGATCTTTCTCATGAATATTTTTTTCTGTATGCTTCTATGATAGATGATATTCTATGATATTGAAGCATATAGACATAACTGATAATGTTTATATTGCAGGTCAGATTTATAATATTAAAAAAAAGTGGTCAAAGCTGCTGTGTCAGTTTTTTCTTATTCAATCTGTTTTGCTTTCTTTGGATGTTTTCTTTTAAGAAGGCAGCGTAAAGTACAACCCCTATTCCAATGAAGTTGGGACATTGTGTAAAACATAAATAAAAACAGAATATGATGATTTGCAAATCTTTTTCAACCTGTATTCAACTGACTACACTACAAAAACAAGATATTTAATGTTCAAAGGGATAAACTTAATTTTTTTTTTTGCAAATATTCACTCATTTTGAATTTGAGACCCGCAACACATTGCAGAAGAGTTGGGGCAGGGGCATGTTCACCACTGTGTTACATCACCTTTCCTTTTTACAACGCTCAATAAGTGTTTTTAAGTTCTTTTCCTTTTTTCGACAAAGAGGACATGATGTCCATGATTTCCAAAAACAATCTGAAATGTGGACTAGTCAGACCACAGGACACTTTTCCACTTTGTGTCAGTCCATCTCAGATGAGCTCGGGCCCAGAGAAGCCGGTGGCGTTTCTGGGTGTTGTTGATATATGGCTTTTGCTTTGCATGGCAGAGTTTTAACTTTCACTTGTAAGATGGACGAACTGTGTTCACTGTCAATAGTTTTCTGAAGTGTTCCTGAGCCCATGTCGTAATATCCGTTACATAATGACGGTTTTTAATGCAGTGCTGCCTGAGGATTGAAGGTCACAGGCATTCAATGTTGGTTTTCGGCCTTGCTGCTTGGTTGCAGAGGTTTCTCCATATTCTCTGAATCTCTTGATGATATTATGGACTGTAGATGATGAAATCCCTAAATTCCTTGCAATTGTATGTTGAGAAACATTGTTCTTAAACTGCTGGACAATTTGGACCACATTCTACAAGACAACACTTGGTCTTTAATCTCTATTTAAATTAAAATGAATCTTAAAAATTAACCTAATTTTCAATAAAAAGCTTTCTATTTGTGGGTGGCTGTAGCTCAGTAGGTAGAGCAGGTCACCTACTGATCGGAAGGTCAGTGGTTCAATTCCTGGCTACTGCTGGCTGCATGCCAATGTATCCTTGGGCAAGATACTTAACCCCAAGTTGCTCTTCGACCGTTCCGTCGGAGTATGAATGTGAGTGAATGTTAGACGATTAAAGCACTTAGCTTAATTAATTAATCATGGAAGTGCTTGTATGAATGCGTGTGCATGGGGTAAATGTGAACGTGTTGTGTAAGCGCTTTGAGTGCTCATATCTGAGTAGAAAAGCGCTATATAAGAACTAGTCCATTTACCATTTGCTCACGCAGTTTTTCACAAAGTGGCGAACATCGCCCCGTCATGGCTTGTGAACGATTGAGCCCTTCTGCATTTGGACCCAATCATGACACTCACCTGTTTCCAATTAACCTGTTCACCTGTGGAATGTTCCAAACAGAATTTTTTGAGCATTCCTTAACTTTCCCAGTCTTTTGTTGCACCCGTCTCAACTTTTTTGGAATGTGCTGCAGGTCTCAAATTCAAAATGAGTGAATATTTGCAAAAAAAAAAAAAAAACAATAAAGTTTATCCATTTCAACATTAAATATCTTGTCTTTGTAGTGTATTCAACTGAATATAGGTTGAAAAGGATTTGCAAATCATCATATTCTGTTTTTAATTTATGTTTTACACAATGCCCCAACTTCATTGGAATTGGGGTTGTATAATAACCCAACAATGTATTATATTGGAACTGTGCAGTGAAAATGTTCTATGAAATATACAATTGTATAATGTTTTAGATTTAGAAGAGTAGATCAATTGTTAGGATGAACTATTTTTAAATGAAAGCATATCCTTATTTTTATTAATGTAATAGCAATGTAGATGCCCGCTTTTTTTTTTTTCTTCGTGTTTTGTCAACTGTACTATTTTGCACATGCAAATAACCTTCCTAAACCTGAGACATATCAGTGCTGCAATCATAATTTTTTAAATCAGTTCTGGTGTTTCTGATTCTTTATCCGTCCTCTCATATAATTGGACATCATTTGTGTTTTTTTCTAGAACTCAGCCTTTAACCTTTGAAAATTAACTGTTTGAATACTGCGATACTAAATGAACATTGGGGATAATTATTTATGAACAACAATATCTATTATGTAAATAGAATTTAATGGAATAGATTTGTAGTGTATTTGACAAGCACTTTGACAGTAGGAGAGCTACAGCTGTGCTGCAAGCCAGCCTACAGTCTCTTCTGTGCCACATTCTGTTTACAACTATTCCCAATTAATAGTGTTGTAACATATCTCCCTTTTTCTATTTATAACAAAATGAAATAGGAAAAACTCAAATACATTAAATTATAGAAAAAAATGCAGAAGGCCTCTTGACCCCATTGATTTAAACTTTTGTCTGTGCAATGTGTGTGAGGACCACTGATCAGAAACTGTACGAGTCGTAGTGCTCACTATGCTTGAATGTCTGGCTCCACAACTACTTTATACAAGCTCTGGTTCCAATAGGTGTCATTCAAAACAAGGCTTCCTGCCCTGTCATTGTATGTGCATGTTTTATGGTTCTTCTATTAATCAATAACCATCAATAAAGTTTTGTTTTCTCAGCAAATCATTGTCTCCTTCCTTCCTTTATAAGTTTTTGAATGAAGTCATTGTTTAAGAAAGACTAGGCTAGTAGTATATTTTTTGTTGTTGTTGCTTTTTTTAAAAACCATATTCCATAAAATGACCTAAACCAACCATTTCTGCAGCTCTTGTCTCTTAGCCCTGGGGATTCGTTTGACAACAGCTGTATAGTTTCATTTCTGATCATTCATTAATTTCCTACATGACCAATTGTAGACTATTGTCAGTGGTAGATTAAGCTAAATCCATTCTTTTAATGATGACCTGCTTGACCCACTTCATATCAGGCCCCTGGTTCCTTCAGTCCACATACAAGTACATGCACACACACTCAAAGGATGTGTTAGTGTGTGGGGATAGTTAGAAAGTACTACAAGGCATACCATAAAGAATGTGTGTGAATGAATCTTGTAGTAAAAGGCACTGCTCAGAGTAGTAAAGTGAATACCAGCCCATTTACCATTTATTTGGGGCAGCAACAACTGAGCTCTATGACAACAAGGAAAAAACATTTATTAGGCTTTGATAAATGCAAGGCCTATTATTAGTAAGATGCATAGATTGTTTGCTGGGTTCTCAGCGTTCTATTTATTTAGAACATAAATATCAGCAGATCTATTCAGCACAGTTAATACTTGCACCCCAAATATTCTATTGGGTTTATATGAAGAGCAAAAGATTTAGTTTCCCAAAATGTATGAAATAGGGTCTACACATTCCATACACTATCAGGATCAAAAAAGGCAATCAGAGCTATGCTCCATTTTGCATGCTGCACACTGCAGCCATGACCACACCCAAGATATTGCATTTGCTTATATGGAGTGCAAAAGATTTATTTTTCTATATATTTATGAAATTGGGTATATACATTCTATACACCATCACAATAAAAAAAAAGTTAATCAGACCCATGCCCCATTTTGCTTGCTCTAGCCATGCCCCAACCCCAAATTCCACATTATGGCCCTATGGAGAAACCACAGCATTGACTTGGAAAGCTTTTTTGCATGTTATTGGTTACATATGAATTCAATTCAATTCAATTCAATTTTATTTATATAGCGCCAAATCACAACAAACTGTCGCCTCAAGGCACTTTGTATTGTGGGTAAAGACCCTACAATAATACAGAGAAAACCCAACAGTCAAAACGACCCCCTGTGAGCAGCACTTGGCGACAGTGGAAAGGAAAATCTCCCTTTTAACAGGAAGAAACCTCCAGCAGAACCAGGCTCAGGGAGGGGCAGTCATCTGCCGCGACCGGTTGGGCTGAGGGGAGAGAAAGACATGCTGTGGAAGAGAGCCAGAGATTAATATCAATTAATGATTAAATGCAGACTGGAGTATAAACAAAGTAAATAAGGTGAATGAGAAACAGTGCATTATGTGAACCCCCCAGCAGACTAGGCCTATAGCAGCATAACTAAGGGATGGTTCAGGGTCACCTGATCCAGCCCTAACTATAAGCTTTATCATAAAGGAAAGTTTTAAGCCTAATCTTAAAAATAGAGAGGGTGTCTGTCTCCCGAATCCAAGCTGGAAGCTGGTTCCACAGAAGAGGCGCCTGAAAGCTGAAGGCTCTGCCTCCCATTCTACTCTTAAGTATCCTAGGAACCACAAGTAAGCCAGCAGTCTGAGAGCGAAGTGCTCTGTTGGGGTGATATGGTACTATGAGGTCTTTAAGATAAGATGGTGCCTGATTATTCAAGACCTTGTATGTGAGGAGAAGAATTTTAAATTCTATTCTAGATTTAACAGGGAGCCAATGAAGAGAAGCCAATATGGGAGAAATATGCTCTCTCTTTCTAGTCCCTGTCAGTACTCTAGCTGCAGCATTTTGGATCAGCTGAAGGCTTTTCAGGGAGCTTTTAGGACAGCCTGATAATAATGAATTACAATAATCCAGCCTAGAAGTAATAAATGCATGAATGAGCTTTTCAGCATCACTCTGAGAAAGGATGTTTCTAATTTTAGAAATATTGCGCAAATGCAAAAAAGCGGTCCTACATATTTGTTTAATATGTGCATTGAAGGACATATCCTGGTCAAAAATGACTCCAAGATTTCTCACAGTGTTACTGGAGGCCAAAGTAATGCCATCCAGAGTAAGTATCTGGTTAGACACCATGTTTCTAAGATTTGTGGGGCAGAGAACAAGAATTTCAGTTTTATCTGAATTTAGAAGCAGGAAATTAGAGGTCATCCAGGCCTTAATGTCTTTAAGACATTCCTGCAGTTTAACTAATTGATGTGTGTCATCTGGCTTCATTGATAGGTAAAGCTGAGTATCATCTGCATAACAATGAAAATTGATGCAGTGCTTTCTAATAATACTGCCTAAGGGAAGCATGTATAATGTAAATAAAATTGGTCCTAGCACAGAACCCTGTGGAACTCCATAATTAACCTTAGTGTGTGAAGAAGACTCCCCATTTACATGAACAAATTGGAGTCTATGAGATAAATATGATTCAAACCACTGCAGTGCAATACCTTTAATACCTATAGCAAGCTCTAATCTCTGTAATAAAATGTTATGGGCAACAGTATCAAAAGCTGCACTGAAGTCCAACAGGACAAGAACAGAGATGAGTCCACTGTCAGAGGCTCTAAGAAGATCATTTGTAACCTTCACTAATGCTGTTTCTGTACTGTGATGAATTCTGAAACCTGACTGAAACTCTTCAAATAAACCGTTCCTCTGCAGATGATCAGTTAGCTGTTTTACAACTACTCTTTCAAGAATCTTTGAGAGAAAAGGAAGGTTGGAGATTGGCCTATAATTAGCTAAGACAGCTGGGTCAAGTGATGGCTTTTTAAGCAGAGGTTTAATTACAGCCACCTTGAAGGTCTGTGGTACATAGCCAACTAATAAAGACTGATTGATCATTTTTAAGATTGAAGCATCAATAATTGGAAAGACTTCTTTGAACAGTCTAGTAGGAATGGGATCTAACAAACATGTTGCTGGTTTGGAGGAAGTAACTATTGAAGTTAACTCTGAAAGATCAACTGGAGCAAAAGAGTCAAAACAAATACCAGCAGTGCTGAAAGCAGCCGAACATGAAGAATAATCTTTGAGATGGTTATGAATAATTTTTTCTCGAATGTCTAAAATTTTATTTGTAAAGAAATCCATGAAGTCACTAGTAGTTAACGTGAAAGGAATACTCGGCTCTACAGAGCTCTGACTCTTTGTCAGCCTGGCTACAGTGCTGAAAAGAAACCTGGGGTTGTTCTTATTTTCTTCAATTAATGATGAATAGTAAGATGTCCTAGCTTTACGGAGGGCTTTTTTATAGAGCAACAAACTCTTTTTCCAGGCTAAATGAGCATCTTCTAATTTAGTGAGACGCCATTCCCTCTCCAGCTTTCGGGTTATCTGCTTTAAGCTGTGCGTTTGTGAATTATACCACGGAGTCAGGCACTTCTGATTTGAAGCTTTCCTTTTCAGAGGAGCCACAGTATCCAAAGTTATACGCAGTGAGGATGTAAAACTATTGACGAGATAATCAACCTCACTGGGAGCAGAGTTTAGGTAGCTGCTCTGCACTGTGTTGGCACATGGCACTGAAGAGCATAACAATGAAGGAATTAGATCCTTAACCCCTTAACTGGCAGCAAATAAAATCACCTGAAACAACTACATAACACCCTCTGGTTATTATTGGCTCTGAACAACCCATTTCATAGCCTATTAATCGGCTGCGTCTGGTCCGCGGGCCGAATGAAGTGCATTTATATGGCAGGCTAGACCCGCCCATTTTGACTGACACCTCATTCGGCCAATCATGTTAAGAAATGGGTTTCCCAGAGCCAATAATACTCAGAGGGCGTCACGTAGCTTTGTCAGGTGATTTGGTGCAGCCAGTTACATGATTGGCCGAATAACGTGTCAATAAAAATGGGAGGGTCTAGCCTGCCATATAAAAGGGACTACAAACGGCCCGTCACCGGGCCCTTGCCAGTTAAGGGGTTAAACTTAGTTACAGCACTTTCAGAAAGACTTATTCCCCACTGCTGTGTAATCCATTAAAGTAAATGTAAATGTTACTAAGAAATGATCAGACAGGAGGGGGCTTTCAGGGAATACTGTTAAGTCTTCAGTTTCTATGCCATATGTCAGGACAAGATCCAGAGTATGATTAAAGTGGTGGGTGGGCTCCTTTACATTTTGAGAGAAGCCAATTGAATCTAACAATAGATTAAATGCAGTGTTGAGGCTGTCATTCTCAGCATCTACATGGATGTTAAAATCACCCACTATAATTATTTTATCTGAACTGAGCACTAAATCAGATAAAAAGTCTGAGAAATCAGACAGAAACTCTGAGTAAGGACCAGGTGGACGATAGATAATAACAAATAAAACAGGTTTTTGATTTTCCCAATTAGGATGGACAAGACTAAGAGTCAGGCTTTCAAAAGAATGAAAACTTTGTCTGGGTCTTTGATTAATTAATAAGCTGGAATTGAAGATTGCAGCTAATCCTCCTCCTCGACCTGTGCTTCGAGCATTCTGACAGTTACTGTGACTCGGGGGTGTTGATTCATTTAAACTAACATATTCATCCTGCTGTAACCAGGTTTCTGTAAGGCAGAATAAATCAATACGTTGATCAATTATTAAATCATTTACTAATAGGGACTTGGAAGAGAGAGACCTAATGTTTAACAATCCACATTTAATTGTTTTATTCTTTGGTGCAGTTGATGAAGCTGTATTATTTATTGTTTTTGAATTTTTATGCTTAAATAGCTTTTTGCTGATTTTAGCTTTGGTTTTTGGTGGTGTGGGAGCAGGCACCGACTCTATGGGGATGGGGTTTTGGTTGGATGGCAGGAGGAGAGAAGCTGCAGAGAGGCGTGTAAGACTGCAACTCTGCTTCCTGGTCTCAACCCTGGGTAGTCAGTTTTTAGGAGGGTTAATAAATTTCAAGAATCAAGAATCAAGAATCAAGAATGCCTTTATTAGTCCCACAAATGGGGAAATTGCAGTTAACAGAACATCCATCCAAAACAAAAACATAACACAGACAGGGGGGGACAGATGTCTGAGGTCGTGCAACCGTTTCTCAACGGCGCTACCTTTAGCAGGCCAGAATTTTAAATTTGGCCAGATTTCTAGAAATGAGAGCTGCTCCATCCAAAGTGGGATGGATGCCGTCTCTCCTAACAAGACCAGGTTTTCCCCAGAAACTTTGCCAGTTATCTATGAAGCCCACGTCATTTTTTGGACACCACTCAGACAGCCAGCGATTCAAGGAGAACATGCGGCTAAACATGTCACTCCTGGTCTGATTGGGGAGGGGCCCAGAGAAAACTACAGAGTCCGACATCATTTTTGCAAAGTTACACACCGAGTCAATATTAATTTTAGTGACCTCCGATTGGCGTAACCGGGTGTCATTACTGCTGACGTGAGTAACGATCTTACCAAATCTACGATTAGCCTTAGCCAGCAGTTTCAAATTTCCATGAATGTCGCCTGCTCTGGCCCCTGGAAGACATTTGACTATGGTCGCCGGTGTCTCTAGCTTCACGTTTCTCAAAACAGAGTCACCAATAACCAGAGTTTGTTCCTCGGCGGGTGTGTCGCCGAGTGGAGAAAAACGGTTAGAGACGTGAACAGGTTGGTGGTGTACCCGGGGCTTCTGCTTAGGACTACGCTTCCTCCTCACCGTCACCCAGCTGGCCTGTTTTCCCTGCTGCTCGGGATCTGCTGGGGGGGAGCTAACGGCGGCTAAGCTACCATGGTCCGCACCCGCTACAGGGGCCTGGCTAGATGTAGGATTTTCCAGGGTGCGGAGCCGAGTCTCCAGTTCAGAAAGCCTGGCCTCCAGAGCTACAAACAGACTACATTTATTACAAGTACCGTTACTGCTAAAGGAGGCCGAGGAGTAACTAAACATGTGACACCCAGAGCAGGAAAGTGCAGGAGAAGAAGCCATGCTGGTAGTGAGTCAGCTAAGGGCTAAGCTACTAGCTGAGCTAAGCTAGCGAATTTCTAAAAACAAATAAAGTGAGTAATGTGAATACAGGTGATTCAGCAAAGAGTATGCTATTTAAAGTAGGTGAAGATTACACTAAAATATGTTATTATCCAGATAAATCGAGTTATACAGATATAACAGCTAACAGACAGCAAAACACTGTGCTCCGAAACAGGAACAGGAAGTGACACAATACCGCAGTGAGAGCCAACACCATGGTGTCCAACGTGAAAGCCAGCTCTGATGCATCATCGAAGCTGATGTTATATCACATTAGAATTCTGGGAAACAGTCGAACAGTTCTTCTCTATACTTCGTTATTCATTTTTATCCAGTAAGGACATAAAACTCACACTGTAAAGTCAAATAAATCTTTATTATACAAATAATTACAGCAGTTTGCCAGAGTAAAATAATAAAGACACACCGTTTTAAATAAACAAGTTTATTCAAGCTAAGGCTGTGCATATTTTTGATATATTGTAATTATTGTAATTTACTACATTATATTGTTTTGGATAATATTAGAGATATTAGATTTGTCTGCACTATTATATGTCATTAGTTTTACTTGAGCGTGCCTTTAGAGAGGAAAAACTCCCTTTAACGGAAGAAACCTCTGACAGACCAGGCTCAAGGTGAAGGTCATCTGGCTCGACTAGAAAATATGAAATAAAGAATAGGGGAGGGTGAGACTGAAAGACAGAGAGAGAGAGAGACAAGAGAGAGAAAAATGGAGAGCGAAAGACAGCAATACAGACAGACACTGAACATCAAATACAACACATGACAAAACTACTAATTACTAACTACTAATCCTCTGGTTCTACACAAATACAACCAACTAAATTTGGAGAGGGGCAAGAACTATGTTGTCTCTTGTGTCTGCCTGCATTGCCATCACCAAAAAGAACATATATTGCCTCTGGAAACATGTTACCTGACACAGCATGTCAGTTTGGCCGGCGGTCCCTTGGTGTTTAAACAGAGGCATGAGGCTGAAATAAACTCATCTAACTTGAGGTCTTTATTCAATAAATAGGCGCATTTCACAGTCATCAAAACAAACACAGCAACCACCATCTTCCCTCTACAAGCAAATGGCTTCCCTTTTATACTCCACCTGTCACAGGTGAGCATCCAGAATGGTCCAAGTTTGGGTGCAACCCACAAAGGAAACACAATAATCCCATTCCCAGAACCAAACAAAATCCAACACAAAGAATGAACATTTACATATATACACATTCCTAAAAATATTTCAATAACATGATTTTATTTTTTAATTGATTTTATCCATCTATATTAAAACTCTTTAATCTAAACTCCCCTCACGTGATACTTTGGTTCGCCCCAGGGGCTCATAAGCAGGTGATTGAGGTACCTCCAATCTTTTGCTCCACACCCTGCTGAAGAGACAACTAGGAGAAGGTGAGTACTGCTAACCTTAACACATAGCAAATATTTACAACACAGAATGAAAATTATGAAACAGATTATTGTGAACAGTTCTAAGGTTTTTCTTTCTATACAGGTAGGATGGCCAGTCCCCCTCTATTCCTTCACCTTTCATAACTGCCACGATATAAACTAACTTAAATCCAATAAAGAATCCTCCAAACAATTCATGTGTGTTCTTTTTTTATATAGCTTATTTAAAAACCTACTACTACATAAGCAGGTAAAAGGTAATGGAACCCAAAAACTTATCACTTCTGCGCTGAGCTCTGGATTTTACTGGTTTAACTTGACTTACTTCTATGTCCTCATCAAAAAAAGGCAGCTCCTTCAAGGGGTCCATGGCACTCTGAGCTCTGGTGGTAACCAAACTGGGTACTACACATTCTGAGTGTGCCTGCAGCTCAATTACCTGATTTGGTGACTTTTTGTCTTGAAACATATAATCACCATTCACTTTTTCAGGTGTTTCAGTGTGAACCAAATCTACCAATGTGGGTACATCTAGACCCAAAATGACAGCATAGGGTAGCTTGGGTGCTAATGCTACTGGCAAGAGAAATGTTTGGCCACCTACAGTCAAGTAAACCTCAGCCATGGGGTAGTCCTTCTCATCACCATGTACACAACTTATTTTTGTCCTAGTGTCACTCCACAGCTCTCTCGGTACCAAACTAGCTAAAACCACTGACTGACAGCTCCCTGTATCTAAAAGTGCTTCTTCACGCTGGCCATTCACAAGTACAGGTGTTGTTTTTACTGGCTGATAATCAGGGGCTAGAAGAGTGGGCCTAGGCACTGAACACAAAAGAGATGGCTTACTCTGTTTTGTTGCTGGACAGGTATACTGAGTATGACCTATCTGATTACACTGATAACACCTAACATCTGGCTTTGAACCTGAATGTGATTTTTAGCAGGGTTAATCCTACCCGGTGTAAAGTGTCTGTTGACAGGAAAACCTCTATTTTGGCCTATACCACCACCCCTTTCACCCCCGTCAGACTTACTTTGTCCAGCAGTGAAACTGTCTCGGCCAAAAGTGGTTCTTCTGGATCCTGCTCTAGCAGAGGTGAAGGTCTCTGCTAACTGCGCAGCCTCCTCTGCAGATTTTGGGGCACGTTCTCTGATCCATACCTCCAGCTCTGGGTTGACTGTCCTCAGGAACTGCTCCAGGATCATCAGTTCAGAGATGTCTTTCAATGTAGATTTTTCTGGTTTCACCCATTTGTAGAACAGATCTTTTAGTCGGACATACAGTTCTCTTGGAGTCTCACCTGGGTGAATATTCAGGGCTCGAAATCTTCTTCTGTAGGTGTCGGCAGTTATCTCATATTTGGCAAGTATCGCATCTTTTACCTTGTCATACGTTTCAGAATCAGCAATGTCCATGAGCACATAAGCACTACGTGCTTTCCCTGTAAGCAGAGGTACCAGTCGCACTGCCCATTGTTCTCTCGGCCAGTGGCAGACTTGAGCCATCCTCTCAAAGGTAGTGAGAAAATGTTCAATATCATCATCTGGAGTGAGTGGTAGTAATTTGGGATCTCTGTGGGTAGGTGACTCCTGTCTCTGCAGAGACCACATCTGCTGACTAGTTAGACTGGGCCCCTCTTCAGGTTCACCTCCATCTTCACTTTGTCTGCCATTATCTCTCCTGACTTCCTTTTGGTCCTGTTGCTCCTCTATTATTTCTTTCACTTGTGCTTGGATTTGTCGAAACTGGTGCTGCATGCTTTTCCATCTTTGTTCTTGCCAGGCTGATTCTTTGTCCATTCTCTGGTCTCTTGCTGCTTGAGACTGCATTAATGACTTGACCAAGTCTGTTAGTTCATCCAGTCTGTCACCAGGGTTAACTCCTGCTTTAGCCACTGGTTCAGCTGTTGCACCTTTGCCATCCTCTGCCCCTTCTTGACAGTCATTCTTTATCCCACTCCTGACACCACTTGTCAGTTTGCCCGGCGGTCCCTTGGTGTTTAAACAGAGGCATGAGGCTGAAATAAACTCATCTAACTTGAGGTCTTTATTCAATAAATAGGCGCATTTCACAGTCATCCCAAACAAACACAGCAACCACCATCTTCCCTCTACAAGCAAATGGCTTCCCTTTTATACTCCACCTGTCACAGGTGAGCATCCAGAATGGTCCAAGTTTGGGTGCAACCCACAAAGGAAACACAATAATCCCATTCCCAGAACCAAACAAAATCCAACACAAAGAATGAACATTTACATATATACACATTCCTAAAAATATTTCAATAACATGATTTTATTTTTTAATTGATTTTATCCATCTATATTAAAACTCTTTAATCTAAACTCCCCTCACGTGATACTTTGGTTCGCCCCAGGGGCTCATAAGCAGGTGATTGAGGTACCTCCAATCTTTTGCTCCACACCCTGCTGAAGAGACAACTAGGAGAAGGTGAGTACTGCTAACCTTAACACATAGCAAATATTTACAACACAGAATGAAAATTATGAAACAGATTATTGTGAACAGTTCTGACTAAGGTTTTTCTTTCTACACAGGTAGGATGGCCAGTCCCCCTCTATTCCTTCACCTTTCATAACTGCCACGATATAAACTAACTTAAATCCAATAAAGAATCCTCCAAACAATTCATGTGTGTTCTTTTTTTATATAGCTTATTTAAAAACCTACTACTACATAAGCAGGTAAAAGGTAATGGAACCCCTGGTCTCCATTACATTTCCTCCCCCCTTCTCCTAAAGCTAATTCACTTCAGTCTTCATATACACGTGACAGACAGTCAGCTACATGATTAGACTTCCCCGGTCGATAGCACACTGTGAAGTCATAAGGTTGCAAAGAGAGATACCAGCTTGCAACACGCATGTTACAGTCTTTCATCTTGTGTAACCACTGGAGTGCACGATGATCTGTTTCCAGCACGAAATGTCTGCCTAAAAGGTAGTACCTCAATGACTCCACCGCCCACTTCATTGCTAGACACTCCTTCTCTACAGTGGAGTATCTTGTCTCTCTGTCCTTAAGCTTTCTGCTGAGGAAAACAACTGGCCGTTGTACTCCATCCACCTCCTGCAGCAGTACGGCGCCTATGCCCACTCCAGACGCATCTGTCTGCAGTGTGAAAGGCTGAGTGAAATCTGGACTATGAAGAACTGAGGCACCTGTAATGGCTGACTTCAGGTCACCAAAAGCCTTTTTACAGTCCTCAGTCCACTTGACCCTTTTTGGTGCTGAAGCTTTTGTCAGATCTGTGAGAGGTGCTGCCCTCTCTGCAAAGTGGGGAATGAATTTGCTGTACCACCCCACTAAACCCACAAACGCTCGCACCTTTCTCTTTGTTGTTGGCACTGGGTATGCATGGATTGCCTCCATTTTCCCCACCTGTGGCTTGACCTGTCCATATCCAACCACATAACCAAGGTATTCCACCTGCCTCTGTGCCAGCTTACACTTGTGAGGATTAATGGTAAGCCCAGCCGATTTGATCAGGTGGAGAACATGTTGCAGGTGAACCACATGCTCCTCCCAGGTCTGGCTAAAGATCACCACATCATCCAAGTATGCTGCAGCAAACTCAGACACATCCCTCAAGACCTGGTCCATGAGGCGTTGAAATGTTGCTGGTGCCCCCTGGAAACCAAATGGCATCACCCTGAACTGAAACAGTCCAAAAGGGGTTTTGAAGGCTGTCAGCTCCTTTGTTTCTGGTGCTAGGGCCACCTGCCAGTAACCCTTGCTCAGATCAAGAGTGGAGATAAATTTACTCCTCCCCACCCGTTCCAAGAGTTCATCAATGCGAGGCATTGGGTAAGGGTCAAACTTGGAAACAGAGTTGAGGTATCTCAAATCAATGCAGAACCTCAGTGTTCCATCCTTTTTTGGGACCAGCACAATTGGACTGCACCATTCGCTAGTCGAGGTCTCAATTATCCCAAGTTCCAACATCAAGTCAATTTCCTTCCTCAGCTGTGGGACCAGACGTTCAGGAATCCTGTAGAACTTCCTGTGAGGTGGAGCCTCTTCCCTCAGGTGAACTTTGTGTTCTACCAGTGTTGTAAAACCAGGTTTTTCTTGAAACAACTGTGGATCCAGTAGAGGTCTTAAATCATCCTGCTGGGAAGGCGGGAGTTGGGCAAGAGACACTGAACTTGGCTCTACCTTGTCTGTAGGGAAGAATTGTTCTCGCTCCTCCTCATCTTTGACCACCCGAACAAAGCATTGCTGCTGCGTGGGCTGCTGCGTGGGCTGCTGCGTGGGCTGCTGCGTGGGCTGCTGGAATTCTTTCAACAGGTTAACATCTAAAATCTGATGTTTCTTTGTTCTATCAGGCATATACAGCTCATAGTTAACCCTACTGAGGCATTTTGTAATTTTGTACGGCCCTTGCCACTTGGCCAACAGTTTTTTGTCACTTGTGGGAAGCAACAACACCACCTGCTGTCCTGGCTGGAAGGTTCTTTCCCTGGCCTTCTTGTCGTCCCAAGTTTTCTGACTGTTTTGAGCTGCTTTCATGTTCTGTCGTGCTAGCACAGTCATTTCTTCCAGTCTTGCCCTCATTTTCACCACATAAGCCACAATATTCTCCCCATCTGCCCTTCGCTGCTCCCATCTCTCTTTCAGCAGGTCCAATGGACCTCTCACCTGGTGACCATAGAGTAGTTCAAATGGCGAAAATCCAGTTGAGGCCTGTGGCACCTCACGATAGGCAAACAACAGGTATGGCAGCCACTGGTCCCAGTCGGAGCCATTCTCTGCAACAAACTTGCGAAGCATGTTCTTTAGTGTTTGGTTGAATCGTTCCACAAGTCCATCTGACTGGGGGTGGTATGGGGTGGTTTTGATACCTTTTATACCTAGTAACTGATAAACCTGTTGCAGAAGTTTAGACTGAAAATTTGTCCCACAGTCTGTGAGGACCTCTCTAGGTATGCCCACTCTAGAAAACAGCTGCAGTAGACAATTAGCAACCTGTCTGGCTTTCACTGATCTAAGGGGAAAAGCTTCAGGATAACGAGTAGCATAGTCACAGATAACAAGTATGTAACGGTTACCAGATGAGCTTCTTTCAAGAGGGCCGACTACATCCATTCCTATTCTTTCAAAAGGCGTATCTATGATCGGCAATGGCTGAAGATGGACACGGACCACTCCTTTAGATAAGCTGAGCTGACATGTCTGACAGGATTTACAAAACTGCTGCACTTGAGTGTACATGCCAGGCCACACAAAACGACTAGCAATCCTGTGCAAAGATTTTTGAAAACCAAGATGGCCTGCCCAAGGTACTGAATGACCAAGTTCCATGACTTTGTGTCTAAGAGCCTGTGGTAATGCTACGGCCTCCTTCTTGCCTTTGCACTGATAAAGGATACCATTTCTCACTACATAGGTCTCATCTGCCAAAAGGTCTGCTTTGCCTCGCACTTCTCCATCAACTTCAGACACCTTTTCAAACCAGGGTTTTAATGTAGGATCAGCCAGCTGAAGTGATGATATGTCTGGTGGAATATCAAATTCTAGAAGCTTGGGAGACTGCTGTACAAGCTCTGTTGTGGGTGAACCCAAAAACTTATCACTTCTGCGCTGAGCTCTGGATTTTACTGGTTTAACTTGACTTACTTCTATGTCCTCATCAAAAAAAGGCAGCTCCTTCAAGGGGTCCATGGCACTCTGAGCTCTGGTGGTAACCAAACTGGGTACTACACATTCTGAGTGTGCCTGCAGCTCAATTACCTGATTTGGTGACTTTTTGTCTTGAAACATATAATCACCATTCACTTTTTCAGGTGTTTCAGTGTGAACCAAATCTACCAATGTGGGTACATCTAGACCCAAAATGACAGCATAGGGTAGCTTGGGTGCTAATGCTACTGGCAAGAGAAATGTTTGGCCACCTACAGTCAAGTAAACCTCAGCCATGGGGTAGTCCTTCTCATCACCATGTACACAACTTATTTTTGTCCTAGTGTCACTCCACAGCTCTCTCGGTACCAAACTAGCTAAAACCACTGACTGACAGCTCCCTGTATCTAAAAGTGCTTCTTCACGCTGGCCATTCACAAGTACAGGTGTTGTTTTTACTGGCTGATAATCAGGGGCTAGAAGAGTGGGCCTAGGCACTGAACACAAAAGAGATGGCTTACTCTGTTTTGTTGCTGGACAGGTATACTGAGTATGACCTATCTGATTACACTGATAACACCTAACATCTGGCTTTGAACCTGAATGTGATTTTTAGCAGGGTTAATCCTACCCGGTGTAAAGTGTCTGTTGACAGGAAAACCTCTATTTTGGCCTATACCACCACCCCTTTCACCCCCGTCAGACTTACTTTGTCCAGCAGTGAAACTGTCTCGGCCAAAAGTGGTTCTTCTGGATCCTGCTCTAGCAGAGGTGAAGGTCTCTGCTAACTGCGCAGCCTCCTCTGCAGATTTTGGGGCACGTTCTCTGATCCATACCTCCAGCTCTGGGTTGACTGTCCTCAGGAACTGCTCCAGGATCATCAGTTCAGAGATGTCTTTCAATGTAGATTTTTCTGGTTTCACCCATTTGTAGAACAGATCTTTTAGTCGGACATACAGTTCTCTTGGAGTCTCACCTGGGTGAATATTCAGGGCTCGAAATCTTCTTCTGTAGGTGTCGGCAGTTATCTCATATTTGGCAAGTATCGCATCTTTTACCTTGTCATACGTTTCAGAATCAGCAATGTCCATGAGCACATAAGCACTACGTGCTTTCCCTGTAAGCAGAGGTACCAGTCGCACTGCCCATTGTTCTCTCGGCCAGTGGCAGACTTGAGCCATCCTCTCAAAGGTAGTGAGAAAATGTTCAATATCATCATCTGGAGTGAGTGGTAGTAATTTGGGATCTCTGTGGGTAGGTGACTCCTGTCTCTGCAGAGACCACATCTGCTGACTAGTTAGACTGGGCCCCTCTTCAGGTTCACCTCCATCTTCACTTTGTCTGCCATTATCTCTCCTGACTTCCTTTTGGTCCTGTTGCTCCTCTATTATTTCTTTCACTTGTGCTTGGATTTGTCGAAACTGGTGCTGCATGCTTTTCCATCTTTGTTCTTGCCAGGCTGATTCTTTGTCCATTCTCTGGTCTCTTGCTGCTTGAGACTGCATTAATGACTTGACCAAGTCTGTTAGTTCATCCAGTCTGTCACCAGGGTTAACTCCTGCTTTAGCCACTGGTTCAGCTGTTGCACCTTTGCCATCCTCTGCCCCTTCTTGACAGTCATTCTTTATCCCACTCCTGACACCACTTGTCAGTTTGCCCGGCGGTCCCTTGGTGTTTAAACAGAGGCATGAGGCTGAAATAAACTCATCTAACTTGAGGTCTTTATTCAATAAATAGGCGCATTTCACAGTCATCCCAAACAAACACAGCAACCACCATCTTCCCTCTACAAGCAAATGGCTTCCCTTTTATACTCCACCTGTCACAGGTGAGCATCCAGAATGGTCCAAGTTTGGGTGCAACCCACAAAGGAAACACAATAATCCCATTCCCAGAACCAAACAAAATCCAACACAAAGAATGAACATTTACATATATACACATTCCTAAAAATATTTCAATAACATGATTTTATTTTTTAATTGATTTTATCCCTCTATATTAAAACTCTTTAATCTAAACTCCCCTCACGTGATACTTTGGTTCGCCCCAGGGGCTCATAAGCAGGTGATTGAGGTACCTCCAATCTTTTGCTCCACACCCTGCTGAAGAGACAACTAGGAGAAGGTGAGTACTGCTAACCTTAACACATAGCAAATATTTACAACACAGAATGAAAATTATGAAACAGATTATTGTGAACAGTTCTAAGGTTTTTCTTTCTATACAGGTAGGATGGCCAGTCCCCCTCTATTCCTTCACCTTTCATAACTGCCACGATATAAACTAACTTAAATCCAATAAAGAATCCTCCAAACAATTCATGTGTGTTCTTTTTTTATATAGCTTATTTAAAAACCTACTACTACATAAGCAGGTAAAAGGTAATGGAACCCCTGGTCTCCATTACACAGCAATATCTCTGACCGTTCCACACAAAGAAGTCCATCATTAACATCTATATTTTTACATAACATTACACGTGCATTCCTACCCAATAACAATTGGTCAGGCAAACATGTGTATTGTTTATCTAAATGAGCAGTAGCCCTCAGCTCCAACTTCCCAGTTTTTGCATTTAAGCCAAAATCCTGAGCATCAATTTCAACATATTCATCACAACAGTCTTTGAGCTGGTTAAGATTATGCTCAAAAACTTGGCAGTTTGTAGGGGAAAATATGCAGTGCAGAAGAGACCTCTCCAGTTTCACAACTTTTTAAAATGTCAATATCACTGTTCAACATTGGTGTCCCTTTAGAACGCGTACGAAGTCAATTTAGTAACTGCGCAAACAATTCATCTTTCTGTCTCATAATCGTCCTCAACTCAACCATTGAAAAATGTGTCCAGAGGTTAATGCCGACATTTTCCACATAAAGTGCCTTCCCTTTTACAGGAGGCAACTGAAAAAAGTATCCTACCGCAATAATACTTACATTACCAAATGGGGAAAAGTCACCTGTTTGTTTAATCTGTCACAACCTTCCATGAATATAAGCTAACAATTTATAGTGCACCATAGAAATTTCATCAATTAGCAGAATTTCAAGGTCACCGTACTTTGCACGAAGAGAATTTAACTTCTCTTCATCCAAAGGTGTGTAAGGTAATTGAATACTGTTTCCAATATGGAAAGTAGTGTGGATAGTAGATGCTTTTAAATTATAAGCTGCTATCCCAGTTGGTGCAGTTAGCAGGACACTAATGCAATCAGGATGACGGCACAAAGGTGTCAGCAACCTGATAGCCTCATACTGAATTGCTCTAATCAGGTGAGTTTTTCCCGTCCCTGCCCCACCCATAATAAACACATGAAAAGGGTCAGGATTTTTACCACACACTTTATCTAAACACCACTTCCTGATTTTATAAAATATTTCCATTTGGAGTTCATTCAGAGACCGAATTATTGCCAGGCCATCTTTTCTGGTTAATAAATTGTTAGATTTCTCTAAATGACTCACTTCCTCATGGACAACAGCTAAATCAGGAATGTGCTCAGCTTCATTTTCTAAAACATCACTCTTATCAAATTCATTGACACACTCTAAACGCTAAACGCCCGGTTTTAAGTTGTTGCGATAAGGCAGGAAGAGTTGGATCATATTTTTATGAAACAACTCTGAATTTTTTGTCTCAGAGAAACACGCATATCTAATTACTGCTGGTTGTGTACGGGTTCTTTTTGTTATAAATCCACAGTCATTCTGTAACTTTATTGGTCTTTTACATTTTTCATTTTTACTAAGAAGTCAATAGTCTGATGCAAAAGTAGCCATGCACATATCATTAAATGTACTTTCAATTGGCCTATTCTTATACCAGTCAACAATACTCCGCATCCAAATATCTTCTCCATCAGTTTGTGAGATGCAACTTTTTGCTTTATTCATTCTGTGTTATCCCTGGTTGGAATAAAAATTACATTTCTTGAACATTTGAATATTTGTCAGACGATAAACTGATTCCTGTACCGATACATCTCTTTTATGTAAATAGACGCTGCCTAATTTTTTCATTGCCTGTTTTGCATCGAGATTCCCCTTATTGGCTTCTTTTTGGGCATTGTTTAGCAATAAACCCATCTCCTGCTCGGATTTACTAATGTAAGAAATGATATATATGATACAAGCATAAACATCAACTACAAATTGCATATCGAGATTGGCGTTCCAGCACTTGAGTAAATTCCTGTTGTACTGGTTGATCCAAACTTCTTTAACCTGCCTCTTTAAAACTATTTGAGTAAGCCCACCAAAACGTTTATAGGCTGTCTCAATCAATTCTTGAGTAATATTCAGTGATGCAAACAAACTTTCAACATTGTCATACGGACAATTTTCATCATTAACCGCTGTCTTTATTGCTGTCATTATGTCAGCTGCTTGCTCCCGGTTCATTTTTGGTGTGAAATCTCTCTTACATGTGCAATGATTATTTTCATTTTCATTACTCTGTTTAGTGACTTGGTTATTTTCATCTTTATCTTGACAGTAGTGGCACTTTGCTTTTATGTCAACTTTTTTAATAATAATAAATAAAGGAAAATTAAAACGGCAAACGTTTTACCCTTTTTACATGTCTTTGAATGGCACTTTAAATGTTGCTGCACGGTCGTCACAGCAACATTTCAATGATGAGTTTCAAAGAACTCATCATTTTCCGGTGGCAGTTCGCATGTAACATATTTGTCTATAAAAGCCACTACGTCATCGTCACTGTTTTTATCAATTTTGGGCGCCCCCTCAATCCAAAAAAGCGCGTGTATATGTGGGGACCCACGTTGCTGGAACTCTACACGGTAAAAATAATCAGTTATTTTACCAATTGGTTGCGAGGGAGACATTAGTACTTCCTTCAAAAAAATATGCCAGCGATAATCTAACACTCTGGCAGCGGTAACAGGATTCCGACGTAGAAGCTCACAAAGTTCAGACCACTCCAAGTCCTCTACTGTCTGTCTTCTGCCTTCCTGTATTAAAATTACCTTTAATAAATTTTGCCAACGCAAATCAGCAGAACTGAAAGAACAAAACCATGTGGGAACAGATAACTGGCGAACCATTGCAAGCTTTGCTTTGAGCAGTCTCCCAAAATGCTGGAGTACCTCTAATAGGTTTAAGAAAACGATAGCCATCATCAAACTCCAGCAGGTTCTTTTAAGAGTCTTTAGTATTGAACTGTTTATCACAGTTTTTTTTAAATACATTACTTGTTTGGCCTTTTCTAAGAGCTATTGAAACATTTGAAATGACTTGTTGAACTTCGGACATATATTGTGCAAAAAATATGTATTCTACATTTTGGGCAAACCTGCCATCAGCATGCATTATTCTATTATTAAAATATCGCGACAGTGTTAAATAATACGGCCTCCTCTCATGATAAGTGTTACGACCCTTTGGAAATAACACTGGGAAGCATTTGGCTTCATTTTCTTTACCAGAGAGCAACTTAATTGGGTTATTTCCCTCTGCCGGTGCAAAGTTTAAAACGTCTTCGAAATACTGGTCCAACACTTCCTGACCTATATCGACAGGCATTATTAAACAAGTGTCTTGAAACATGCAGTGTTGCTGATGGTCATGAAAAAGCTCATCAACCCCTGCAGTTTCAGGAGCATCTTCATCGTTGCCTCTGTTTTCTCATTTAAATCACCATCAACATTTTGATCTTTATTCACAATCATTTCTTGGTTAAATATGTCATCTTCTGCTTGTTCTTTAACAAATTCATTTAACCATTTTTCATTAAAATTAATATCCTTAAAATATGTATTTACTCGTTTTAAATACAGAAGTGCTTGCTTTATTTGGGTAGAATCTACAAATTGATATTTGTAATATCCTTTATATGTTAACTTTCATTTTAACTTAACACGCAACAATGAACCATCCATGTCCAAACGTGGCAGCAAATTTGTTGTTTGTGCCACATTTGCGGGAACGCATGTAATTGGACAATGTACACCATTTTGACCACCTTTGGATAAAGCAAGAAGTTTCATAAATTTCATGGGGTGCAATCAAATGTTGCTCTAAACTATTTAAGCAACTCAATTCTTCTGGGATATCATATAATTGTAAATTGTTAATGTAACATTCAGGGGGCTTGTGAGCTTTTGTTATCTTATTATGACAAGAGTAACAAATCCACAGCTCCCCTCTTGCTGTAGCCAATATTTCACATGGCATATTGCATTCCATATTACATTTATGTAAATATTTATCACTAATACATTTATCTTCTATCTCTGAGATTTTCTTTCTACGTCTGTAACTGTCTTTATTACATTTCAACACTTGCTTCTTGAAAAAAAGCCTATAACACACACAACAAACAAATTCCGCTCCAGTTTCCACTTTTTCTAGAAAGTTCCTCATTACAACTTCAAAGTTCATCAGTTCATTTTTGAATTGGGTCCTTCTAAGTTTCCCTTTTTCATATATGTCCTTTCTGTATTCACAGTTTTTATGATATTTAGTTTTTTTAAATCTTTAACGTTTTGCCTGAAACTTGTATTTCTATATTGTTTTGCATTTTATTTTTTAATGTTTTGCTTGTGTGAATCACTTGTTTGATATTTTTCTTTACTTAATGCTTCCTTTTTTTTTAAGAGTCATTGTTGTGATATTTGTGTCTCATTACAGCTTTCATTTTTTGTTTATGCGAGTCATTTTTACAGTTTTTTTCTATACCTAATGCTTTCATTTTCTCTTTATAAGAGTCACTTTTTTATATTTGTCTCTGATTAATGCTTTTATTTTCTCTTTATGTGAACAATTGGTTCTATATTTTTCTTTGCTCATTGTTTTCACTGTTTCTTTATGTGTCAAATCATTTCGATATTTTTCTTTACTCTTCTTTATACACATCAATTTATACACTTTTTGCTGTTGATATTTAGATTTTAAATTCAATCTATTTTTTGTTTATATATTTCACTAAAAACACCATCTTCCTGGTATTTTATTTTTTTTGTAATTTCATCTTTTTCTCAAGATATTTACAAAGTCTCATTTTAGTTGTTGCTACTCTTGTTAATGAGCCATCCAGAGTTTGTCATTGAATCTTGGATCTAATATTGTAACCTGATGCATGAACGCCACTGCTTTGACAGAAAACAATAAAAATTTTGACTATTAGGTTTTTTAACACAAATGACTGTTTCATAATGATTTCCATTATTTTCTAAATAGATGGCCTGAGTAGACAAAAGCTTGTTACTACAACTACATTTAACCCAGCGGCCACTTAAAAAAGTAAATACATCTATACCGAAGTAATCAGCTGTGACCTGGATTTCTAGTTCAGTTGCCCAGCTATTTACATTACACATTTTTCTCTCAGAGATATAATTTTGCACCGAAGAAAAACCATCACGTAAAAAGCTTTGGCATTTTAACTGTTTAACAACAGCTAGTCTAATTTTTCGATGATCTTTTTTGAGTACCGCTAATGGCCTGTGAAATGGCCCGGAAATAGCAGTTACCATCGCGTGCTATTGATTCATTTAAACAAGGCACTCCTAGTGGAAAGCTGGTAGTCAGTGTTGTTGCATTAAATTTTTCAAACTCTGCATTTACAGTATTACACTACACATTACAAACCTCTTGAGTAAGTGGACTATAATGCATATTATTTACTTTTTCACCAACACACACAACATCAGCCTCAGTATCATTTACTTCTGTTCCTGGAGTGAGCTTTTTATCAGAGGGCATTGCACGTTCCACTGGTCCACACAGTGAATCACTATTAACATGAACTCCAGTAATTCAATTCAATTCAATTCAATTTTATTTATACAGTTGTAGCCACCGAAAGTTTCCGGCCGATCCGTGACGCGACCTTGGCCGGTCCTTGGCTGATTCGTGGCCGAACCTTGGCCTAAACGCAATCCCCCGCTAATGACGTAGGCATTCCGGCCACTGGTGGGAACGCCCCTAAGCAGTATTTGGGGAAAATGGTGGTAATGTCTTGTTTATCCACCAGGAGGAGCAGTAATAGTGGAAGTGCATTCATTTACAGCCCGCTGTATACTGTACCAAGGAAACCCGGTCTCACGGCAGTTCGTGCAATAGTGAGGAAATTTAATCTATTGATTCGTGCTCATGAACACGAATTCCCTCTTTTTTTCGTGTTACTCAGCACGACTTATAACCTGCCTGAAATGCAGTGGGATAATGTTCGTGCGTCTGAGCACGACTTCTAAGCTGCAGTATAAGCTGAATTTTTTTTATTTTTTTTGCCCATGTCCCCCACTTTTCCCCCCTTTTCTTTTGAACTGGAAACTCAGACGCTGAATTATGCCTTTACTTGCGATCCTTAACCGCCACTTTTCCTTTTGACATGAATTTCTCCTTGTTTCATTTAATGTGGGGCGCTGCTTATGGTTGTAACGAGGCCATTTGTGGGGCTTTTTCAGGTCTAAATTTATATTTACGTGTTTACGGTTAGCGCTATATTCCGTGTCCAATTTTTCTGTGAGTTCCGTGGTCTGAAGCCGTTTTTCCTCTGTGTTAAATCCATGAACTAACGATGAATAAATAAATGAACTACAGTACCCATGACCCCCATCGGCCGTGACCATGGTCACGCGTATTCCCGTTGCTGTCCAGGTAAATTGCATGACTGCCTGTTCACCCGCTTCGGATGTTATCAGGTCATTATTGACTTTATTAGCGGTTTTCAGGCCCGTAGATATGGGCCAGCAAGGGCCGTCTGCACCTCGTAGTCAGTCGAGAAGGTAGTTATCGTTCTAACGGAGGATCGCTGACAGAGGGATGAAGGACTACAGACTTCCGGGGGATGCTGCAGTGTTAAGGTAAGAGGATTTCAATGGACAGCGTTTATATAGTGATATTATTAAGACAGTGAGTTCAGTAAGCACTTGAAATTCGATTAATGTGGTGTAAGAGAGCGCTGATATCGCTGATTTTCAGCAGTGAGCTGAAATCAACAGTTGAACCACACAAGTTACCTGAGAGGCTGTATTGAAATACTATATATAATTTAATTATTTGTCCTGAGTGGTTTCACCTCAGATGCTCTTCTTTCTCCTTTTGGTAGATTTCTCTCACCTCTGTTTTGATGCCAAGAAGAAGAAGAAGCTGCTTCAGAGAAGTGGGCTTCATGGTCTCAGTGCACAGGCTGCAGTCACACTCACACAGCAACATGTGTTTTCACTGCCACAATCAAAAATTGAACAAAATCTATGTATTGTATGTTAAAAATATTATTAGAAAGTACCTATTAATTTTACTTTCAAACCGCTTTATGTGAATGTTATCTTTTCATTCATTATTTTTAATATATTGATCACAGTGTAGTGTACAGTAGAGACATTTTAGTTTCCAAATGATGAGACTGGGCTGCTTGTCTGTGATTTGGAAGGTTTGTGTCTGTCTGTGACTCTGCAGACGCACTCATGTACCATTTCCTTTTTTGACAGGACACAAACCAAAACCAAAGAACAGCTGCCCTTCTTGGTCTCCCATGCTACTTTTCAGAAGATTCCTCCAGCGTAATCAGGATGTGTAATGTAAGCCCCTATATTTACATATTCTGTACTACTCTTCCATGGTTAAAACTCAGGGACATGCAAATTGACTTAAATAACTTACATCTATTATGTAACACGCAATCAATAGAAAAAATTTAACCCACTAGTCAATCATGCTATGATACTCTTTTCTAATGTCCTAATGAAATCTTAATTTATTTAATAGCTAATGTGATTAAAAGTTAGCATCAGCAAACATTTACATCAAGGAGAGTCTAAAGATCCTTCCTGAGGAATCTTGTCTGACTTTGAATTCTGGATCATTATGGTGGTCTCCCAAGCAGTTTGGCCATCACCCCAACACAGTATTAGTTTCGAGTTAGAGTTTTTTTAGTCAAGTTTAATACAGATTACACTTGCAGGAATCATTTTATTTACTAT
Source organism: Archocentrus centrarchus (assembly GCF_007364275.1). Lineage (NCBI taxonomy): Eukaryota > Metazoa > Chordata > Actinopteri > Cichliformes > Cichlidae > Archocentrus > Archocentrus centrarchus. The sequence goes on from NW_022060269.1 coordinate 2,060,500, forward strand.
TGGTTGATACACAGCGTTTTAGTTCCATTAGTTACAACACTCACTGACTGACACACTCACTCACTTCAAAGACAGATATAGTCTTTATTTATTATGTCAGTGATGTTTTAAATTTGGAGAAGTAAAGATGCGTCTGTCTTTGTTTTTAGGCTCATGGCGAAACTCTCGACGTGATAATGAGCGGGATGGAAGTTGGACTGCTGATTGGACACAAAGGCCCTCTGCAGGATGCATTCCCTTTAGAGGTCTTCAATGTGGCTGTGGTAGTAGAGGAAAAGATCATCCTACATGACATCAGAGATGTGCCCACTGGCTTTGCCATGTTACTGGGCACCATCTACTGCCTTAACTTTGAGTAACCACAAAATATGAGGTACTCCTTTGAGTTCCTGCAGAAGGTCATCATGAACATTAAACCAGACCAATGCACAACTAAGAAATAAACTGCTTAGATATCGCTTGTAAAAATTTAACTTGTGTTTAAATATCACAAATGTTTTTTGATTGTTTACAATGTTGGGCATTTTTGTTCTTTGTTCATAAGGTTTTATGAACCTACCTACAACTTTACCTCACCTTCTCTGTGTCTACAACCTTCTTCTTCTCTCCCTTGCTCGCTCTCTGTTCCCACAACCCCATCTTCTCTTTTTACAACCCCACTTTCTCCATCCCCCTCCCATGTGGTTTGCTGTTTGGTTGTGAAAGCATGGTGTTAAAGTTTATGAAGATTTTTTTATTAATAAACGTTGTAATTTTGGATAAATGCAAGCATTCGGTGTGTTCTGTAATGAGAGTTGAAACAAATTTGAAATTTAAATTCTTTTAACTTGAAAGGGAGAGTTGTATTTCATATAGTAAGTTATTTGAACTCAAAACAGTGAGTTACAATCATGCAGAAATGTGTGTTTGTTCAACTAGCTAAAGAAAGTATAATATATTGATGATGTTTAATATTTTATTGTTTTAACTTACAGTATTAAGTTGAAACAACAACTGATAAATAGTTTTCTTGCACCAATAATGTGTAATGATTTTTTGATTTAACTCAAAGTATCAAGTTGAGACAGCAAATGATAAACAGTTAAATGAACTTTGACAACTTTAAGAACTACATTAAGACAACAAAAACAGTGTAGTACAATCAACTTTTTTAACTTTCATTTCTGAGTTGAAACAATGAAAAACTGCTAGTTGAGTTGACATGCGATTTTAAGGCAGCAGGTGGACTTTCATTTGCAAGTTTAACTGACTTGAAATGTCTTACAGTGTGACTGAAGGTTGCTGAGACTCTGAGTAGATACACAATGTGAAGTTCACAATTATCTAAACAAATAAAATTGTAATGACAAACATGAACAGCTGTACTTATTTCAGAGACACGAATGTTTACAAACATAATATTTATTTTCAGGTTTGGACTTCATATAGCGCACTGATGTTAGAGTGTGTGTTCATATTGAAATCATTTTGTAGGCTGAAATTGTAATGGTGGACCTGAGATGGTCCTGAGGACGTAAACACATGTTAATTGGAGTAATATTCAGGTGACGGCTGTGAAATGTCAACAGACTGAACAGACTGTGAACCGCGCAAGCAATGACGTCACCTCATTCACTGCTAGCTACATCGTATCATTCATGATCGTCTATGTAAACAACGTTTAAAGATACCGCCGCAGCTGTAATTGTTTCAAATCATATATTTTTGTTCCAAATCATATATTTTTGTGCGTTATGAACACTGAGGATGTTTTTAAAACATCAGGGAGGCCAAGGCTGTGTATAAGAGGAGGATTGAGGACTGTTTCCAGAGCCACGACTTCAGGCAGGTGTGGCAAGGGGTTCGGCATATTTTGAACTACAAACCCAGCCTGTTAGTTGATCAGCGTAACATCAATCTGGCAGAGGAGCTGAACAGCCTCTTTGCACGCTTTGAGGTACAGCAATCAGAGACAGCCATCCAACATCCCTCAGCAGGCAGCAGCAGCATCCTCAGGCTGCAAGAGCAAGAGGTGAGGCGTATGCTGGAAACTGTGAACCCCAGGAAAGCTGTGGGGCCCGATGGTGTCTCTGGACGGATACTGAAGGTCTGTGCGGCTCAGCTGGCTGGTATTTTTACCAGCATTTTTAACCAGTCCCTGAGCCAGGCTGCTGTCCCTTCCTGCCTGAAGTCCTCCATTATCGTCCCCATCCCCAAGAAGAACACTATCAGAGGTTTGAATGACTACAGGCCAGTAGCACTAACACCAATTGTTATGAAGTGCTTTGAAAAGCTTGTCCGGGCTCACGTCATCTCCAGTCTCTCTCCCAGACTAGACCCCCACCAGTTTGCCTACAGAGCCAACCGGTCCACAGAGGACGCCATTGCCACGGCCCTCCACTCTGCCTTCTCTCACCTGGAGCAGGGGGGGAACTACGCTCGGCTGCTCTTTGTGGACTTCAGCTCGGCGTTTAACACCATCCTTCCTGGCAGACTGGTGACTAAACTGTCAGATCTGGGGATACCACGCTCCACCTGTCTTTGGATCAAGGACTTCCTGACAGACCGTTCCCAGAGGGTAAGAGTAGGTCCCCACCTCTCTTCAGCCATCAGCCTCAGCACCGGCTCTCCACAGGGCTGTGTGCTGAGTCCCCTACTCTTCACCCTCTACACACATGACTGCACCTCCATACATGCCAGTAACTGCATCATTAAGTTTGCGGATGACACCACTGTGGTGGGGCTCATATCAGGCGGGGATGAGTCAGCATACCGGGACGAGGTGCAGCGGCTGTCAAGGTGGTGCAGTGAGAATAACTTGATCCTGAACACCACTAAGACAAAGGAGATGGTAGTAGACTTTAGGAGGACAACACATGTCATTCAACCTCTGTTCATCGAGGGGGATGAAGTGGAGCTGGTTTCAGATTTTCGGTTCCTGGGAGTAAATCTGCGGGATGATTTGACCTGGAGTATCAATACGACCAGCATTTACAGGAAGGCCCAACAGAGACTGCATTTCCTGAGGGTTCTTAGGAGCAACTATCTGACCCAGAATCTGCTGGTGTCCTTCTACCGTTGCTGTGTAGAGAGCATCCTGACCTACTGTCTGTGCGTGTGGTTCAACAGCTGCACAGCAGCAGACAGGAAAACACTCCAGCGAATCATCAACACGGCTCAAAAGATCATAGGCTGTCCCCTGCCCTCCCTCCAGGAACTGTTCAATGCCCGCTGCCAGAGGAGGGCACAGAACATCCTCCAGGACCCCTCACACCCTGGACACTCCTTGTTTCAGCTACTGCCATCAGGCAGACGTTTCAGGACAATGAAGGCCAGAACAAACAGACTGAGGAACAGCTTTTATGCCAGGGCTATCATTGAACTGAACTCTGTGTGGTTTGGACAGTGATGTGGGGTGGTAGTGCTGACTGTGTGCGTGCGTTGGTGTGTGTATTGGGGCTAGATTCGTCTTAATTTACTATTGTGCACTGTATTTTAGTAATCATTTTTATCACTCATATTTTTATTATTTTATTATTTATTGTCTGAGGCACCTAGAAAGGAATGCATTTTAAATTTCGTTGTGCAACTTCTGTGTACAATGACAATAAAGATTCTGATTCTGATTCTGAAAACGGCCTTAAAAAGCTGTTGCTATGGTGGTTGTCACAGAAGCCTCAGTAGCCTGCATGTGTCCTGCATGCCAGACGACTGGATGTGCAGATACCAAGAAAAAATTAGCCTTCGCCAAATGGCTCATTTTTACTACGCAATTATGCTAAGGCACACCTGGAAGCAGCGTTTACTAAGGCCTATCATGCTAATCGGATTTCACACTGACCGGGAGCAGACGCCCTGGGGTGGCCCCGGTACAAAAGGCCAAGGGTGTCAGAGAGCGCTGGGATTAAGCATCAGTACAATACGCCTGTTGATTGCTAGGCTGTGTTGTAATTGTAAGTGGAACTGTCCATTAAAAAACAATAGAAAGATGAGATTAAAGCGGTCATTATAGTGGCGCAGTGAGTCTTGTCTCGAGAGACGGGCTGAGCTTGAAGTTCAGCCCAGGACCTCAGACAGGCTGCGAGTGCTGCATCGCCAGCGAAATTGGGTAAAAAATAAAATAATAATTCTGATCACCAGCCGGTTTGGCCTGGGAATGACCGGCCGGTTGGCGAAACCTCCCGATGGCCGCTACGCCCCTGATTCTGTATATAATGAAAAGTGGGAATCCTGTTGAAGCATTGAAGCTAATCAGTAAATTAATCATTTTAATGATTTTATGCCCATGTGAAATGTAACATATATATTTCCCCATGTAAGCTCAAGTTGTTTAGATAATCACCAAGGTTGGTGCCATCTGGAATGTCTTGCACCCCAGCAGCAAGATGCTGGCAATGCAACCCGGCTTAACCTGTAATCTGTTTTGGAAATGGCTCTCATTATATTATATTAAATTAGGAAAAAGACTCCTCATTTCCCTTGTCTTGTTGTCATTCTTGTCGATCAAAGAACAGGCAAAAACCTAAAACCAAGAAAAAAACCTTCACTGTTTATCACCCACAGCGTCTAAACAGTGCTGGAGGTCACTTTATATAAACAGCGACATGTTCTGTATACAGTACGTGTAAAAATCTGTGTTCTTACAGGTTCCTGTTTCAGAGGTCTGTCTCATAAAGTGGCGTTTGATTAAATACAGAACCGTATTTGGTGCCATTGAGCAGGAATCCTCTGTGTTCTCTGTGTCTGTCCGGGCTACGTTCATGATCTTACAGTATGCACAACCAATAATAATAATGGAAAGAAAGACTCCCGGTTTTTCAGGTTCCTTCCCATAGTATGCAGTTATGACCCGGTGAAATATTTAGTTTCTGTTTGAGATGGAAAAGTAAATGTGATACTTGAACTCCGTAGATCCGCTGTTTTGTGTCCTGCATGCCAGACGACTGGATGTGCAGATACCAAGAAAAAATTAGCCTTCGCCAAATGGCTCATTTGTAATACGCAATTATGCTAAGGCACACCTGGAAGCAGCGTTTACTAAGGCCTATCATGCTAATCGGATTTCACACTGACCGGGAGCAGACGCCCTGGCGTGGCCCCAGTACAAAAGGCCAAGGGTGACAGAGAGCGCTGGGATTAAGCATCAATACATTATGCCTGTTGATTGCTAGGCTGTGTTGTAATTGTAAGTGGAACTGTCCATTAAAAAACAATTGAAAGATGAGATTAAAGCGGTCATTATAGTGGCGCAGTGAGTCTTGTCTCGAGGGACGGGCTGAGCTTGAAGTTCAGCCCGGGACCTCGGACAGGCTGTGAGCGCTGCATCGTTTAATGCTGCAAAAGTTTCATTACAATTAAGATCAGGGTTAGGAGGGCATTTGCTTCATCATGCCTTTTGGTTTTGCTGTGTTTCACACTACACAGTCAATTTCAAAATGTTGAGTAGTGTAAATTGTGCTTGTTTTGACTTTGAGTGAAGATTATCATGACCAAAACGCACGTTGTCACGGTAACATAGTTTTTATTTTACATGAAAATGTTTGTACATGCAAACAATATACCAATACACAAACATTTTTCAAAGTGGCACCAATACATTCTGACACCCCTTATAATCAGTATGTTTCAGCAAAATATGTGTATGTCACTTATCAAACGGTTTTATTTTCCACTCTGCCCCCCCTTCTTCTTAACTATAAGCTGCAGAACGTTGTGAAAGCCAGTAATAATTCGGTTACAGAAGTCCGGAGTAACCCGCGTGGTCCAAAATAGTTGTATTGCTTCAATAAGTTCCTGTTTTGTTCCAGGCTTTGCTTCTTTACGTATGAAGTCTTTCATGGAGTGCCAAACAAGCTCGATGGGATTTAAATCGGGCGATTCAGCCGGAGTTTTCACCCAGTTGATTCCCTCCGATTCTATGCATGCTGAAGCGGCAGTGTGCTTTGGGTCATTGTCCTGGAAGAAACGGTGATTCTGGCCAAAGTGTTTCCTTACTTCTTTAATTATTGTCTTTAAATTAAAGAGACTTCTTTAATTATTGTCTCTTCAAAATACTGTCTGTCCATTATTCCCTCAAATATGACCATGGGACCTGCGCCATGTCTGGAAATCATTCCCCACACATGAAGCTTAAGTGGATGTTTTGGCTTTGATTTGGGAACAAAGTGGTTTTTCCTTTGAAAACTGCACCGCGCGTAGTGCTCTAGAGCCACGGTTGTTTCGTCAGTGAAAAGCACGTCATGCCATATTTCTCCCGACTCTATCCACTGAAGAGCCTGCTGAAGCCTTGCCTCCTTATTGTGCTCCTTTATCATTGGGAAGAATCGGGTCTTTCCATATCTCCACCCAAGATGTCTTCTGGCACGACGAATGCTTGTCAGACTCAACGATTTCCCCATGTTTCCCAGGAGGTGCTTTTGTAACACATTGGCGGTCATCTCATCATTGGCCTTTGTCATGTTATCAATAGCAAGCATAACATCACTGCGGAAGTACAATAATAAGAAGAATAATTATAAAGCATTAGACATCGGAACATCAGAAGGCCATTTTTATGAATGAGATGTTTTGTTATTTTTGTTATTGTTGGATTGTAGCTTCATGTACATCAAAATGATCTATAGAAGATTGGGTAGATTGTATCACAGGGCACTTTGGCATGGGTAGGTGTGTGTAGCCATGCATGCGGGTGTTAGAGTATGCATGTTTGGTTAAAATGTTTGGTTAATATTATAATTCAGTTTAATTATGAACTTGTAAAAGGCAATGGGGACAGGACTAGATAAGCTATTGCTTCTTCCTGCTCCCTTTTCGAACACCTTGAGATTGTTATAAAATACATTGCTGGTCATTTTATTTATTTATTTATTGATGTTTGATTTGCATTTGTTATAATGGTGAATATGTGTATATGCATATATGGATATATGTATGTTTTATTTTTCCTACACGTTTATTTATTTTTCGTTGTTGTTTTTTTTTTTTTTTTTTTTATTGTTCGAAATAAATTGAATATAAAAAAAAAAAAAAAAAAAAAATATGGTGCTATAGAATAGCAACTAAACTTGCTAACAAAATCTGGAGCATTATAATGTAATGGCTTACTTTTGCAGTTTACTTGGCTTTGCAGGTCGACGTTTCCTTTCCCTGTAGTGGTAGCGAACACAGCGCAGTGACACTTTGATGCCCAGGCTTGCAAAATGCTTTTGAATCTCCACTGCTGATTTTCCATTTGACTTCATGAGCCGGATCTGTCGAGAGTTCTCCTTGCTGATTTTAGTCATCTCGGCTTCAATCTTGCAATGGTAGTTGAACAGTACAAGGCTGACACAATGAACTGTACTGCATGTATACTGTCATACCTTAACGGAATTTTGTGATTGGCTAACTGCTCCTACAGGTAGTCTGACCAATGAGCAACAATCACACCTACAGTTCAGTATGCAGAAGATAAATAGAGCTGAAGGTCTGTGAAACGCCACTTTTCTGCATTTGTGCCACGGATTCATTTGGAGGATGGAGGCTCCGGCTTTTTACAAACACGGACCAAAACGGCCTGCACCAAAGGTAAGGAGACAGTAACACAGTATGATGTTTATCGTTATGACAGTACGTTGCCTAAAATGCTACCATGATTTTGCCCAGGGCAAGATGCCGTCTCCACAGATAAAACGGAAAAAAACATCAACAGTCTTTCTTTACCTTCCCATCGCTTCCCCACCGTCTCAAGAGAGAACCCCAGTGCCACCCAGGGAGGGCCCGGGAAGCATCCCACCATTGGTTCCAACACCGCCTACACCGGCCACACAACTCCCCAGCGTGAGGGCTCTGACCGCCGAGCGCGACGAGGAGTTTTATAAAGACTGCTTTCTGCGCGGTGAATATCGCCCTAAAAATTATGCCGCTAATGTTTTCATGGCTATAACGCCATTTGAAACATATCAGAGCTGGGCAAAGAGGGTCAACTGGAGCGGAACAAACGGGAAGGATGAGTTGCCACGGCAGGTCAAGGAGAAGGTTGTCTGTTGTGTACAGCAGAGATTTCCAGACCTGTCCGGGCAACAATGGCACAACATTAGAAGGAGGATAAATGAGAGACTCAGGAGTCCCCGAAAGCTGGACCCAGCAAGACAGCGTCTGGGATTTTTATAAGCTTAAAGGTTTTGTTGTTTTCAACAATAAAAATTAAAAACTTTCAGCACCAACTATGTTTTCACGTGTTCTCTGTGTATTATGAAGAACAGCTCTTAAAATGTGTTTTTTCTCTCTCGTCCCACCCCCTTGTTGACAAAGATGAGTGTGAAGTAAAACTGCAAAAATACAACACAACGGTCCTGTCTTTGGCATTTTTTCCATACTGTATATGTCTCTTAATATTGTATGCTAAATGGGTTCTAATCAACATATTATCTTCATGATGAATTATTACGCAAGTCCCGCAACATGTCTTCCCCAAAGAGTTGAGCTGTGCCCACATCATATAGAATAATCCAACACTGGATTATGAATGGGTATCACCAGGGCTGGACCGGGACAAAAAATCGGCCCTGGAATTCTAGCCGAGACACTCACTTTAGTAATAATGATTTAATTGCAAAGCTTGTGCGTCTCATTTAGAAGTTGTTAAATCTGTTGTTTGACTTTTTTGAGTGCTTATAAAAATATGTTTAGTCAGCATAGAGGCTAATAATTCAAACTACTGTGCACCTAAAAGGGACACTTGTTGCTCATCCAACACTTCTCGGCCTTGACTGTTTGCTATTTTATCAGATTACGGTTCTGTGGCTTCCATATTTTTGGACGTATGCAAATACCAATAAATACTGATACTAATACATCGCCATTGAATAGAATAGAATAGAATGCCTTTATTGTCATTATACAGGATGTACAATGAGATTGGAGGGCCACTCCTGTTCAGTGCCATGCAACAGAAAATCAAACTCTCTAAAATACAAATAAAAATATTAAAATCTAATATAATCAAGAAATATACAGAAAATAAACAATGTATAAAATATACAAAAAATGTATAAAAATCTATACATACATTGCTCATCATTCTCATATAATAGAGCTAACGTTACCTCCATCACCTCAAAGTCCCTGTATTATCCTAATGTTGTTACCTCCTTCTACAATACTCCACGTGTCACACTGAAGGCCCGCGGCCACATCCGCGATCTAAATTTATGCTGGCCGTGAGATGATTTCCTTTAGCTGTCATTAATGATGCAGAGGGAGACCTGCACAGGTGCGCTGACAGTGCATCACTGCATCAGACAGCGGGACAGTCCTGAAGACAGAACCCGTCATAAGCACCGTAACACAGACAATGAACTTTTTGTATCACAGTAAGAAATGAAAGTGCAGCCCAAAACATTTGATTGAAAAGGGAGACAGCGTGGATTGCTCAGCGCAGGATCGCTTCTTTTTTAACCTACTGTACTGTATTTATTTACATATTTAGCTAAAAGATTAAGTGAAACAAAATAATCTTTTGGTGATTTGCAATGGAAATGTGTGAAAGGTCATACTTTTTTTATACTTTTATGCATCTATTTTAGGATTTCTAAACTTGCTACTGTACTTCACCAAGAAATGTTAACATAACATTTGTGAATCAAAGAACTCAACGTTTTTGTTAAGAAGGCGCCACCTTTTGGTGACAGTCTACAATTGAGGGAAAGGGGTGTGTTCATGCTGGAAAGTAGATACGCCCAGGAGAAGGAGGGGGACTTCCAGCCCGACGTCAGCCAGACGTCGGCCAGCTGGGGGCTGGACTTCAGCTGGCCGACGTCTGGCTGGATGCGGCTACTTTAGGTGGCTGCATCTGTATAGCGCAAAATCACAACAAACAGTCACCTCAAGGCGCTTTGTATTGTGGGTAAAGACCCTACTATAATCCAGAGAAAACCCAACAGTCAAAACGACCCCCTATGAGCAGCACTTGGCCACAGTGGGAAGGAAAAACTCCCTTTTAACAGGAAGAAACCTCCAGCAGAACCAGGCTCAGGGAGGGGGGGTCATCTGCTGTGACCGGTTGGGCTGAGGGGAGAGAAAAGACATGCTGTGGAAGAGAGCCAGAGATTAATATCAATTAATGATTAAATGCAGAGTGGAGTATAAACAAAGTAAATAAGGTAAATGAAAAGAAACAGTCTATTGTGGGAACCCCCCAGCAGCCTAGGCCTATAGCAGCATAACTAAGGGATGGTTCAGGGTCACCTGATCCAGCCCTAACTATAGGCTTGATCAAAAAGGAAAGTTTTAAGCCTAATCTTAAAAATAGAGAGGGTGTCTCCAGAATCCAAGCTGGATGCTGGTTCCACAGAAGAGGGGCCTGAAAGCTGAAGGCTCTGCCTCCCATTCTACTCTTAAGTATCCTACGAACCACAAGTAAGCCAGCAGTCTGAGAGCAAAGTGCTCTATTGGGGTGATACGGTACTATAAGGTCTTTGAGATAAGATGGGGCCTGATTATTCAAGACCTTGTATGTGAGGAGAAGGATTTTAAATTCTATTCTAGATTTAACAGGGAGCCAATGAAGAGAAGCCAATATGGGAGAAATCTGCTCTCTCTTTCTAGTCCCTGTCAGTACTCTGCAGCATTTTGGATCAGCTGAAGGCTTTTCAGGGAGCTTTCAGGACAGCCTGACAATAATGAATTAATTTACATAATAAAAACTAATAATAAATATTTGCACCTCTTTTCTTCCAGACCTGTTAAAGACAACCTTCAGACAGCCTTTCATGTTAGGAAAACAGCATTTTCAGTCACCTAATCATTACCTGAATTCAGACCTTCTTTGGTATTTGCTAACAGTGCTCAGGGTACTGCTCTTTAAACTTTAATGTAATTTGTATAAGAAATTTGAAATCTTTTACAAATTTCAGTGCTCAGAGTACATCAGTGTGCAGGCAAGATTGAGTAAGATTTGCTAGCTTAATTTCCCTGATGGAATCTTTTTATATATATTCTCCTATAAAACTCACCAATCTAATTAGCATTTTTAACCTGAAATAAATATTTATTTTAATGCATATTCTCCTTCTGTTGTACCCACAGGCTCTGGTGTAATTTCCATGCATTCTGTGCATGGTATTTATGATATGGTACATTTTGGGTATACTGACACTTGTTCCTGTTTTTAGTGATTGGCTATTTATTCTTTAGAAGGCCATACATATGCATGACACAACAATTAGTTAATTACTGCTGTAGGAAAGAATAATTCTGTACATGCATGCATTTAGTTTGTGCATGTAGAGTCCTGTCTGTGAATGGTCTTTGTGCACCATCTTGTGGATGCACTGCATAACTACAGTATACCAGATGTTGCATGTCACACTGACGCGTCATCTGTTGAGGCTTAGACGGCTGTTCAGTCACGTGTACAGCCGTCTTCAAAGGTTTTGAGAATGACACAAGTGTTGGTTTTCACAAAGTTTGCTGCTTCAGTGTTTTTTTTAGATCTTTTTGGCAAATGTTTCTATGATATACTGAAGTATAATGACAAGCATTCATAGGTTTTTCCTCGAGAGAAGTGGCTTCTTTGCTACCCTTCTTGACACCATGCTATCCTTGAAAATGTTTTGCCTCACTGTGCATCCAGATGCATTCACCCCTGCCTCCTGCCATTCCTGAGCAAGCTCTCCACTGGTGGTGGCCACCAGAGACTGATTACTTTAAATCAGCAATGACACTATTCTCTCCTTGTGTCGCTTTCTCACTCCTCCACCTATGTGTTAAGAGAGGTACTACAGGAGAGTTACTTCACAGCAAATTTCACCTTTTTGGTAAAAGGTGTCAAAGGAGGGAGTTGTTGGGGTTTTATTTTCCCCAAAGAATAAAATGACAAATGGTCAAATGTTTAAAAGTAAACTCCAGAAAATTAATTCATAAACAGTGGCTGAAGCAAACAACAGACAATTTAATAAATAAATAGATACATTAAACATTAGAAAGTGCCAGGCTAACTTCTCAGTCTCAATCCATTTTATCTTGGAGGTTCAGACACAGTACGTACAAATAAAGCATCATCATGTTCTGTTATTAATCTGGATAAGATTGCTCTGTATTGACTAAATTGAAACACCAGGTGAGAAGATTATCGCTGATGAGAGGAATCTGGGTCATGAAAAACCAGCACTGGACAAATGACAAAGGCCAACCTGCAGCACACAGACTCTGGTTATTGTGTAGATAGTGACAGTATAAAAATGTTATAGTTAGTTAGGAACACGGGCTCAGAGGGGAGAGAGAGACAGAGCACACACAGGCCTGTCTCTTCCTGAACTCTGAGTCCCACATGCACATGTGTTATATCGTCTGATTCTTTAATTAAAAAAGTATGACATTTAATATATTAAAGTGTTTCAAGTTTATTCCTTCACAAATAAATGAACACATTAAAAATGGCAGTTAGATTTAGCTATTTAAAGTTGCTATTACAGTTTTTATGAATTGATAAAACACATTTCTTGAAGCTTTCACCCAGTTTCTCAAAACTTTAAAATACAAATCCAAAGATTGTAAATACATTCACAAAACCGCAGACTTTTCTTTCAAAATTAGAATATTGCCTCAAAATCAGTTCAAAACCAAAAAATGTGTTCAGATCATACACACCGCAAGTAAAAGTATATTCATCACAGAACATTCATTAGACACTACATCAAATGCTAAAAGACACAGCATCCAGGGCATGTAGTTAACAGGAAATGTTTATTGTAACTGTATTTAGGAAAAACATCACTGTAGTTAGAGTGATATGAGAATGTTGAATGTAGATAACAAAAAAAAAACACTAAATGAAAAGCACATTACTATGAGTCATTGAGGTTCATTCTTCGACATCATGTCTTTGTGTGGGGTCCGGCAAGAGGACTTCATCCACATCACAGGCAAAAATTCCCCTTGCCAGGAAATGGGGGAAAGCCCTCTTGTATGATGAACCCAACCTTGACAAAACTCCACAGTTACATCATTCATTGCCTCCAATAAAGTTTCCCTGTTGCAGTCCAACATCTTCCACCTCCACACAGAGAAAAACTCCTCTATTGGATTCAGGAAGGGGCTGTAGTAAGCTGGAACGAAAACATTTATGAAGTGGTGGTTGTTTGTGAACCACTCACCTATCGCGACAGCATGGTGAAAGTTCTAACTGTCCCAAACTATGACATATGCAGGATGCACTGCTGATCCAGCTGTTCATACGTAGCCATAATATCCTGAAGGCCACCCAGAAATGTAATGAGATGTTCAGTGTTATTTGGGCACAGGTTTGCATGATGGTGGACAACCACCACATTGCCACCATGCTAGTCAAGGACTTCCACAATGACATGCTGACCAATTATGTTCCTGCCTCGCTGCCTCGTTTTCACCAGATTGAACCCTTCTTCATCTATGAAAATATATTCATATGGCCTTTCCATGGAATCCAGTTCAAATGCTATAAAAATAGAAAAAAAGGTAGTTTACTGTGATACATAAAGACAGACTTCTGAAATTGTGTATTTACAGTATATGCATTCCAGATACAACACAGTATACATTATAACACAGTTTACAGGTCTGTCAAAGTAGGAATTGCAGTGACTAGCCTACAGTAACAGTAGGCCTATGAGTTTAGAATTGTACTGGAATCATCAGTGCTGAAAGTGTGTGTGGATCACGGTTACTTGCACATCGTAGATCTTTGACTCTTGCAGAGATGTGGTCAAATGGTACTCTGTAAACTTGTTTCATGTTAAGTCTGTTGGATTGAAGGACACGGTCAGTAGTTGACAGAGACACACTGTTGATTCCATCACAGCTGACAGTGTCTTCAATCACTCTCTGCTGGATCCAGTGTAAGATGGCATTATTTTGAAGGATCATGTCAGCAATCAGAGTTTTTTGCTGTTGGGGGAAAGACCATTCCTTCCATCTTTCATCTGTCATCTTTTAATTCTAGAAAAGGGAAAATGCACTTACAAAAGTGTACAGCCAGTAAAAATAGCATTGTAATGAACATTACAGTGCTTACAGTAGAACATACTGTATGTCAAATGTTGTACAGCATAGATCAGCTACCTGTTCTCGTCTCTGAATGTCCTGTGGATGCTGCCACAGAGAATCTGATCAACTTGGGTTTGACTCTTTGTCCTGCTTCCCTAATTGTCATGCCATGAACAAGGACTTGGTGTACAATAGTTGCCAAAATTTCATCAGTAATGATTGTTCTTGGTCGTCCTCGTCCCCTTCCTCCTCATCCACCATTTCTCACACAAACTCTTCCTCCTCTGCCTCTCTTTATGTGTGTGTACACATAAAGACATAGTGCTATTTTTCTCTGGTGATACTCTGTATCACTGATGTTCTGCCTGCCTTGGTTTATGATTGCCAGACACTCTTGTCTATCCGATCCTCAATGATGGCTAAATATACCTTATCTCCCGGTGGCGGCAGTTTTCATCCTATATTCCCGGGGATTGAAGCTATGTCCGGCGTCCCTAATGTTGCCTTCATGGGGACTTGCAAACCTTGGAGGAGGAGAGGAAGACGAGCAGGTGTCCAGGTGAAGCTCAGACTGTTCTGGAAGCGGGGTCTGGCGGGAATGCGTCGCCGAGCATTTCTGGTTTCCTGTACTCGGTTGGTTTCCATTGAAGAGGATTATTCTTCAAAGTACCGGGTTGGATTTTCACGGCCTGGCTGTGTGAGACTCTGCTATCTCAGGAGGGTTTTTCTGGACTCCCCTGCTGTTTGGCCTTTTGTCCCCTCGGTTAATAGAAATTACGAGGGTCATGGTCAAAACCCTCAGTATCTCAGTCCTCTTGGCAAATTTGCTAAATCTTCCATCAGGAACCTTGGTGTAACCTTTGACTCTGCATTCTCTTTAGATACCCACGTCAAATCTCTGGTTCACTCTTGTTTCTATCATTTACGGAACCTTGCTAAGTTAAGTCCCATTGTGTCACGTTCTGAACTTGAGATTGCTATCCATGCATTCATTTCCTCACGTCTGGATTATTGTAATGCTTTATTTACTTGTCTTAGCAAAAGCTCCCTGGAGCGTCTCCAGGTTGTTCAGAATGCTGCTGTGAGTCTTCTGACAAAATCTTCTAAGTATTCGCACGTCACACTGTTACTCATCCAACTGCACTGGCTCCCCATTAATTTCAGAGTTCAGTTTAAGATTCTGGTCCTGACTTATAGAGGTCTTCACGGTCAAGCCCCAACTTATATCAGTGAACTCTTGCATCCCTACATTCCCACCAGGTCTCTGAGGTCATGTGATAAAGGTCTACTGGCCTTACATCACACAAGGCTGATAACTAGGGGAGATAGAGCTTTTGCAGCAGTGGCTCCCCAACGCTGGAACTCTATCCCTTTATGTATAAGAACTGCGGATTTGGTGGTGTCTTTTAAAAAACAGCTAAAAACTCATCTTTTTAGGCTTGCATTTGGTTTATTTTCTATTTTATTTTATATATATATAATATATATATATATATATATATATATATATATATATATATATATATATATATATATATATATATATATATATATATATATAAATATATTTTTGTCCTCCTTACTCCAACTGTAATTTGGTTTAATGTTGTGAAGCTCCTTGTGATCTATGTCTTGAGAGGTGCTATATAAATAAAATTTTACTTACTTACTTACTAAAGAGAGGCACATAAAGGATCATTTTAACCCTCTATGGCATACCATTTCCCTGAGGCAACAAGCCACTATTTTGGCCCTCACACCCCTCCCTTTAAATTTTTTTTTTAAGTAAATCAGAAGTTCACAAAGTCTGATGGAAAGTCTTTGACCAATGAATTTGAGGTACAGTAGGTGTGGTTTTGAGCTATTGTCTGGGGGTGGAACAGTGCTTTTTGGGGCCATAACCAGCTTGCACACACTGCTAGCAGGTCAGCTAAATTTCACTTTTCGACATGTTTAAATTTAAATAACATTGCATAACATTGCATTTTTTGTCTTTATCTATTTACTAAAATTGTAGTTTTTAATTCGTTGCCTCAGGAAAACATTATATATCTTATGATTGATATATTATCAGGGACCCTCAAGCTCCAAAAAACTGAGGTGAAATATTTTTTTAGGACAACCTGATAATAATGTATTATAACAGTTGACTAAATGCATTAACTAGCTTTTTGGCATAACTCTGAGAAAGCATGTTTCTAATTTAATCAATATTGTGTAGACGAAAGAAAGTCCTACATATGGCATATGACATTTGTTTAATATGCACATTCAAAGACATATCCCTGGTCCAAAAATGACACCAAGATTAATCATAGTGTTGCTGAAAGCCAAAGTAATGCCATCTAGAGTAAGTATCTGGGTATATGCCATGTTTCTAAGATGTTTAGGGCCAAATATAATAACCTCAGTCAACCAGCTCTTTATGTCTTTAAGTTATGCCTGTAGTTTAACTAACTGATTTGTGTCATTTGGCTCTGTCTTCATGGATAAGTAAAGTCATAAAAAAATAAAATAAAATCATCTGTATACCACTGAAAATATATGCTATGTCAAATAATATATGCTATGCTTCTAATCATATAATGAAGGATGTATAATTTTAAAATATTGGTCTACAGCACAGAACCTTATGTAACTACATAATTAACTTTTGAGGGTGAAGAAGGCTCCTCATTTACATAATCAAATTAGAATCTATCAAAAAGATAGAACTCAAACCAGTACAGGGCATGTTATTTAATACCAACAGTGTGTTCTAATCTTTGCAATAAAATATTGTGATCACCAGTATTGAATGCTGCACTGAGGTCTAACAGGACAAGCACAGAGACAAATCTACTCTCTGAGGCCATAAGAATCAAAGGGGTGGAGGATGCTGGGTTAGGACTTTGTAAACAACTGGAGGTTTAAGTTGTTAATTCATGTCAAGTTAGCTGTAACTTAGGTGGTAGAGCAGGTCACCTACTAATCTGGAAGGTTGGTGGTTTGATCCCCGGCTGCTCCAGTCTGCATGCCAAGGTATCTGTAAGTGTCGCTGAAATGATAAATGCACAGAAGAAATTAATATTCATTTCCAACAGTTAAAATATTTTGGTTTTAAGTTGTTGTGGTTCATGATGTAAAAATAGGTTTTATTTTATGTATAAGAAGCATTTATTTTGCCACAAGGGGAAATTTTTTGTTAAACCGCTATTATCGCGAGGTTTGTGTGTGAACGCGAGAGGCTGCAAGAGCCGCATAAGAAAGGAACACACAAAGGACGTGAATCAAGCTATCTGCAGCAGCCTCCTCAGTTCGCTAGCTAAAAGGTATTTGGTAATTATTGTGTTGTAATATTCTGTAAATTTGTATTCTATAGTGTTCTAATTATTTTATATGTTAATTTAGAAGTGCACAAGACTCTAAGAATATGCGCCTAGGACCTCCGAAGTGGCAGGCGGCCACAAGGTAACTTTTTGTTAAAGCACATATGCGACTTGTAAAGTGATGAGGAGCTTAAAGCCATTATATTTTTTCTGTAGTTTTCACGGCATTGAATAAACCAAGGCAAAGCGCCCGTCTTGAAGAAGCCGTGCCTGTGTTGTCATTTCGGAGTTACAGTATGCTTGGGCAAGATACTGAACCCAAAGTTGCTTTCTCAATGTGCCACCTATGCTGGTGATGTTCTTTAGCAACATTTAGTAAATTTTGCATTTATACTAACTTTATGCTGGCAAGGGATCAAACAGTAGTGATGATAGCTCATATAACAGGCCCATTCAATTACTTTTTCTTCTGGGCCAGATTTGAAAATTTTGAGATGCCACTGGGCCGAAGACCTCTACTTATATTATTTCTTGAGACTTAACTCTAAATATGCTACCATCTGAACTAAATCATAAAAACAAATAAAGGAATTCACAATAAAGGCTTTATACTGCATCATTTATTGATGAGCAAAATTCAAGTGCATTGCAAATTTTTCATTGCAAACCTTGACCAGAATATTTTAACAAGGCATTTATTCACCACACATATGTTTAATAAAAAAAATAATGTGGAACAACTTTTTGCAACAGTAAAGTCTTCTATAACATTTTAGATGTATTTGCAAAAGTGCATTTGTTGAAATAGAAAGGCCAACTTAGGCAGTGCATTAAATATTTCAACAAAAGAAATTGCACCATGTGAACATTTAATAACTGTAAAATGAAAGCTTCTTCTAAAACGACGATTTTCATTGTCAATTTTATCTTTCTGACCTGTCAGTGACATCTTTTCCTTGTCTTACTTGGAGAGAGTATTCTGGGCTGGCGTTGCTACAATACGTTTGGTGCATTCAAGTAGAAGAGGAAGGGTGGGAATTTTTAAAACTGTCACAGCAAATATCATTTAAATGCGTTTTTGCGGCTTATGTTGGGTCAGTCGGGGTGTGGACCAGTCAAAGGGGCCGGTAATTGAATAGCCCTGTCATATAATATCTACTATCTACTATCGATTATAGAATGTAGTTGACTAAGAAAGCAGTATATCTCAGAAACAATTGACCGCAGCCTGTCGACAGAGAAAGTAAATCTACTGGAGATCATAATAGAAATTATGTGACTTATTTCTAAATGAGTTATTTCTTCCTGGTTACCACACTGGATACATACTGGAACTAAGGGCCTCCCCAGCTGCCAAATCAGACTTTAACTCCAGGACATGTGTGGTATTTTGTTAAGTGTTTAACATTTAGAACACGTGAACTGTTAAAGTCCAGGGCTTCACAAGTTAAAATAAATATATTTATTTTTGACACAAAAAGGTTAGATATGCACAGTTAAGTAAACAAATAACACTTCATGCAAAAAAATGACGTAAAGCAGCCAGAACTGCCACCTCCTTCCAGTCCGACACTTGTATGCATGTTGACTCAGCAGGAATTTTTTATTAAATGGTCATTATATTCAATTGCTTGTTGAAATTGTGAACTGGTGCATGATTTTTCTTATTTTTGTGTTTACCTTTACTGTAGAAATACCCTATACATTTCTATATTTACAATGCACACAATGTATGTGTGCATTTGCATTGCTGTGTCATAACTAAATGAAAACATTTTGACTTTAATAACTGAATAAATTGATTATCATTATGCTGGAAAAGTTCCACGTCATATTAAAATAAAATGGCATCACACAAAATAAAAAGAAAAGAGATGTATTTCAGGGCATCATAGCCTTGCCCAAATTAAATGTAAATTACTTCAAACAATCCAGTCAGTGAACATGGATTATAAATAATTGGCCTTTCCACAAATGGTGCCATTTAATCAGGACAGTGAATGCATGCATAAAAAAATGGAAAACGAACAACAATGTGACCTTTATTTTAGTTTCTTTCTTTCGTGGATTTCGAAATATTTCATAACCTCAATGCAAGCACAGTAAATGCATACCAGAACAGAAAATAACACCTTTTAATATCTTGTTAAGATTTAGGAAAAGTCTGGCTATAACAGACTGCCACAGCATCTGATTCATTGGAGTCACTAAAGTTATGCTTGCTTTTTAACACGGCAAACTATGACTGCTGTTGTCTGTTGAACATAATCAACAAAAACTGCAACTTCAAGCACCTATGGAGCACAGATTACTTTGTAACCCAGTTTTTTCTTGAAAGTCGCAACAACAGGACGGGAGGGAGGGACCAGACACCCCACACGGTAGAGGGAGAGGCTTCTGCAATGCTTGCTCAGAGACCGGAAAGAGCCAGAGGAAGTTACGCTTTACATACAGGCTGCACGCTGGAACGGTGAGGAAGATAAATGACAGAAAAAGCAGAGGACAAAAAAAGTGTCTGCAGTTTGTCACACAGTGTGTCTGCTAGCTAAAAGAACAGCTGCTGTATTTTAAGGGACAGCAAAGAATGAGCGATAACTTCACTCAGATGGAGAAAGATGTAAGAAAGAGGTAGAAACGTCCTCCGAGGAGCTACTTTTACTTTCTTACTTTGAGTAGATTTCAGAGCCTGTACTTTTTTACATTTACTTGAGTACCGAAGTTGAACCAGTACTTCAACTTTTACCAGAGTAGTTTTTAACACAAGTACTTGTACTTCTACTTAAGTACAGAATGTCAGTACTTTGGCCACCACTGCATATACCACAGTTTTAGCCTCATTCTTTCAGCTGCAACCCAGGTGGTGTTTAATGGTCTGGGAGCAAGTAATGAATAAATATAAAAACAGAATTCAAACACAAGCTTATGCTATTTGCAAATTTAATCAAAAAGTCTACAAGTATATATAGCTGCCCCATTTTAGGCCGATATATTTAGGCTTACAGAGCAAAACCAAATTAAATTGTTTGCAGCCAACAGGATATAAGAAAGAAAGTTTTTAGAATTTATAATTCTTACAAAGGCTCTGAGAGACATAAAACTTTGGACCTCTTAATATAGGGGTTTTCCAGAAATAGTGATGCTATTTTCCAGAGAACTTATTGGTCAGTAGATAGTGATTTCATACCTGAGGGGTATACTGCAAAGGAAGTTCAATGGCGGTGGTTATCAAATCAAATCTCTCTGGTAGGCTGGGCTTTCTTCTTCAGGCCCTGTGTGCTCACTTAAAAATGGGCATTTCATTTTCAGAAAATGATCCCTGTGCTGCCTATTCCAATCACACCTGTTTTCAGATGATGATCATAAACTGGTGAGAAAAATTTATAAAGATCATAAAAATATAACAGTAAAATGCAGCACTGTTGTAAATAAGATAAGACAATAAAGCTGTGGTAATTAATTAGTACTCTTGGGATTTAGCACACAAACCAGTAAAATAAACATTTTAATTCAAATTATTTCATTGCTTATTGTGCTCTCAGTGCTGATATTTATGTCTAAAGTGACAGCTGCACATTAGAGCTCTGAAACTTTAAACTGGATACATTTAAACATTGAATGTTACTGTCCCATAACCTAATAAAGGAGACATGGAAATCACTTTACTTTGATGGCAGATCAATGCGAAATTAATTTGATTGATTCAATAGGTAGCCAACCTCCATAGCCAGGGATTGGTCCACCAGAGCCTCCGCCTCTGGCCACCAGGCGCCACACACAGGCACACTTGGGCAACTGGCTCCTTTTGAGCCAGTTGCGATGGTTAGGGCATCTAACTAGGATGCCTCCTGGGCACCTCTTGGGTGAGGTGTTCTGGGCAGGTCCTACTGGGAGGAGACCCCGGGGCAGACCCAGGACACACTGCAGAGATTATATCTCTCAGCTGGCCTGGGAACGCCTTGGGGTTCCCCTGGACGAGCTGGAGGAGGTGGCTGGGGAGAGGGAAGTCTGGGCTTCTCTGCTTAGGCTGCAACCGCAGATGAGTGGAAGAAGATGGATGGATGGATGAATGGATGAATGAATGGATGGATGGATGGATGGATGGATGGATGGACGGATGGATATTCTTGCTGTATGTTCTGTGTGTTTTAATTATCAACCTACAGAGGGCTGAATTCAAAGGCACCCCATATCAAAGTGGAAAAATGATGCAGAAGGCTAGTCCATTTTGCCAAAAATTTTTTTGCAGCAGTTCAAAATGGTACTTAGTAGTTTCTATCGGCCCCACATGCTTGTATGCATGCCTGCAAAGCTGGGGCATGCTCCTAATAAGATGCAGGATGGTGTCCTGGGGATTTCCTCCCAGACCAGGACCAGGGCATCACTGAGCTCCTGGACAGTTTAAGGTACAACCTGGTGGTGTCAAAAGGACTGAAACATGTCTTAGAGGTGGTTTATTGGATTTAGTTCAAGCAAGCGTGTGGGCTAGAGAATGGTATCAATTCCTTCTTCCTCCAGGAAGTCAGGGTCTCCGTGGATATGCCACTCAGACCATCACTGACCCACCACCAAACTGGTCATGCTGAACAATGTTAAAAGCAGCATACCATTCTCCATGGCTTCTCCAGACCCTTTCTCATCTGTCACATGTGCTCAGGGTGAACCTGCTCTCATCTGCACAGGGCACTTGTGGTGGGACCTGCCAATTTTGGTATTCTATGGAAAATACCAATTGGGCTCAAATGGCAGTGAGCACAGAACCCACTAGAGGAAATCAGGCCACCCTCGTGAAGTCTGTTTCTGATCGTTTGGTCAAAGACATTCACATCAGTGGCGTGCTGAAGGTCATTTTGTAGGGCTCTTTTTTGAGCAGTGTACATTCTTTGCATCACTAAATTAATATGTGACAATACGACTCACAGATTGGGCTTCATTTAGTAGTTTTATTAAGGTACAGCTTAACAACTTGCAAATATAAAATGCTCCCCCATCTGCAAATCTATCCTGCACTTAAAACATGCTGTAAAGGAAAGAGTCAGTGAAAATGTCGCCCTTCCAGCTGATTTTGAATTAAAATGCTAAACATAACCTGTCCTGACCAGGTTGTGTGTTCAGCAAAAGTAATTACAGTGATTTAGCCAGGTAAAGAAAGCCAAATTTGTGACACAGAAAACTAAGACTTTAAGGTTGACATAGGTCACCAAGCCATTAATCTCACTTTGTAGTACACCCCTCTGGTGTACTCTTATCAGAAATTCTGCAGCACAAGTTACCATGGCAATACAAGTAGGCAAAAATTATCCACCTTCATGAAACTGAAAACCCAGGGTAAACCTGAAATTCCCTTAGTAAGTCTTGCTTTGTGGTGCAGGCCTCTGGTCATATTGAATAAAACATGGTTAGTTTTGTAAAATTTGGTTCCCATTACAATCAGAAAGGGGATAAAGCAGGGCATACTCATACATTAACAACTTCATCATAATGATGACGCCAGTGTCTATTTCCATTTTTTTATCCAGTTGTATTTAGAAGTTTACATACAGTCATCATGAACATGAATTTCATTGTAATTTTTGGGCTTTCAGTTATTTCTTTAAATGTTTTTTTTTCCACGATAATATTATTGCACAGTAAACATCTTTAATGACTTCAAATAACAAAAATTAGGCACACAAGTTTTGGATTTATTTTAGATTTGCTCCAATCCACACAGGCTCAAAAATATGCAAACAGGCTCAAATATATGGATACATCCCCACTAATATTTTGTTAAATGTCCTTCAGCACATTGCACCTTAACATATGCTTTTGGTACCCCTAAACAAGCTTCTGGTACAATTCTGACTGGATATTTGATCACTCTTCTTGGCAAAATTGGTAGTTAGTTTCAGTTGGTTGGGTTCCTTGCATGGACCCAGCTTTTAGGCATAGTCCACAAATTTTCAATACAATTGAGGTTGAGGCTTTGAGAAAGCCATTCCAGAAGCTTAATGTTGGCTTGTTTTATCCATTCCAAAACCACTTCTGATGTTTGTTTGGGATCATTGTCTTGTTGAAACCCCCAGTTTTGTCCCAGTTTCAACTTTCTACTTCTTGATTTGAGATGAAGTTAAAGAATTTGGATCTAGTTCTCCTTTTTTCATTATTCCATCCACTTTGTACCAGTACCAGTACCACTGGCAAGAAAACAGCCCCAGAGCATGACAGTACCACCAGCATGCTTGACAGTTGGTATGGCGTTTATAGGTTTGAAAGAACTACTTTTAATCCTACAGACATACAGTTGTGGTTAGAAGTTTACATACAGTCATCATGAGCATGAATCTTATGGTAATTTGGCGCTTCAGTTATTTATTCGAACTGTTCTTTTTCCAGGGTAGAATGATTACACAGCATGCATCTTTAATGAGTTCAAATAACAAGAACTGGGTGCACAAGTTTGGATTTATTTTGGATATTTTTCTAATCCAAACAGGATCAAAAGTATACATATATGCTCAAATATATACATAAACCCGCACTAATATTTGGTTAAATGTCCTTTAGCAAGTTGTAGCTCAGCCAGGTGCTTTTGGTAGCCATCAACAAGCTGCTGGCATAATCCTGGCTGGATATTTTACCACCGGGTTCATTTTAATTGGTTGGTTTCCTGCCATGGGCTCGACTTTCCAGCGTAGTCCATAAATTGTCAATTGTCATATGGGGCCCACCTAGGAGTGCTGGCAGGGGAGGTAGGGGGACGTTCCAGAATCTTAACGTTAGCCTGCTTTTTTTTTTCATTCCAAAACCAGTGCTGATGTGTATTTAGGATAATTGTTCTGTTGGAACACCTGACTGTGTTAAAGTTTCAACTTTCTAGCTGTTGATGTGAGGGGAAGTTGAACAATTTTGAGGTAACCCGCCTTCATTATTCCATCCAATTTGTGTTATGTACAAGTAATACTGGCAGCAAAACTCCAGATTACGATGCTTAACAGTGTTCTTTAGTTTGAAAGTGTCACCTTAATACCTCCAAACATAGCTCTTGTCATTGTGTACAAATAGGTCAGTCGTTGTCTCATCTTACATGCGAACAGCTGCAAATTTCAATCAATCTTGAAGGTGTCAATTTTGGAGCAGGGCCACCTTCTTTGGTCGGTACCCTCTAAATCCATTGGGATGAGAACTCGCTTCATTGTGAGCACTAACCTTGGTGCTCCAGCAGTTTCCAATTCATGGCAGGCTTGAGCCTTGATGGTTCTTGGGTTGTTCCAGAACATCCTAATCAATTTCCTCTGAGGGTGATAGTTTGGGTCTTCTTTCAGACCTTGGCAAAGTATTGAAACATTCACACAATTGCACATGAGTACACATTATCTGATGTTGTTTAGAAATGGCTCCAAGAGACCTTCCCAACGTGTGTAAATTTACAATTCCCCTTTTTAGATCTTCACTGAGTTCTTGGACTTTCCCACTGTTCAATCCAATGAGTGATGCCAAATTATTTTTATGATGGCAAAGAGAAACTACCAGTTGTCATCAATCATAATCACTAACAAGAAGTTAGTTGGCCTTGCCAAGTCAAAAGACATTTTAGAACCTTCAGCACCAGTTATTAAAAGATTTAAGTGAGTGCATGTATATATTTGAGCATGTGTGTATTCTTTTGACCCTGTATGGATTATAGGAAAATACAAAAAAAATTAAACTTTTGCACCCAAAAGAGTATGCAACAAAATCATTTGACTCTGGGACAAAAATACTTCAAATAAATAATTTAAAGAGATCAGATTGTCATGGCAGTTATGCCAAGTGATGCATATGTAAACCTCTGACCACAACTGTTGTGCTTCTCGTTATAGCCAGTGCAAAGTATAGTTCAATTGTTGTCTCATCTGATCATAAAGTCTTTCTTCAGCAGGCATTTGGCTTGTCAATGTGGGCAGCTGCAAATTTAAGTTGAGCATCAAGGAGTCGATTTTGGAATAGTGTCAGCACCCTGTGGACACACCCCGAAGTTCGCTTCGCTGTGGACTGTGACACTAGTATTCCAGTAGTTTCCAGTTCATTGCAGGATTGAGCCTTGGTGGTTCCTTGGTTGTTCCTGAACATCCTAACCAATTTCCTTTCCTCTCAGGGTGACAATTTGGGTCTTCATCCTGATGTTGGCAAAGAGGTGATGCTCAGAATAACATTTATAGTAGCTATATTTACATATGTGAACTGATGATTTTTTTAATCAGAAGTTGTTTAGAAATGGCTGTAAGAGATCTTCATATCTTAGCAAATCTACAGTTCTCTTTCTTACATTTTCATTCAGCTCCTTGGACTTTTCCATTTTTGTGGGAATTGGGCAGTCCAATGAGTGCTGTCAAAGAGAAACCACCAATTTATTAAAAGATGTAAATGGATGTATGCATACATTTGAGCCTGTATGGTGGCAAATAAAAGCCCCAAATTACCATGACATTCATGCTTCTGTTGATTAAACTTGCAGCTCCACACCCCTCTGCCCCCACCCATTTGCCTCCACACCTTCACCACTAACATACAGTTACAGACAAATTTCATATTGAAATAATGGGCACACCCTTTAGTACAAAAGTAATTTGTAAAGGTGAGCTCTGTTGTCTTATGTTGACGATATCAAAGGGATTTGCAGTTTTGTGGACATCTGAGCAGAATATCCACTTACTGAAAGTGAGGCTGGGATTAGATTTCTAATCCAGTTGTTCATAAAAGTTTTTCAAATGGCTGGCATGATCCAAAATGGCTTGTAAAACCCAGATGTCTTTTTTCTCTTGTAGTTGGTAAAGGTGAGGACTGTTTCAGTGAGCACACAATACACTACCATGCAACAACCACACTTGAACACCCTTGCACTTTTCAAATACACACAGAAGACATCTATAGGACAGCAGCATAAGGCTTGGATACACAGGTAGCATTTGGTAGCAATAATGCTAATAAGGGAAAAGTATATTCCTTTAAATGGTGGGTATTCACAAGACTTCAGATTTTTCATAGTGAGTGTTGCTGTGGTGTCAGGAAACTATTTGGAGTTATAGTTATATATAATTTAACCACCAAACATCCTCTAGGCCACCAGTGAACCGCTTAGGGGTAGGGTAAGGAATGAGTTGCATTCGTGATATAAGCTAAATAGGCATAGTTTCAGAAAACAGAAAACAAACAAATCAAGTCTCTCAGATGCACTTTTGACCAACAGTAATATAATTTTCATTTGGGTATCCCAAATAGGTGAAAGCTCCCTATAAAGGCATGGAACCAAACCCTTACCCTAGAAGGATCCTGGTCAATTATAAGAGGCTAATGGAATGTCTTATATTTTTCTCATGAGATACACGTGGTGGGAAAAAATCTAATCCAATAAACTACCAGAAATTTCATTACATTTTAGCACTCATGTCCTGAAATTCAAAAGATTAAATCTTTCCAAATGAAAACATTTAATAAATATTTTCAGCTGAAATTGTCTTGCATGTCTCAGCTTTCAGTGTAAGACATTTTACCTATTTGATTGCTTCAAAAAGTTACCCATGTAACAATGCCTCAAAACATCAGATATTCTCCACTTTCACCCCACAGTAAAACATTGCAACAAAGTTATATTTATTTTAATTTACAGCAACAATAAACATCTTTTTAGTAACCAAACAATGTCAATAGTTCTTGATTGCCAAATGGCATTTTCTTTCCCCCCCTGCTCGAAAAGGGGCAGGGAGGTTTTGTGATCAAAACCTCCAATCTTCTATCCAATGCTCAGGCTTTCTTCCTGTTATTTGCCAGTGCTCTCTTTTTCTTTCAGTGTTGTTTTTTTTTTCTGCAACAAAAAAAGAGCAAATGATCAAGCATGATAAACTGAGCATGAATACTGCAAAACCCACAATATATG
This sequence comes from Archocentrus centrarchus, assembly GCF_007364275.1. NCBI lineage: Eukaryota > Metazoa > Chordata > Actinopteri > Cichliformes > Cichlidae > Archocentrus > Archocentrus centrarchus. The sequence continues at coordinate 2,087,683 of NW_022060269.1, forward strand.
TATTACCACCTCTAGAAAAATTCTGGGAGTGCAGTCCTCCTTTTCTTATTGACTTTGTTTATCCAGAGTGGGATGATAAGATTAATAGAAACTCCCATATCATATCACCTGAACATGTCTAAAATAGCTTGGCTATGGACTGGAACCAGGGGAAAAGACTGAGCTGTGTTTTCACTGCTTCAGCTCAGTTCTATTTAATTCACTCAGTAATAAAGTGATGTGTCTCAGTCATTTAATCTGCATTCAAACAGAAATGTCCTAAGTTAAGCACGTATAGAAGGAATGCCACTAATTTAAGGTCTGCTTTTGGTTCTTTAGGTGCTTTATTAGAAAAAAAAATCAGTTCACTTAAATGTTATTTATATAGACAATTCATAACAATTGTAAACTCAAGACACTTTAAACTGTAAAGTAAGGACCCTATGGTATCAGAGAGAGACCCAACCATCAGATTACCCTCTTTGAACAACCACTTCACAAATGTGAGGGAAAGAACTTCCTTTTAACAGTAAGATACCTCCAGGAGAATGAGGCCATCAGAGAGCGGTAGCCAACTGCCTCAAACATTCAGGGGACTTTTGGAGCATTTCATTAGAACTATCAGGAAAAAAAACCTTGGTCTGCTGTAACAATCTTCAGTTTTGGTGAAAATGTCTTTTTATTTCATTAGTGCCTTTAGTTTTAGTGATTAAAATTCTGACATTTTATTAGTCTGTTACTTAGCACATATGTGTGTCTTTCCAAAGCACTTGTACACTTCATGGATGTTAGTGTTCACAGACAACTTAGCATTCTGGTACTCTAATTTCTGATTTAAAAAAAAAAAACAACAACAACAACAACAACATGGCAACACTGAGGCTCTATAATGCATAATCCAAAAACAATGGGTGAAGAAATACTGGTCTTCTCAGGCATCTTCAGCTTTGTGGGTGACAATAGAGGAAAAGAGGGAAGATTTCCAGGCCTGGCAAAGCAATACTCTTGATGTCAGCAAGAAAGAAAGCCTCTGAAGGACTAAGGCAGAGTTGCAGAAGAAGGCGAGAGATTTAAAGAACAAATGGTGGTGTAACAAGGCTGAAGAGCTTCCACACGTTGCAGATAGTGGCGCAACTCGTGCTTTCTTCAGTGCAATTATAACCCCAATTCCAATGAAGTTGGGATGTTGTGTAAAACATAAATAAAAACAGATACAATGATTTGCAAATCCTTTTCAACCTATATTCAATGAATACATTACAAAGACAAGATATTTAATGTTCAAATGGATGAACTTTACTGCTTTTTTTGCAAATATTCACTCATTTTAAATTTGAGACCTGCAACACATTCCAAAAGAGTTGGAACAGGGGCAACAAAAGACTGGGAAAGTTAAGGAATGCTAAAACGCTAAAACCTGTTTGGGACATTCCACAGGCAAACAGGTTAATTGGAAACAGGTAAGCGTCATGATTGGGCATGAAGGAGTATCCCCAAAGGGCTCAGTTGTTCACAAGCAAGGATGGGGCGACATTCACCACTTTGTGAACAACTGCATGAGCAAATCATTCAGCAGTTTAAGAACAATGTTTCTCAACATACAATTGCAAGGAATTTAGGGATTTCATCATCTACAGTCCATATATCATCATGAGATTCAGAGAATATGGAGAAATCTCTGCAACTTAGCAGCATGGCCAAAAACCAACATTGAATGCCTGTGACCTTCGATCCCTCAGGCAGCACTGCACTAAAAATCAACGTCATCAGGAGCACTTCAGAAAACCACTGACAGTGAACATAGTTCGTCGCTCCATTTACAAGTTAAAAAACTCTACCATGCAAAGCAAAAGCCATATATCAACAACACCCAGAAATGCTGCAGCTTCTCTGGGCCCAAAGTCATATGAGATGGACTGACGCAAAGTGGAAAAGTGTCCTGTGGTCTGACTAGTCCACATTTCAAATTGTTTTTGGAAATCATACGTAGATATCATGCATTCTGAGTCAAAGAGGAAAAGGACTGTCCGGATTGTTATCAGTGCAAAGTTCAAAAGCCAGCATCTCTGATGGTATGGGGGTGTGTTAGTGCCACACCCCCATACCATGTAGTGAATTCCACCTACAAAGCTTCAACAATTAGTGTCCTCAGTTTCCAAACGCTTATTGTGTTGTTAAAAGGAAAGATGATGTAACACAGTGGTAAACATGCCCCTGTCCCAACTCTTTTGGAATGTGTTGCAGGCCTCAAATTCAAAATGAGTGAATAGTTGCAAAAAACAATAAAGTTTTACTGTTTGAACATTAAATATCTTGTCTTTGTAGTGTATTCAATTGAATACCGGATAAAAAAGATTTGCAAATCATTGTATTCTGTCTTTATTTATATTTTACACAATGTCCCAACTTCATTGGAATTGAGGTTGTAGAACTGTTTACGGCCTTACCAGCAATGACCATACCCCTTTGCAATCCAATGATGGATGTGAGATCCTGGCCGACAACAATGCCATCAACCATCCCTGGAGAGAGTATTTTCAGGAGTTGTTGAACCAGAACTGCACTTTGGAAGAGAAAGTGCTGGACTACATTACAGAACTGCCCATCAGAGAGGAATTAGCACACACCCCAGCACTGTGGACTATCCTATCTAAACTTGCACTACTAAATTCATCAGCCGTACTAAATACATGCCGTCATGTAGTAAGCTTTGGTTACTACATGACGGCATTACGTAAGTGATAGTCAAGGATGGATGACTTTATATCACTCCCTGGAAGTCTCAAACTGAACACTTGCAACTGTGTGCTTTCACTATGATGCTTAAATTTGGACAGACAGCAAACATCATCTGTGTCATTACCTGTTAGAGTGGCTCAGGGTAGGCCTGTCTTGGGTCAAAAGTCATGTCAGGAATGTAGGGCTCGTGGACATCAGGGTCTAGCGGCAGGGTGTCCAGTGGCAGATCAGCATAGCCATATGGAGGGTAAGAGCCATCTAACTCTGAGATACAGAGACAGACATAACCTGAGGAACTGGTTGTGCATATTTTTATAACTAATCAAAATGAAATAAACTGTTTGCCAAGCAAATATAATTGCCAGATGTCCCATTTTCAGTTTGTCTAGGGTTAAATAAATGAGGGATTACTTATAATCAAAGACCTTAACAGTTGTTGGTAAGTGTATTTTTGTTAAGTGTATTATGCAGAAGTCATCATGGGCAATAACCCTTTATTTATGTATTTATTTGGGGCACGGGGGGGGGTTCTGTGAGGGTTAATACAGCTGCTGTCAAATTTTTAAGCAGCATTGATGCCGCAAATATACTGACACTGATGACTGACCACACAAAATGGTGTAATAGTGAAGAAAAACATCCTGTTGACACAGAATGAGGTTTTAAAGAAATATGAACCTTTAATTTATAGTGATGCATTGTGTTAGAACTACAGTTTCAAAGGTAAAAAGCATAGGCCTGAGAACTGTGTGTTGATGGTGAATCAAGGTGTGTGTGGAAGGTGTGAGACAGCCACTGAACAAATTAGTTAACTTTGGTATCACAATGGTACTATTAGAACTTTCAGTTGACATCTATTACAGCTACTGACAGTTCTGTGTGTAGTATTGCACTAGATTAAGGGTCTTGAGGAAAATAACGTGCAGGTTTTAAATTCCATCTCCACACAAACATGGATGTATATAATTTCAGTTCAATACTGAATGCTAAATGAATGATTAAAAATGGTGTGATGGAGGGATTTGCATATGGTATGTAGACAGGAAATTCTAGAAAAGTAGTAATAATTTTTTTTTCACTTCCACTCCCCCCTTCCCCGCTTTTCTCAACAATCGTACTTCTTCAGTCACCTCTGCTCTTTAATTATCATCTTTCTGCTCATAATTTCCTCCTCCCACATCCTCAGCTGTCTTCCCTTTTTTGTTAGTGTTAACAAAGGAAAGTTTTCAATTGGGTTAAGGGGTTTACAGCTTGTTATAAATATCTGCAGAAAGTCACATTACATGGATTTAATATACTGAATCTCAACTTTGAGGGTGTGAACATCCAGATTGGACAGATATGGGCTTTTCCTTTTTAATTAACTGTGTAAATGTCTACAGTTGAATCCATGTGTTGCCTTTTGGATCTGAAAACTGTTTCTGTAAACTTACAGCATGCTGTTAAATGATATAAGAAAAACTTTACTAATTCCAGAAGGAAATTCATATAAAATTAATCACTCTGTTCAAGAGACACAGGCCACCATAAGACCAAAAAAAAAAAACATCAAATCAAATCATACAAAAATAAAAAAAAAAAACATACCTGAGCGAGATGAGAAGAACATTAGCTAAATCAAGAGTCAGGAAGATTCAAATTAAAAAATTAAAAAATAAATAAATAATGCATTGGTGAGTTCAGCACCAGGAATGAGCAACTACAGAAGACACCAGTGACAGGTGATCACAGGAATCTTTCATGGTAAGAAACAAACCAAAAAGTTCAGTATAGTGAAGAGCACTCCAAGAGGCCTGACATCTCCAAGTCTACCATAAGGACAAGAGTTTATAATACAATATACAGAGTGTTCAGCAGAAGGTGTAATCCATTTGTGAGTCTTGAGAATACATAAGGCTATAAGGCTATGTATACAAAACGGAGCAGCTTTGGAACAGCACACTAAGATCAAACTGCCAGAATGATGGGACGAAACAATTATGGAGGATGATTCTTCATTCAAAGCATATCATAACATCTGTAAAAATGTATAAGCAGTGTGATGCATGGGCATGAATGGCTTGCACTGTCAGTGGTGTTAATTGATGCTGAAACAGAAAGCAGAGCTATATTTTCTGATGTGTATAGGGATATGTTATCTGCTCAGACTTAAAAATTGCAGTAAAAATAATTGGATGGTGGATTCCAGTTAAAGATAGACAATGATCCAAAAATATACTGCAAAAGGAACCCAGGAGTTTGGCCAAATCACTGTTATCAAATGGATCAAGATGTGTTTCACTGTTGAAAGTGAAACTACAGGCAGAAAGACCCACAAAAACAAAACAAAAAACAAACAAAAAATTGAAGGCAAACACACTGTCCATCCATCCATCCATCCATCCATCCATCCATCCATCCATCCATCCAGTCAAGTCCACTTGCCATTTGTAGAGGTGTTCTACCGGGATATATTTTTGGACCTCTTTTCACCCTGTATACTTTTATCTCTGCCACCCAAACCTGTAATGTACATTTTATGCACATGACACAATTTTAAATGTACTGACTTCTCCCTTGATCTGGCCATTGCAAATCTAGTCTGCTTTTGACACATTTGATTTATCACATATAAACCTGTTTTAAATTCTAATAAAACTAAGTGCATGGTTTTTATGAGCTGAGCTAAATCCAGCCTACAGTCTATATATTCAAACACTTCATGGTTATAAATTTTAAACTGCTGATTTTTCCAATTATTCAGTTGGATGCTAGACTCAGTTTTAAGAACCATGTGAAAAACCTATCAATAAAATGTTTTACATAGAAACATCTTGTTTCTCATTCACGAATCCAAAGATCATTGTACAATCCACAATTTTGTCTATGCTTGATAATGGTGATGTTTATATGCATGCTTCTACTTTCACCTAGAAGTCTCTTAATTCTGTGAATAAAAAGTGATTTTCTTACTCACCATTGTATCTTATATGCAAAAGTAGGATGGTCCTCCACAGCAGCATTGAATGATATTTGTTTGCAAGGCTCTACTGCATAGATTTCCTACTTACATTTGCACCTTGATTACATTTACAAACAGTAATTGCAATGTCATTCACAGGACATTTGACATTAGCTGTATCTTGTCTTCACAATTAACTTGGAAAAATTGGATTAAAAAAAAAATTGCTGCCTATAAATAGAAGAATTAAAAAGAAATTATTTCAATAAGGAATCTCTATAGTCAGTCACCTGCTTGTTTGGCTGCAAGTTTATCTTTCACATTTTTTCTCATTTTTCTCTCTCTTTTTTTTACTTCCATTTTCACATACTGTCAAGCTCAAAGCTGACATCATTGCTCTAGTCCAATCACCTTTCTGTCTGCCTTCTTCAAGCAAATCAGCCTCCATTCTGTGTACTATAAATCTCATCACTTACCTGTTATTCTTCCTTGTAGATTTGGGGGGTGGGGGGTTGTCCTGCCCTAATTCCAATCACCACTGGGATTCCATTCTGCCATGATGGGCCCTTGGAGTCTAATTGCCATTTAGCTTAAGTGAATTCTGTATATCAATAAATTATGTTCAATTCCTCTTAATGATCTCCTTATTGAACTACAATTGTAGTCAGAATTTTACATTCACTTTCATGGGCATGAATGTCATGGGAATTTTAATGATTTCTTTGAACTGTTCTTTTTCCAGGATGGTATGACTGTGCAGCATACAGTCATCCCTCACTATGTCGCAGTTCACTTACAGCAGCTTCACTGTATCACGTTTTTTTTTTTTTAATATATCCACATGTAGCTATGGATTGAGAAGGTACCATGAAAGAAAGAAGCTAATGCCCCAAAACTGACATCTTCAACCTCAACTGAAATTTGCATCTGCCCACAAAGATAAGCCAAATGCCTTCTGCAGCAAAGTTTTATGCTCAGATGTGACAAACATTGAGGTATTTGGCAATAATGACAAGAAGTACATTTACATGGTGGTAGTAGTGTCATACTCTGGGGCTCTTTTCTTGCCAGTGCTATTGCTATATTGGACAACATTGATGGAGTAATGGAGAAGGAAGACTACCTCCAAATTTTTCAACTTCACCTTAAATTAATAGCTAGACGCAACTGGGTATTCCAACAGGATAGTGATCCCAAATGCCCCAAGCTTCTGGAATGGTTTCCCAAAGCCCCAGCCTCAACCCTATTAAAAATTTGTGGACTATGATTAAAGGCCAGGTCTGTGCCAGGAAACCAAACAATTTAAATAAACTCTACCAATTCTCCCAAGAAGAGTGGTCAAATATCCAGCCAGAATCATACCAGAAGCTTGTTGGGGGTTACCAAAAGTGGCTGGTACAAGTTGCTAAGAGACATTTAACCAAATATTAACTATTTATGCTACCTGCTAAATTGAACATGAGTGATACACTAAGAGAGTCACACCAGCTCAGACATTGCTCAGATTAATAAGCTCTACACCAGATGATGGCATGTGATACAAGACAAATGCTATGACAAGGGGGAGCCAAGACGTCAGGTCAGGGGAGAGATGTCATCATCCCCACACTATGAGATTGGGTACCATGCCCTAACAACAACTGAACAACAACAATTGAAGGCAAAAGCAGCTGACCGGAAAGAGAAGATCATGGCTAAGTTGGACCTTCCATGGCTGATTACCAAGACTATGTGAAGATCCCTCTGAAAGATGTGAATGGAGCATTACAGACAATCCCTACTGCAACCATCACTGAAACCAACTAGCTGATCTATAACACAGGGAACTTGAGATGCTTGCCTATAACATGAACAACAGACACAAGGAGCAGTACCCTCCATGGAGAAGAAGATTAGAGGCCAAGATCAAAGGAGCACGAAGGAAAGTTAGATAATTATCAGAGCTACAGAATAGTGTGATGAATGGTAAATGGACTGGTTCTTATATAGCAGTTTTCTATTCTACGTTTGACCACTCAAAGCACTTCATACAACATGCTTCATTCACCCATTCATTCAAGCACTTCTTTCTATGCTTAAGTGCTTTCTACCTAACATTCACACCCATTCATACTCAGACAGTTGCATCTGAGAGCAACTTGGGGATCAATATCTTGCCCAAGGATACTTTGGCATGCAGACTGGAGAAGACAGGAATCGAACCCCCAACCTTCCAATTAGTCAATAAAGTTCTCTACCTCCTGAGCTACAGCCACTTCTGATAATAAAGAAAGGGGTGTCTAAGAAGTACAACAAGCTGTCCAAACCCAAGGAATTAGAAACTGCCAAGCAAAAACTCACAGCCTTGGTTAACCACTTAAAGATATATAACAGAGATATAGAAGCCAAAAGCATAAACCAGATGTTCTCCACTGAACTAAAATGTACCCTCAATGGCAGAGGAACAATATGAAAACAGGCCCACCAAGACTGGAAATGGAGCCACACTGGAAGAGATTATGAGAAAAGGATGCAACACATAACACCAATGCTCAGTGGCTAGCGGATCTAAGCGCAGACCATCTCAACCTCCCTGAACAGGTTAAAATAACATCAGAGTGGCAGGTATACAAGAAAGAGTCTCAAATATGAAGAACTAGACAGTACCAGGGCCTGACATTATTCACACCTACTGGCTAAAGAAGCTATCTTTAATTCATGAGCACCTGGTAGCACATATGAACCAGCTGCTAATGGATGAGCGGCATCTCGAATGGCTAACCAAAGGTTGGACAGTGCTGATCCCCAAAGATCCCCAGAAGCAACCAGTCCCAAATATGTGTGAAAAAACTACCTCAGTATACCATGGAAGCTCCTGTCAGGCATTATAGAGGACAGGATGAACAGGCATCTGGCTCAACACATGAGTGGGGCCCAGAAAGGAACTGGCAAAAACACCAGAGAAGCAAAATACCAGCTACTGGTAGATAGGGCACACTGTATAAAAAAAAAAAAAAAAAAAAAAAAAAAAAGCCTGTAAAAATATGGTACTGTTTTACTGTTTTTAGTATATTAAGGAATTTTCCGTATTTTTTTTAAATTATGCATTGCATTCTGGGTCCAAAACTCGTCAAGAAGTTGTAGAATTTAAGATGCAAAGCAGCCAACACATATTTGGAGTTCGATATAATTTTGCACACTTTTGGGGTAAATATCTTTTTAATTTGAAAAAATGGCTATATAAATGTTTAATTACAAATGTGCTATGTTGAACACATTATTTCATTGTAAGAATGGCCAGCCCACATCTACCATTACAGAGAACAGAGGAATAATTTGCAGGGTAATCTTGAAATGCTGGTGACTTAAATTTAACATTATTTGTACTTAATATTTTAAAGTATGTTAGGTACAGTTTTTCTGTGTAATCACCAGCTTTTATTTGACATGGACTAGTAAATGCATGCAATGATGCAGCCCAAAGCAAGGATGTTGAGAGTGATAATAATCAAGATAAATATACAAACAATCTAGCTCTGTTTTACTTGGGTTTGCAAGCTAAGTATTTAGTTCCAGCATCTACAATTACAGAGATAGCAAATGAAATTAAAACACTTCAGGATATTCAGCAGGAGTATACAACGGATGTGTTATCTCAAGAACTTGAACAGTATGGTGTTCCAGCAGAGAGATTAAGATGTCCTGGGTAAAGTGTTTACAAGCAGACTCCTATGTATAAGACCTTGAATGCAAATGGTCCTTTAACTACACACCATAGAAGACTGCAGTATTACAAGACACACAACTCAACAGAGTGATTTCTGTACTTGGTGATGATGGTGTGCCCTGTGATATCACTGATGGACATGTCATTAGATCTAATGCCATGTTATAGTGACAGCAAGAATAGGAGTGAATTACAACATTCACAAGTACGCAAACGCAGGTGTAAACAACAGCATGGTGTGTCAGAACCCAAACCCAGGGAAGAACCTCGAAATGCTGAACATGGAGATTGCTGGAAGTCTGCTCCTTTCACCCCTAACGTAACTCAGTTTCAGAGTAAAGATGATAACCTGAAAGATGGGCGAGCACATTGGCAGCCATAGGATTATGTGGAGCAGTACATAGACTTGGGGCTAATGAAACTACTCACTGACTGCACAAATGCCATGTCACTGGCTAAGAGTGACAATACAATACTTCTGCTCATCTATTGAGATATTTCACTTTTTTGGGGCAGCAATTTTGATGTCTTGTGTGCATTATCCACAAACAAGGATGTTCTGGTCAAATGCTTTGCCCTGCCATCAGTGATGCAATGTCATGTGATCGGTTCTTCAAACTGAGGAGCAATCTTAAAGTTGTCATTGATGATGATGTTCCAGGAGACAAGAGACAAATTGACAAGTTCTGGAGGGTAAGACCTTTCATGAATCGCATACTCCATGGTTTCAACCTTCAGGTTCAACCTGAATGTGTCTCAATAGATGAGCAGATGATCCCATTCACTGGAGCCTGCCCATTCTGACAGTATGTGCCACTAAAGCCCAATCCAGTTGGCATAAAAAAAATTTGTTCTGTCATCAGTGGATGGAATTGTGCTGGACTTTGAAGTCTACCAAGGTGCAAAGACACTGAGCTCACAAGTTCAGGACACTTGCCTCTTTCCCACTGCCGAGGTTCTGGAGCCGGAGCAAGTTCCCGTGCCGATCCCAAGGAACCGGCGAAAGGATTAAGACTGGGCCCGCGTCCAAACCGCGTTTCTGTGAACTGCTCCTTTACGCATGAGCATGGGCGGGTCCTCGTCTGGACATGGAAGCCGAAGCGCACAACATGGGAGAACACGCTCCCCTTTCTTGTGCTGCAAATACGTTTTACGGTCCAAACCAAACTACTGCAGCATTTGTGTGCAGCACAGAGGTAAACACAGACAGCGATTAGAGCAAGACGACAAGTATGCACTTTGTGTCCTTTTATCTGTGATATCAACTGATACAAAGCAGCAAGTTCAGCCTTAGAGCCCAACCTAATTCACAGCTGTGATAATCGCTTCGCTTTTCTCATGTAATACACATGTAATATGGTAGAAAACTTGATGTTGAGACGGCAGAGTCACGCCCCTCTGCCGCTTTCGCACGCGTTCCTGGTTCCAGACCAGCTAGTTTGCGGGGCCAGAATTGAACCCGTTTTTTGGCCGAGCACCGAGTCCTTCGGCGGTGGAAAACCTGCCTAACGGTTCAAATTACGGCACAGGCTCCGGAACTCTGTTGGTGGGAAAGAGGCCTCTGAGGGATTGGGTTTAGGAACTTTAGTGATCAAACCTATGTCTGAAAACTGTGCCTTCTGGTACAAAGGTGTATTGTGTTCAGTTCTTCATGAGCCTACTAGCTGTGGATCACATGCTGAAGAAGCAGGTGTACCTGACTGGCACAGTGATGAAGAACTGGGTCTCCAAAGCAATGAACATGCTGCCAAGTGACCTAACCCTGAAACGCCGAGGAAGAGGTGCTTCAGCAACAGTTACAAGGGCAGATGGTGAGCTCTGTGTAGTCAAGTGGTATGACAATAAGCCAATTGTCATGCTTTCTGCTGCTCATGCAGAAGAGCCTAAAGACACCTCCCAGCGATGGTCAAAGAAGGACAAAAAATATGTGACTGTTACACGGCCGAGCATTGTACAAGAGTACAACACCAAGATGGGTGGCGTTGACCTGTCAGACATGAAGACAAGCTACTACAAAATGAGGGTCCGTAATAAGAAGTGGACAATTCATATGCTGATGCACTTCACTGATCTTGCTCTTGCTAACAGCTGTATCGCCAAGATAACCAGGAAAATGGCACCCCAAGAAAGGCTATCATGAAGTTTCTTGAGTTTTGCATGGCAGTAGCTCAGGTATTCCTCACCAAGCATGATGTCCTGAAAAAAGATGCTCATATCCTAGGTGCAGAGGGGGAGAATGCACATCCTCCACAGTCAAGGAAAGGATCTCAGGTCATCCCGATCCCATATTTCTCTGTTCGCAAATGTTTTGCTGCTCATCTCCCAGAGATCGCTGACCTGAAAAATCCGATGCATTGCCGAGGGGAGGGCTGCCCCAGGAAATCCCGTGTGCGGTGCACTGAATGCAATGTGTTCCTCTGTTTGCAGAGTGAACACAACTGCTTTGCAGCATTTCACAAAGGACAGTGCGCCTGTTCAGGAATGACAGACTGCTTGTTGCAAAGTTTTTGCACTTTTATTTTTATATAGCCACGTTTCTGGTCACTTTTGTAAGTTTCCCAACTGATTTTATAGGTTTTCAGCTAATCGTGTCTTTATTGTGTCATTCGGGAATATAGACCCAGTGTCCTCATATGGGCACATGGCTTTTTTAGAGAACTGATGATAGTAGAAAGCTGAAATTTTGTTTTTAGGGTAATTGGGACCAGCACGGTGGCGTAGTGGTTAGCACTGCTGCCTCACAGTTAGAATACCATCTGGAAGGCCTGGGTTCGATTCCACCTTGGCCCAGGCCTCTCCCTCTCTCTGTGTGGAGTTTGCATGTTCTCCCCGTGCTTGCGTGGGTTTCCTCCGGGTACTCCGGTTTCCTCCCACATTCCAAAGACATGCACTTACTGGGGTTAGGTTAATTGGCTAATCTAAATTGCCCATAGGTGTGAATGAGCGCGTGAATGTGAGTGTGAAAGGTTGTCTGTCACTCTGTGTTGGCCCTGCAACAGGCTGGCGACCTGTTCCGGGTGTACCCTGCCTCTTGCCCTGTGACAGCTGGGATAGGCTCCAGCCCCCCCGCGACCCTTAACAGGATGTGCGGAAGCGAATGGATGGATGGATGGGTAATTGGGACCTTCTAATCCCAAATTGCAAAGAAAAAGTTTATATACAAAGATAAAGTCACTAACCTGATATGAGGACATCATTTTTTTCTAAAACTACTTGTTGTACCATGACAGAGTCTGGATATTAAACTTATTAGGTCCTACCAATCCCATTTAACTCGGAGAATGGAAAAATACACTCCAAACAAAAGCTGGGTCTCAGGAGGCTAAAGGTAATGCTTTTTCATGATGCCTTTGAGGTGGCCAATCCTCTTTGATCTGCCAAAGCAAAAGCACAAAGTTTTAGCTGTCTACTTAACTCTGGGAAACTGCTGTTCACACCACAGATCAACAGTTGACCAAATACAGCTGGTATTGCTCTGTCTGGAAAAAGACTGCAAATATTTTGGTGTGGACAAAGTTTTCAGTAAACTTCTGTGAGACTTCTGTGAGCTAGAAGTAAAGGGGATATCTTTTGAGGGCAAGGTGTATACTGGTACTGTTGCATGCATAATGGGAGATAACCTGGGCTCCCACATGATTGGTGGATTTACAGAAAATTTCAGCTCTTGTGAATATTTCTAGGTATTGTCTTGTTACAAAAGATGCTCTTCAGTCTAACTCCCTCACAGTTGCCAAGCATAGAGATCCTGTTGGATAAAATGAATCTCTCAATTTTTTGGAGAGTTGCCCTGATGTTACAATGCATCTTGGAATCAGAAGCAACAGAGTTTTTTTCGACAAATTGTCTAATTTCCACGTGTGTCTGCTGCCATGTCTGGCACATGATGTAGCAATATGTTTGCAGTTCTTAATAAAAACAAAAAAAGTGGCTCATCTGTGAGTCACTAAATGACTCATAGATGATCAAAATGATCTAGGTTTTCAGAGTCCCAGACTGCTTACATAAAGGTACTGATTGAAGAGTATGTGGAAATGAGGCAAAAGTTGTTCCCACATTAAATCTCAGACCAAAACACCGCTTTCTGCTTCACTACGTCAACTTAACTTTGGTCCACTCGTACATACGTGGACTATGCGTTTTGAAAGTAAGCATAGTTATTTCAAGAGGCATCAGATCAAGTAAAAATTTCAAAAATATAAACAAGTCCCTTGCTGACAGACATCAATTGTTCCAGGCTTATCAGAGCTAAGGTGGCCTGTTCAATCTTCAGGTTCAGTTTTTAGACTCATGAATATTTGAACCAGATCTCTTTGACTCTGGCATAAAAGCAGCAATTGTAGACTTTAAAGTTACCTCAAGTAACTCAGGTGTCACAGATAAAGTCAAAGTCAGACCCACTATGTATGCAAATGGTTTGCTTGTCTTAGTGAGATGCACTAAGAGACAATAGTTAGGACAAATAGTAAGCATTGTTATTAAAAATGAAACAACTGTCCTACTTCTGCTGAGGGAGAAAAATGCCTGATCTTGGACTCTACGAAATTGATAAAAGTAGTTCTTATAAGCTCATTTGCAAAAATATTGACAAGCTCAGTGATTATTCTCCACTTTCTTTTTACCACAAAGGTACAAGGTTCCTCCTCCCTCTTAAGCATATGCCGCTATGAAGCTTGTGAAACAGTTAATTCAAAAAATTATGCCATTACTCAGCAATGATCTCATGGACTCACTCATGGCTCAATTGGAGGTGATTGGAGAGGATGTAGAGATGTAGATGATCTCAGATTTGTCAGGATTGAGGATGTCAATGGAATTCTGCAGCCCATTCAGTGTAGAAGACTAATTCAAGCTCTCAGTGGTGGTAGGTCTTTAGACTTGTGTGCATGGGTGCATGTGCATGGGTGTGTTAAAAATCTGATAACCAAAAAAAAAAATGGTTATCAGATTTTTAAACCACCAAATATTGGTATTAATCTTAAAAATCCTGTATTGGTCAGGCTCTACTAAGTGTGTAAATATATAAATACAATCACTGCCCACTACCTAAGTATGTCTTGCTGGTACTGGGTTGGGCCCATTTTGCCTTCAGAGCTGCCTTAATTCTTCATGGCACAGATTCAGCAATGTGCTGGAAACATACCTTGGAGATCTTAGTCCATATCCAGGGTTCTAGCCAAGGGTTGATCACCTGGCACTGTGCTGGGCGGTTGCACCTGGCTAAGAATTTCAGCAGTTCACTAGTGGAATTGCTATTAACTCAATTAGAAAGTGGGCGTGGCTATTAGCACTAGCAAACAGTCATCCAATACTGCTACTGTTCATATGTGTAAATAACATTAAGACAATCATGTATGTCTTTCATAGTGCAGCCAGCTGGATTGGACCCCACTTTAACAGCATTGTCACAGAATGACCATCAGCCCCAAACGCCACCTCTGACTCCTGGTCCCATGGATTGTTCCCCACCACGTGAAGCATATGCTGTACCATGGCATAAAATGCCCCCCAACCTCATGCTTGCCTTAAGTGAAAAGAAAAAAACCAAAGCCTAAGGAGAGAAGAGAGCTTGTTCATATTGTAATTGATGATGTACTCTGTAACGGCCACATATGAGAGCAAAACTGAGAGAGATTGCCAAGTAGATTGTGCAGCAGTATCCCTGCTCTTTCCAAGACCGAGAACTCAGTGGAACTAAAATCATTGGAACATGATACGATTCCCCTTTTAGAGAAAATAGAGTGGATAATGGCCATTAACAATCTGCTTTGACTAATACAGCCTTAGTCAAAATAATTCAGCCTTAGTCAAAATAATACAGCCTTATTCAAACTAATTCAGCCTTAGTCAAAATAATATGGCCTTATTAATTACAGCCTTATTCAAAATAGTACAGCCTTATTCAAAGTAGTACGGCCTTATTCAAAGTAGTACGGCCTTAGTCACAGTAATTATGGCCTTAGTCATGGTATTGCAGCCTCATTCCTGGAAATTACACAGAACTTAAATTTACTTATAGGGTAAATCCCTGTGAATTATATGTAGTTATGGCTTTGGGGCGGGCCGTAAAAGAAAGCGTTACCTATTTGTAGTTTAATTTGTGCCATCTCTAGGATGCAAATGTGTGCTTATTTTGTACAATATCGTGAATTTTGCACAGTTCGACGGTAGATTTGAAGACAGTGATGTTGAAGCGCTTTTGAGAGAATAGATCCATCAGTATATTTCCTGGAGGGAGTGAAACTGAGCTTGATCAAAAAAGTAAGGTTTTAAGCCTGTTCTTATAGAGAGTGTCTGTCTTCTGAATCCAAATTGGGAGCTGGTTTCACAGAAGAGGGGCCTGAAAGCTAAAGGTTCTGCCTCTCATTCTAATTTTAAGTAACTTAAAAGTTACCCAGTAACCACAAGTAAGCCAGCAGTCTGAGTGTGAACTGCTTTATTGCGGGAATATGGTAGTATGAGGTCTTTCAGATATGTTGGGGCCTGATTACACTGGTCAACAATGATTTTGCTACCTGGAGAAAAATACCTGATGTATGGCATTTCAGGTATGCTGAGTCCAAATCTACAATCAGAATCTCTCTAGCACATCACGTTCTTGAATTATGCACGTCAATATTTAGCTAATGTATTGCTGTACTGGCGCTTCTCACGCAAATGTAGAGTGTGCTAAGATTTTCTAATTGTGAAATTGAACAGAATTTACCAATAATTTGGGTGATTTGGGGTGCCGAATGCAAATATGGCCATTAAAATTCAATCAACTAAAGTTTAATTGTAAATATTGAGAATCAACAATACCAGAAATGAGCAATTTCTTATAGTAACTGCTTTGATCTGTCAACTGATTAAAAACAAAGTTTTAGTGCTACATCAAGTGATGGAATAGTGTTTCTGGGCCAGTCCAAAGTGAAGCCAAGCTTAAAGCTGAGATCTTTGATGGACCCTAAATCCATGAGCTTATTAGAGACTAAGACTTTCAATCTAAGCTTAGACCCCTTGAACTAAGAGCATAGGAATCATTTGTTCAGGTGGTACAGAATTTCTTGGGCAACCACAAAGCCAAAAACTATGAAGAACTAGTTGATAACATGCTCATATCATTCAAACACATGGATTGCAGAATGTCACTTAAGATTCATTCTCATCTTGACTTCTTTCCACCCAATCTGGGTGATGTGAGCAATGAGCATGGTGAAAGGTTCCATCAAGATATCTCTGAAATGGAGACCAGGTACCACGGGCACTATATCACAAACATTATGGGTGACTACTGCTGGTTTCTACAGTGTGAAACTTCTGTGAAGGACAAGAGCTTGTCACACTTTTGAACTGTTTAGGCAGACTAATTGTGGATTGTATTAGTTTGAGATTCCTCATATGATTGATTTTGGTATCTGTGTCTTTTTTTAAATATATATTTTTTGGCTTTATTTGATAGTTTTCCTGTGGAGATAGACAGTGGGGAGGACAAACGGCGGAAGATGAGAGGTGAAGAAATTGTTCAATATTACACTACTCAAAAAAATAAAGGGAACACTCAAATAACACATCCTAGATCTGAATGAATGAAATATTCTCATTGAATACTTTGTTCTGTACAAAGTTGAATGTGCTGACAACAAAATCACACAAAAATCATCAATGGAAATCAAATTTATTAACCGATGGAGGCCTGGATTTGGAGTCACACACAAAATTAAAGTGGGAAACAGTACAGGCTGATCCAACTTTGATGTAATGTCCTTAAAACAAGACAAAATGAGGCTCAGTATTGTGTGTGGCCTCCACGTGCCTGCATGACCTCCCTACAATGCTTGGGCATGCTCCTGATGAGGTGGCGGATGGTCTCCTGAGGGATCTCCTCCCATACCTGGACTGAAGCATCCGCCAACTCCTGGACAGTCTGTGGTGCATCTGTTGGTGGATGGAGTGAGACATGATGTCCCAGATGTGCTCAATCAGATTCAGGTCTGGGGAACCGGGGGGCCAGTCCATAGCTTCAATGCCTTTATCTTGCAGGAACTGCTGACACACTCCAGCCACATGAGGTCTAGCATTGTCCTGCATTAGGAGGAACCCAGGGCCAACCGCACCAGCATATGGTCTCATAAGGGGTCTGAGGATCTCATCTCGGTACCTAATGGCAATTATGCTACCTCTGGTGAGCAAATGGAGGGCTGTGCGGCCCTCTAAAGAAATGTCACCCCACACCATTACCATTGTTGCCCTCCTAGGGCCTCCTCCACATCTCCTGGTGTACTGGCCTGTCTCCTGGTAGCACCTCCAGCCTCTGGACACTACACTGACAGACACAGCAAACCTTCTTGCCACAGCTCGCATTGATGTGCCATCCTGGATGAGCTGCACTACTTGAGCCACCTGTGTGGGTTGTAGAGTCGGTCTCATGCTACCACAAGTGTGAAAGCACCACCAACATTCAAAAGTGACAAAAACATCAGCCAGAAAGCATAGGTACTGAGAAGTGGTCTGTGGTCCCCACCTGCAGAACCACTCCTTTATTGAGTGTGTCTTGCTAATTGCCAATAATTTCCACCTGTTGTCTATTCCATTTGCACAACAGCATGTGAAATTGATTGTCAATCAGTGTTGCTTCCTAAGTGGACAGTTTGATTTCCACAGAAGTTTCATTTACTTGGAGTTATATTGTGTTGTTTAAATGTTCCCTTTAATTTTTTGAGCAGTGTATTTGCTACCAATCTAGCATTAACCAGGGCAATCCTAATAGAGTCTGTCGAGCCAAGGTCTGCCATCCAAGGAATCTGTTTCAGTGGACAAAGGCTCCACAGATTCACTCCACAAAGGCAAGGTGAAACAAAGTGGGGAAGGTGGATTGCCTCTGCCGAGCCAACGGCAGGTACCATCCACATGCCAATGGGTTCTACGGAGCAATGGGAGGCAAGACGCTGGTGCAGTGATGTGAATTCCGCCAAGATGCCAAGGGAAATTGTTTTGTTATTTCCACATCAGCGTGTCAGGCATTTAAATTTGCAGTTTTCCAACCAACATTAAAATATTGACTGTCTTCGTGGAAGGGGCGGGGTCACAAACAGACTGACAGGTCACATGCAGCTGTGCAGGGCAGGCCCCGGCAGAAAAAAATTTATATTTTAGACTTTTTGACTCATTTTCTTTCTCCATCTCATAAGCAAACTATTCACAGTTATTTATTTTTATTGTTTTTAAATGGTTACAATTTCAAGCAGTTTCAAGCATCATATCCAAAATTCAAGCACTTTTCAAACCTTGAACAGACAATATTAAAATCCAAGCATTTTCCAGGATTTCTAGCACCTGTAAGAACCCTGACTGATCAATCAAGTGACGACTGAAGTCAATCCTCTGTTTTAAAAGCCGGAGCCAAATAGGATAATGGTACACAGGAGTGCTCATCACTTTCAGGTGGGCAGGACTGGAATGCGAGAAGCCAAGGGACTCTTGCCCACTGAAACACAGAGGTGGGGTTAACTGCACACACACCCCACAACCATAGTGACAAAAGGAGAGAGGAAGAAAGCAACAAAGAGAAGAAACAGAAAGATGAGCCAAACCAGGAGGACCAGAGGGCCATGACAAACTGGACTTGGTTGGCTTCATCTGGGAGACATGAAAAACATAAGTCCTCATGTTGCAAGGATGCTTGAGAGGGACAGAGACAGGGTTAATACAGCCTTGATCTCAAAGTAACCGATGAAATTTGGTGAAAGCTTAGGTAATTTTTTTGGAAAGCCATACTTTCTGACCTGGTACATAATCTGGAGCTGGAGTCTTATGTGATCAATGAGGTGTTTGTTCCTCTCCATGGTTATGAGAAGGATATTATGATTCTTTTTACAAAGTCACTGGCAACAGCATAGAGTATGCTGAGTAGATGTTACTGAAAGCTCTCCTTCCACAGATGGAAACAGAGGTGGTTGGAAGCCCAGGGAAGACTTCAAGGGTGATAGACCAGTTGCAGATGAGGTCATGGAGTTATGGGCGTACTCTACCCCAGTGAGATGCAAGCTCCAAGTTGACAGATTGGAGGAGGCTATGCACCAGAGAGCCGCTTCCATCTCTTGATTAGTCCTTTCAGCTTGTCTAATTAGTTTGGGAGTGCAAACCAAAGGAGAGACTAACCTGGGCTCCTACAGCAGTGTAGAATTCCCTCCAGACCCGTGTGGTGAACTGAGGCCCCTGGTCTGACATGATATCCAGCAGTATTCCATGCAGGTGAAAAAGTTGGGCAGTTTCCAGAGTAGCAGGGAGTCTGGACAAGGCAATGAAGTGAGCTGCTGTGTAAAAATGATTGACAATGGTTAGGAGGTTGGGACAGCAGTGTTACTCAAAGATGGTGGCAGACTAGTGACGGAGTCCAAAGCTATGTGGGACCAAGGATGTCCAGATGTTAGTAGAGGTCTCAGGAGTCTGACAGATGTTTAGATGTTTTGTTATATAAATATGCCATCAAAACAGGTAGTGCAAAATGGTGATTGGACAGTTCTTTCCAGGGTGACAAGAGAATATTGCTGTGTAACCCCAATGGATTACCTGGGAGCAGACTCTGGAGGCTCATTACTAGGACTGGGGTCATACCCGCTGAGCATTTTGAACCACGGACTCCATCTCACATGAGAGGAGACAGTGCAGGTGGGAAGTAAGATGGTTGTGTCCTCTGAAACAGACTCAGATGTGGAGAATTGTCAAGAGTGGGCATCTGGTTTTACACTGTAGGAGCCAGGCCTGTGAGTGTTGACAAAGTTGAACCAAGAGAAGAATGAATGGATGCTCAGCACCCTCCAACCAGTGTTTCCATTCCTCCAGGGCAAGTTTGACTGCCAAGAGTTCCCAATCTCTAACATCAAAATTTTGTTCTGCTGGTGGGAGGCGAGATAAGCAAAAGAAGTATGTGGATGCATTTTACCTTCCTTTTATTGGGAGAGGAATGTGCTGACCCCAGAATCAGAGGCATCCACTTCAGTAAATTGCTGTGTAGTATCTGACTGGATTAAAACAGGTGCAAAGGCAAACAGGTTTTTGAGGGAGGTGAAGGCGAGTTGAGAAGCATCATTCCACTGCAAAGGAACTTTTGGAATGTGGTAATGTGGTAATGTGACATTAATGAAGTTGTGGATAAACCGACGATAAAAATTGGCAAAGCCCAGAAAACCTTGGAGGTGCTTCTGGGTAGTAGGGACGGCCCAGTTAACTACAGTTTGCACTTTAGCAGGATCTGCCTTGATTTGATTCTTCCCAATGATATATCCTAGGAACGAAACAGTCAACATAGAACTCACTTTTTTGCCTTTGACAAATAGTTTATTCTCCAGGTGTCCCTGAAGCTCCTGCATCACATGGAACTCATGATCTGAGGGAGTTTTAGAGAAAATCAGAATTTCAAGATGAACACAGAAATGAAATGAATGAGGTAGTCACAGAGGATAATGCTGATCAAGGCTTGAAACATGTTGGGGCATTAGTGAGTCCAAAAGGCATAACCAAATACTCAAAATAGCAAAGGTCGGTGGTGAAAGGTGTTTTTCCACTCATCTCTCTCCCTTATCCATAGGAATTGTGCAGATCCAACTTTCTGAATATGGTGGCACCCTGTAGCAGCTCGAACAGTCACCTCAAGGCACTTTAGATTGTAAGACCTCTGAAGTCTTCACATGGTTGAAGACTGTATAAATGACGAGTTTAATTATTATATATATATATATATATATATATATATATTAGGGGTGGGACTTTAATGTGTTAATTTCTAGATTAATTAATTACGGGGAAATTAACGAATTAAAAAATTTAACACATTTTTTTGCACTGGAATGTTTCTCAGTGCACGAGTTCCAGGCAAACAGATTATATCAGAATCAGAATCAGAATCAGAATCAGAAGGTTTTTATTGCCATATGGGTGAACAGGTTCACAGCATTAGGAAATTGCTGCGGTACTTCGTGCTTACAGAAAAAAACAAATAAGTATAAAAACTATAAGACAATATACAAGTATACAAATTGCAAATATACAGAGATATTAGAGCTATAACTATAACACAATATTACAAAATTACAAAATATACAGTGCAGAGACTAATTAAAAGATAAAAGAATGTAAACTATATTCCACTAATATGTACATCAGTGCAATCAGACAGGTGTATCGACGCACGATGTCAAAAATTCAGCGGCCGCATCGTTCGAAGGACCCAGCCCACATTGTTTGCAGCCCACGAAGACCGCAAGGTCGGAAGTGAGCGGCTAGCCTTCATATCAGCTTCACCTGCCCTCATCTCTGCGCAGCTCATGTCGCCTAACCACCATGAGTGCGAAGCACAGCTGTGGAAAAGCAGCTGGTTAAAGGGAGAACGAACTTTTGCTCCTTTTTGTGGTTTAATTTTATTCTTTAATTCAAAATAAGCTGTTAAAACAAGCATGACACATTTCAACATCAAGTAATACAGCTGAGCTAATGATTAATTTCCAACTATATTAAGTGAGACATTAATGTTGAATAAAACTATCCAGTTATAATGCTTAACTTTAATTTCAGGAGTTTGCTTATCACAGGAGCACTTCCGCCCTTCGTTGTTCTGTGTAGTAGATTGGTGGGAAAATAAACAAAATTTTGAAGTTTAAGCTTATGTATATTGATTCATTCATCAACCAAACTTAAATTAATATTTATCATGTCAAATATTTAAATGTGATTAAAATGCGATTAATTTCGATTAATTAGTTACAAAGCTTGTAATTAATTCGATTAATTTTTTTAATCGAGTCCCACCCCTAATATATATATATATAGCACCAAACCACAACAGTCACCTCAAGGTACTTTATATTGTAAGGTAAAGACCATACAACAATTAAAGAGAAAACCCAACAATCAAAAACAACCCCCTATGAGCAAGCATTTGGCAAAAGTGGGAAGGAAAAACTCCCTTCAACATGAAGAAATCTCTGGCAAAACCAGGCTCAGGGAGGGGCAGTCATTTGCTGTGACCAGTTGGGGATGAGGGGAGGGAGACAGGACAAAAGACATGCTGTGGAAGAGAGCCAGAGATTAATAATAATTGAGGGGTCATTCACAATTACCATATTTTTTGGACTATAAGTCGCACCAGCCAAAAAATGCATAATAAAGAAGAAAAAAACATATATAAGTCGCACTGGACTATAAGTCGCACTTTTTTTTGGGGGGGGGGGGGGGGGGTGGTTATTTGATAGAATCCGAGACCCAGAGCAGAATATCCATCTTGAAAGGCAATTTAAAATAATAATGGATTAAAGAACAGGGCGAACACGGTTACGCCTACGTTATGCTAACGTAACACATTCAGCTACATGACGCACAACGAACAGAGTACGTGTTTGGTATGTTAACGTAACATTAACAGTTATTCAGATAACCATAGCATAAAAAACATACTAACAAGTTAACCAAACCATCAATCCACTGAATTCTTCATCCTCGGTGTCACTTCTAAACAACTCCGTACACTCCGTAGGTAGACGAAGCGCCGCTTCCTCTTCTGTGTCGCTTTCGTCAGACTCGTCGTCAGCTGCAGTTCCAATTATTCCAGCCTTTCTGAATCCCAACAGGATGGTTTGGTTGTTACTGAAGCCCATGTTTTCTTGATCCATCCAATGACTTCCAGGAAAGTTGGGTGGCGCATTCTCCCAGTTGCCGTTAAGCTGTGCTCTCCATCCATCATCCACTGCACCCACAGGTTACGCAAGACTGCCTTAAAGCTGCAGTTCACGGAGATGTCAAGTGGCTGGAGTATTTTGGTTCATGTGTTATAAAATTCACATATAAGTCGCTCCGGAGTATAGGTCGCACCCCCAGCCAAACTATGAAAAAAGTGCGACTTATACTCCGGAAAATACGGTATGAACATTTTCCAAAGCGTACTCTTTTTCAGACCCACCCACCACCACCAAAAAAAAGAGTGTTTATCTTTTTTCATGACATTTAATTTCACCTGATTCTTTGGTATTTTAATGTAATAGGAAGTATTAAAAACATCCTTGTCTTGAAAAGTTCTGTAAATCTTGGTATCAAATATACTCTTTCCTATCTATTAAAACATTGTATTGTTTCACTAATAAAAATCCATCCATCCTTTATTTTCTGCTTATCCTTTTCGGGGTCATGGGAAGGCTGGAGCCTATCCCAGCTGTCATGGGGCGAGAGGCAGGGTACACACTGCAATGAACAGATATATCTATTGTCATGATCCGGGGTCCTTTGGACCCTGTGTGTGTTTTTGGTTTGACTTTAACTGATCTGTTCTGGGTTTTTTCTTTTGCTGTGGGGTTTTATGTTTGATTTTCTAGTTCCTTGTGTTTCCCAGTGTTCAGTGTCAGGTCTGCGTCTGTTCCATTTTATTTTGACAGTCTCGTGTTCCCTGTGCTTTGTGTTTAGTTTTGCTTCCCCTTTGTCATTAGGTTCATTTGGTTCACCTGTCGTCCCCTGTTTTTTTCACTTGCCCTAATCCCCTTGTGTGTATTTAAGCCCTTAGTTTTCCTCTGTTCTTTGTTGCGTCATCATCATTGTTTCCCCAAGTGTTTCCCTTCTTTGCTGTGTGTTTTTCTAGTTTAGAGTTTTGTTTTTCTCTTTTCTCCCAGGCTTCCAGTTGTTTTGGCCTAGGTTGAGATTTCAGGTTTTTGTGTTTTTGTATTTTTCAAGTACCTGAAAACAAAGCAGTTATAGTTTAAGTCTGCGTCCTGCATTTGGGTCCGTTCCCTCTCAACACAGGCCCCCCACCGTGACATGTATATATTAGAATTTATAGGGTGGAATCAATTCATTTTGAGTCATAAAGGACATTTCTGTCACATGGTCAAAGCTGCAATCAGTTTTTGGCAATATCGCCCGCCAGTGTTGCCAACTTAGTGACAAAGTCCCTATGCCTTTTCAGACCCTCCCTAGTGACTTTTTTTTCCAAAAAGCGACAAGCAACAAATTTAGTGACTTTTCCAGTGACATTGGCAACTTTTGGAGAGTTCTGGAGATATGCCGATGTTGTGCCAAAAAGTGATTTCTGGTATTTGAAGAGTTTCAGTCAGGTTTCAGAATTCATCAGAGTACAGAAACTGCATTAATAAAGATTAAAAATGATCTTCTCATGATCTCTGACAGTGGACACATCACTGTCATCCCATCTCAGTCCTGTTAGACATCAGTGCAGCTTGTGTTACTGATGACCATAACATTTTATTACAGAGATTATGCCATAGGTATTAAAAGGTATGGCACTGCAGTGATTTGATTTATCTGTAAATGGGGAGTCTTCTTCAAACACATTATAGAATTCCACAGGGTTCTGTGCTAGGTCCAATTTTATTTACACTATACATGCTTCCCTTAGGCAGCATTATTATAAACCAATGCATCGATTCTCATTGTTATGCAGATGATGCTAAGATTTAGGTATTCATGATACCAGATGAAACACATCAGGTTAACCTGCAGGAATGTCTTAAAGATGTAAAGGCCTGGATGATCCCTAATTTCCTGCTTCTAAATTCAGATAAAACTGAGGTTCTTGTACCCCACCCCCACAGTTCAAACCCAATACTTACTCTGAATGGCATTGCAATGCCTCGAGTAACACTGTCTTTGAGTACTTTTTGACCAGGATATGTCCTTCAATGCACACATTAAACAAATATATGTGGGACTGCTTTTTTGCATTTGCGCAATATTTATAAAATTTGAGACCTCCTGTCTCGGAGTGATGCTAAAACTAATTCTTCTAGGCTGAATTATTGTAATTCATTATTACAGGCTGTCCTAATACCTCCCTGAAAAGCCTTTAGCTGATCCAAAATGCTGCAGCTAGAGTACTGACAGGGACTACAATAAGAGAGAGCAGATTTCTCCCATTTTGGCTTCTCTTCAATGGCTCCCTGTTAAATCCAGAATTGAATTTATAATTCTTCTCCTACAAGGTCTTGAATAATCAGGCCACATCTTATCTAAAAGACCTCATAGTACCATGTCACCCCAATAGAGCACTTCGCTCTCAGACTGCTGGCTTACTTGTGGTTCCTAAGACACTTAAGATTAGAATGGGAGGCAGAGCCTTCAGCTTTCAGGCCCTCTTCTGTGGAGACAGTTCCCAGCTTGGATTCGGGAGACAGACACCCTCTCTGTGTTTAAGATTAGGCTTAAAACTTTCCTTTATGATAAAGCTTATAGTTAGGGCTGGATCAGGTGACCCTGAACCCTCCCTTAGTTGTGATGCAATAGGCATAAGGCTGCTGGCGGCTTCCCATGAGTGTTTCTTCTTCACTCACCTCTTTTACTCTGTTTATAGCCCACTCTGCATTTAAACATTTGCTATTATTAATTGCTGGCTCTCTACCACAGCATGTCTCTTGTCCTGTCTCTCTCCTCAGCCCCAACCAATTGCGGCATATGACTGCCCCTCCCTGAGACTGGTTCTGCTGGAGGTTTCTTCCTGTTAAAAGGGAGTTTTTTTCCTATGGTCACCAAGTGCTTGCTCATACGGGGTTGTTTTGACTATTAGGTTTTTTCTGTAATTATTGTAGGGTCTTTACCTTACAATATAAAAGTGCCTTGAGGTGATCTGGTACTATATAAATAAAATTGAACTGAACTGAATTTGCCAAAAAATTATTGGTTGTGTTTAAATAGCTGTAGATTAATTTTTGGCCTAAAATCTGTGAAACCTGTTAAACATCTCATAAATGATATTACGTCATTTTGAGTGAGAAACTACACTCCTGTCACAAGTTCGAAGCTGCAATCACTTCTTGGAAAAGTGACTTTCATATATTCTTTACTATAACTATCACTGGAATTAAAAATGTCTTTTTCCCAAGAGATGTGGCTGAGATGGCTGCAGAAATTGCAACAAATATAACATTACACTTCTATAAAGCGTAGCCAAATAGGACTGGATTGATTATAATGTAGATATATTTATGACTGCATTATTTTATTTGCAAAACAAGTCATTTCTTCTTTTCATATATAAGCCCTTCATAAACCCTGTGCACCACACTCTATTTACCGATATAAGCAAAGATAATAAATTAAAAAAAAAAAGAAGTCAGTCAAATAACAGCTGCATTCATGAAAAGATACAAAAAACTAAATAGCACTTAGAAAGAATATTACATATTACAGGACAGTATACCTCGGTACTACAGTGCAACTGCTCTTGCAAGAACTGTGTAAATTTTCATCTCGATATGTCAAAAACGGTTTTCCATGTTTTAACAAACACATCATCCTTATATTGCAACCGACATGTCATGTAATCCACAGAGATATAGTTGAGTATAACTTTCTGCTGTTGTATCTTGCAAGGGATTTTCTCAGTTATCCAATTCAGGAGAAGGCATTTTCTAGCACCAAAAGTCAATATTCTGTAGAGCTTTCTCTTATATTTGTAACAGGATCAGTTATTCCAAGTAACAAGAATAAGGGATTATTATTTAAATTAACTTTTAATTTTTTTTTAATTAAAAACATTATTTACAAAAAAAAAAAAAAGAATAGGGAATCACTTTTTAGCACAACACAGGAAACCTGAAAACTCTGCAGTCATCGTGTTTTATGTACATACAGCGCTCGTACTGCGTCTCTTCATACACTATGCCATCGCCTGGACCTCTCTTTGGCATAGAGGGGGACCTTCCCCCTCGCCAAAAGAAAGTTTTCTTACACAAAAGTTGGCAATAGTGCTGGCTGCCATTCACCAGATTACGCACAAATTTACGTGTCAGCATAGATGAAAACATGCCAGGAACATGTAGAATTAATGTACATACCTTCTGAATAAAATCCATCATTGTTTTCTGTGGTTTATTGTGTACATTTCCATTTTTAGAGCAATGCTTCCACTTCCTTGTTGAATTTATTTCCAGTGGCTTTGCTTGCTTTCGACTTGCTGTGCAGCACTCACAGCTTGTTTCTGCCCATTATCATCAGTAGAGTCATTTTGTGAATCAACGATGGCCTATTTTAGAGAATTCAAAGAGGTCTTTGAACTGATTTGCCAGACCAAAGGCCATATCGCTGCAGACCATGCAATGGTGTACAAGTGAACGAGAGTAGATGCCTCAGGCATTGGCAGTCAGGCGGCAGTGTTCAAATTACATAGTTCCGACTGACATTTTCTAACTATATGAAAAGCGTTTGTTGGCTGTTAACCCCTCCCCCCTCCCCCCGCCGTACGATTTGTATGCTTTGGAAAATGTCGATAATTGTAAATGATCTGTCATGATTAAATGCAGAGTGGTGTAAACAGAGTAAAAAGAGATGAATGGAAAGAAACACTCAGTGCATCATGGGAACCCCCCCAGAAGCCAGGTCTATAAGCAGCATAACTAAGGGATGATGCAGGGTTGCTGATCCAGCCCTAACTATAAGCTTGATCAAAAAAAGGACATTTTTATACTTAATCTTTAAAATAGAGAGGGTGTCTGTCTCAATCCAAATTGGGAGATGATTCCACAGAAGAGGGCCTGAAAGCTGAAGGCTCTGCCTCCCATTCTACTCTTAAGTATCCTATAAACCACAAGTAAGCCAGCAGTCTGAGAGCAAAGTTTGCTATTGGGGTGAAAAAGTACAATGAGATCTTCAAGATAAGATGGTGCCTGGTTGTCAGAAGAAGGATTTTCAAGTCAATTCTGGAGTTAACTGGGATCCACGGAAGAGAAGCCAACATAGGAGAAATATGCTCTCTTTGTAGTCCCTGTCAGTACTCACTGCAGTGTTTTGGATCAGCTGAAGGCCTTTCAGGGAGCTTTTATGTAAGCTTGATAGTAATGAATTAAAATAATCCAGCCTAGAAGTAATAAATGCATGAATTAGTTTTTCAGCATCACTTTGAGACAGGATGTTTCTAATTTTAGAGATACTGTGCAAAATGCAAAAAAGGAGTCCTGCAAATATGTTTAATATGCATATTGAAGGACATATCTTTGTCAAAAATGATTCCAAGATTCTTGACAGCGTTACTGGAGGCCAAGGTAATGACATCCAGAGTAAGTGTCTGGTTAGATACAGTTTCTAAGATTTGTGCGGCCGAGTATAATAACGTCAGTTTTATCTGAATTAAGAAGCAGGAAATTAGAGGTCATCCAGGTCTTTGCCTTTAAGACACTACTGCAGTTTAACTAATTGATGTCTGTCATCTAGCTTCATGGATAGATAAAGCTGAGTATCATCTGCATAACAATGAAAATGTATGCAATGTTTTGTAAAAATACTCCCTAAGGGAACCATGTATAATGTAAATAAAATTGGTCCTAGCACAGAACCCTGTGGAACTATATTTAACCTTAGTGCGTTAATAAGACTCCCCATTTACAATAAACATTTATTATATAAATATAATTCAAACTACTGCAGCACAGTACCTTTAATACCTATGGGCATGCTCTAATCTCTGTAATAATTATTATAGTCAAGAGTATCGAACACTGCCCTGAAGTCTATGGCAGGACAAGCACAGATATGAGTCCACTGTCAGAGGCCATAGAAAGATCATTTGCAACCTTCACTAATGCAATTTCTGTACTGTGATGAATTTTTAAACCTGACTCAAACTCTTCAAATAAACCACTGCTCTGCAGATGATCAGTTAGCTGTTTTACAACTCTTAAGAATTTTTAAGAGAAAAGGAAGGTTGGAGATTGGCTAAGGCAGCTGGGTCAAGTGATGGCTTTTTAAGTAGTGGCTTAATTACTGCCACCTTAAAAGACTGTGGTACATAGCCAACTAATAAAGGTAGATTCATCATATTTAAGATTGAAATATTAATTAATGATAGGACTTCTTTGGGCAGTCTTCTAGGAATCTGTCAACCTGGCTACAGTGCTGAAAAGTAACCTGGGGTCATTCTTACTGTTTTTTCCAATTAGTGATGAATAGTAAGATGTTCTAGATTTCTGAAGGGCTTTTTTATAGAGCAACAAACTCTTTTCATGCTACATGAAGATCTAAATTTGAGAGAGTCCATTTCCTCTCCAACTTATGATTTATCTGCTTTAAGCTGCACATTTGTGTTATACCAGGGAGTCAGGTACTTCTGATTTGAGGTCATCTTTAGTGGGTAGAAGAGCACCAGGTAATAGATTTATGTCATAGTCATAAGGGTGGTGTGGTGGGAGGGATAAGGCCAGAGATTTACGAAAAACGTCAGCTAAATCATGACAGACATCTGGGACAGATGGCAAAATAGGAGGTTGGTTTGGATTGCTTTGAAGATGGAACAGATTTTATTGAAAGTGTAGCAGATTTCAGATGATGGTGATGACAAAATATGCTCCATCCATTCCAGTTAATGTTAGGGTTAGGTTTACTGAGCCAGGGATGACCAAGAACCAGAGGTGTGAAAGAAGCTTTGAAGAGGAAGAACTGAGTTTGTTCTGTGTGATTACCTGAGAGCGAGAGAGAGAGAGAGACTGGGAGAGTTCTGTGAGTGATATCCGGTAGATGGGATCCATCCAGGGTTGAAACGTCAAAGTGCTCAGGCAGCTGCTCCAGCAGAAGATTTAGTTCCTCAGTGAAACTCTGATCTAAAAAGCTTTGTTCTGCTTGAGAGTCATTAGGGTCTGCACAGACTAAGACTTTGACTGGAAGGTAATCTTGGCAGCTAGACGTAATCTTGATAGGGAAGAGTCATTATTGATTTGGCTGCAAGTATCCCCACCTTTATTGCTGGGCTCTGTCTTTTGGCTGCCATGATGATCCCTGGGAGTTGTAGTTTCTAGAATGCTGATGCTCCCGGATGTGTTCTTCTATCCTGATACATAGTGATGAGTGAATTGAGTGAGTCAGGGAGATCCTTAGCTGCTAATTCACTATTCATTCCTTAACATAACCCATGCAAAAAAGCACTCTGAAGGGCCTTTTGTTCCCAATGACCTTCTTCAGCAAAAATTCAAAACTCAATTGAATAATCTGCCACACTCCGCTTACCTTGTCAAAGGGAAGTCAATCTATGAGCCACAGCATCCAGATGCAAGCTCTTGAGAAACATGTTCCTAAACTTTGAAACAAAATTCTCATAAGAAATTCCAGGGAGCAAACTCAAGACAGCCTTTCCCCCACAGCAGCACTTGTCTGAGAAATAATTCAACCAAAAAGGCAATCTTTGAACAGTCTGTAGCATAGGTGTGGCTTAGTTGTCAAAACACTAGAGTCAAAGACAATCCACCACTTTTATCCAACTCACCAGAGAAGAATTCAGGTGTAGGCAGGAACCTCTCCAGAGGTGCTGCTGGGTTCAAAGGCTGCAGGGTTGGAGAGGAGGGCTGAGGAAGAGGTGCAGGAGAGGTAGTAACAGAAGAATCAGGTAGCGGAAAAGGTGGACTTGGCATAACTCTGAGCTCCGCAATCTTCTGAGCCAAGGCATCCAGCTGTCTGGAGATGTGCAGCATATACTCATGCCTCCCCAGCTGAGCTTCTTGTTGGGCAAGAACCCAGTGAACCGGATCAAAGTCCACTGAATCCATTTAGTGGCTTGATTGTTCTGTCAGGGTCAACTGAGCAGGTGGGAATGTGGGACAAGTTAAAAGGTTTATTTATAGCTGAGTGTGACAAAACTTGAAACAAAGGGATTCCCAGATAGTGAAGGTTCAGGTTCCCAGAACAGGTAAGTCCAAAGCCAGTCTCTTCCACAGCTAACTCTTTCTCAGAACTCTCTCTCTGGAAAACATCGGGTTTTTCTGCACAGAAGGAAAGAGCAGGTAAGTGCAAAAAAAATCCTTGAGCAAGGACAGAGTAAACATGAGTCAAAAGGAGCCGACTTCTCTAATGGTTTTTCTTCAACAATCAAGTGACGACTGAAGGTCAATCCTCTGTTTAAATAGCAGGAACCAAACAGGATAATGGCACACAGGTGTGCTCATCACTTCCAGGTGTGCAGGACTGGAGAATGGGAAATCAAGGGACTCCTGCCCACTGAAATACAGAGGCTTAACTGCATACACATACACACACCATACCCATACTGACAAAAGGAGAGTGGAAGACAGCAACAAAGAGAAGAGACAGAAAGATGAGCCAGTGCAGGAGGACCGGAGAGCCATGATATTTATGCAATACTTTCTAATAATAATGTCTAAGACTCACCATCAATGAACCAGGAATTGCTCCTATCATAGAGCCCTGGGGAACTCCATAATTAACCTTAGTGCGTGAAGATGACTCTCCATTTACATGAACAAATTGGAGTCTATTAGGCCCTATTTACAGAACATTTACAGGCATGTTTCCAAATGAAAGCGATTAACTTTTGGTGTATTTCGGCTTCCTGTTTACATGAGAACAGAGTGAAAACTATACCTTTTGGAAATGGGCTCCAGAGTGGAGCGTTTCTGAGATGTTCCTGTCTCCATTTCCATGTAAAGAGACAAAAAAGCTGCTTTTTGGAAATGGGGTCACTCGTACATGCGCACTATGGTTGCGGCTCCTACAGGTGCTGGTCATAAAATTAGAATATCATGAACAAGTTGATTTATTCCAGTAATTCCATTCAAAAAGTAAAACTTGTATATTATATTAACTCATTACACACAGACTGATATATTTCAAATGTTTATTTCTTTTAATTTTGATGATTATAACTGACAATTATTGAAAACCCCAATTAATTATCTCAGAAAATTAGAACATTGTGAAAAGGTTCAATATTGAAGACACCTGGTGCCACATTCTAATCAGCTAATTAACTCAAAACACAAGCAAAGGCCTTTAAATGGTCTCTCAGTCTAGTTCTGTAGGCTACACAATCATGGGGAAGACTGCTGACTTGACAGTTGTCCAAAAGATGACCTTTGACACCTTGCACAAAGAGGGCAACACAAAAGGTCATTGCTAAAGAGGCTGGCTGTTCACAGAGCTCTGTGTCCAAGCACATTAATAGCGAAGGGAAGGAAAAGATGTGGTATGAAAAAGTGTACAAGCAATAGGGATAACCGCACCCTGGAGAGGATTGTGGAACAAAACCCATTCAAAAAATGTGGGGGAGATTCACAAAAAGTGGACTGCAGGTGGAGTCACCACGCACAGACGTATGCAGACATGGGTTTCAGCTGTCGCAGTCCTTGTGTCAAGCCACTCTTGCACAAGAGACAGCGTCAGAAGCGTCTCGCCTGGGCTAAAGACAAAAAGGACTGGACTGCTGCTGAGTGCGCCAAAGTTATGTTCTCTGATCAAAGTCAAATTTGCATTTCCTTTGGAAATCAAGGTCCCAGAGTCTAAAGGAAGAAAGGAGAGGCACAGAGTCCACGTTGGCTGAGGTCCAGAGTAAAGTTTTCACAGTCAGTGATGGTTTGGGGTGCCATGTCATCTGCTGGTGTTGGTCCACTGTGTTTTCTGAGGTCCAAGGTCAACACAGCCATCTACCAGGAAGTTTTAGAGCACTTCGTGCTTCCTGCTGCTGACCAACTTTATGGAGATGCAGATTTCATTTTCCAACAGGACTTGGCACCTACATAGTGCCAAAGCTACCAGTACCTGGTTTAAGGACCATGGTATCCCTGTTCTTAATTGGCCAGCAAACTCACCTGACCTTAACCCCATAGAACATCTATGGGGTATTGTGAAGAGGAAGATGCGATACGCCAGACCCAAACAGAGCTGAAGGCCACTATCAGAGCAACCTCGGCCCTCATAACACCTGAGCAGTGCCACAGACTGATCGACTCCATGCCACACCGCGTTGCTGCAGTAATCCAGGCAGACAGAGCCCCCAACCATGTACTGAGTGCTGTATTGTCTTAAGTAATATTCTAATTTTCTGAGATACTGAATTTGGGGTTTTCATTATTTGTCACTTATAATCATCAAAATTAAAAGAAATAAACATTTGAAATATATCAGTCTGTGTGTAATGAATGAATATAATATACAAGTTTCACATTTTGAATGGAATTACTGAAATAAATCAACTTTTTCATGGTATTCTAATTTTATGAATAGCACCTGTATATCTACACTGCCAGCTTGTGGCCTAGCAATGGGAACTGTAGCATTTTCAGTGTTTTGTGTTTCCATGTAAATGGAGATCGTTTCTGAAATGTTTCCACATGAATGTGCTACTTTTAGAAAACAAAAATATCAAAACTACACAGTTTCCACCGGAAACGCTCTTGTTTAAATGGGGCTTTAGATAGATTTGATTCAAACCACTGCAGCGCTGTACCTTTAATACCTATGGCATGCTCTAACCTCTGTAATAAAATATTATGGTTAACAATTTTGAACAATGCACTGGTGTCTAGAAGGGCAAGCACTTCTGGTGAGCAGTGGGGAGAGGAGCACCAGGTAATAGTATGACTCAAAGGTGTTGACTCATTTAACCTAACATATTCATCCTGCTGTAATCAAGTTTCTGTAAGGCAGAATAAATCTATGTTGGTCAATTATTAAAAGATTTACCAACAGGGACTTGGAAGAGAGAAACCTAATGTTTAATAATCCATATTTAACTGTTTCATTCTTTGGTGCAGTTGACGATTCTATATTGTGCTTTCTTTGTGAATTTTTATGATTAAATTGATTTATTGATTGATTTATCCTTAGCCAGCAATTTAAAATTTCCTTCTATGTTGCCTGCTCTGGCCCCTAGAAAATAATCAACTATGTTTGCTGGCGTCACTAGCTTCACGTTTCTCAAAACAGTCACAAATAACCACAGTTTGTTCCTTGGCGGATGTGTTGCCAAGTGGGGAATAATCATTAGAGATGTGAACGGGTTGGTACAGATACAATAAGTGAGTACTGTCAATATAATTTTCAAGTAATTCATCAGAGAGTTTGCTTTTAAATAAAAGCATGTGAATATTACACTATGAAATAAGCTGTTATCTAGAGAATTTATAATTAATTGAGCTACACAGATTAAGCTACACAAAGACACCACTGTGACACTCTGTAACAGGAACAGGAAGTGGTATGATACCGCATTGAGACCCAACACCAGCTGAGAGCGCAACCCAAAGAAGTGCCCAGATATGCAGACCAAGCTCTCAGGGACTGAATGGCCCGTAACAATGGGGCAGACAACCCATATTCCTGCAGCACCCCCAAATGATACCATGACGGATGCGGTTGAATGCTTTGTCCAGGTACACAAAACACACGTAGACTAGATAGGCAAACACACACACGCTTGAATATCGTTGAGAGGGTATAAAAGTGGTAAAGCATTCCATGACAAGACAAAAACCGCATTGTTTTTCTTGAATCCAAGGTTTGACTACTGGACAAATTCTCCTTTCCAGCACCCTGGCATAGACCTTCTAGGGAGGCTGATGAGTGTGGTCCCCCGATAGTTGGAGCACACCTTCTGGTCCCCCTTCTTGAAGATAGGAATTACCACCCCAGTCTGCCAGTGCAGTAGCACCACCCCAGATCTTCACATGACGTTACAGAGGCATGTCAACCAAGACAGCCGTACAACATCCAGAGCCTTCAGGAACTCAGGGCGAATCTCATTCACTCCAGAGGTCCTTTTACCAAACAGTTGTTTAACTGCCTCAGTGACCTCGCCCTGCTACCTCTACAAAAGCTGCATCAGTGAGATTAAGGAGGTCCCCAAAGTATTCCTTCCACTGCCCAACTATAGCCTCAGTTGAAGTTAGCAGTGCCCCACCTGCACTATACACCATGTCAGTAGAGCACTGCTGTCTCTTCCTGAGTCACCTGATGGTTTGCCACAATCACTTCAAGGCAGTCCAAAAGGCTCAATGAATTCCTCCCAGCTGTGTTCTACTTGGTCTGCTGGTACCCATCAGCTGCCTACAAAGTACCACGGGCTAATCAAGCCCGATAGGACTCCTTCAGCTTGATGGCTCTCTTCCCCTCCAGTTTCCACCATCTGGTTCAGGGATTACCACCATAACAGGCACTAACCACCTTGCAGCCACAGCTCCATGCAGCAGCCTCAACAATGTAGGTGCGGAGCATTATTTATTCGGACTCAATGTCCTCAGCCTTCGTCAAAATACTGTCAAAGTTCTGCTGGAGGTGGGAGTTGCTGGGCATTCCCAGCGCACCATCACCATATGTTTAGGTACACCAGGTCTGTCTAGCATCTTCCCCCACCACCTGATCCAACTCACTACGTAGTGATCAGTTGACAGTTCAGCTAGTGTCCAAAATATACAGTCATAGATCTGATGGTACTGTTACAAAATCATCCATCGACCTGCATGCATATGGATATCCTTATGTTCAAACATGGTGTTTTTTATGGACAGACTGGTTTGCACAGAAGTGCAATTACAGAGCACCACTTGGGTTCAGATCAGGGAGGCTGTTCCTCACAATAATACCTCTCCAGGTCCCACTGTCATTGCCAATGTGAGCGTTGAAGTCTCCCAAGTAGGACAACAGAGTCACCAGATACGGGACTTTCGAGCATCCCACCCAGTAACACCAAGAAGGCTAGTACTTCTCACCGAGGGCAATTTGAGACTGGAACAGACTTCAGCCCCTCTCAAGGAGACTGGTTCCAGAGCCCAGGCTGTGCATTGAGGTGAGTCTAACTATATCTAGCCAGTATCTCTCAACCTCACACACTACCTCAGGCTCCTTCCCCACCAGAGAGGTGATGTTACATGTCCCAGTAGTAATAAATAATAATAATAAATCCTTCATAGCTGGGGATTGGTCTGCCAGGGCCTCTGCACCTGACCCCTACAACACCTCCTGCAAATGGTGGGCTTACAGGAAGGCGGACCCATGTCTTCTCT
This sequence comes from Archocentrus centrarchus, assembly GCF_007364275.1. Lineage (NCBI taxonomy): Eukaryota > Metazoa > Chordata > Actinopteri > Cichliformes > Cichlidae > Archocentrus > Archocentrus centrarchus. The sequence continues at coordinate 2,123,795 of NW_022060269.1, forward strand.
TTGGGCTGTGCTCCACTGGGCCCCATAGGCTAAGGCCTGGCCACCAGGTGCTCTCCCTTAAGCACTCTCCCCAGGCCTGGCTCCAGGATGGGGCCCCGGTAACCCTATCTCACGCAGGGTGAACTGTTCCCTTGATCTTCTATAGGGGGTTGTCTGAATCACTCTTCATCTAGCCCCTCACCCTCTTGGGAGATTACCAGGGCAAAAGCCCCAAACTACATAGACCCTAGGATCACTGGGACACAGACCAATCCACCATGATAAGGTGGGAATTTACAGAGGGGCACACATACCATGTTAAATGTTAAAATTGAGAAGTACACAACAAGCCAAAACAACACCAAAGTGCGGCATGACCCAGCAGTTGTGGAATCCTTTTGTGACTCGCACCATGGGTGGCAATGGTAACTATAAACCAGATGTTAGATACAATAGCAAAAACCACAAAAAAAAAAAAAAATCTAAATCCCCTTCAATGGGCCAACTTTTTGAATAATCATGAGTGAGAAGTTACTACACATTTCATATTACCTGTTTAAATGCATAAGTAAAACTTATCAACTCCTTGGCAGAAATGTCAATCTGTGTATTGGTAGGTACATTGAAACAACATTTTCCTGTGCATCGAAGTACTTACCATCAGCAAGATATGTAGACTCCAAAGGAACTGCAGTATGGGCCTGTGAAGACATCGTCAGATATGAATACAATACTCAGACAATACAAGTCTGCCAAGTTGCAGGCATTTTCTCTCGAATTGTTTGGGGCTTATAACAAGCACTTCCATCTAGTTTCTCTTCCAGGTAAAAGTTTATATTGATTCATGAATTGATCCTCAGGGATGCTTTGGCGGTACAGGTGGTGTTGTTCATCAGGGTTTAAGTGTTGGTATCACTCAAAGAAAGAAATTCATTACCCATTATTATTCATTTTTTGAAAAGTAATGCATTATGTTACTTAGTTACTCCCTTGAGAATGTAATTTGTTACATTACTGCATAGCATGGCCTGAAATGCATTATCACATAACTACCCTTTAACAGTAAAAACATTAGGCTACAGTGCCACACACTGACACAAATCCCTCTTCTAATGAGGACACACGCGATCTTTATTTTAGTCCCTAACCTTTACCACAAAGCCATCAGCAGAGATAAAGACTAGCCCAAAGAGCAATTCACAGCCATTTATGTGCTAGCAGCAATGAAGTTTTCTCTGTCCTGGACGCAGTCTGCATTTTACGCTTGTGTTTCTTGTGCAATAAAGATGAAACAAATGTCCATATCACCACCCCTCAAATGTTTTCGACTTCTCCATCTTCTTTCTTCCTGTATACAAACTGAATATTTTTGTTCTATTCACCCATTGTGCAGAAATATTGTATTGCAACTAATGTAACTGTAATTTTAGTACCAAATTTTGCTACAGAAAAATATAATGTGATAATTCTTGCTTTGTAACATTCCTTTTAAATCTTTGTAACATATACTCAACACTGGGTACAACTTCTGTGCTCACGGATAATGGACAGCAGTATTAACAGATGGACTAAACAAACAGTGGACCCAGGAAAGAACCTTACGCTATTCTAAATAGAAGGTCTGGTCATCAGACTAGAACGTTTTGAACAGTTTTGAAATGTTGGGATCTGTGACCCTGAACATTTTTCCAGCCTTTGTGAGCACTGTAACTGACAATACTGAAGCATTAGTTCCAGAAAAACCTATAGTAACCTTTTTTTTTATTTATTTATTTTTTTTTATCTGACATTGTGACGACTTCCAATTCTCACCACGATATGAACATGTTATCTCTTGCTCTAAAAGGAGACTGGCACACTAAAAACATTAGTAATATACCCAGTAAACTGGTAATTATGTAGCATTGCCAAATTTTTGATAAAAAAAATAGCAGGTTAGAGGTTAGTTTGCAGATGATGCAAACTATCCTCTTTGCAAGCCAAAATGAGGGTAACACTCTTTAATAATGTGTAGGGCTTTTGTACCAACATCTTTACGCACAAATACACAGACAGCCATGCACACAGGTGTCTTACCATTTCCCAGGCATTGGGGTCATGTTTAAACAGCGAATGTGTAAGCTCCACTGACACTCTCTTCCTGTAGTCTGAACTCTTGTCTTCCGAAATGCGGAACAACACTGCTGCAGCATAGGTTGCTGTAGGGAGATGGCAACATGAGTTACTTATAAATGTAATGTGGAGTGGTGTAGTACATAGTGTGTAAGGAAGCTCTATGTTACAGGAGTAGTTTCAAGTTTATATTTATATATATATATATATATATATATATATATATTTAAATATATATTTACATACATATTTACATACCGTATTTTTCGGACTATAAGCCGCTACTTTTTTCCCACGTTTTGAACCATGCGGCTTATAGCCTGGTGCGGCGTTTCTGTGGATTTTTCTTTAACCACCAGGGGGCTCTTTAGCAGGATATGAATCATGGGACGTCAAAGTTGGAAATCAAAGAAGAAAGCGCCAACAAGTGCTAGCAGCAGGCACAAAAGAGATTTTTTTCAAACTCCCTCATCATGGAAACCACAAAAAGAACTTCCTATGATGCCGCTTTTAAGTTGAGGGCTATCGACCTGGCACTACAGGAGGGAAATAGAGCCGCTGCACGTAAGCTCGGCGTGAACGAATCAATGGTGAATTGACTTGTTATAACTCAAATTTGGGGTTGTCTGTCCCCCTCTGCTGAGTGCCGAGTAATTGTGGAAAACCGAGAGCGGCGGAGATACCAGCGGCTTATAGCCCGGTGCGGCTTATATATGTACGTTTCCAGTTTTTTCCCAAAAATTTGTAGGTGCGGCTTATAGTATGGTGCGCTCTATAGTCCGGAAAATACGGTATATATATACATATACATATATATATATATATATATATATATATATATATATATATATATATATTTACATATATATATATATATATATATTTACATATATATATATATATATATATATACTTAGGCCTGTGAGGGTTCTGTGCAGAATCTTAGCTGTTCTAAGGACTACACTCTTCTGGACAGAGACCTCTGATGTTGTGCCTGGAATCTGTTGCAGCCACTCTCCAAGTTTTAGTGTTACAGTTCCTAATTCTCCTACTACTGTGACAAATTTGAACTTTATCTTCCATTGCTACTACACATGTTCCTCCAGCCTCATTGGATTTTTTGTGCTTCTTCTTTCTGATGTTGCAGTCCACTGGGGTTGACATATCTATCATAGCTGCAATCTTGTGCTCCTTGTCACTTACAGATACAGCCACTTAAATTTGTCACTCCCAGCCTTTGTCAGCTGCTTGTGTGTTGTCAGGCAGTTCTCAAGTGCCTGGGGCCCTAGGGCCTTGCCGTTGGCCTGCGCAGAGGGCTGGCTTCCCGTTGCCTCGGGTTCTCTGGGGACCTTGCCCCTCAGGTGGAGGGGCTCCGTCTGGGACCTCCTTCTCCCTTCTGCTGGGGTGGGCGTGCACTTCTTTCCATACTGAAGCCATTTCTATCTAACATTCAAACACAATCATACTCGGATGGTTGCATCGGAGCAGTGTTAATTTTGACAGCAAATTTTGATTTAGTTTTAGTCTTTTGACGAAAATGTCATTTAGCTTTAGTCATAGTTTAGTCATCTGAATAGTTTTAGTGTAGTTTTAGTCAGCTAATTAGCGTAAGAATATACTGTAGTGGACTAAATCTACAGTCGATTCAGTCGCATAAAATACAAAGGGTGTAAAATGTAACTTTTTTTTTCAGTTCCCTTGAATTAGTCATAATACACACTTACACAAAATTAAACATTTATTAAAAGTTATGGAATATTATTAATGCTTGAAAGACCAATACACACACAAATATAGTGAACAAACAACATCTTTAATTACCTGACTTTGTTCATTGAGCATAACAATAAAATATTGATGAGTAGGCCTGCTCTGCCTGAAAAATTTACAGGATAGGGTGGTCTTCATGGGTTTAGACCAAATTTGTGCAACTGTGCGTCTCATTGGATGTTTTCCTAACTTGTCCCTGCCTTTCACAAAATTAAATAAGTTCTGATTGAATGTCGTCCCCGCCAAGCATTTTCATTTCGTTTTCATTCGTTGAAGAAAGTGTCAATTAATTTCATTACTGTTTTTATCCAGTTATCATCTCATATTCATGAAAGAAAGGGTTGTTGACATAAACTATGATTATAACTATAATTCCAACAGTTCCCGATTCTCATCTTGTGTTAATTTATGTTGTATCCTTCTAGTTCCAGTAGCCCACTTATCATCGGTATGCCCTGGTTCCTCAATACCTGATGCAGATCTCATTAGCAGATGGGTTTTTAATTAGTTTCAGCTGTGTTAGTGTCAATGAAATTAACAGCAGATGCACTAGAGAAGTGACAATTAGACAACTGCTAAAACTGCCAGGAATAGTTTTACATGTGGAATCCACTGACAGTTTTTTTCCTCCTCATCTTTTCTGGCTGTCCTTTAACTAGTTTTGCATTTGGCTAGGGTCAGTGTCACTACTATTAGCATGAGACAATACTTGGACCCTGCAGAGGTTGCACAGACTCCTCCAGGATGGAACACCAATACATGCAATTGCCAGAAAGTTTTCTGTTACTGCCAGCACAGTCTCCAGAGCATGGAGGAGATTCCAGGAGATAGGCAGTAACTCAGTCCTGTCCAGCTAGGAGAGCTGGACAGGACTGAACAAGGCCCTAACCCATCAGCAAGAAAGTATTCACTCCTTTGTGCAAGAAGGAACAGGATGAGTACTGCCCGAGCCCTAAAAAAAAAGCAGGCCACTGGTGTGAATGTCTTTGACCAAACAGTCAGAAACTCACTGTCTGGCAATACGGATTAGTATTTGCCATAAAATACCAGAATTGGCAGGTGTACCACTAATGCCCTGTGCTTTTCACAGATGAGAGTAGATTCACCCTAAGCACATGTGACAGACATGAAATGGTCTAGAGAAGCCATAAAGAACATGCTGACTGTAACATCATTCACCATGTCAGGTGCAGTGGTCGGTCAGTGATGGTTTGGGGAGGCATATCCATGGAGAGATGCATAGACATCTACAGACTAGGCAACAGCACCCTAACTGCTATTATGTATCAGGATGAAATTCTTGGACCCATTGTCAGATCGTATGCTTGTGCAGTGGGTCCTGGGTTCCTCCTGGTCCATGACAATGCTCAGCCTCATGTGGTGAGAGTATACCTAGAGCAGGGATCCTCACATCCAGGCCTCAAGAGCCGGTGTCCTGCAGGTTTTAGATGTGTCTCTGCTTCAACACACCTGAGTCAAATATAGAAGCATACTCAGGAGGTAATTCAGCCATTCACCCATTTGATTCAGGTGTGTTGGATCAGGGACACTTCCATTGCTCAGCAAGATTGACAATGATTTACAAAGATGGATGCATTTACCTCTTACTCTGCTTGGCAGAATCAACTGTGTTGAAATGAATGTTCAACTAAAACTGCAACATCTGTTCCAAACTTTGCCCACGCCCTTACCATAATCATTTTTTAAAGCTCTTAATAGATATGTAAGACCATTTATACGGAAAGGTAAGGCACCCCGAATATCTTTGGAGAAATTAACATGGGACTACAGATTAGGGGGACTACAACTACCCAGTTTTTAAAAAATACTACCTAGCTGCTCAAATGAGATTAATTTTATCCCTTTTTGAGGGGAAAAATGCACCCTCCTGGACACAAATTGCACTGCACCCCATAAAATCAGAAGTACATAGTGACCTCTTTTACAAATAATTCTAGGAGTGTAAACACCAGGACAGATAACCCTATATTGGACCATCTGATCAAAATCAGGTATGAGGTGCATCAGTGTCTGGACTTGAAACTGGGACTTTCACTAAGAACACCTTTAAGACAAAACAAATTTATTCCTGTGACCCTAAATAATAAGATTTTGAACACATGGTACTCTAAAGCAGTCTAACGTTTAGAGGATTGTTTCAGTGGAGGTCTCCTTGTGTCATTTGAACACCTGAAGAGGAAACTTTTTATGGTTATCTCCAGCTAAGATCCTTTTTGAGGGCTAACTTGGGTCCTGATATGATTCTGCATGTGCTAAATGATATTAAAAGATTGTTTTGTGAAGGGAATGCATCAAAATTCATTTCTAAAATGTATTGCCTCTTGCTGAATGAGAGCCCTAAACCAGGTCTACATAAATCAAAATTAAAATGGGAAGTAGACCTCTGGGTCACAATCGATGAACAACTCTGGTTTGATTTATGTTATAAGCGTGTGTCAGCAATCATTAATTCTCAGTATAGGTTGATTAATTAGAACTTCTTACATCAACTATATTTAACCCCAGAAAAACTACATTAATTCAAACCCAGTTTACTAGAGATGTGCTTCAGATGTGCCACTGAGGTAGGGACCTTTTTTGCACAGCACATGGTTGCGTAAACAGGTGATGCCCTTCTGCCATGATATTTGTTTTACTCTAATCAATATTCTAAAAATTAATATTGTATTGGATCCAGAACTTTGTTTACTCGGGAATATTGCAAGTTTGCAGGGCTCGCTAAAAAAATACACAAATTCCTTCCCAAGATGGCGCCACAGTAGGCAGCCTGTTACTGCAGCTCCCAGGTTACTTCCCTTTCTTGTGTGTTTTTCTTGTATTTTAAGGTTTTCTTTCAGACTCTTAGTTTTGTAGTTATATCGGATATCAAACCCGTCATGGACCTGCAAAGTTTCATTAGAGTAGTGGCATTCCTTATACTCTTTTTGGGACTTTTCACCACTTCATCTGGAGAACCGGTGAGCCACTCTATTGTTTACAGCCGGGATCAGCTGTTAGCCCTGTGCAACAGGAGCGTACTCCCGGAGGAGAGACCCGAGATTCCGAAGGAATTACGGCGTCGGAGGAGGGGATGCAGAGCTGGAGCGAAGTACCGGGAGAGGAGGAGACGGTACAAACCGAGCATTCCATCTATTCTCATGGGCAACGTAAGATCTTTACCCAACAAGATGGAAGAGCTGACGGCGCTAACCAGACTGCAGTGGGAGTACCAGCAGAGCAGCCTCCTGCTGTTCACGGAGACTTGGCTCACGGATCACACACCGGACTCCGTCGTAACATTGGAGGGCTTTCAGCTGGTGAGAGCGGACCGGAGCATGAGGGAGAGTGGTAAGAGGAGAGGTGGGGGACTGGCGATGTACGTTAATGAGAGATGGTGTAACCCAGGACACATCACTGTGAAGGAGCAGCGCTGTACCAAAGACATTGAACTGTTAGCGGTTAGCGTTCGGCCATACCACCTGGCCCGGGAGTTTTCACATGTTATTGTGTTAACTGTTTACATCCCGCCGTCGGCCGACGCTACAGCAGCCTGTGAGGACATCCACACCACCGTCTCTCAGTTACAGACGGCACATCCGCAGTCCCTGATTATCATCTCTGGGGACTTCAACCATGCCTCACCTTCTTCCACTCTCCCTAACTTCACCCAATATGTCGACTGCCACACAAGGGACAATGAAACTCTAGACCTGCTGTTTGCTAACACAAAGGAGGCTTACAGCTCATCACCTCTACCCCCGCTTGGCCACTCAGACCACAACCTGGTCATTCTTCACCCCACCTACACCCCCATTGTGAAGAAGAAACCCCCCACCAAGAAGACAATAAGACTGTGGTCTGAGGACTGCAGTGAGGCCCTGAGAGACTGTTTTGAATCTACAGACTGGCAGGAACACTGCAGGCCTCACAGTGAGGACATTGACGCCCTCACCCACTGCATCACAGACTACATGAACTTCTGTGTGGAGAACACTGTGCCAACCAAGAAGGTACGGTGCTTCTCCAACAATAACCGTGGGTGACCCCAGAGCTGAAGGCCCTGCTGAACGAGAAGAAGAGGGCCTTCAGATCTGGAGACAAGGAGGAACTGAGGAGAGTGCAAAAGGATGTGAAATACAAGATCCGGAGAGGCAAAGAGAGCTTCAGGAGGAAGATGGAGGAACAGCTCCAACATAACAAAGTCCGAGAAGTCTGGAGAAACATGAAAAAAATCTCTGGCCACTCCGAGGACAATGGAGGAGCCACAGTGTCTGCTGACCGAGGGTGGGCTAACGACCTGAACCTGTTTTTCAATAGATTTGACTCTGGGTCGTTGACCACCTCCCCCACCCCTCAGCTCCCATCTGCCCCCCTCCGTATGCTGACCCCCCTCTCTCCTGGTGTAGTGCTATCATTGCCTGCACTCTCCTCACCCTCACCCACAGCGGAGCCAGCCCCATCACCCACCCCAACCCAGCCTCACATCCACCTCACAGCTGATCAGGTGAGAAGTCAGCTCAGAAAGACGAAGATCAGGAAGGCAGCGGGTCCAGATGGAATCAGCTCCAGACTGCTCAGGGACTGTGCAGACCAGCTCTGTCAGGTGGTCCTGCACATCTTCAACCTGAGCCTGAATCTGGAGAGGGTTCCTGAACTGTGGAAGACTTCCTGCATAGTTCCAGTGCCAAAGATCGCACAGCCCAGGGAGTCCAACCACTACAGACCTGTGGCCCTGACTTCTCACCTGATGAAGACCATGGAGAGGCTCATCCTTCATCACCTCTGCCCACTGGTGAGCTCAGCGCTGGACCCCCTGCAGTTCGCCTACCAGCCCGGCATTAAGGTGGACGATGCCGTCATCTACCTGCTGCACATATCCCTCTCTCACCTAGAGCAGGCAGGAAACACTGTGAGGGTCATGTTCTTTGACTTCTCCAGTGCTTTCAACACCATCCAGCCTGCACTACTGAGAGGGAAGATGGAGGGAGCCGGAGTAGACAGTCAGCTGACGGCATGGACCATCGACTACCTCACCAACAGACCACAGTATGTCTGATGTGGTAGTCTGCAGCAAGGGGGCGCCACAGGGCACAGTCCTCTCACACTTTTTGTTCAGTCTGTACACCTCAGACTTCAGGTACAACTCAGACCACTGCCACCTACAGAAGTTCTCAGATGATACGGCCATCATTGGATGTGTATCAGATGGGAACGACCAGGAATACAGGGGTGTCATCAGTGACTTTGTCGGCTGGTGTGAGAACAATGCACTCCAAATCAACGCCAGCAAGACGAAGGAGATGGTCATAGACTTCAGGAGGAAGCCACCCCCTACAGCACCGGTGAACATCCAGGGAAAGGATATTGAGACAGTGGTCTCCTACAAATACCTGGGTGTTCATTTCAATAACAAGTTGGACTGGACTACAAACACAGACGTCCTGTATAAGAAGGGCCAGAGTCGACTCCACCTGCTGAGGAGACTGAGGTCCTTTGGTGTCTGCAGGACTCTGTTAAAGACCTTTTATGACACAGTGGTAGCATCTGCCCTTTTCTATGCAGTGGCCTGCTGGGGGGGTGGATGCACCGAAAGGGACAGGAGCAGGATCGACAAACAGGTGCGGAGGTCTAGCTCTGTGTTGGGATGTCCTCTGGAGTCTGTGATGGTGATGGGTGAGAGGATGATGTTAGCAAAGCTGACATCCATCATGAACAACCCCCATCACCCTCTGCATGAGGCCGTGGGAGAGCTGAGCAGCTCCTTCAGTCAGAGACTGAAACATCCTCGCTGCAGGAAGGAGCGCTTTCGCAGGTCATTCATCCCAACAGCAGTTAGACTGTATAACACATCATGATGTCTTGAGTCACTTAGACACTTTACCTCCTCTGCCATCACTTTATCCATACAGTCCAGATACATTTTATTTATTACACTCACCCATATAATGCATACCGTGTATGCTGTGTACCTTACCGGCTACAAATGTATATAATATTTTGATATCTGTATATAGTGTTTTGATGTGTGTGTATATGTGTGTATATGTACATGTGTGTATTGACTATATATTTTCTGTATATAGTGCTTATGTATATGTGTATAGTGTTTTTCTATTTTATTTTATTTTTATTTTATTCTATTCTATTTTTAGTTTTCTGTACTGAGCTGCTGTAATGCGCAAATTTCCCTGTCGTGGGATCATTAAAATTTTATCTTATCTTAAAATTTGTAGAAGTTGCCTTGTGTGTAGCCGAGAAATATATTGCAGTGTCATGGAAATTGGATTCCCCTCCTTTTATTGAAAAATGGTTTTCAGAAATTAATAGTTGCATTCCCCTAGAAAAAAAAAATCACATATTGTCTTAAACAGTACAATACCTTTTTGAAAATCTGGCAGCCTTATTTAATTTATCTTGATGCATCTCTTGTACTAAACATTTAGTGTTTATTTTTACACTATGCATTGACTTTTTTTTTTCCTTTGGACAGGGTGGTTGACAGGGGATTGAGGTTTAACAGGCAATTATTTGCCTTATGTTAACATGTTTATGTTGTGTATGTATGTTATTTATATAAAATCATAAATAGAATAATATAAAAAAACATGATGTTTTTAGTGTGCTTATAAGTCTATTTGTGTTGTAGCTTTTGAATGTTTTAGAATCTTGTACTCCATTTGTTCACCGTTCAAGTCTACAAGTCACATGTAACAGGAATGTGCACCCTTGTCCTTGTTCAGCATGGTGATGACCTTCATAATGACTACAACTCTGGTAAGACTTTATATTTACATCTTAAAGAAAAACAGAGTTGTGGCAAAATTTCATTTTGACTTGTAGGTTTTATCGAGTTAAATGAAGAGATTATTGCTGATTGCATGAAGGTGGACAGCGGTTGGATGCCAACTTCTACTTCTCTGATGTGCTTTACAAAATTTGAAAAAAGCACTTCAGGGTTTCCACGAGGAGGAAAGATTGGAGGGAGGATTTTACCAAAAGAGAAAGTACCAAGTCACAGATGACTTTATTCATATACAGTGGCTTGCAAAAGTATTCATACCCCTTGAACTTTTCCATATTTTGTCACATTACAACAACAAAATGTTTTGAATCATGTATAATTTTCCTTCCACTTCACAATTGTATACCGCTTTGTGTTGGTCTTTCACATTAAATTCCAGTGAAATATATTTATTTTTGTGGTTGTAATGTGACAAAATATGGAAAAGTTCAAGGGGTATGAATACTTTTGCAAGCCACTGTATAACCATGATACCTATCTCAATTACTGGACTAAAGTGGAACAGGCAAAACAGTATGAAATCATAACATTTACCTAGCTATTTTTTCAAAATGTTTTCTTTTTTAATGTACAAACTTGGTTTGTGTGATCAATTTTATAATAACTGATCATCTGTTTTTAAACAGGATTCTTAGACTTCTTCTACTTCTGCCTCTGATGTACATTAAATATTCAGATAAGCGGCACCAGGTGTTTTAGAGGGACACAAAATATCCATATTACTGTACTCTGAACTGTGTTTTTGCCTTTAATTTTTATTATGCATATTGTATATATGTGACTATTTTAGGGGAATGGACATGGCTTTGATTTTTGTCTGTGGATTTCAGAAGCACTTTAAAAACACTTGCTTTGTTATGTAACCCACATACTACTGATCGGTATGAATGGGCCCTGAGTTCGTATTCAACGACATTAATTACTTAACCACTATAACATCACACACTCTACAATTGGAATTAACAATACCACACTTTAATTAGAAAACCACCAAAAACACACTTAAATCAATATTTCAGTTCGTTCAGGTCAATTAACGGTTCAAAAATACATGTATCCCCACACACAACAGTCCCAATTAATGTTATCAAACAAAACAAACCCGTTGCAGGCCTGATTCGGAGCTCGGGTACGGTGAGACCAGAAACTTTGCGGTCCTTTCACTCAATTAGAGCCAAAATAAAATAATAAGCCAACAGTACCTTTTTCCAATATGGCGGTGCAAGCGTTCAGTCCACGTTGTCCCACACAGGCAAGAAGCACAGGGAATACCCGTCTGGTCGCCGTTTCCCGCGTAGCCAGAGGAACTCTGAACTATAGGTAGCTCAGCGCGCTATCTGGGATCCTCTTTTGTCTGTGTGCGGTAAGAGTCAGCCGAGTCCTGTAGCGATTAACCGGGCTAGCCAACCGCAGCTTTCAGACGATCAGCGCGGCTAATTTCCGCTCGATTATCCAGCGAGCAAACCACGACTTTCAAGTCCAAACACTTACAGGCGTAGGCTGCGCCAAATTAAACTGTCCTCCTTCCGTCCACCTGGCCGATGTCCGAACACGGAGTACCAGTTTAACTCTCCATAAAACTTTCACTTTTTCAGTCAAAGTCTAGCGCACCTCTCTTCTCGGGTCTCTCTTTTTCCTTCTCCCTCGCGCACACTCACACCACCTCCAATCAGCAGCCAGTACAGAAACAGGTGACTAAAATGAAACACTAGATTGGCTTTCCTTCACAACAAATGAAATGAACAAATAAAATAGAATATTTATGGCAAATTAATTATCTTAACACCTTAACATTTGAAATTTTAACATTCACATAAATGCATTTAACCACATTCAATCAACTTATTTATGTCCATTTCCTACAGGGCTACACCCTCCCCCATCAACACGTCTGATGTCCTCAGCAGACTAACATCTTAAGTAACTTAATGAACTGCATGGTAACAGGAAATGGGTAAAGTGTTTAACATTAGCTGTCTTTTTAGCCCTTTCCAATCTGTATCACAATACCTCTGTGTACAATAGTCAATGGTTGATCTCGAGATTTTCCTGGTTTATCATAGGTCAACCTTACTACTGGTTTCACTGACCTTTTGGGCCTAGTCCTCTTTGTAGGTAGTCTTGAGCCAGGGCTACTAGACTGTCTTACACCTTCATCATTGTTCGAACCATCGTCAGGCTCAGTGCTGGCTTCATGGTCAGTGTCACGGTCAGAGTCTACAGGAGAATGATCTGGTCGGTCAGAGTGGTTGTCACTCAGTGGAATGCAGTCTCCCACCTGTTCCCCTCTACTCACAGTGTCATCCCTCCTCTGAACCATTTTCTCAAAATAAGTCCTATAGGGTCTAGATGGCAAACCACCCTCAAAATCAGATGACTCACTTGAACTCACCCCTTCACTTTGTATGGAATGATGGGTGCTAACCCTCTCAGGCCGCTTCTGGCTGTCTAATCTCTTTGCTCGCTTATTGGATGCATCCTGCGAGTGCTCCAACATTGGGATTCGCACTAAGTCTCCTATAGGAAGAAGATTATCCCTATGTAATGTCCTGACTCTGTCCTTGCCATTCTGGGATTTTACTTTGTAGACCGGCAAGTTTGGCATTCTGGCCACAACAACATAGGGAACATCACACCAGCGATTCTCAAGCTTGTGTTTCCCTTTTATTCCAAGATTTCTCACCAACACTCTGTCACCTGGCTCTAGAGTCTGGGCCAGAAGTCTCTTGTCATAAGTCCTCTTGTTTCTCAAGTGCGACTTGCCAGAGGCTTCTGCAGCCAGCTCATAAGCCTTCTGCAAATCCTCCTTCAGTTTGGTGACATAGGAAGAGTGCTGATGTTCTGCCCTTTCATTTAGATGTGTCCCAAAACACACATCCACTGGAAGTCTAGCTTCTCTTCCAAACATCAAGAAGTACGGCGAATATCCGGTAGCATCACATTTAGTGCTGTTATAAGCGTGCACAAGATGTGTAACATACTGACTCCATTGCCGCTTCTTTTCCTGCTTCAGAGTCCCTAGCATTGACAACAAGGTCCTGTTAAATCGTTCGGGCTGAGGATCACCCTGAGGATGGTACGGAGTAGTCCGCGACTTCCGTATGCCAAGGATTTTCAGCATTTCCTTAATGAGTCTCGACTCAAAGTCTCGTCCCTGATCCGAATGAATCCGGGCTGGCAAACCGTAGTGCACAAAATACTTCTCCACCAAACCCTTGGCGACTGTGAGAGCCTTCTGGTTTTTGGTTGGAAATGCTTGGGCATATCTTGTGAAATGGTCTGTGATCACTAGCACATTACTTATTCCTTTGGAGTCAGGCTCCATGGACAGGAAATCAATACAGACCAACTCCATCGGCCCTGTGCTGACTATTTGGTGCAGTGGTGCAACTCTTTGGCATGGAGTTTTCCTCAAGAGGCACTCTCCACAGTTTTTTATGTAGTGTTCTGCCTCGACAGACATCTTGGGCCAGAAGAATCTGCTTCGGAGCATATCAACTGTCCTTTCCACGCCCATATGACCTAAGTCATCATGCATGGATTTCAGCACCACAGCTCTGAATTCAGCAGGTAGCACCAGTTGGTAAGTCTTTTCTCCTGCACGACTTATACTCAGTCGGTGAAGGAGTCTGTCTTTCATAATCAACTTTCCCATTTCTCGTTTCATGGCAAGTAAGTCTGGTTTTGTCTTGATCTCATCTGGCCATCTGCCACTCTTTATGGCCTCAATGGTTGGTCTTATTACAGGATCTTGTTCCTGTGCTGCCATTAGCTCAGGCTTGGACAATTGCCTCAGATTGTTCAACTCCAAGTTTGTAGAAAAGGTGTAAGCATCAGGCACACAATCTGGATGGGCTCCAAGCTGCTGCGCGTATCTTGGTGAGTCCTCAGGAGAATTAAGGCCACCAACTCTCTGGCAAATAGACTTAACACTCTCCTGAGAGATGTTTCGCATTTCTGTCTTCCTTTCTCCTGGCTCCATCCGGGACAACAGATCAGCATCAATGTTGTTTCTGCCAGGTCGGTAAACAATGTCAAAGTCATACACTGACAAATCTGACAACCATCTATGTCCTGTCGCATTGAGTTTTGCTGACGTAAGGACATAGGTTAGCGGGTTGTTATCAGTGTACACTGTAAAGCGGACTCCATAGAGATAATCGTGGAATTTCTCAACCACGGCCCACTTAAGAGAGAGAAATTCAAGCTGATGGATGGGATAATTCTTTTCTGATGAACTGAGTTTACGGCTGGCAAATGCAACCGGCCGAAGCCCTTCAGGATGCTCTTGATACAAAACTGCACCAAGACCTGACAGGCTAGCATCCACATGCAGCACATATGGCTTACTAGGGTCGGCAAAGGCTAGAACTGGTGCATTCGTGAGGCAGGTTTTAATAGCTTCAAATGCCTCGGTGCACACTTGATCCCATCTGTCTCCAAAGGGATCCCTCTCATCCAGATAGGCATGATTCTGCCCTGTCTTGGGTCTCCTTCCCCGCTGAGTTGGGGCGTACCCTTTAGTGAGGTCTGTCTAAGGGCGGACAATGGCTGAGTAATTGTGGATAAACCTCCGATAGTATCCACAAAACCCTAGAAATGATCGCAAGGTCTTAAGGTTGTGCGGCCTGGGCCAGTTCACGACAGCCTCCACTTCGCCGGGGTCGGCTGCGACACCTTCTGCTGACACTATGTGACCCACATACTTGACTTGCGTCTGACAGAACTGACATTTGTCAAGTGAAACCTTGAGTCCTGCCTCTTTGAGTCTGTCCAACACTTTCAGGAGTCTCTCTTCGTGCTCCTCTAGTGTTTTCCCAAACACTATTAAGTCGTCCAGGTAAACTAGTACCTGGAGCAAGTTCATGTCACCGACGACCCTCTCCATCAACCTTTGGAAGGTCGCAGGAGCTCCAGTGATGCCTTGAGGCATCCGCTCAAACTGATAGAAACCTAGCGGACATATGAAAGCGGTTTTCTCTTTGTCCTCCTCCTTCATGGCTATCTGGTAGTAGCCACTCCTTAAGTCCAGGACGGAAAACCATTTGCTTCCAGATAGACAATCCAGAACTTCATCAATCCGGGGGGTTGTGTATTGATCAGGCACAGTGCGGCTGTTGAGTGTGCGGTAATCAATGCACATTCTGACTTCTCCGTTTTTCTTTCGAACAATGACAATTGGAGAGGCATAAGGACTCCTAGACTCCTTAATTATGCCTGCTGCCAATGACCTCTGTATGTGACGACGCACATCATCAATATCAGCTGGAGCAATGCGTCTGGACCGCTCACGAAATGGTCGCGGGTCTGACAGACGAATTGTATGCTCTACATCTCTGGCTAACCCCACATCAAGTTCATGAGAAGAGAATACATCGGCCCTTTCAGACAATTTCTGACGGAGCCTGGCTTTCCACTCCTCTGGAACAGGAGATGAGCCAAAGTTGATAAGACTGATGTCAAATCCCTCAGACACCAGCTGTTGTTCTGACACGGTTGTAACATCAGTCGTGCACAGACAGCCTAAGGTGGTGCCAACTGGAATCGTTACGTCTTTAAGTGATTCGTTTTGCAGAAGAACTGTGAACTGGTTAGCATCCACAGCATTGCTTGGGATTGTCATGGACTGTAACAATACACCAGCGGGAAGAGGGTTGGTAGAAGAAGCTTCTACCATCAAGATCTCATGAGGCAAGGGCTGTTTTAGCTCAACTTTACAGGTTGCTTTACAGCTGCTCCCTGCAGGTAGCACAAGAGAACCAGGACCCTGCCACTTGACACACCCTACTTCATCATCATCTTCTTCCTCAGGGCAAGCACTGTGCACCATCAAGGGTGAAACAGACACACCTGAGGTACCCTCACAGAGCTGGGCTAGCCTCTTGGGAAGGTTGGCACTGGCACTGGTTCCTAAAATCACTGGAGTCTGGTCAGGGCCTGGGGGGTCAGGACATATCAGTGCTAGGACTGACATAGTGGTTGGTGCTCCCACTACTTTCTTTGGAAACTCTATGTCCACCACCACATAGCCACGATATGGGTAGCTTGAATCACTCAATCCCCAAATGTTTAGCCGACTCACAGGGTGAATAGGGATATCTGATAGGTATCTCTGGTACCAAGACTCAAAGATTATGCTGACTCTTGAGCCGCTGTCTAATAATGCATTACACAGGTGCCCATTCACTTTCAGTGGCTCTAAAGATGGTGGCCCAATCAGGCCTTCTGGAAGCCCATGGGACTCCAACACGTCCACTGCACTTTTCCTAATTGTACCAGCCACTTCTTCGGGGATGGTTTTACCTGTAGCTGGTTGGGGTTTACCCCTGGTTTTCTTGAGAACTCCAAGGAGTCTCTGAATAACCTTGTTCTGGTTCTCAGGCTTGTTACACTTTGGCGCTATGTGGCCATTTTCCCCACAGCGGTAACAAAAGCGTTCTTCTGAGTCAGGTGACTGCCTGGCTGATGGAGTCCCCACCGCCATCACAGTTGGAGAAGCTCCCGCCTGACAGGACAGCCGTGTACCTACTTTCTTTTGCAACTGCTTCACTTGTTTCTTTAGGGCAACCACTTCAGGGTCCACATTATTCTCTGAAGCTAGCTCTCTGCTATCCAACTGCTTTTCACCCTTCTCTGTTTCTGCAGGAGAATGGGTAGCAAGTGCTGCAAACATGGCTTTTACTTCTTTGAGTTCTGCTTTCAGGCTCTGTATCTCTGATTGCCTGTTGTCAGCTTGTGGCTTAACTTGAACCGAGCTCACTGAGCGGTTCAGCTTAACTCTGGAAGCTTCATATTCTTCCTCTATGCGAATTTCTCGCAGTAGTTCAAGGAAGGTTGGGGGTTTGGTCCTCCTCTCTCTAAGACGGAGGTTAATTAGCATTAAGTCAGCATCTACTGCACCTTTAAGTAGCTGCTCAACACGTGCGGTGTCCATACTGTTAACTGGGATACCACCTCTTTGTACAACTTTTGTCAAAGCACGCTCTAACCTGCGGAGAAAATCAGACAACTTTTCCCCAGGTTGTTGCTGCAACAGTCTAAAGGCAAAATACAAGTCATCTCCGGACTCTGCCAGTCCAAAGGCACTCTCTAACGCCTCTAAACATCCTTCAGGGGTCACATCCGGATCAGATAAACGCACTGCTTTTATCACATCTAACGCTGGCCCCTTTAAACTCTCTATGACTCTCCTCCTTTTTTCTTTTGGAGAGCCAGGACTCTCTTCGACCAGCAGGTATGCTTGATCTAACCAGTGGTCAAATTGTTCCTCACCGGCTGGGGTGGGGATGTTACCTGAAAAAATTCTCAGGCGTCGGTGTCCTGCATTCTCTGGGGACGGTTTAACTGTTTTGTCCAGCAGGTCACCAACAGCACGCAAGATGGACTCAGTAGGAGACACTGGCTGTAATCCAGCCAATAAAGCTTGCACATCCTCGGCAGACTTTCCTTCAGCCTCCAACAGAGATTTCAGTTTACCAGCAAAATCTTCCTCAACCCCAGGAGTTTCAGCTACTACACAAATTGGCCATGCTGTCAATCCATCGGGAGAGCGAACTTCTTTTGGGACTGCTGAGTCAGTCACTTTTTGTCGACACTCACAAAGCACTAACACTTGATTGTCTGTGTCACTTAGCATTCGTCCTCTGACTCTTACGCGCCCAAGACACTTGATAGTCTGTAGTGCATCTTCTATCTGCGCAATCTCTGTGTGCTCTGGAACTACAGTCTGTAAAGCTTGACTTTCATCTAATGTCTCTCCCCTACACCAGTTCTTCAATCTGGTCACTAGGTTGGTATCCATGTCAAAGATCCTCTATTAACATTCCCTCATGTAATACAGTTAGAAACTCAATACATTTTTTTTTTTTTTTAACAAATATAACACAATCCCAGCGGTGCCTCCATTTATGTAACCCACATACTACTGATCGGTATGAATGGGCCCTGAGTTCGTATTCAACGACATTAATTACTTAACCACTATAACATCACACACTCTACAATTGGAATTAACAATACCACACTTTAATTAGAAAACCACCAAAAACACACTTAAATCAATATTTCAGTTCGTTCAGGTCAATTAACGGTTCAAAAATACATGTATCCCCACACACAACAGTCCCAATTAATGTTATCAAACAAAACAAACCCGTTGCAGGCCTGATTCGGAGCTCGGGTACGGTGAGACCAGAAACTTTGCGGTCCTTTCACTCAATTAGAGCCAAAATAAAATAATAAGCCAACAGTACCTTTTTCCAATATGGCGGTGCAAGCGTTCAGTCCACGTTGTCCCACACAGGCAAGAAGCACAGGGAATACCCGTCTGGTCGCCGTTTCCCGCGTAGCCAGAGGAACTCTGAACTATAGGTAGCTCAGCGCGCTATCTGGGATCCTCTTTTGTCTGTGTGCGGTAAGAGTCAGCCGAGTCCTGTAGCGATTAGCCGGGCTAGCCAACCGCAGCTTTCAGACGATCAGCGCGGCTAATTTCCGCTCGATTATCCAGCGAGCAAACCACGACTTTCAAGTCCAAACACTTACAGGCGTAGGCTGCGCCAAATTAAACTGTCCTCCTTCCGTCCACCTGGCCGATGTCCGAACACGGAGTACCAGTTTAACTCTCCATAAAACTTTCACTTTTTCAGTCAAAGTCTAGCGCACCTCTCTTCTCGGGTCTCTCTTTTTCCTTCTCCCTCGCGCACACTCACACCACCTCCAATCAGCAGCCAGTACAGAAACAGGTGACTAAAATGAAACACTAGATTGGCTTTCCTTCACAACAAATGAAATGAACAAATAAAATAGAATATTTATGGCAAATTAATTATCTTAACACCTTAACATTTGAAATTTTAACATTCACATAAATGCATTTAACCACATTCAATCAACTTATTTATGTCCATTTCCTACAGGGCTACAGTTAAACCAAGTTTAAGGTGGTTCGCATGGCTTTAACAGGTAAATGAGATCCTGTTCTAGTCTTTCACAGTTGTTTAAAATAGGAATTTTGAATAGTCTTTACCAAGTCCGGAGCATATCTAACTGAAAACATTAAGTACTCTGTAGAGTTTTGATTTTGTTAGTTGTCAATTGATCATGCAAATTAGTAAATGGTAAATGGACCAGTTTTTGTACAGCGCTTTTATACTTTATTCTTCTATAGCACTTTTCTTCTCTAATTGAGCACTCAAAGCAGTTATACAACACGTTTGCATTCACCCATTCATACAAGCACTTCCATGTGTATCTAAGCTAAGTGCTTAATGTCTAACATTCACACACATTCATACTCCAACGCTTGCGTCAGAGAGCAACTTGGGGTTCAGTATCTTGCCCAAGGATACTTTGGCATGCAGCTCGGAGCAGCCAGGAATCAAACCGCCAACCTTCCGATTAGTAGGTGACCTGCTCTCAGGATCAGTTTTCAGGACCCAAATTGCACACTGTGCAAAGACACATAGTAGACATATGTAAGTGCAGGAATGTTTGTGCAACATTCAGATATAGAAGTCCCCAAGGCCCACTAGAAGACACTTCTAAAGGTGGTTGAAAACAACAGTGTTATGATCCTCTGGGACCTGTTTCAAATTGAAAAGCAGCTCCAGACCAACCAACCAGATGTAGTGGTGAGTGACAAGGAGCAGAAGGCTGCAATTGTGAAAGATATGGCAATCCCAGTCAAAAGCAACATCAGAAAGACGTGCAAAAATTATCCAGAAGTGCCAGGGGCTGAAGGAATATCTGTAGCAGATTTGGAAAGTCAAGTCCAGAGTGGTCCCAATGGTAATAGGAGCATTAGAAGCTGTAACCCTCAAACAGGGGAAATAGCTCCAGCAGATCTCTATCCAGAAGAGTCCTCAGAACACACACACACGCGCACACACACACACACACACACATACATATATATATATATATATATATATATATATATATATATATATATATATATATATATATATATATATATATAAAATAAATAACCCAAAAGTAAATGGCACTCATGATTAACTCACAGGTTTGTCTCACATTCATAGTTTTACCACCAAAAAGCTTTGGACTTGTTTATTTCTTAACTTACAAAGTAATAAAAAGCCATAGTTGGAATCAGAATTGAACATGGCATCTCATGTGGTCTCTTGTTTGATGAATTTTGTTTTTCAAGTAACTAGTCCACACAAGTCTCTTAATCCAGATTCTAGGAGAAGTTTTTCTCCCTCTAAATTTTCAAAACTTACCAATTCCCTCATTGTTGGAGTGCAGCAGCTCCATGAGTGGTGCTGATGCCCCTTCTGCATCTATGAGCTCTGCAGACTGTTTGTCCAGGGCTAACTCACACAAGACGCCTGCAGACACTCTTTTCACATTCTCCACATATGAATACAGCAGCTGGGCAGACACACACAAATATAACATAAACTTGTTATCTCTCAAAGACACATTTACCAGCACAGGTGACTTTGTTGGCTGATTCCTTACTGATTACCAACAACTTTGGTACCTATATTAGTGCAGGAGTTTATGCAGAGATATTTATTCATTCTCACAGTGTTTGTGTGGGTTTCTTCAGGTGTCCAGTAATATCCAGGCCAGCCTAAACAGGGACCTCAAAGTAACTGTTTTTATACCTTGGCTGTGGATCAACTGGTAGAGTGGGTCCATAATATAACTGGCAAAAATACAAGAATTTCATTCATCAGCCTAAAATGGGAAAATGAGTAAAATATCACTACTTTCCTTCAAAATGAAATGTTAACATTACAGAAAGCATGGTTTTATTCTGTAACTGCAGTGAGATTAAAAATTATGATTTCAATAGAAGTCAGTGGGGCATTTTTGGCCACAAAGGTGTGCAGAGGGAATATCTGGCACTACATATAAAATAATATTCATCCATCCATCCATCCATCCACTTCCACTTATCCGGGTCGCGGGGGGGCTGGAGCTTGTCCCAGGACGAGAGACAGGGTACACCCTGTACAGGTCGCCAGCCTGTCGCAGGGCCAACACAGAGAGACAGACTACCATACACACTCACATTCACACCTATGGGCAATGTAGAGTGGCCAATTAACCTAACCCCAGTAAGTGCATGTCTTAAAAATAATAATATAATAATGCAATAAAATCAAGTTTGGCATTTTTGAGTAGTTCTGAAGTTGATTAAGTGATGTATAAAAAAAAAGTTTTAAAAAATATCAACGTATGAGGATTTTATGGCTGATTTGTGCGTGTACATTTTTGCCACAAAGGTGTCCAGAGGGTGCAAAATTTGAAATCTGGCACTACATAAAATGTGATGCAATCAAAACTATTATGTTTGTAATCTTTGACATATCCAAGACTTTAATCACCACCAATGTGCCATCATTTATTATTTGTTATATGAAAAATAATCACATTTGTGTGTGTGTGTGTGTGTGTGGGGGGGGGGGGGGGGGGGGGGGGGGGTGTTTGGTATTTTTCAGTAGGTCTGAAGTTGATTGAGTGATTTATGAAAACAAAAAGTTTAAAAAAATATTGACATATGATGATTTTATAGCAGTTTTTTGGTGTGTGTATATTTTTGTCACGAAGGTGTCCAGAGGGTGCAAAATACACCCCAAGAGTATGAATGGCATTCAAGAGTGAAAGACATTAGTTTTCAAAAATTTAATGAAAAAAAATATTTCCTGCAAAAAAATCATGCCAGTAGCTGCAACACAGCCAAAATAATCACCAAATGAAAAAAAAAAATGTACAAAAACACGAGGGTTAATATTGAATTGATGTGTAACTTTGCCAAAACAATGTCAGACTCTGTAACTTTCTCTGGACTCTCCCCAATCGGAGCTGAAGTGACTGCAGAAGTAGCTGCATGTTCTCTTTAAATTGCTGGCTGAGTTGGGAAACTTTCTGGGGAAAACCTGGTCTTATTAGGAGAGACAGCATCTTTCCCACTTTGGATGGAACAGCTCTCATTTCTAGCTGAATTTCTTAACCACCCCCCAAAACCTGACTATCCAGGGTTGAGGCCAGAGAGCAGAGTTGCAGTCTTACATGCCTCTCTGCAGCTTCTTCTGCCATTCACCCGAAAACTCCATCCCCATAGAGAGTGGTCCCAGACAAAAAAAAAAAACAAAACAGCAAAAAACAATTTAATCATAAAAATTCACAAAGAAAGAACAATATAGCATCCTCAGCATTACCAAAGAGTGAAACAGTTAAATTTGGATTATTTAACATTAGGTATCTCTCTTCTATTAGTAAATTGTTTAACCCTTTAACACTGAGCCATCACAGAAATACCTGTTAAAAGCCTTTAACACCAAAAGTATCACTGACACACATCATCTCTCTTTTAGCATTAGTTGCTTGTAGAATTTTTTGATTTAGCTATTTAATGATATATGTTTGCAATACGATGGTGAAACACTTTAGAAATGCTTCGTCCACTATCACAGAGAAATTAATGTTCACACAAACTAACACATTTTGGATGGAAATATATGAAATCCTAATGGATTTGAAGTCCAAATTGTTCATTTAGTGCTACAGTAGCCAGCTCTTTTCAGCAGTTTCTGAAGATGTGTAACCTGATATCTTTATGATATATGGGTGCATGTGAACATACCTGTACAAAGAGTGGTATGGTCTGCATGCTGGCAATCTCTCTTCTGTTTATAGGGTCTCTGGCCAGAATGTGAAGTGCTCCTGTGCAGCCCTCTACTATTTCCTCCATGCGAACACCATCCTGACACCAGGAAAAGGGAAGAAAAGTCAGACAGTCATCCATCAAACAAAGAGCAAAGCAGAGGTAGATTCAATCAACAAATTTACTGTTGTCAAATAAAATGTGTGATGTTCCCTGACTAAAGTTACAAATTCAAACCTGATGGAAAAAATATTAATATGAAACATAAAATGGGAACCATCTACTCTGTTTAGTGTACCTTCAAGTTTGCCTTGCCTTAAACTTTCACTATCAACTGCAAAAGTCTAGATTGTTGCCACTATTTTTGACTGATGCTGTCTCCTTTTGTCTGTTTTTATTGATGTTTGCTGATCTTGTGCCAGGTAAACAAATCTTTATTTTTTTATTGAATAAGGCATCATCATTATCAACAAAAATGGAATGAATTTTTGAGGACTAAAAAAAATGAAAATCGAAACTTAACCTAGACTATTAAATGTGAGGAAATAACATATTAATGTCACGGCTGGTGCAGCACGCAAGGAAGAGGACCCCAATGCAAGACCCTCGAGGCTCAAATAATGTTTAACTTAATTTATTAAATAAACTCAAGAAAACCAAAACTGGACAGGAGCCAGCTACACAAGGAAACACGAGAACTTGAAAATTCAAAACACGCAGCATAAGCCCACATTAGCAGTCAGGCAGACACAAACAATGATGCAACAATGAACAGGAGAAAACTGACTGTTTAAATACACACAGGGTAATCAGGGAAAGTGGAAACAACAGGGAACAACAGGTGAAACAAATGAAACTAATAACACAGGGGAAGCAAAACTAAACACAAAGCACAGGGAACATGAGACTGTCAAAATAAAACAGGAAGTAACTCACCACAATGCACATACAGACCTAAAAAAACATGAAGACAAGGATACACAGAGGGAACCTAAACACCACACAAGGAACCACCCAAAGGGAGACAAAGGACAAAGGAACACAAAAAGGTTCAGGACACAGGGAAGACAAGATCACAGGGGAAAACAAACACAGAGACACAGGAAGACCAAAGTCAAGGAAAACAAAATAAAAAGCAATAATAAACAGTAAGAAAACTAAGAAACACAACCCAAAGAATACAACAAAACAGAACTACACAAAAGGGAACTCAAAACACTGGGCCCCCGGCCCAGGACCACGACAACTAAATAACTAGTTGAGCTTGAATGTTGGTGCATCAGTAGTGGGCCCTACAGCGCTAAATGCTACCAAAAAGAGTGGCTCACTCCAGGTGGCACATTTAGTATTCTGTTCTGGTTGTGTATATACTGAGTGCTACTTAGTACATGTGCAGGAACACAGCAAATCACACCATAAGGCTTTTTTCCACTAAAGACAACAGTGAAGGGAGTTGACATCTACAACATGGTGAAAAGGTTCTTTGAGAAGAAAAGGGTACCACTGGAAAAGCTGGTTTTGACTACAGACAGGGTTTCCACCATGACAAGCCAACATGCATGCTTCATTACACAATGCAAAAGTGACACAGTCTTCTCAAAATTTCTACATTGCCATTGCATCATTCATCAGCCAGCGATATGTGCAAAAGTAATTGGCTTTAATGTGATGACCCCCATTGTGAAGATCATAAATAGCATCCAAAGCTAAACAACACAGGATATTCAAGGTGCTATTGGAGGAACTTGCAGTTGAATATGGTGACCTGTTACTACACACAGAAATTTGATGGCTCAGCAGGGGATATGTTTTGCAGCAATTTTTTTATTTTTTTTTGTCAATTTTGGGTGAAATCAAAGAGTTCATGCAAACCAAAGGGTCGACATCTCAGTGCTCCAGTGGATACTTGTGCATTTCTAACTGAAAGTGTCCACTCTTTCCACCTCGGCACCACTGATGACAAGTGGATGGTAGTCCCTCTGCTGCTTCCTGCTGAAGTCCACAATCAGTTCCTTCGTTTTGCTGACGTTGAGCAGGAGGTGGTTCTCCTGGCACCAGTTCTCCAGGCGGGAGACCTCTCTCCTGTAGGCTGTCTCCTCACTGTGGGAGATTAGTCCCACAACAGCAGTGTCGTCAGCAAACTTGATGATGACGTTGGACTCTGACGTGGCCACGCAGTCATGGGTGTACAGTGAGTACAGCAGAGGGCTGAGCACACAGCCCTGGGGGGATCTGGTGTTGAGGGTGAGGGAGGATGAGGTGAGGTGACCCACTCGTACCACTTGTGGTCTGCTGGTCAGGAAGCTGTGAACCCACCTGCACAGGGATGGGCCCTGAGCTCTATGTTTGGCACAATGCATTCGGATCATGATTGTGAAAACTGCCAGGCATAAAAATAAAACTACGAAAGTTTTGTTTAACTTACAAAAATCCCACTTGGTGTCTATTAATTTATTCTAAATGTGCACATATACAACAGTACCTATTGTTGTAGTCGGTTGTTAACGGTTGTTTTGCTAGTTTCCACATAAAACTGAATGGTTTCATATTCAGCATATTTATCTTAAATGTTTTGACACTTGAGCTGTAAGTAATTAAATTTTTTTATTTAATCGATCCTATTTCCATATCCAACAGAAATTGGCACAGGTCAGAGGTCAGTGAGCAGATTTTTGATGACACTGAATTCTGTTGGTACAATGTTTGAGTATGCATTATTTTGCAGTTATTCTCTTCTGGCAGCCCATGTAGTCATTTCTGTAAGGGTTCTTTTGTCCATGTGTGAGTAAAAGTACTGATAGACTGACATAAAGGGGATCAAACACGGATATCCCTTTGTAATCTGCATTAATATCCCGAATTTCCTGTAGAAAAATAACTGTTGTGGATGTGCACATCTGGATAAGCAAACATAGTTAAAACACGTAGAACTGAGTCAACTATCACCCTTCATGACATTTATCCCCAAATCTACAGGTTAAAAGTCTGTAAGAACAAAAGTGCTTTAAAACTAAAATCTCAGATGAGTTTCAGAATCTGGGGTCTGCAGGTCAAATATTCCACTTTCTAGTGTCTCTGTAAACCATTCAGAAAGTGGTGTATGCTAAGGGGTGGTATAGAAATACGCGCCCCCAAATGTGGCTTAGCTGACTGTGTCGTCAAAGAGGAGTGAGATCCCCCGGTTCAGTATCTTCTGTATGTTATCAAGTTAACACAG
Organism: Archocentrus centrarchus; assembly: GCF_007364275.1. NCBI lineage: Eukaryota > Metazoa > Chordata > Actinopteri > Cichliformes > Cichlidae > Archocentrus > Archocentrus centrarchus. The sequence continues at coordinate 2,150,312 of NW_022060269.1, forward strand.
AGTTCAAAAGTAAATGACAAATGGACTAGTTCTTATATAGCACTTTTCTTCTCTAATTGAGCACTCAAAGCACTTATACAACATTCACCCATTCATACAAGCACTACCATGTGTAAGTAAGTGAAGCACTTACTGTCTAACATTCACACACATTCATACTCCAACACTTGCGTCGGAGAGCAACTTCGGGATAAGTATCTTGCTCAAGGAAACTTTGGCATGCAGCCCCAAGCAGCCAGGAATCGAACTGCCTACCTTCTGATTAGTAGGTGACCTGTTTGATCTCCTGAGCCACAGGCACCCCTAAATATTGTGATTGTGGTAATGGGAATTTGCTTGAAATGCATCATTATAGGTGTAACAAAAATGAATGACTGTTTGACACAAGTGGAAAGCTTTTAAAGTGATATCTTTTCCCAATGCATTTAAAAGGTAACTGGGAAGGTTCAGTGTCCTTCTTCACTTCCTATATGAAAGACTTTGGAGTTCACAGTTATATATTTGCAGAGGGAAACCCAGAGGATTAACCATTTTTGACCAACAACTGTGGATTCTTGCTCTACCTGTTTGTGCCTGATCGAATTTAATCTTAAAAGGAAATGAAGAATTTTGTACTTTTGATTACTCCAAGTACAGCCTGTGTTGGATTTTACCTAACTGGGGTTGGAGAATACTCTACTGGATTACTACTTCCACAGTTGGAATATTCCAGGCACAGCCAGAAGGGAATGCCAGGGGACCTAGTATAACCTCTCTTCTCTCTCGATTAATCTCAAAGTTTTAGTTTTTAGAAATCAGCATTAGCACAGTATAGATTAATTAAGTTAAAATAAATCTCAGTTGATGTTATTATGTGATTCTTTTTCATTTATTGAGCTTTTGCACCTGAGATGACTCTTGTGATTTGGTGCTACATAAATATAAATTGAGTTGAATTGAAATTTTGCTTTGCCCCTGTTGAATTGGTTAAATAAAATTTTCTGCATTAAATGGATTAATTGTGAACATTCCCTTTTTGACTTTTTGTGAAACAGTAAGGAAATCTTTTGGAAATGTGTTATATCTGATGATTATATATCTTTAATAGTTATTACAAGTTGCTCTAGCCCTTAAAAATGAACAAATCCCTGGGGCCCATTCTTTTCCAGGGCACTAAATTATGACCCAGCCTATTACTAAAACCAAGGATCATTGAGTAGAGGTGCGGTTAACAAATGTGGCAAATTTTACTTGACCTGCGAGGCTAATCAGGCAGGGGTTTTCATCAGGGGAAACAGGGTAGACAGGTTAGAAATCTCTCTCTTCATCACTGGCTCAATTAAATTCTGCATTACCTGTTGGGGAATACCCCGTGGAATCAGAAACACAAATCTCTTAAAGGGAGTCCAAAGTTCCTGTATCAGACTTCCTGTACATGAGTGTGTGTGTGTGTGTGTGTGTGTGTTTTCCATACCTGGTATGTGTGCTGTCCAGAGGAGGCTTGTCTCTGTGTGTCCTGGTGAGCCTTGAGCAGCAGCTTCACCAATCGTGGAATTGCACCTGCCTCTCTCAGCGGCGCCTGATTAGCTGGGCACAGTGCCAGATTCCGGATGAGACCTACTGTAGCCTGAGGACAAAATAGACATCAAGACTTGTCTCCAAAGGTGATGTGGGACAGCTTTAAAATAAACTTGGCTTCCAAATGGTACAGCCTGTTACTGTATGGACATTCAGTGAGCAGTCAAGTCTCTTACAGTGCATTCAAGTTTACTTACCAGTGTATGATGCTACATATCAAAGGAAACCACAAGGATGCGAGAAAAAATTATAAGCTTTCAGCTATTGCTCACTGCTGAAGAGGCAGCTGGGCAGGTTCTCAGCAGCCTGACATCAATGCAGTTTTGTTGGTTCCATAAAAGCTTTGAATGTCGTTTGCAAGCACTACATGCAAGCTTACTGACATTTCAGGGAGAAATGCATGCTGGGAAGGGTTTCCCCCCAAAAGAAAATTCTAAATTCAAGGACTTTTACAAAAGTGTTTATGTGAATTTTCCCAAAACTTTCCTGTTGTCATAATCCTGAGTCTGTGACTGAGCATTTTGTGTTTTGGACTGTCATATGCTGTTATGTAATATTGCTGTGATTCTCAGTTTATTGTGGGTTTTTGCACTTTTGTACCTTTTGTAGTAATTCCTGGCTGGTTTCTCTATCATCCTCAGGCATTCTTAGTTTAGTTATCTGAGTTTTTTTCTTGGTTATAGTTAATTGTATTTAGGGGCAGTCATCTGCCAGTTAGGGGTGAGGGGCAGGAGACAGGACAAAAGACACTGTGAAAACAAGCCAGAGATTAACAATAGTTTTGTCGCTCTCTTACTTTGCTCTTCCTCTTCCTGTCCTCTTGCTCTGCTCTTCTTCTTGTCTCTACATCTGTCTCTGTCTCTTTTTCCTCTCTTCCCTTCCCTTTTCGCTCTTCTTCTTTCTTCTCTCTGTGTGTGTGTGTGTGTGTGTGTGTGTGTGTGTAATCTAGATTTAGTTCTGTTACTATCTGTGTCATGGTTTTTGTCTGTGTTTTGTGTAACCAATATCAAACCTTTTTGGGTTTTAAGAAGGAAATGTCAGAAAAGTTATCACACGGATAACTGGCTTATGGTGGCCAAGTGTTAATAGGGATATCACTTTATGATCCTTCGATGTCAGCTCTTCCTATCATTGTGAAGCAGAATTCACCAAGCACTGGCTTGTTCACCTACTAATAGGGAACATGAGCTGGGATTAGACCATCGTGAGACACAGTTTTACCTCACTGATGATGCGGTCTTGCAAAAGTAATCCTGCTCAGTATGAGAGGAACCAGAGGTTCAGACATTTTGGTGTATGTGCTTGGATAAGGAGCCAAAGGTGCAAAAATCACAAGTATTTATTTCTGTAGAACATTGTTTATAACACATAGTCGATGTTAAACCGAGGGGTCTCACTCTTTGGCACCATGCACATACAGTTGTGCAATCCCAGTGCTTCTGTTTGACTTGTCCATTTGTATCACTTCTGAACTTTACCCTTCTTTGACAGGACTCAGCAATTGATTAAGTCATGCTTAAATTTTGATTTTATTTTTGTTTAAAAAGATTATCAGTGCAGTTAAATAATTGTTTTATGCTTCCATGTTCATAAAAACTAGTCACCAATAATCACAGTTAAAACTTCACTTTCTGTCTTCTGTTTCAGTGTGTACAACCTCTATTTTTGGCAAGGAAATATCTATATTAGTCTTTTACAGAAAGGTTCAACATTAGGATTCTATTACAATTATAGAACCAGAAGTGAAGCCCAGAACAGGCCTCTGTGGAGCTCCCGTGCTGCTCATTAATATCCCAGAATCACAGTTCCCAAACTGGACAAACTGTGGCCTCTCTGTCAAGTAGTTTGTGAGCCAGGAAACAAAGGAAGAATCTACGCCCATCTCTGTGAGCTTGTCTTTGAGTATATTTGGTTGGATGATATTGCAATCGCTTGATAAATCAAAGAACATAACTCTCCCATAACAGCCAGATTGCTCCAGATGAGCTAGGGCTCGGTGAAGCATGTAGAGGACGGCATCATTTTCATGTGTTGTTTGCAGGAAAACTGCAGGCGATCAAGTTTGTCTTTGATCTCAAGTCTCAGTGGGTGAAGAATCAGCCGTTCCAAGGTTTTCATGATGTGCGATGTAAGGGCCACTGGGCTGTAGCCATTTAGTTCAGCTGGACAAAGTTTTGGTACCAGAAAATTACAAGATGTCTTCCACAGACTCAGGTTAAAGATCCTGGGGAGAGGTTGACACAGGTGTGAGAGTGGAAGCAGCAGCCGCAAAAAAGATGCAAGGAGATGGGGTAGCTGTGGTGAAGCACACTTGTGGAGGAGAAGACTGAGTAGCAGTGAAGATGCCCACATGTTGAGGAGAATAAGGAGAAGTAGACTGAAGAGCAGCAGTGGATGTAACATCTGTTGAAGAACTGATTGAATTCATCAGCTCTTTCCACATCACTGTTGTTTCTTTTTGTTGTATCCAGAGATGGTATTGATTCCTCTCCACACGTTAGGAATGTTGCTGTTTTTTACGTTCCTTTCTATCTTCTTTCTGTATTCCACTTTTGCCAATACCTTTTTCAGCTCATGTTGCACCTGTTTGAGCCATTCTTTTTCACCATCCATGAAAGCTACCTTTTTCTGGTTGAGAATTGTCTTTGTGCCGTTTGTGATCCAGGGTTTGTTATTGTGGAAACAGGGCACAGTTTTTGTGGGTATGACTGTGTCTCTACAGAAATTGATGTATTCAGTAAAGCAATCAACTGTCTGTCAATGTCCATACCATTCACATCTGTTTCCAGCAGCACATTCCAATCTGTGCATTCAGAACAGTCGCTTAGAGCCTCAGTAACATCAGGTGTCAATTTCCTGACTGATTTTAGTTGCAGTTTGTCACACAGTGTTTGTAACATGTCTGCAGAAAAACCAAGTTGTGGTCTGATCTGCCAAGTGGTGGTAAGACAGTAGCTCTGCAAGCTTCTTTGACAGTGGCATACAGCAGATCAAGGGTTTTATTTTCTCTGGTAGGACAGTCAACAAATTGTGTGAATTGAGTTAGGTTGCAGGAGAGGGAAACATGATTGACGTCTCCTGAAATTATGAAGAGTGCCTCTAGATGTTTAGTCTGTATCCTAGCAGTTTCATGGAGAACTTCACACGGAACTTGGGCTGTTACCTTGGGTGTAACACAGCGTACATATTGTTATGATATGACTGAATTCTCTCAGTACATAATATGGTCACATGTCAACTGCCAACAATTCAGTATCAGGACAACCCATCCTCTCCTTGACAGTAAAATGTGCAGAATTACACCATCTCTGGTTCACAAATAAAACAAGACACCCACCTTTGTTTTGGTTTTTTTTGCCACTGGCTTTAGGCTCTCTGTAGCCCTTTTTCCACTGACTGGGTTCCGGTGCCAGCATTTGAACTGTTCAGCGGTTTTTCAACCACGAATGCACTCTTTGCTCAGCTGAAAAACGGGTTCAACTCCAGCCCCATGAGCTAGCTGGTCTCGAACCAAGGACGTGTGATGAAAGCAGCAGAAGGGCGTCACTCTGCCGTCTCAACGTAAAGTTTTCTACTGCTATTTCACTGCATGGTGTGTATTACATGAGAAAAGCGATATGATTTTCATGGCTGTGAAATAGGTTGGGCCCTAAGGCTGAACTTGCTGCTTTGTATCAGTTCATATCACAGATAAAAGGGCGCAAAATGCGTAGTTGTCTTGCTCGTATTGTAATCACTGTCTGTGTTTCCCTCTGTGCTACACACAGATGCTGCAGTAGTTTTGTTTGGACCGTAAAATGTGTTTGCAGCACAAGAAAGAGGAGCGTGTTCTGCCACGTTTGTGCCCTTCGACTTCTGTGTCCAGATGAGGATCCGCCCACACTCATACGTAAAGGAGCAGTTCACAAAGCATGGTGGAAATGCAAGCTCGTTCTTAAGCATTTCACCGGTTCATTGAAACTGAAACCAGCACTCGCACTTCAGCCGTGGAAACATAGGATGTCTGATTGTATGAGGGTGAAACCAGGTAGATCCACATTTGAGTCTGAAATGTTTTCATTCAACCATATTTCAGTAAAACATATAAGACTGACTCATGCTATACTTTCTGATATCTCCAGCTCATCACTTTTGTTGGGCAGAGAGTTGACATTTCCCATTATGACCGTTGACAGAAAGGGTTCACTTGCTTCACTTCCAAGCTTTCATCTTTGCACCAGCATGGCAATGATGAAAACACCTCTTTATCTCAGCTGGAAGGGGGTTGTATTTTCCAGATTTGCTCCATTTCAATGAAAAAAGCTCTTCTCTTGAGTAAACTTTTCTCCCCACAGAAGTATTCATCAGTACTTGACAAAATCAAAAAGATAAATTAAAAAATTAAATACAAGGAAAAATAAACAAAAATAAAGTAAAGAAATCAGAGCTATCAGACTTTGCCACTACCAGTTGAAGTGCATGTTCTAGAAGTGGCTGTATTTGTAACAGTAATATTACTGTACTACTTTAAAAAAATCAACATTAAGACCAATCTCAACACATTATCTTTTTTTCTCTTCAATTAGAACTTTTCTTTTCCAATTCATTTTTGTGGGGGTTTTTCTTCACATTCTCACCAGTCTACAAGCCAAGTCTCTTAACTAGTTTGCACACCTGTCCAGAACTGGTCATAGTCTGTTCAGAAAGAGGGTCTGCAAGAGAACACACATTGCCTGACAGAAACAGGTATTCCCTCATCCATTCAGGTGTTTCAATCACTTCCATGGCCACAGGTGAAATAAAACCAAGCCCCTAAGCATGCAGACTGTTTCTACAGAGAGACAGAAAAAAAGATCCAGAAAATCACATTGTATGATTTTTAAATAATCAATTTGCATTTTATTGCATGAAATAAGTATTTGATCACCTGCCAACCAGCAAGAATTCTGGCTCTCATAGACCTGTTGGTTTATCTTTAAGAAGCCCTCCTATTCTGCACTATTTACCTGTATTAATTGCACCTGTTTGAACTTGTTACCTGTATAAAAGACACCTGTCCACACACTCAATCAGTCACACTTCAACCTCTCCACCATGCCCAAGACGAAAGAGCTCTCTAATGATACAAGGGACAAAATTGTAGACCTGCACAAGACTGGGATGGGTTACAGGACAACAGGCAAGCAGCTTGGTGAGAAGGCAACAGCTGTTGGTTCAATTATTAGAGAATTATTCTCAGAAAGGTCAGGAATCACCCCCAGAGCTACATGGGTGGACCTGGTCAATGACCTGAAGAGAGCTGGGACCACAGTCTCAAAGATGACCGTTAGTAACACAATATGCTGTCATGGATTAAAATCCTGCAGGGCACGAAAGGTCCCCCTGCTCATGCCAGCAAATATCCAGGCCTGTTTGAAGTTCACCAATGACCATCTGGATGATCCAGAGGAGGCATGGGAAATGTCTTGGTGTCAGATGAGACCAAAATAGAGCTTTCTGATAACAACTCCACTTGCCGTGTTTGGAGGAAGAAGAAGGATGAGTACAACCCCAAGAACACTGTCCCAACCGTGAAGCATGGGTGGAAACATCATACTTTGGGGTTGCTGTTCCGCAAACGGGATAGGACGACTGCATCTTATTGAAGGGAGGATGGATGGGATCATGTATCGTGAGATTCTTTCCAAATACCTCCTTCCCTCAGCAAGAGCATTGAAGGGTCGTGGCTGGGTCTTCTAGCATGACAATGACCCGAAATAAAAAACCAGGGCAACTAAGGAGTGGCTCCTTAAGAACTATTTCAAGGTGGCCCAGCCAGTCTCCAGACCTGAACCCAATAGAAAATCATTGGAGAGAGTTGAAACTCAATGTTGCCCAGCAACAGCCCCTAACCCGAACAATCTGGAGAATATCTGTATGGAAGGGTGGGCCAAAATCCCTGCTGCAATGTGTGCAAGCTTGGTCAAGAACTACAGGAAACGTCTGACCTCTGTAATTGCAAACAAAGGTTTCTGTACCAAATATCAAGCTCTGTTTTGCTATTGTATTGTATTGCATATGAATTATTTTAAAAGTCATACAATGTGATTTTCTGGATCTTTTTTTAGATTCTGTCTCTCAAGTGTACCTCTCCATTCTTTGTACCTGCGAATACTTGTTAAATCAGTAGTGTATCAAATACTTATTTTTCCTACTGTATTTGTTGTTCACCACAAGTCAATTAGCCAGCTTTGTTTTTCCCTGTGATTTCTGGCAATAACCTGAGATTTTTGAGTTTAACTCTGTCTCTGGAGTCCTGCATTGGGGTCCTCAACCTGCCTGCCACAGCAGTACATGACAGAACTCTGTTGAACTCCATAATTAACCTTAGTGTGTGATGAAGATTCTCCATTTACATGAACAAATTGTAATCTAATGGAGAGATATACTGTAGTAAGATTCAAACCACTGCAATACAATAACTTTAATACCAATGGCGTCTCTGTAGTAAAATACTGTGGTCAGCAGCATCGAACGTTGCACTGAGCTCTAGCCTTCTGGCCTCTCATTTCAAGTATAGAGATGAGAGGCCATAAGAAGATCATTTGTAACCTTCAATAGTCTCTTTCAAAATTTTTGAAACAAGAGGATGGTTGGAGATTGGTCTATAATTCTGTAACACAGCTGGGTTATGCGACTTTTTTTAATAATGGTTTAATTACAGCTACCTTAAAAGTCTGTGGTACATAGCCCATTAATAGAGACAGGTTGTATATATTTAAGATCAAAGCAATAATTAATTCAGCAGTCTTGTAGGAATGGGGTCCAATAGACAGGTTCATGGTTTGCAGGAAATAATTATTGAAATTAACTAAGAAATAGTATAAATAAATATCAGTAGAATACCATATGCAGTGAGTGGGTGAATTTTTCCTTTGTAGGTTATTGTGCTCTGGATCTGTCCTATGCATTGTATTGCACCACCTGGTATGTATGTGATATGTCTGAAGGCTCCAGTGGACTTTTGGGGATGAGTGGGTGTGACATTGGCTCTTGTCTCAGTCTTGATCTCAACTGATGTGGAGCCCACCAGCAACTTAACAGACCATTGCTTTGTTGACCCATTTTCTTTATTCACAGCCCCAAGGAAGCATGACTGTAATTTTTCTGTAACTCTTGATTGTTTTGATGAGAAGTAAACAGTTACTACCTTGTTTTCAAACTACAGACAGAAAAAGTAACACCTTTTTCAAGTAGAGTTTTCCAGTCAAGTGTTGGATAGTCAAGTTGGCAGATGGAGTTTTCCTCACTCCCAGGAGAGTCACTGCTGCTTGGATTAGGGCTTGCAGGTAGCAGTGAGCTCTCTTTTTCATGCGTGGTAATTTGGCAAATTTGTGTGTCTGTGTGAACCTTTTCAGAAGAAGTTAAAAGCAAAGTAAACTTGTTAGCATATACTGATGATCTTTGTAACATGGCAAATATTGCATTAACATTCTTCAGCTTCGTCAACTCACCAAAATGTGATGATCTTACACCAGGAGAGTAAAGTAATAAAGAATAGCAGATATTACCATCTGGAAAAACTGACATGCTAGCTGAAATTGCTGAAACTGATCATGTTTGATCTTGCTGGTCTCTTTAGGGAGGCAGTGGGTACTTGCTATGCAGGGAACCAATTATGGAGGGAACCAACTAACTATGTCACCTGAGTTTTCATTGTTATTCATTTGTGATACCGTGGAGGAATGGGATCCCTCCTATCCTTTTGAACACCTGAACTACATGAATTCTCTAGAGTGGTGAAGATGACTTTGTATGTTGTTGCTGAGAAAGTCTAGGAGTCGAGATGCTTTTGTGTGTTGGCACAGGGGTCGGTACTAAGAGCAGCTGAAGGTCCCCATGTAAACCTACAAAAAACTACAAAAATTGCATACAGAAGAGCAGGAAGTTGTTGCATTTTCTGTCAGGCTGGAGAGACATTGCAATACTTTTGGCTTACCTGTCCCAGACTAACTCTCCTTTTCTCATTCTTATGGCAGTGGCTCACCGGTTTAAGGAAAATTTGGTCCAAAATACTCTGCAGCACAGCATAGGAAGGTTTCTTTCATTATTTATCTAATAGGTCAGGCCAAGATGAGCATCAAGCTCACCAGTAGAAAACAAATGAAAGGGTTAAATCTATAAAAGCTGAACCTATGATCAGAGGTCTGGCGGCTTCTGGTGTTACACTTTGAGGAAGCTGTTTCTATTTGAGGAGTCAGACATGTCCTCTGCAGTATTATGATTTGCCAAAATTACTTTATTTTGTGCATTTCAATTCACTGTTGTGATTAGTATGATAAAAGTGAGAGAGCAGGGAAAATGTCCATGTCGGATGGTCAGCGTGTGTAATAACATTTTTATGAACGAAAAGTTGGATTAATAAAGGGTTGGTTGAAGATCAAAGCTCCTCTTCTCTTTTCCTTTCCCTTGCTTTGTTCCAATTCTTTTGACCCACAGATGCATGTAATGGACCTGATTACCAGTTCCATTACATGCTACCTCTAACAATGCACACCACTGTCTTTCCTCACCTTTACTACGGGCCAGTAGTGGGGCTGGCCCAGCAGCTTAACAACAGCCGGGATGCCATAGTGCAGCCGCACAGCATTTTGGGCAAGCTCAGCATCTTGGTGGCGGGAGGTGAGGTGGCGCAGGGCGCAGACCGCTGGTTCAGCAACATCCTCCTTCTCCCCAGCACGAAGCACGGCATGGATTAATGCCTCCACTCCACCATACTGAGTTACCAGTGTCTGTGGAAAACGAGGAACAGATATTTTTTCCCTGAAATCCAAATGTGAGTACAGACTTGAAAGCAAAGACAAGACAAACTTAAAGATGTTATATTGCTTTGTTAAATTGAGTTTTCTCAGAAGTGAAGTGTGTACCACTGAGTCTGATCATTGAATAAACACTGTGGCAATATCACACATATGCAAAGAAAATGTATTGACTGTTTATTTAATTTGATGTTTTGTTTTTTTTAAATAACAAAACAGAATGATCTGAAAATGTCATGAGCTTTTATTTTATTCACAATAAAACATAGAAAAAATATGAAAATTTTAAAGAGAGAGTTGATCAGTCTATAGCATCCCCTCTTTTTTTAACAGTCCACAACACACACACACACACACACACACACACACACTGAACCAGAACTAAAATTGAACAGTGGATTTTTACTTGGTTCACATCATAGGAGGGTTCTGCAGCTGTGAAAGAGACCTTAAACATACTGAGGTCATGACACAGCATGACTTGATCGTGGCTTTTCTTTGTTAGTAACTTCTGACAAGAACACATTTTACATTCAAAATCACAAATAATGTATTTCATCATTTTTGTATGCCTAGAATTAAATGATCCTACATAACACAGTATTTCATAGTCTTTCAGTCATGATACAGAATAGCCATCTCATGCACACATGTGGCAGTGTAGTCTACTATGACATCATGAATACCTTATTGCGTGAATTATTACATGTCAGGTTGGACAGGATGCCTGTGGCACAAGTTAACATGTTGACATCATCTGAGCCCAGCTGAGTGACCAGTATCTGCAGCAGACCATCTAATCCCTCCTACAGGGCAGAACCAATAAAAACAGAGAAAGAATGAAACATAGCAGACCTGCATTAATAGAGTTCCCACTTACAACTATGCCCTACAGAGTGAACAGTGTTAAACATTTCCTCTGATATATATTTGTTTACATTTTATTTAACAGGATGTATAACCAAAGTCCTGAGATCATAACTTTTGACATGAAAATGAGGAGAAGATATACTATTTACTATATTCTGATAATCTAAATGTTGGGAATGATCATGATTGTTTCTTCATGAAGCAGTCATGGAGGTAACTGTTAAACATGGAAGTGCTTTTCCTGTTTCAAACCACTACATTAATTGGTTTTCTAACTGATATTTTGAAACAAATGTGTGTATCAATGGTGAGGATATTATATGGTAAATGGACTAGTTCTTATACAGTGGCTTGCAAAAGTATTCATACCCCTTGAACTTTTCCATATTTTGTCACATTACAACCACAAACATAAACATATTTCACTGGAATTTAATGTGAAAGACCAACACAAAGTGGTTACAATTGTGAAGTGGAAAGAAAATTATACATGATTCAAAACATTTTTTACAAATAAAAAACTGAAAAGTGTGGTGTGCAAAAGTATTCAGCCCCCTTTTCTCTGATTGCAACCAATTGCATTCAGAAGTTGCCTGATGACTGCTAATGACTAAAAAGAGTCCACCTGTGTGTAATCTAATCTCAGTACAAATACAGCTGCTCCATGACGGCCTCAGAGGTTGGTTAAGAGAATATTGGGGAGTAAACAGCATCATGAAGTCCAAAGAACACAGCAGACAGGTCAGGAATAAGGTTGTGGAGAAGTTTAAAGCAGGCTTAGGCTATAAAAAGATTTCCCAAGCTTTGAACATCGCACAGAGCACTGTTCAATCCATTATCCAGAAATGGAAAGAGTACGGCACAACTGTAAACCTACCAAGACAAGGCCGTCCACCTAAACTTACAGGCCGAACAAGGAGAGCACTGATCAGAGATGCAGCCAAGAGGCCCATGGTGACTGGACAAAATACAAAGAGCTGTCCACAGGACAACTATTAGTCGTGAACTGCACAAATGTGGTCTTTATGGAAGAGTGGCAAGAAGAAAGCCATTGTTAAAAGAAAACCTTCAAAAGCCACGTTTGCAGTTTGCCAGAAGCCATGTTGGGGACACAGCAAACAAGGTGCTTTGGTCAGATGAGACCAAAATTTAAATTTTTGGCCAAAATGCAAAACGCGATGTGTGGCGGAGAATTAATACTGCACAATACTCTGAACACACCATCCCCACTGTCAAATATGGTGGTGGCAGCATCATGCTCTGGAGCTGCTTCTCTTCGGCAGGGACAGGGAAGTTGGTCAGAGTTGATGGGAAGATGGATGGAGCCAAATACAGGGCAATCTTGGAAGAAAACCTGTTGGAGTCTGCAAAACACTTGAGACTGGGGCTGAGGTTCACCTTCCAGCAGGACAACAACCCTAAACATAAAGCCAGGGCTACAATGGAATGGTTTAAAACCAAACATATTCATGTGTTAGAATGGCCCAGTCAAAGTCCAGACCTAAACCCAATTGAGAATTTGTGGCAAGATCTGAAAACTGCCGTTCACAAATGCTCTCCATCTAATCTGACTGAGCTTGAGCTGTTTTGCAAAGAAGAATGGGCAAAAATTTCAGTCACTAGATGTGCAAAGCTGGTGGAGACATACCCTAAAAGACTTGCAGCTGTAATTGCAGCAAAAGGTGGTTCCACAAAGTATTGATTCAGGGCGGCTGAATACTTTTGCACACTGCACTTTTCAGTTTTTTATTTGTAAAAAATGTTTCGAATCATGTATAATTTTCTTTCCACTTCACAACTGTATACCACTTTGTGTTGGTCTTTCACATTAAATTCCAGTGAAATATATTTATGTTTGTGGTTGTAATGTGACAAAATATGGAAAAGTTCAAGGGGTATGAATACTTTTGTAAGCCACTGTATAGCACTTTTCTACTCTGTCTGAGCACTGAAAGTGCTTATACAACACGTTTATATTTACCCATTCGTACAAGCACGCCCATGAGTAACTAAGGGCTTTTATTGTCTAATATTCACACACACACATTCATACTCCAACACTTGAGTCGGAAGGCAACTTGGGGATCAGTATCTTGCATGCAACCCGGAGCAGCCAGGAATCAAACCACTGACCTTCCAATCAGTAGGTGACCTGCTCTACCTCCTGAGCTACAGCCACCCCGTAATAGCTATCAAGTTAAGAGCACAACCAAAGGAAAAACAGTTGAACTCCACTAACTGAAAAGACTTGTAAATTAACTGATACTTACATACTTCTTCTATTCTGAGCACTCAAAGTGCTCAGCAACTAGAAGTGACTAATCTGTTTTTCTAGAAAATGAAAAGCATAGCCACAGCAAGTATCAACAAGAGTCATTATTGCATGTATTTAGGAGTCAAGGAATGTGTTCAGGGGACATTTTGGCTGTCTAGGACCTCGATATTACATCTCCACCCCCTGCTACCCCCTGCCACTACTTCACATGTCATCTATTTTGTGTACAGCCAGCAGCACTATAGTTTTCAGTGTATTGGAGGAAGGCAATAGCACAACCAGTGAGCAGCAAGAATTTATTTTGGCTTCTTTATATTTAGATACAAACCACTGACTTGATCTACAAATTAGAATGCTATGTAATCTGTACCTGTTTGGTTGCTGCGTCTGACAGATTACGGAGTGTCCACAGACAGTTCTGGATCAGACGCTGGCTGGAACCTGTAAGGTGTTGCCCCAAAGCCTGCATACCTCCTGAGCACACATGTGAACATACAGTTACACACTGTACAAACATCTAGGCTGAATCTTTTACATTCATGTTCAGCAGTGGCTACATACCAGCTTCTACTATGGCTGGTTTGTTGCTGGGACAGACAGACAGTACTTTGAGAACACGGCTGGTGGTCCAAAGTAGCTTCTCATAGTTGTAGTTTCTCATGATGAAAACCAGACATTCTGGGCCCCCATTGGCCAGAATAATCAACTGTCAAGAAACAGGGATTATAAGGTGTTGATTGTGTAATTTTAAAAAAGTAGATGAAAAGCAAGTCTCACTCTCAGGGCCAGGATGCTCTTCTCACCTTGCTCTCCTGGTTTGCATAGGACAGGAGCTGGAGACAATCTGTGGTTATGGCCAGAAACTTTGGATTGCTCTTTTTTAGCAAGGGAACAATCCTCTGCAGGCCATCTGCAAGACGTACAGCCATCTTAGCTCCCTCTTGATGCAGCAGCAGGTTGTGAAGGGTAGTAATGGCGTAAAATAAGACTGATTCCACTGGTGAACTGCATGGTGATAGAAAAAGATACAGAGTCCATAAAATGAACTAATTTCAAGGCACATTAGGCAATCTATGACCTTCACTGACTTCTATCAGCCACCGATATCTCATTCTAAAGAAATTCCTGGGACTTGGGTTCAAGATGTTTTTGCAGTTTGCATTACTTGGTGCCCACACCTTAACCATCATTGCACATCTGCTGTCATATTGTCAAATGTCTTTAACAGAAAATTAAATTATATTTTCACGTTATTCGTGAAATAATTACTGGTAGGGCCTAACCTAGAAGTGATAGGTCAGGACCTGGATAGCAACAGAGACATAAGAGAGGGAGTTGGCACTGAAAGAATCCTGAATTGAAATTTCTTGGTGAAATTTTCAACAGTAAAGATGGTGGATGAGTATAACCACTAGAGAAAAAAGTGTGTAAAATTTTATTTGTGAGCTATTTGTTATTTGTCAGTTATTTGTGTAGTGAATATGCCTTTAAGCAATTTTTGACTGGATATTGTGTAGATGCAGTTTTGACCAGCGAAATGAAAGTTAATTTTGTTGCTCCAAAATAACTTCCCAAAAAGGTGCCCAGGTGTATTCTAATATGCCTGCTAAGTAACAGGACTTGTTCTTTAGTAACACTTGTCACATTCTAACTTTATACTAGCTTTATACTAGCTTTATACTGGCCAGGATTTGGAAAACAGTCCAGACGGCTGATTTGACATCTGTTTTTAAATTGTAGAATGAAGATGGCTAAATCCCCAAAAAGTAGAAAACCTGAAGTTTTGGCAGTTTGCTGGTCTGGAGCACTCAGGTGTTTGTTTGCACAATGCCAATAATCTTCCCAGAAGTGGATGTCCCAGTAAAAAAAAAAAAAAAGAGAGCTACATCTCAGACTCTACAGCCCTCAATTAGCATGTTAAATGTTAATGTTCAATGCTGATGTTGACAGTACAATTAGAAAAATTGCTTGTTTAGAAGGGCTGCCAGGAGAAAGCCTCTTCTCTCTAGAAGAAACACGGCAGCATGGTTTAGGTTTATAAAGCTGCATCTGAACAAACCGCAAAACTTCTAGAACAATGTCTTTTGGACAGACAAGACCAAAGTGGAGATGTTTGGCCAGAATGTGCAGTGCCACATTTGCATCTGCTTGCACTGTACATTGGCTTCTCATCAGTGGTCTCTCTAGCATCCATATACAGTATTCAATCCACACACATTTTGATAACTAATCAGAATAAACAAATTAAAAAATTAAACCATCTGTGTGTCTTTGCTACAGAGACAGACAGACAGACAGATAGTATAGAACACATTTAAAATCACAGTTGACTTTAAAAATAATTTAAACACAATAAATTAAATACAGATTTTTAATAGTCTAATAACCTGTTAGCCCAGTACAGGCTGGTGACCTGTACAGGGTGTACCCTGCCTCTCGCCCTACACCAGCTGGGACAGGCTCCAGCTCCTCTCCACCGCACCCCTGAACAGGATAAGCGGAAGAGAATGGATGGATGGATGGATGGATGGATGGATGGATGGATGGATGGATAACCTGTATACATTTTAATTTGTAAGTATAGTTTTAGGTTCAGCAACATAGTATCTACACCTTTAATTCAATACTTTGAAAACATTTTCTGACACAAATGGATTTTGACTGTGTCTAACCAGATTACTGCCTAGTACCACACATACATAAAGAATTATGCAGGGGGCTGTGGAGGGTGACAATAACACAGAACAAATCCAAACCTGCTGAATACAAAAAAAAAAAAATTGAAGCTTGCAAGGATGGTTGGGTTTGTATTAGCAGGCAGAGGTAAAGAAGGATAGATAAAGAAAGTCAACATATTGATAATAGAAGCCATGCACACCAAACAGGCTGTGAAGCTGTTTTGATTTTTTTTAAAATTCAATTTCCTTTCATTTTATGTACAAATTAAACCACTGAATCAATTATGAGTGTGAATTATCCTCCTGTGTTAAGCCTGAGTGTAAGGGATTAATTCTGCAACCCGCCTGAAGGCTGAAAAAGCTCCCATATTCAGTGCTAAAATTGAATGTTAACCTGTTAGCTTCATCTGCTACAATTTACTGTTGATCTCTGGTTGTCATAATGAAGGCTAAACTTTATTACTTTATTAAACTTTATTAAAAACTTTATTAAAAAGAAAGATTTCACCTTTCAGTGTAGACTAAGATGCTATTTTTTAATAAGCTCTTTGTTACACTGGGTATATTGTCAAAGAGGATATGGGTTACAGGCTATCAAGGACACAACATACTATAGACACTCACAAATTAAGGGAACATTACTGATTACTCTGTGACAACGGTCAGTGAAATTGTCATGGCACTGCTGTGTGGCAGGGAGAAATAGGACCTCAATTGCAGATCTTAGAAAATGGGATTCAGACTGCAAACAGGATTTTCCAAACTACAGATGAACAGAAAGGTAAATAGAAGGTAATAGAAGATAGAAGCCAGGAATACAAATTAAAGAACAAAAGCTTTCTGCACAGGAGCCCACCCAACATGAGGGAGAAAGCGACAAAGCACAAGGGAAGACTGAAACAATATATACACATGGGATAATGAGGGAGCAGGCAAATAGATGGGGGAACACAGCTGGTGGGAATGCATTAACCAAAAAACAACAAAGGTACAAGGCTAAAGAACCCTAAATATTCAACAACTCAAACAAAACTCAGAAATCCTGCATCCAAGACACATGGCCCATGACAGAAATATTAAGCACATAAGCATTTTAAGTACTTTTTGTAAGTTTAGAAGTAACAGCTTGTTATTGGAGCACTGCTGCATCTTTGAACTCTGAAGACGATTTTGTGCCTTTTTAGTTATTATTAATTTAGGTTTTTCGTTAAAACACTTCATTAAAGTGTATTTAATGAAAATGCCTAATTAATAGCAAGTGCTATGGCTATCGCACATTTGTTGTAGACTAGAAAAGCAGTATTGCATTTTCATGGCACTTTTCTAGTCTTCAAACTCTTCCATCATAAGTTTATCTTTGTAAGGTCTACAGCTTCCGCCACAAGGCGCAGGGAGAATAAAGGCACCTTTGAATCCTGAAAATCAATGCTTTGAGTTAATTGCACCAAACTCTGTACTACCATACTGTTGTCAGAATCCGTTAAATCTTTCTTAATTAAAATAATATACTAATATTCAGTTCAATTACTTTTTATTCATATAGCGCCAAATCACAACAAACAGATGCCTCAAGGCGCTTTATATTGTAAAGTCCATATAATGACAGAGAACACCAAACAATGAAAACAACCCCCTATGAGCTAATACTTGGCGACAGTGGAAGGTAAAAACTCCCCTTTAACAGGAAGAAACCGCAGTGCATCATGGGAACCCCCTAGCAGCGTAAGCAGATTGAAGTAGAACTAAGTGAGGGCTCAGGGTCATCTGATCCAGTCCCAACTATAAACTTGACCAAAAAGGAAAGTCTCAAGCTTAATCTTTAAAATGGAGAGGGTGTCTGTCTCATGAATCCATGGGAGCTGGTTCCACAGAAAAGGGGCCTGAAAGTTGGAGGCTCCGCGTCCCATTCTACTTTTAAGTACTCTAGCATTCACAAGTATGCCAGTAGTCTAGTAGGGTGGGTACTAAGGGTGGTAGTGGCACAGTGGGTAGGTGCTCATCTCCGAACTGGAGGGTCACTGGTTCCAGTCCCTGTCTGAGCACATGCTGTCTGTGTCCCTGGGCAAGACACTTAACCGCTGGCAGCCCCTACCCACCCTAGTGCTCTCCAGGCTTTAAATGTGCTACTGCTTTGCTGAGGTGTTTTTTTGGAACCTCGTAAGGTGTTCATAATGAACACAGTACGAGATGATTTTTTTTTTAACCTACCTATCCCAGTGTATCTCTTTCTGTTTTCCTGCTAAAGGTAGCGCCGGTAAAACGGATGCATGACCTCAGACACCTGCCCCCCTGTTTGTGTTTATCTCTGTGTTTGTATTTCTTGGATGGGTGTTCTGTTAACTGTAATTTCCCCATTGTGGGATTAATAAAGGTATTCGTATTCATATTCGTGCTACTCTTATCTGACTACTTTTTTCTGAAACGAGTAATCTAATGCGTTACTATTTGCAGTCTAGTAATCAGATTAAAGTTACTTATCCAAATCACTGTGCGTTACTATTTTTGTAATTTTCCTTAGTAAAAAGATATATTTTTGCTTTCTTCTTGCATCTCGGAGAGTGATGTCTGGCCGCTGTGACAATTAAGTCCTGTTTTCAGCATGACGACAATGATAGCACACAGCGACACAAACGTAAACAATGGAGGGAGGAGAGAGATGCGCGTTTTCTAGCTGAAATACAGGCACTATTTTGAGTTTGTGTCAGCTAAAGATGACAATATCAAGGTTAGTTGTGCACTCTGTGCTGGCAACAAAGTGCTATCTAGCTTCAAAAACACTACGTTAAATTTGAAGAAACATTTGGAGTCGCAGCACGGCACAGTCAAACTTACAGAGTGAGGTGGTGCGAAGCAGAGGTGCGCTAATGCATGAGCCCCCCCCAGCACCCAAACAACAAAAGGTGGACTTTGGTGCAAAACCACTAAGTGGGGAAGAGTTGAAGAAGTTGGTCAGGCAGTATGTGGTAGCTGCCCTTAAACACAGCTGACTCGCCATTGTTTCGTGTTTGTCATTTTTATGTTGAGGCAGTGGGGGGTGCTGCCGGTGTTGTGTCAAAAAGTGATCGTCTGCCAAAAAGAGATTTTTGGTATTTGCCAAAATACCAACAGTATTTAAACTGTTGTAAATGACTCGTTGACCTATAATCTGTGAAACACAGGTCAAACCTATCTCTCATGAATAGTATTGAGTCATTTTTGAGTGAGAGCATTTCTATCACAAGGTAGAAGCTGCAATCAGTTTTTGGCAAAGTGACTTTTATATATTCATTTTTTATAAAGGTAAAAACTGTCAGTGACATTGAAAATGTCTTTTTAAATAGAAATCTGGCTAAAACTGGTATTTAATGTGTCCTGTTTCTAACATTGTACATGAGTAATTGGGTTTTGTAGTCAATGTGTTGGATGAGACAGGAGTACTATTTGATTACCATGTTAGTGTTCTTCTTTTAACATTATAATTAAAGCTGCAACTCACCAATCTCACTGTTCTGCTGTCATAGCTTTGTGACTGCACATTGGAGAAATTTGCCAGAACTTTTTTTTTTAGAAAGCTTTCTAATATACACTCACCAGCCACTTTATTAGGCACACCTCCCCAGTATCAGGTAGAACCACCTCAGAACGACCTTAATTTTTCCGTCCATCCTATGCATTTTCTACTGTTTATCTCAGTCTGGGTTGTGGGACCAGCAGCCTAAGCAGAGAAGCCTAAACCTCCCTCTCCCCAGCCACCTCCTCCAGCTTATCTCAAGGTACTCCCAAGCCAACTGAGATATAATCTCTTCAGCATGTCCTGGGACTGCTCTGGGGTCTCCTCCTGGTAGGACATATCCAGAACATCTCACCTAGGAGGTGCCCAGGAGGCATCCTAGTCAGATGTCTGAACCAACTCAATTGGCTCCTTTTGGTGTCGAGGAGAAGCAGCTCTACTCTGAGTTGTTCTTGAATGGCTGAACTCTTCAGATTATCACTAAGGGATAGCCTAGCCGCCCTTCAGAGGAAACTCATTTCCACCGCTTGTAACTGCAATCTCATTCTTTTGGTCACTATCACTGTTGATACCACACCAATCCATTTGTCAATCTCCTACTCCATTTGCCCAGCGCTCATGAACAAGACCCAGAGATACGACTCCTCCACCTGGGGAAAACAACTCATTCTTGACTCAAAGTGGGCACTCCACCCTTTTCTGGCTGAGACTGCCTCAGACTTGAAGGTGTTGATTCTCATTCCTGCCACTTCACACTCAGCAGTGAACCACCCCAGTGCAAACTGGAGGTCACCATCTGATGATGTCCACTGACATCTGATGATGTTACAAAAAAGCAGAGATGAGATCCTGCATCAACCAAAGTGGAGACCTTCTGACTTCACTAGGCCTAGAAATTCTGTCCATGAAACTTATGAACTGAAACAGTGACAAAGGGAAGCCCCGGGCGGAGTCCAACACCCACCAGGAATGGGTCCAATACTCCCCATACTCCCAAAGCACACCTTACAGAATCCCCCAAGAGCTGCAGTTGAATGCCTTCTCCAAGTTAACAAAACATATACAGACTGGATGGGCAAACTCCTAAACACGCTTGAATATCCTTGAGAGGAAAGAAAGAAAGAGCTTGTCCAGTGTTCCATGACCAGGGCATAAACCATGTTATTCCTCCTAAACCTGAGGTTTGACCAGAGGGCGGACTCTCCTCTCCAATACCCTAGCATAGATCTTCCAAGGGAAGCTGAGAAGTGTGAGCCCCCTGAAGCAGATTCTCTGGTCCCCCTGCTTGGAAAGGGGAACTACCACCCCAGTGTGCCAATACAGCAGTACTGCCCCCAGTTTATATGTGATATTGAAGAGGTGTGTCAACCAAGACAGCCACATAGCATCCAGAGCTTTGATAAACTTAGGGCAAATCTCATCTACCCTAGGGGCCCTACCAATAAGGAGTTAACTACCTCAATGACCTCATCCTAGTGATGGACACGTTTAAACATCAGTAGGTTGCCCTGACCATATCTACATGCCGAAATGCATTGAGTTGCTGCTGTTACTGGTTGATTAGACATTTGAGCTAACAAGAAGTTGAACAGGTGAACCTAATAAAGTGGCCCATGAGTGTATGGTGAATAATGCGAAAGTGTGTTAACACAAATGATTATCTTTCATATACTTAACTTCTGTTGTCTACCTAAATGTAAGAAATGAAATGAGTAAAAACGAGTTTTTCCTTCCTAATTAATTTCAATTCAGCTGAAAAATCAGTTTTCAGATATTTTGTTGTCTTAAAGTCACACTTTGCTAAACTTTTTAAAATCAAATGCTATTTTAAAAATAATTCTTACTGAGCTTCTACCCCAGGCCACACCAGATGAGACAAGTAAAAATTTTTTAAAATATACAGAGATTATCCAAAAGTGTATGCCCACCCATAGATGAAGATAATATGCATTACTGTCTTGTACATGGATTAAAATCCTTTAACACAGAGCTGAGCTCCTAGAAATGGGGAAAAGATCATCTATGGAAAATATTGTGTATTTATTTGTCACAAAGCAAGAATATGGGCCTATACAGTACTGTACCATATGTATAGAGCCATAACAAACCTTACATATAAAGCAGATGTACTTTATTAATAAATACCTTTTGTATATGCAATAAAAATATAAAACCAATACTGTGTGTGACCACAACTTTTAAAATCACTGAAGGTAACTGCTTTTTATTTTTCGGTTTGTTTTCATGGCATCATTGCAATCTTTTGGGCTGATTGGTGATCATTTGACAATAGTAGGCCTATATATTAAGTTTGCTGTTTAGAGATAAACAGAGGGAAAAAACAATGAAAACTTTAAAAGATAGTTGTGGTGACATTCTTCATAACTCTGTTGTAGTCAGACTTGGATAAAGTTAACATTGTTTTCCAACTGAAGAAAGATGTAAATAATAAGTCTTGTTTTGTTGTCTTTCTGAAACATTGCATGATTTGCTCCAGAGTCACCATCCCACTGGTTAAGCTAAAATAACTACTTTGGTATTACTCTAATAGGCTAATGCGAAAGTATTTCTAGTGGGTTAGTTTGTGTTTTGTTTTAGGTATATAAGTATTTTAAATGTTCATATGTTCGCCTTATTTGTAACTGTACACATTGTTATTGTTTATTTGTATCAGTTATGCTGCACAAATTTCAGGCACAGAAATTTCCCATGCTTTAAGACCTGCTTGTAACAATTATACAATTCTGGCTCTTGAATCAAGGTAAAATAGCAAAACCACATTGTCAATGGACATAATCATAATGTCCAGATAAGAGGACACAAATCAGAATTTCCCAGGATCTTTTTGTACATCATGGTGGCAGATCCTACAAGACCTCTAGGTATAACCATGCCTCAGGAGATTGGAGCTCTTTCAGGAGAATGCCATGAAAAAACAGTATGTAAACCAATTTGACATAATGCTTTACCCCAAGTGCTAACAATGCAAAATTATCTGACATAATTCTAACAACAATAATCTGATCCAAGTATTTATACCTTAGCAATCGGACCAGTGCTGGTATCCCTCCAGCCTTGAATATGGCCAGCAGTCCCTCCCTCTGGTGGGATAGGCTGTGAAGCACACTGGCTGTGCAACGAGCTGTCTCTGTATCAGCTGCTGTCATCATGGCACGCACCATGGCAGCCACCATGGCTGGAGACTGTACCAGCACACGGAGACTGGCCTCCTTACGGGTCAGTTGGTTGACAATCATGGCTGCCTTGTTCACCACAACCTAGAAAACAGAAAAGCTAACTGTTTAGGAAAACATCATTTCTTCAGTGTTCAACAAACTAATCCTAAGCAATTCATTGTGTGAGTTATATACCGGATCCTCGTCTGCCAACAGCTTGGTGAGCTCTGGCACTGCCCTGGTGGCCAGCTCAGCGTCATCCTGGTAGTTTATCAGGTGGACAATAGCTGTTTTTAGCAGCTGGGAAGGTTCAGCCAGTCGCTGCACGTTGCTCTGCTGTGAAGGATCTGACTGGACAGGCATGGCTGCCTCCCCTTCCACCAGAGTCTCTGGAAACATGGCAGCCCTGACCCGCTGAGCCCGAGTAAGAGAGTACTGAGCTTCTAAATCTGTTGGAGGGAGATGACAACACACATTGGACCACCTTATAATGGCTAACACTGTGTGTTATTTGTGTGTCATTTTGAATTTGATGGCAACAACACATCTAAAAAAATTTGGGATGGGGGCAACAAAAGGCTGTAATAGCATGTGGTACTAAAAAGAAACAGCTCAAGAAACATTTTGCAAATAATTAGGTTAATTGGCAACACGTTCATAACATGACTGAGTATAAAAAGACCATCTTAGAGAAAAACCCTGTTTCTGAATATTATTCCTCAGTGTAAAATTGTGAAGACTTTGAATATATCATCATCTACAGGACAATATCAGCAAAAAACTCCAAGAATCTGCAGAAATGTTGTGCATAAGGGATAAGGCCAAAGATCAATATCGGATACTCATGATCTTTGGGCCATAGGTTGACACTGCATTAAAAACAGGCATGATTCTGCAATGGACATCATTATATGGGCTCAGGAACACTGTCAGAAATCATGACCGGCAGGCCAGTCCATGGCAGAGACCTCAGCCTCTTTAGTCAGCACTCCAGCCCCAGCTCCCTCAGCCCATTTATCTCCTTCAGTCCCTCCGGTCTCCTCAGCTCCCTCCGTAGCCTCAGCTTCTCTCTCAGTCGGCGTTCTTCAGTCCCCGTAGCTCCAGTCACCTCTGCCGCTTCGGTCCCCTTAGCTTCAGTCCCCTCTGCCGCTTCAGTCCCCTGAGCTCCCTCGGTCCCCTTAGCCCCTCAGATCCCCTCAGCTGTTTCGGTCCCCTTAGCCCCTCAGGGTCCCTCAGCTGCATCGGTCCCATCTGTCCCCTTAGCTCCTCAGATTCCCTTAGCTGCATTGGTCCCTTTGGTCCCTCAGGTTCCCTCAGTCCCCTTAGCTCCCTCCTCTGCTCCCTCCTCTGCTTCAGTCCCCTTAACTCCCTCCTCTGGTCCCTCAGCTCCTTTAGTTTTCGTCCCCCCTGCAGCTTAAGTGGCCTCAGTCCCTTTAGTTTCACTCCCTTCAGTCCCCTCGGTTCCCTCCCCGGTTTCGGTTTCGTCCTCAGTTTTGGTCCCCTTGGCTCTCTCCTCAGTTTCGGTCCCCTCTGGTCCCTCTGCTTCAGTCCCCTCTGCCTCGGTCCTTTCAGCCACCTTAGTGCCACCTCTGCCTGAACCTGCTTTTGAGCTGCCCACACAGCAGCCCCAGTCGTTGGAGGAGACGGCTGTATGCCCTGCTCAGCAGCATGACTCTTTCGAGAAACCTGGCCCTTTCGAGTATCCTGTGACTCAGCAGCCCCAGTCATCAGAGGAGACAGCTGCGTGCCGTGCTGCACATGGTGGCCCTTTCAAGTACCCTGAGCCTTTTGAGTACCCTGGGCCTTCATCGTCACTGCCGCCACTGGGACCACAGTCATCCTCCTGCTCCGCCTCATTGCCTCCGCTGCTGGGACCGCAGTCGGCCTCCTGCTTCGTCTCATCGCCACCGCCGCTGGGACCGTGGTCGGCCTCCTGCTTTGCCTCGTCGCCGCCGCCGCCGGGACCGCAGTCAGCCTCCAGAACTGTTCTGTGGTGTCATGGACTTCCTTTGGCATCCTGTGCTGCCTCGTCCTCAGTTTTTCTTTTCTTGGAATGTTTTTTCCAGCTCCGTGCTGCCGTTTTTTGTTTTTTTTTTCCTAGGGCCAGCGACTTCCTGGACTGTTTTCTGTTTTGGGCAGTGTTGCTTTTTTGTTTTGGGCCCTTTTTTTTTTTGTCTGCGTCATCCAAGATCACAGTGTTTGGCTTTCCTCTAAGGATATTCCACTGAAGTCACTCTCTGGGAAGCTGGCTCCACACCATATTGGTCTTTTCAAAATTGACTCTGTAATCAGCCCTCAGCCGCCAGACTACAGTAACCTGCCTCCTTTTGGGTTCATCCAAATTTCCATGTATCTCAGATTAAACCTGTTTTAAGGTTTTAGGAAAATTATTGCATTAACCATTTAGGAATTACAGCCTTTTTATATGTAGTTTGTCATCTGGGGAGGCTCAGCATTTACTATATGCAGTTTCATGACGAGGTGAGGCTTGTTCCGTCAGATGAAAGAGGTGGAGTTGAACTTGCATTTGATAGCTGTTTACTGGAACTAATATAAGGTCTGCAGAGATGTTGATACAAGTGCACGATGCCCAAACCAGAGATAGCAAAACCTTTGTGAGTGGCCAAAGAAAGCAGATAGCTCGATAACTAACCTGTACCATCATCAATGAGTAAGAGGAATGTGAAAAGTCTCAGGAACTTACTGTCCAAGACAAACCTAAAGCAGCTAAGGTGTCTGGCAAAACACACTCAGCAAACTTGATTTACAATTCAATTCCATTTTCACTATATAGCACCAATTCACAACAACAGTTGTCTCAAAGTGCTTTATACTGTAAATTAAAGACCCTACAATATTAGAAAGAAACCCCAGTCACACAACCTCCTATGATCAAGCACTTGTCAACAGTATAAAAAGAAGGAAAGGAAAAAACTCTCTTTTAACAGGAAGAAACCTCTGGAACAACCAGGCTCAGGGAGTAGCAGTCATCCACTATGACTAGTTAGGGGTAAGGGGAAAGAGAAGACAGCAGAAGGAGACAGCACAAAAGACACACTATGAGAGAAAGAGCCCAAGTTTAATAATTAGTAATGATTAAATACGGTAATGGTGAATATTTATAGAGGGAGTGAAAGTGAAAGGAAAGCCTAACTGGGAGCAGGTTCTATGGTGTAGGGCAGGGGTCGGCAACCTGTAATCCAGAAAGAGCCATTTAAACCCGGTTTACACGGAAAAGCCGCAAATACTAGCGGAAGCCGGTAGCCGCTACCGGCTTCGTGAGTGACACATATATTGAGAAACTAAAATAAATAAATAAAATGATTTTATTTTAATATTTCAAAATCACACTACTGTTCCAATTTAAAACTACAACAAAAACCGAACTGAGAAAAATAAAATGCACTTCAACTGGATACTTATAATTTACTTCCACAAGCCGCACAGAGCCACACATTAAGCCTGGATGAGCTGCATGCAGCTCCGGAGCCTCAGGTTGCCAACCCCTGGTATAGGGGTATGGGGGCTCTGCCTCCCATTTAGCCTCAGTCTTGTCTGAATTTAGAGGTCATCCAGGGAGTTTAACTTGTTGATTTATATCTGGTTTCATGGATAAATAAAGCTGGGCATCAGCCTCGTGGAAGTCCGTGACTAACTTTAATGTGTGAGGAAGACTCCCCATTTACTTGCACAAATTAGAATCTATCAGATAAATATGATTCAAACCACTGCAACACAATTTCTTTAGTACGAATGGTGTGTTCTAATCTCTGTAGTAAAATATTGTGGTCAACGGTATTGAATGTTGCACTGAGGTGTAACAGGGCAATCACAGGATGAATCCACTGTCAGAGGCCATAGAAAGATCATTCATAATCTTTACTAGGGCTGTTTCTGTGCTATGATGCACTGTAAATCCTGAATGAAACTCATGAAATAGATCATACTTTTGCAAATTATCGGTTAACATTTTGACTGCTACTGTTCCAAGAATTTTTTTTTAATAAAAGGAAGGTTAGAAATTGGTCTACATTAGCTAAATTACCACTACATTTTAAGCCTGTGGTATGTAGCCTGTTAATAAAGATGCAGCCAAAATCCATAAACCAGCCAAATCCTTGACGCACTTGCCAACCCTCGCCGTGAATTGGGTGCAGGAAACGGGTGTGGAAAGACCTCCTTGCTCCCCTCCCCACTCATCTGGAAGCTGAAATGTTGGGTGCATATGTTGGAATATGAGAGTGTATGAGGTGTAAGAAATATGTATGACTGTATGAAAACTAGAGTGCTATCAAAATTTAGGGGTCAGATGTTTGATGAGTACCCTACTGCTGATCAACAGTGCTTTATTCATAGCTGTATCATGCTTACAGTGGTTTTCTCTTTGGGCTTAAGTCTACAAACTGTCAAAAGTTGACAGTTTGTAGATAAAATTGAGGGGAAGACAGCAGTAGTGAGTGGAGCCACTTTAGTAGTCCCACTGCCCAACTTCTGAGGAACATATATCCCTCCCAAGGTCCTACATAATTGAGTGATGTGATGTATGGGGAATGAAGGACCAGGAGACATAAGACTGGGAGGTTGAAGACTACCCCAGAAAGGAGATAGTCAGCTACCTAACTGGCTCAGTAAGTACCCCGATTCCCCACACCCCACCACAGCGCGGGGGGAGAGCAGGCCTGGGGTCTACAGGAACAGCACCCCTGAACAATGCCAGATCTGAGGCCAGCACCCAACAATTCAGAAGAGCTGAAGGCCACTATCAGAGCAACCTGGGCTCTCATAACACCTGAGCAGTGCCACAGACTGATCGACTCCATGCCACGCCACATTGCTGCAGTAATCCAGGCAAAAGGAGCCCCAACTATGTATTGAGTGCTGTACATGCTCGTACTTCTCATGTTCATACATTTCAATTGGCCAACAT
Source organism: Archocentrus centrarchus (assembly GCF_007364275.1). Lineage (NCBI taxonomy): Eukaryota > Metazoa > Chordata > Actinopteri > Cichliformes > Cichlidae > Archocentrus > Archocentrus centrarchus. Next base: position 2,178,062 of record NW_022060269.1, read on the forward strand.
TTCTAAAAATCCCTTTTTGTATTGGTCTTTAGAATAGAGATACTGAATTTGGGGTTTTCATTATTTGTCAGTTATAATCATCAAAATTAAAAGAAATAAACATTTGAAATATATCAGTCTGTGTGTAATGAATGAATATATTATAATATAATATAATATACAAGTTTCACTTTTTGAATGGAATTACTGAAATAAATCAGCTTTTTCATGATATTCTAATTTTATGACCAGCACCTGTAAATACAACACAAACAATCTTGAAAAACTGTATTTGAGCTTTGATTCCTTCAAATGCTCAGAGCTCAGTTTGTTCTTGTTTATGTTTAGATGTGTTCTGATGTTACACACCACAATTAATCTATTTTTTAGATAAATATTTTTATTTATATTTTTCTAAGTTTTGAGATACATATTTTTGAGATAAGAGTTTATTGGGAGTTTAAGTTTATTGGATTGTTCTTTATGTTGCTCCCCGGTTATGTCTCATGATGTTCATGTGTGTCCTTAATATAACACACATTTAGCACATAATGCTGCTGTCTTGTGAACACTTGGTTTGAGGATTACAATTTTTTGTACACAGTATTTACTACACAGTAGTTATTCTTGCACCTTGAATCTTGCACCTGACAAATAAAGTATGAAAAAATAAAACTAAAACTGAACTAAAAAAAAAAAAAAAGCTAATAAAAACAAGCAAAACCACTCTCCTCCTTGAGACACCCTTTTTGGGTTTTGGTTTGGTATTGTTTGTTTCACTTGACAACATCGTATACACCATTTCTTCACTCACGCACGCTTGTCTTTTTAATTGGTGTTTGTGTGTGCATCTTGCTGCTTTGTCATGGCCATTTTAAGACAATGGATAATCCCAGCAGGACTTAAACATCATTATGGGAATTATTTTAGCTCCAAGGGAAGGGAAATTTTATTAAATTACAGCAGCATTTCTAATGGTATTGCACTCTCTAAAATATGCTGTAACATAATTTTGAACCACAGCAGTAAAACATTCATGTTTGTGAGCACACAGACCTGTGAATGAGCCTCTTAACTGCCTTGCATATAGCCCTGAACTCAAATTCATGCCACTAAAGCATGTTTTGTAGCAATTGTTTTAAATGCAAAGTGAAATATGTTTTTGTAACCTAACTTGCTTTGAATCAAATCAGTAGAGAGCCTAGAGGAAATCTGGTGGTTAAAGGGCAGGATATGGTCTAATAAGGGCATTTAAACAAAGCAAATATAGAAATTTAAACTAAATCCATCTCTTTACATAAGCAAACTGACCTTAGAACTGGCTTTATTTGCTAACCAAGACATTTCAAAAAGTGAGTTTGTTTGGTTGATTTTCACAACAGACTTTTTTTTTTTTAAGTGCATAAATAGAATCTTTTACTTTTGACACATTACAAGAGAAACAGGAAACAACAATATAAATCAATAAGACCAAAGTGAATGACAAAGTAATGAAAAATGGACTAGTTCTTATATAGTGCTTTTCTACTCTGAGCACTCAAATAACTTATACAACATGTTTACATTCACACCCATTCATACAAGCACTTCCATATGTAACTAAGCAAAGTAAAGTAAAAAATTTTAAAAACAGATGTGTTAATATTTTATGGTTTTACTCCCAGGTCACCTTAAATTCTCTGGCCAAGGTTTATCTAGTGAGTGTAGACAGTAAGACCACAGTTTACCTCATGAAGTGTCCACATCTATTTATTTTTGGAGGAGGTTGTAAAACTTGAAAGCTTGAAAATGTGAAAAGAGTCAGAAATGAATCGATGAGTCAGAGAAGCTCCCTTCTGTCCAACAGCAATACTGAGATGAGTTGTTGAGGATTTTGAGGACCATTGCTATTTTAGCCACTGCTGTTTTAGCCACTGTAAGCCCATGATGCTGAAACTTTCATCAAGGTGAATCTAATGTTGTGGATGACTGAGACACAAATAAACTCTCATATGATATGAGAATGTGATCAAACATGGGAAAGTGGGATTTTTAGGACATTGGGGCCTAACATTAGTTGGCAGAATGTTGCTTATAATCAACTGGTGTTGACTAGCCTACTCCAGTCAGCTGTTTGTAAATGGGAGGTCCGTATGTCTAATCTGCTGAAAATCAGTAATTGCAACAATATTGCGAATAAATAAGCATGAGGTGATAAGGTGATATCTAGATACTGATTTTGTTCTCATGAATCTTATTTTGTCAGCTTTATTTTCTGAAGAATGTTGTGATGATTGCAATTTCAGTAATGAAACAATAACGAATCTCTTAGGTCATATGTAGTAGACATTGGTCAGTAAATCACCAGTTATTTTTTTTCTCAATTTTTGTTTGTTTTCTTGTCAAATGTGGCTTTTGTGTTCATTGGACATTTTGGACCATAAATTCTTGCCATGGCTTGCCAGGTGATTACTCTTTCATCTGGGAAAATCCTCTGCTGTGAAGTCAGCTGCATGTGTTCTGTGGAATTAAAGTTGAAGCTTTTGTATGTTTTTTGTCAGTCATACTCTAGACTCACAGTTGCAGAAGACCTCACATACAGCACACCAGAATTTAATTTGTATCAAGTCATATCTGAAATCAAATGGTTGTTCAGGTGGAATTAGATTAGATTAGATTAGATTCAACTCATTGTCATTGTGCGCACAAGGCATACAACAAAATGACTGTTCCAGATCACTCATCCAGAGACGAGCATCTGAGGTCATGCAGCCAGAGACCGGCGCTACCATTAGGCAATGTGGTTTAAGTGTCTTGCCCAAGGACACAATGCAGCGCAAGGACAGGGGTTGGAACCTGCAACCTTCCGGCTGCAAGGCAAGCACCTACCCACTGCGCCACTGCCACAAAATGTTATTTTCTGTACATAATAGTAAAGGAATGATAGTTAAAAAATGAATTAATCTACCTTTTTCATGTACCTGAATGTTGGTAACACGCTTGCACCAAATATAGCAAAAAACAAATAAAACATAAAATAAAATTAATGCCTTTGGTGCCTGAAATGAGCCAATCAAGCTTCTGATAGTTTATTACATATTCCATCCATCCATTCCCTTCCACTCATCCTGTTCAGGGTCGCAGGGGGGCTGGAGCCTATCCCAGCTGTCATAGGGCAAGAGGCAGGGTACACCCTGAACAGGGCGCCAGCCTGTTGTAGGGCCAACACAGAGTGACAAACAACCTTTCACACTCACATTCACACCTATGGGCAATTTAGAGTAGCCAATTAACCTAATACCAGTAAGTGCATGTCTTTGGAATGTGGGAGGAAACCGGAGTACCCGGAGGAAACCCACGCAAGCACATGCAAACTCAACACAGAGAGAGGCAGAGGCCTGGGCTAAGGTGGTATGGAACCTAGACCTTTCAGATGCTATTCTAACTGTGAGGCAGCAGTGCTAACCACTGCACCACTGTGCTGCTGTTTATTACATATTATTGATGAATACATAACCGAAAATTAAAAAAGTTTTTTTTTTCTTAATTGAAGCCCAAATGTCCCTTCTACAAGCTATTGAATCATGAGGAATACTTAGTTTTTCACAGGACTACACACAGACTATAGTCTAGTGAAAATTTTTTTCACATGACTGTAGAGGGTAGGATGGGTTAGTACTAGGGGTGGGATTCGATTAAAAAAATTAATCTAATTAATTAGGAGCTTTGTAATTAATTAATCGAAATTAATCGCATTTTAATCACATTTAAATATTTAACATGATAAATATTAATTTAAGTTTAGTTGATGAATGAATCAATATACATAAGCTTAAACGTCAAAATTTTGTTTATTTTCCCACCAGTCTACTACACAGACCAACGAAGGGTGGAAGTGCTCCTGTGATAAGCAAACTCTGAAATTAAAGTTAAGCATCATAACTGGATAGTTTTATTTAACATTAATGTCTCACTTAATATAGCTGGAAATTAATCATTCTCTCAGCTGTATTCCTTGATGTTGAAATGTGTTATGCTTGTTTTAACAGCTTATTTTGAATTAAAGACTTAAAATTAAACCACAAAAAGGAGCAAAAGTTCGTTCTCCGTTTAACCAGCTGCTTTTACACAGCTGTGCTTCACACTCACGTTGCTAGGCGACATGAGCTATGCAGAGGTGAGGGCAGGCGACGCTGATATGAAGGCTAGCCGCTCATTTCCGGCCTTTGCGGTCTTCGTGGGCTGCGAAGGACCCGGTGGCATAGACATATATACGTATAGACATATATATGTCTATGCCCGGTGGGCCGGGTCCTTCGAAGGATGCGGCCCCTGAATTTTTGACATCGTGCGTATGCCTGGAACTCGTGCACTGAGAAACGTTCCACGGTGCAAAGTGCGATTAAAATGCGTTAAAATTTTTAATTAGTTATTTTCCCTGTAATTAATTAATCGAAATTAACGCGTTAAAGTCCCACCCCTAGTTAGTACACATAACCAGCATGTATTTTTCCCCATCCCATGTTCAGTTTCCAAAAAAAAAAGACTTATTTTGATATGATTTTGAAACCAAAATGAAACTACCACACCAAAGGACCTTAATAAGAAAACTGGCATGCTGAAGGAAAGATGAAAGATGTCCACTAATATCCTTTTAAATTGACTTAGCTGAGAATCAGTGCATTTACCCAATTACAAAAGTGTAGGTTTTTTTTTTGTGCTACAGTTATTTGAAAGAGTTTCTAGAAGATGTGAAAAAGTATCAATGCCAGGATTTTTTATACAATTGGGAAAAGTAGCATGAACTGTATTAGAAGATTTATACTTTAACTTTCGTGTATGCAGCAGAGGATGATAATTACTAGAGAAATAAAAGTACATCTACAACTTGTAGTTAAGTTTTATAATTACATAACTTATGGATCAAATCGTGCATCACAAGCAACTAATGAAATAAGAAAATAGACCAATACGATGATATAACATTTTAGGTATTTTAAAACAGGAAGCTGATACAAAGAGCCAAAATTTATCAAAAAAGAGTGACTGATGAAAGCACATAAAAAACATCTGCAATCAAATATTTATGATCAGGAATTTTTACCTGTTGGGCTCTCCACTCCACTGAATGTTGTGTCTCCGCCTTCCCCTGCCATGGCCATGACAGTTACAGTGGCAATGGTGTTTCTGCTTTTGTACTTCTTGTCACCACTGTACTCAGTGCTCTCATCATCCTGCACTGTGGTAGCTCCTGATTGGATCCCAGAGTCTGTGGCATAGTAAGTCTGCTGCCACTCTGCCACCTTCACCACGCTGTCTGCCTCACTCACTGCAGAATCAACACACATAGTCACTGATATCTACAGCAACAATTGCCAAGTGGTGCCCTGGTTGCACCCCTGTAACTTATGCAAGTCTGGACCTAGCAGTTAACTTCAATGCATGCCCATTCTTAAATTGATTCCTCTGTTTTTTGTTTGTTTGTTTGTTTGTTTTTTCCATGGACTTTCAAGGGTTTGTAGATGTTAGTATAGCTAATATTACTTTCTTTACTCCACCAATTTTTCATGTCACTATGTTTACCACTTTCTATTGGTGACAATGAGCATTTTTCACTCACCGGGGAAGTTTGTTTTCAGGGCTTTCTGCCAGAAAGTTGAAAAAGTAAAGATATGTAGTATAAAGACTGGCAAAACATAGAGCAGGAAGCACCTGTGGTTAAATGGCTTAAACAATGGTTTTTCATCAAATCTAGGAATCATTTCCTCTATATAACCTCTATAGGGTGTTGTTTGTCAGTCATTGCTTCAGTTAAAATAAATAAATAAATATCATTCTTTTTGGCAGAATATCCCAATGGCTAACTTCTCCCATCTCCATGGGAGCTTATGGAGTGTTGGCCATAGAGCTTGGTTCTGGACTAAGCAAAGCTGCACCAAGTGGCTCTTCAGGGAAGCCTCACACAGCCCACTGACCAGTCTCACTGCATCTGGTGTTACTAATAATACCACTGATACAGTAGTGCTACTAATAAACTACTACTACTCCTCCTTTCTGTGACTAGTGCAATCTTTTTCAGTAGTACTAGCTTTAAAGATGGCACTGGTGTTATTGCTGCAGTGTATATTACTTCTAATGCATTACCTCTGCAACTGCTACTTACTGCAACTTCTACAGTTCCTGCTAGGACTACGTCTAGTATTAAACACTAAACTTAGTACATCCTTTTAGTACTAAGTGCACTGTAAACCGAGATTTTGATTCCACTTAAAAATATTGAGTTCATATTACTTAAAATAACCTAGAATGTGAACATTACTTGTTAATGCTGAGTAGACTGTACTTTTTGATGGTCTATCTTATTGTGATCATGTGTTTGAGTTCAAACAACTTAATAACATCAAGTTTTGCACCTGCTAAAAATCTAGTTTATACCAGTTTTAACAGACTGGCTTAATGCGCAGCTGCATGGTGGTGTGATGGTTAGCAGTGCTGCCTCACAGGTGGAATACCTTCTAGAAGGTCTGGGTTCCATTCCGACTTGGCCCAGGCCTCTCGCTGTTTGGAATAGAAAACATTTGGTGTTTTTGTTCAAAATGCTCTCTCGTATAGTTTTCTATTGTTCCATGGACAAATGTTATTTGTAAATGTTAATGTACCAGTGTTGAGCAGGGCTGAGTTTTATCATGTTTGTTTATTTACCAAATTTAAACAGACACAGTTCAACACTGTAAAAAATATTTGTGTTACTGGGCAGCATGGTGGTGTGGTGGTTAGCACTGCTGCCTTACAGCTAGAATAGTTATCTGATAGTCTGGGTTCAATTCCACCTTAGCCCGGGACTCTTGCCGTGTGGACTCATGTTTGTTCTCCCTGTGTCTGTATGGGTTTCCCCCCACAATCTGAAGACATGCTACTGGGGTTAGCTGAATTGGTCTCTGTAAATTGCCCACAGGTGTGAATGGCTGTCTGTGTCAGCCCTGCAACAGGCTGGTGACCTGCACGGGGTGTACCCTGCATCTTACTGCCTTGTCAGCTGGGATAGGCTCCACCCCACACAACCATGAAAAGGATAGGGGGGGATTGATTGATCAAAAGACATTTTATTTTTTCATTAACTATAAAAGATAAGTTTGGTCAATTAGAACATACAATTTAGTTCAATTGGATATGGAGTAGTGCTTACTTAACAGGCTGAGTTAAATGAACTGTTTCATTACTTAAAAAATTTAAGGCAATGGGTTACCTTGGTTTTTTTAAGTAGATTCAACTTATCCGGGTTTACAGTGTGGTAGCACTTAGTACAACCACTAGTGCTGCATGTACTGCTGCTACTTCTTCAGCAACTAATTCTAGTGTTGCTACTTCCTCTACTGTTGAAAATATTGCTATTTGCACTGAACTAACTGATGCATGTTTTGTAGCTATTATTATTATTGATGGTGCTAGTACTAATACCTGTAGTGCCACTTCCTTTCCTAAAGCTGATTAGAGTATTAGTGCTTGTACTATTACAACAACTACTGCTGCCACTGATGCTGTGATTATACCTATTTTCACATCAACTAGTGCTAATAATAATTGTAGCACTAATAGTGCCATTTGTAGTGCAACTATTTTTACAATCTCTACCACTAGCTTCTGCTAATTATTCCTGCTGCTTGTATCAAATACTCCTCCTCCTATTGCATCTCATGTTGGTAATGTTCTAATTTGTTCTTCTGCTAATGCTACAGATACTGTTTCCAAGGTCTACTGGTTTCCTCCCACAACTATTAACACCACAGTGAGCCTAGAAAGGGGTACAGTAACAATAATTTCATTTGAATCATTATCATCTCTTCCTAATACAACAAAGACAGTTGAAGGAATATCTGACATTACGCATGAGTGGCTACGTGCATTTGCTTTACATGTATGTAAGAGAAAATCAGAGCTGGCTGCTATGGTAACAGAACACTTACTTTGCATGGACATCATCTCCATCCACTGGTACCACTGCCTTCACTGACCTCTTACCTGCAGAAGAACACAGGAATCATTAGGTCTGCACACAGAACTAAAAAACAAGATTCAAGCTTAATTCCTCCACACGAGGATTAATCTTCACTCACCCAATTCTGCTATGTTGAATTAGAGGATATTCACATAGTCTTCCAATGCTATATATTCTATTGTCTATATATGAGCCCTCAGAAAGGTCACATTTTCTTTTGCAGCAAGTGCTTGATATTCCACTCACATGAACCATAAATCCTTTTTCTTAACCCTTTATCCAATTCAGGATTGCAGGGTGGCTGGAGCCTATCCCAGCCATCATACAGGGAGTTGCATACCTGTTGTGCCTTTTGCTACTTAATCTCTCCTTATATAGCAGGTACAGGCCAGAGGGATAACATCATACAGCTAAAAAGGATTCTGGAAAGAGTCCCCTGTAACAATAGACAGGTAATAGGTGCTCCACTGCTGGGGAGAGTGATTTTCGTTCAGTGTTTGAAGAGTGAATTAAGATTTCTGTGTGTGAAATAGTGGTTGTCTCTCATCTGTGTACTGAGGACAAACCACGGTAACTTAGACCACTGCTACAGTGACAACTGTGACAGTGAAAATGAGATGTCAGACACACGGTGACCTGATCAGGGACCTAGGTGAAAAATGTGTGCATGAGTCAAGTACAAGTGAAAGTGTTGTGTGGCTGCTTCTGTAACTCTAAACACCAAAGCTAACTGCGCACCCTTGGTTGCACCACATTAACTGTGATTTTAACTTTCCCAGTGCAGACAGAAATGAACTGGGAAATGTGTAGTGTGCCTTTTGAATATGAAGATGTGTATGAATACATGTGTTTGTGTGTGCATTCATGTATGCATGTATGTAACAGTGATGGAGCTGCTCCATCATAATATAATATTAAAAAACATTTGTTTAAGTACAATATTTAAAAAAAAAAAAATTCAAGAACAAGAAAATGCCAATTTTAATACATCCATTACAAAATCACAATGAGACACAATATACCAGTTGTCACAAATGCTTGATTGCAGTTCCTGCTGCCAAGTTAATAGGTTTAGGGAACAATTGCTTTTTTCACATACAGTAGGGCCAGGTAGGTTTGGATGAGGTTGTTTTTCCCCTTAATAAATTAAATCATCATTTAAAAACTGTGATGAATTTGTAAAATCCAAATCCAAAGTTTATCATTGTTCCTATTGTTTCACACCAGTGGCCTGTTGGAGGTCATTTAGTAGGTCTTTGGTAGTGCTCAACTTGATCGTCCTTGCACAAAGGAACAGATACCATCCCTGCTGATGGGTTAAGGACATTCTATGGCCCTGTCCTGCTCTCCTAGAGCAACTTCATGTCTCCTAGAATTTCCTCCATGCTCCTGAGACTGTGCTGGGTGACACAACAAATCTTCTGCCAATGGCATGTATTGATGTGCCATCCTGGAAGAGTTAGACTACCTGACTACTCACCTGACTAGATCAATATCCCAGATATTGAAGAAATTTAACTGACTTGAGGCTACACTCTGATTAAAAAGTTTTCTGACACAGTTTGCTATTGACTAGTATTCTAGGTTCTAGATAGGACAGTAATAATACTTACATAACTTTTTTCAGATGATAGTGTTTTCACAGTTTGGAGGCTTAAAAATTCCTAGGAAATGCACACAGCCAGTGTGCTGGACAGTAAACTGGACATGTGCTTCTAGGAACTTGAAATTTCAGAACTATGTTGCTGTGCAGGCAATGACACCAAACATAATATATGCCAGTATTCTGAATACAGGCTGGGTATTTTGAAAAGAACAAATAAAATATACTTTATTTTTCTGCATTTGGATTTAATTCATTTTATTAATTTATTAACTCTTTGTCATTAACTCAATGGCAACTCTGGGTACAGCTGAAGGGTCCAAACTGTGTTTAAATTGTACATTAAGATATAAGGCTCTACACTTTGAGTTGCAATATTGGATCTATCTTGGTTGACCTTCAGACTTGCTCTGTATAACAGTTGCCTTCTCCTCTTAATGGTCCTTTTTAATGTTAATTTCTCTTTACCGATTTTCTATGACTGGGTATGTGATAAATCATTTTCCAGTGAAGTTGGCCTTTGTTGTTGGAAAGCTGCTGTTAAAAAGCTAGGTAATTTAACAAATGAAAAGATTTAAAGTGCATTTAAAAATCCATGCATAAAATAAGAGATGTGGAGAGAAATGCACAAGGACTTTTATAGTAGGTGATGGTAAGAATAATAGTGTGTCTGACATCTTGATAGCTTAAATGGTGCAATGCTTCAATAATTGCCATGTAATGTGCAATTTTGTGTAATAATGCATGTGTTGTCTGCACATGGGTGTGGGTTAATATATTATTTTATGTGTGTTTGTCTGACTTTTTTGTGAAACTGTGAAGGGAAATGTTTCCCATCAAAATGCAGTGTTTTCATTTTGACATGCTGAAAAACATTTGTAGAAAGCACAGGAATAAAAAATCTTCATACCCTTCCTCTCCATTTTATTGAATTTTTCAATCAGCCCAGATACTGGATATCTTTTCAGTGTCACATGGTTTGGGTTAAAATAAGACCCCCAAAACTATAACTTATTGAAAAACCTATCAGTTAAGATTTTGGAGGTCTCATCAAGTTGTTTTGAAAAAGGCTTACTCCTTCATTCCACCTTTTCAAAGGGTGAGTCCAATTCCAACAGTTATTAAAAAGCAGCAATTAATGATAAGGAGTCCTGCAAGCTAGGTGAATTTTTGAATTCTGGCTTAGAACAGTAAAGGTGAGGTGCAAAACAAAAATAAATAACAGTTTGAATACTGGTCTTGAATTTAGCTAAAAAATTCTAAAAATCTCACAGTCCTCAGGTATATTGTTCCTTGGTGTAGACGAGTCCATCACATTGCCTGAAATAGCTGGTAGTTTACTCAAATGGAGCACCACAGCTTAGAGTGTGGGAGCAGAATCATTCTGCCCTCAGTTTATTCACGCATCTTGTTACACTGAATTCTGCTGGAACTTGTTCTTAATTTCACTTAGGTAGTAACACTATGACTGTGATTATCATGACATACCATGTGTTTATGAGGTTAAGAGGTGCTACTAGTTGTATTTTAAACTTTGGATAGACCCAGGTTGGCTGTTTCTCTCCATTTCTAATCTTGGTGCTAAGCTTGGTTAAGCCATATACTGTATATAAAAAGTGGACGTGACCACCAGATGTCACCCATTGGTTTTGAATTTGGTAATTCTGAACTATCAGCATTAGTATTTTGGCTACTGCTATGTTTGTTTATTTGGAACCAGAAGTGACCATATTTGAACATGCCCTGCCAGTCGCAGATATCTAGCAACAATTACTGTAATAAGGGATCATTCACAATTATCAACATTTTCCAAAGCGTATAAACTGTACACCAGGGGGAAGGGGGTTAACATCCAACATACACTTTTCAAATGGTTAGACAATGTCAATCAGAACTATGTTATCTGAGCACCATCGCCTGACCACCAATGTCCGAGGCATCCACCCTCGTTCACTTGTACACCACTGCACTATCCATGGGTTTCTGGAAGAGCACACGTAGGCTGCCATGACAGACTGCTACTTCCACTGTATGGTTTTATACTTCCGTTTACCCAAAGTTAGAGCCAGAGTTAAGGACAAAATTCGGTTACTTTGTGCTGTAACAGGCGGCTTTATTAGTTGGAACATGAGCTCGGATTCAACTTGTGCTGTTGTCGTTTGTCACTACAGAAGTCTGTGCATTTTTTCAAGTTATTTTATTCTGTAAATTTATTCTTTTTCCCCCAAATGATACTACCCAGTTGCACATCCTATTACCTTGTTTTTCCTTATGTTTTAAGTTTTCCTTTAATGTATAGCCTCTTGTTTTTTTACGTTATTTTATTTATAGTGTGATACTACAGTATACAGCCTACACAAAGCTTAAACAATGCCTGCCTTCATGTAAACACGTAGCAGTTAGCAAGATGACAGCTGCATGTCTCCTCGATCACAGCCTTCGGCCAGTCCAGTGTTTCTGTTTCAGTGATCTGAAGTGATATACCTTCCACAGAATAGCTGCCGCATCACTGCATGATTTCCCTAATCAGCGATACAGGAACAGCTGACTGTCTACACCACTCCATATTCCCTTAGCATGACCCATGCTAAGCGCTTAGCTTGGCCGATGCTCTGGCTCGGCTCTACAGCTGCTTTAAGGAAAATAACATTGCCTTGTTTGTTCAGCATTACTTTATTGATTTTATTACTTTGAAGGTAATCTGGTGCTCTTATAATTACGTGATTCCTCGCCATCAACACCTTCAGAAAAAACAAGGTAACTGATAATGTCAATGTAGCTGACTTTGGGCCATAATTTCATATCATTTACACAAGTGACGGGTGAGGCACTGTTACCTCGCTGCTTTTTAAAACATCCTTGCAATGTCTCCACCTCCGATGTGGTACCATTTAGGCCAGGTAAAAGAAACTGCAGTGTCAAAATGTTTAAACGAACGGCAAGTGTGTAAGCCCACAACCGTAAACAATAGTGCAAACGGAAGTAAACTACCAGCTTCTGCTATGAATTATGGGTAATGGCGTAAAGTCAGGAATACTGTGGATTTCATGGTCAGCAGCAATATGGCCTCTGGTCTGGGGCATCAATTCAAAAGCCTCATTGAATTCTCTAAAACAGGCCATCATCGATTCACAAAAAGACTCTACTGATGATTTTAGACTAACAAGCTGCGAGTGTGGCGTAGCAGGTGTGCAAAGCAGCCAAAGCCGGTGGAAATGAATTCAACAACGAAGTGTAAGCATTGTTCCAAAAAGCCAGATCAAAAATGGAAACCGGAAATGATGATGGATTTTATTAAGAAGGTATATAAATTAATTCTACATGTTCCTGGCATGTTTTCATCTATGCTGGCCCATATCCATCTCCCTTCTGCATATCCTGTTCAGGGTTGTGGGCTGGAGCCTATCCCAGCTGTCATAGGGTGAGAGGCAGTGTACACCCTGTACAGGTTGCCAGCCTGTCACAGGGCTAACACAGAGAGACAGAGAACCATTCACACCTATGGGCAATTTAGAGTCACCAATTAACCTAACCCCAGTAACTGCATGTCATTGGACTGTGGAAGTAAACTGGATTACCTGGAGAAAACCCACGCAGACACGGGGATAACATGCAAACTCCACACAGAGAGAGGCCCGGGCCACAGTGGAAGCAAACTCAGACCTTCTATATGCCATTCTAGCTGTGAGGCAGCAATGCTAATCACCACGCTGCCTATTTCCTATTTTGATAAGTTTATTTTTTTTATCAAGTCTTATTTTTCTTTTAGTCTCATTTTCAGTTTGATGTTGATCATTGGGCTCACTGTATTTTACACAACCAGACCAGAGTCAGAACTAATTGGTGTCAAGTCTTTGGAAAGGAAAATCTGAATACACTTGGTTCTCCATGTCATGTAAGGGATGCTTCACAAATATAGACATTTTCCAGAGTGTACAAAGTGTACAACGTGGGGGAGGGGGGTAACACCAGCGTATGCTTTTCAAATAGTTAGAAAATGTCAGTTGGTCTGTGTAATTTGAGCGCTGCCACCTGACCACCAATGCCCGAGACATTCACACCACTGCACCATTCCGTGGTATGGAGTGATATGGCCTCAGGTCTGGCAGATCAGTTCAAATGCCTCATTGAATTCTCTAAAATAGGCCATCATTGATTCACAAAATGACTCTACTGACGATATTAGACAGGAACAAGCTGTGAGTCCCGCACAGCAGGTGTTTAAAGCAGACAAAGTCGCCAGAGAAAAATTCAACATGAAGTGGAAGCATTGTTCCAAAAATGGCAACCATACGCAGTAACCGTAGAAAACGATGATGGATTTCCTACATGTTCCTGGCCGATTTTCATCTATGCTGGCCCGTATATTTGTGCTTAATCTGGTGATCTGCGGCCGGCACTGTTGCCAAATTTGTGCAACAAAACTCACTATCAGCTGTCTCAAAAGTCACTAAAGGACAATTCGAGGTCCGGGTGTGTGTGTGCTGTCCCCCTCGGTGCTGAAAAGCGGTCCGGGCCATGCTACAGCATAAGAGGGGACGCAATACAAATGCTGTATGTATACAAAACACTGTGACACCTGAGTTTTCAGGTTTCATGTTTTTTTCTTTGCTTATATTGGTAAATATACTGGTGCTCAGGATTTATGAACAGCTTATATATGTGACTTGTTCTTACCCTCATTTATAAAGAATATATTGCAGCGTCTGTTAAGATGAAGAAGGTGGTGAGAGATTGCCAGCTAAAGTTGCCATTTTATTAACAATTAAGTGGTTGCAGTCACCTGCAACCACGCCAAAAACAACAACAAAACGGGACTCCAGCTCTGACTCTCCCTCTGTGCGCACACAGAGGGAGAGTACCAAGAAAACGGTGGGAAATCACAGAACATCTGCATAGAACAATCTAACTTTAACAGAATCGCTACAATATGAAAGACACTTTACCAAAAACTGATTGCAGCTTCTACCTTGTGACAGAAATGGTGTTTCTCACTCAGATAGACTTGATATCATTCATGAGAGATACGTTTGACATATGTTTCACAGATTATAGGTCAACAAGTCATTTACAGCCGTTTAAATACAGGCAATCATTTTTTGGCAAATACCAGAAATCGCTTTTGGCAGACGATCACTTTTGGCACAAAGCCAGCATGGGATTATTCCCGCAGTTGTATGAGCCAAATATTTGGGTCAGTCTCCTAAGTAGCTTTTCACCCTATATGTTTTGAACAGAACTCCATGTATTTCTTCAATGTTTCTTTACAGCAGAGTACACATGCACATATAGAATTGTTGCGCAATCACTCTCTGTCATATAAATACACCGTTCACTGACAGAACTCAATCAATTCATGTTCATTAGTGAGATTGTACAGTGTGTACAACTGGGGTGGCTGTGGCTCAGGAGGTAGAGCAGGATGGCAGTTTGATTTCTGGCTGCTCCGGGCTGCATGCCAAAATATCCTTGGGCAAGCAATGATGGTATAGTTACCTTGAAGAAGTAGTCCGACTACTGATTACTGATTACTCCTTTAAAAAGTAACTTAGTTACTTTACTGATTACTTAATTTTAGAAGTAAGTAAGTTAGATTACAAGTTACTTTATTAGTTACTTTCAACAGCAGCCGGTCTTATGCCAAAAAGTGATCATCTGTCATAAAATGATTCAGATGTTTCTGTGTGCTTTTATATGTAATATCTTTGCTTATATTGGTAAACAGAGTGCAGTCAACTTGATTTATGAAGGGCTTATACATAAAGTGCAGAAATAACCTGTTTTTCAACAATCTTTAGGAGTCTGTGTTATTGTACCTACAATATAATCAATCCAGAGCTTTTTGGCCACTTCAAATATCTTTATATAACTGTGATGTTACATTTGTTGTGATTTCTGCAGCTTTCTGAACCAGATTTATGTTTGAAAACACATTTTTAATGTCAGACAGTTTTTACCTTGAAAAAAAAGAATATATAAAAGTCACTTTGCCAAAAACTGAGTGCAGCTTCTACCTTGTGATAGAAATGCTGTTTCTCACTTAAAATTACCTGATATCATTCATGAGAGATATGTTTGATATATACAGGGGTTGGACAATGAAACTGAAACACCTGTCATTTTAGTGTGGGAGGTTTCATGGCTAAATTGGACCAGCCTGGTGGCCAATCTTCATCAATTGCACATTGCACCAGTAAGAGCAGAGTGTGAAGGTCCAATTAGCAGGGTAAGAGCACAGTTTTGCTCAAAATATTGCAATGCACACAACATTGTGGGTGACATACCAGAGTTCAAAAGAGGACAGATTGTTGGTGCATGTCTTGCTGGCGCATCTGTGACCAAGACAGCAAGTCTCTGTGATGTATCAAGAGCCACGGTATCCAGGGTAATGTCAGCATACCACCAAGAAGGACGAACCACATCCAACAGGATTAACTGTGGACGCAAGAGGAAGCTGTCTGAAAGGGATGTTGTGGTCTAAAACCAGGTGTTTCAGTTTCATTGTCCAACCCCTGTACTTCACAAATTATAGGTCAACAAGTCATTTACAGATGTTTAAATACAGGGAATAATTTTTATGGCAGCTACCGAAAATTGCTGTTTGGCAGATGATCACATTTTGGCACAATACCAGCCTCTACGACATACTGTAGTAGAGGGCTTTTCAACTTTTTCAACTCTCCCCCACTTACTGGTTTGTACCGGAGTCCAGCTTTTGTTTGGGTTCTGGGGGGCTCCTGCATTAGCTGCAGCTCTGCTTCGCTCCATCTGTTGCGACTCGCTCTGTAAGTTTGACTGCGCCATGACTCCAGATGTTTCCTCATATTTGACGTAGTGTTTTTGAAGCTAGATAGCACTTTGTTGCCAGCACAGAGTGCACAACTAACCTTGATGTTGTCATCTTAAGCTGACACAAACTCTCAATGCTGCCTGTATTTCAGCTAGAAAACGCGCATCTCTCTCCTCCCTCCAATGTTTACATTTGTGTCGCTGTGCTGTTATTGTCCTCATGCCAAAAACGGGAATTAACTGTTGCATCTGCCAGACGTCACTCCCCGAAACGCAGGAAGAAAGCAAAAATACATCTTTGTACTGAGGAAAATGACAAAAAAGTAACGCTTAAAGTAAAGATTAAAGTTACTTGGATAAGTAACTTTAATCTGATTACTGGACTGCAAATAGTAACGCGTTAGATTACTCGTTACCGAGAAAAAGTAGTCAGATTAGAGTAACTTGTTACTAAGTAGCGCGTTACTGACATCACTGTGGGCAAGATACTGAAAACCAATTTGCTCCCAGTTCATACTCCAACGCAACCCATTCATACTCCAATGGGTGTGCATTTGTTGGTAGTGCATGGGTGTGAATGTTAGACAATAAAAAGCACTTAGATTCACATGGAAGTGTTTGTATGAATGGATGTGAATGGGTAAATGTAAACATGTTGTGTAAGTGCTTTGAGTACTAAGTCAGAGTACAAACGCGCTATTTAAGAACTAGTCCATTTGCCATCCTCTAATTTACTGGCAGCAAGCAAATATTTATATTAGTGTTTTACAGAAAGGTTCAACATTATGATTTAGTTAGAGTAATAGAACCCCTGAGCAAATATAATATGTATGAATTAGGGGTGGGACTCGATTAAAAAAATTAATCTAATTAATTAGGAGCTTTGTAATTAATTAATCAAAATGAATCGCATTTTAATCACAATTAAATTAACTCAATAAAGGAGTGGTTCTACAGGTGGGGACCACAGACTACTTCTCAGTACCTATGCTTTCTGGCTGATGTTTTGGTCACTTTTGAATGTTGGTGGTGCTTTCACACTCATGGTAGCATGAGACGGACTGTACAACCCACACAAGTGGCTCAGGTAGTGCAGCTCATCCAGGATGGCACATCAATGTGAGCTGTGGCAAGAAGGTTTGCTTGTGTCTGTCAGCGTAGTGTCCAGAGGCTGGAGGCGCTACCAGGAGACAGGCCAGTACACCAGGAGACATGGAGGAGGCTGTAGGAGGGCAACAACCCAGCAGCAGGACCGCTACCTCCGCCTTTGTGCGAGGAGGAACAGGAGGAGCACTGCCAGAGCCATGCAAAATGACCTCCAGCAGGCCACAAATGTGCATGTGTCTGCACAAACGGTTACAAACCGACTCCATGGTGATGGTATGAGGGCCTGACATCCACAGATGGGGGTTGTGCTCACAACCCAACACCGTGCAGGATGCTTGGCATTTGCCAGAGAACACCAGGATTGCCAAATTCACCACTGGCACCCTGTGCTCTTCACAGATGAAAGCAGGTTCACACTGAGCACGTGACAGACGTGACAGAGTCTGGAGACGCCGTGGAGAGCGATCTGCTGCCTGCAACATCCTTCAGCATGACCGGTTTGGCAGTGGGTCAGTAATGGTGTGGGGTGGCATTTCTTTGGAGGGCCACACAGCCCTCCATGTGCTCGCCAGAGGTAGCATGACTGCCATTAGGTACCGAGATGAGATCCTCAGACCCCTTGTGAGACCATATGCTGGTGCGGTTGGCCCTGGGTTCCTCCTAATGCAGGACAATGCTAGACCTCATGTGGCTGGAGTGTGTCAGCAGTTCCTGCAAGATGAAGGCATTGAAGCTATGGACTGGCCCGCCCGTTCCCCAGACCTGAATCCGACTGAGCACATCTGGGACATCATGTCTTGCTCCATCCACCAACGTCACGTTTGGTGGATGGAGCAAGACTGTCCAGGAGTTTGGCAGATGCTTTAGTCCAGGTCTGGGAGGAGATCCCTCAGGAGACCATCTGCCACCTCATCAGGAGCATGCCCAAGCGTTGTAGGGAGGTCATACAGGCACGTGGAGACCACACACAATACTGAGCCTCATTTTGACTTGTTTTAAGGACATTACATCAAAGTTGGATCAGCCTGTAGTGTGTTTTTCCACTTTAATTTTGTGTGTGACTCCAAATTCAGGCCTCCATTGGTTAATAAATTTGATTTCCATTGATGATTTTTGTGTGATTTTGTTGTCAACACATTCAACTTTGTACAGAACAAAGTATTCAAAGAGAATATTTCATTCATTCAAATCTAGGATGTGTTATTTGAGTGTTCCCTTTATTTTTTTGAGCAGTGTACATAAGCGTTAACTTCAAAATTTTGTTTATTTTCCCACCAGTTTACTACACAGACCAATGAAGGGTGGAAGTGCTCCTGAAGTAAACTCCTGAAATTAAAGTTAAGCATCATAACTGGATAGTTTTATTCAACATTAATGTCTCACTTCATATAGCTGGAAATTAATCATTCGCTCAGCTGTATTCCTTGATGTTGAAATGTGTTAAGCGCTCCGTAAAGCTAGGACATCTTACCATTCGTCATTAGTTAAAGAAAATAAGAACAGCCCCAGGTTTCTTTCCAGCACTGTAGCAAAGCTGACAAAGAGTCAGAGCTCTGTAGAGCCGAGTATTCCTTTCACTTTAACTAGTAGTGACTTCATGGATTTATTTACAAATAAAATTTTAGACATAAGAGAAAAAAATTATTCATAACCATCTCAAAGACTTATCTTCATGTTTGGCTGCTTTCAGCACTGCTGGTATTTGTTTAGACCCTCTCTCTCTCTCGAGTTGATCTTGGAGAGTTAACTTCAATAGTTACTTCCTCCAAACCAGCAAAATTTTTAGTACATCCCATTCCTACTAGACTGTTCAAAGACTGTAGTAGGCAGTAATTAAACCTCTTCTTAAAAAGCCATCACTTGACCCAGCTGTCTTAGCTAATTATAGGCCAATCTCCAACCTTCCTTTTCTCTCAAAAATTCTTGAAAGAGTAGTTGTAAAACAGCTAACTGATCATTGGCAGAGGAACTGTTTACTTGAAGAGTTTCAGACAGGTTTCAGAATTCATCACAGTACAGAAACAGCATTAGTGAAGGTTACAAATGATCTTCTTACAGCCTCTGACAGTGGACTCATCTCTGTTCTTGTCCTGTTGGACCTCAGTGCAGCTTTTGATACTGTTGACCATAACATTTTATTACAGAGATTAGAGCATGCCATAGGTAGTAAAGGTACTGCACTGCAGTGATCTGAATGATATTTATCTAATAGACTCCAATTTGTTCATGTAAATAGGGAGTCTTCTTCACATACAAAGCTTAATTATGGAGTTCCACAGGGTTCTGTGCTAGGACCAATTTTATTTACATTAGACATGCTTCCCTTAGGCAATATTAATAGAAAGCATTGCATACATTTTCATTGTTATGCAGATGATACTCAGCTTTATCTATCCATGAAGCCAGATGACACAGAACAGTTAGTTAAACTGCAGGCATATCTTAAAGCCATAAAGGGCTGGATCAAGTCAAGTCAAGTTTATTTATATACCACATTTAATACAACAACCATTGACCAAAGGGCTGTA
Organism: Archocentrus centrarchus; assembly: GCF_007364275.1. NCBI lineage: Eukaryota > Metazoa > Chordata > Actinopteri > Cichliformes > Cichlidae > Archocentrus > Archocentrus centrarchus. The sequence continues at coordinate 2,198,043 of NW_022060269.1, forward strand.
CATAAATTTAGAATCAAGAATCAATTTAGAACCAAACTATTGTTGTTACATGTCAAACATATAACGAGCGTTTAGACCACTCATCCATAGACAAAGACAAACAATCAACAAACATGGGAGATAAGTGTTCCCTGGCACTTGCAGCTGTCACAGGCACTGCCGTTTAAGAACAGGGAAACAAAGCAAACACAATAGGATAAATGAGGAAAGAAATCATCTCATATTTTGCCCAATAATGGCGGCACAGTATGAGGTTGAAAAACCTCTGCATAGTGAGCACATATAGCAAATAGCATGGGAGTGCTAGGGTGGGTAAGAACGGGGATGGAAGGAAACCAGCGGATGCGAGAGAGTTGGGTTACTGTGGACTGACTCAAACTCCCCCTCAGCTAACAGTTCCTGATAAGAGGTGGAAATGTTCATCACCAGCTTGATCTAGGAATATCAATTCACACAGGTCAGAAAATGGGACAGCGGGGATGTAGAGCATCTATTTACAAAACATCCAGGAGAAAAATGAGATAACCAGCAATAAAAATATCTTAATTTTCTTTGTTCGCTCCTCGCCGTGCAGAAACAGATATGTCTCCAAGATCTAATCCCTTCCGATTCAGTTCCAGATATACTGAGTCTGAGTTTGTACTGGTCTGCATTCCCATCACAAGCAGCCTTACCAAGGTCAGAACGACTGCTCAGACTTGCCGAATTTCATGATAAGCCAGGTATCCCCAAGTCCAATCAGGAGAAATCCTGGTATCAATAAGCCTAATATAGAAGAAGAAGAAGAAGAAGAGAAGAAACAGCCTTTATTGTCCCACAGAGGGGAAATTTGGGTGTAACAGCAGCCGCAGTTATTATAAATATAAATAAAGATATAATAATTCACACTATTAAGAAAAGAATATATATAAAATCAACAAACAATATTAACCTTAATACTACTAATAATAATAACACTATATACAATGTGCATGATGTGCCGGACTATTTACAGTATATTATATATTATCCTACATTGTGTAGGTTATTGTGGTTTTTGTTGGGAGCAGTGATGATTATAAAGTCTTACAGCTGCTGGGAGGAAGGATCTGCGGTAACGCTCCTTTGTGCATTTAGGATGCAGCAGTCTGTCACTGAAGGAGCTCTCCAGCTCAGCAACAGTTTCATGCATGGGATGGGAGACCTTGTCCATCAGTGATGTTATTTTGGTCAGAGTCCTTCTGTCTCCCACCACCTGCACTGAGTCGAGAGGACATCCTAGGACAGAGCTGGCTTTCCTGATGAGCTTGTCTATCCTCTTCCTCTCAGCTGTAGACAAGCTGCTGCTCCAACATACTGCTGCATAGAAGATGGCTGATGCCACCACAGAGTCATAGAAGGTCTTCAGGAGTGTCCCCTGCACTCCAAAAGACCTCAGCCTTCTCAGCAGGTAGAGTCTGCTCTGACCCTTCCTGTAGAGCGCATCAGTGTTATGAGTCCAGTCCAGTTTATTGTTTAGGTGAACACCCAGGTACTTATAAGAGTCCACTATCTCAATGTCCACTCCCTGGATGTTCACCGGTGTCCGTGTGGTGGGTCTGCGCCTGCGGAAATCCACCACCAGCTCCTTGGTTTTAGCGGCGTTGATCAGGAGGTGGTTCCGCTGGCACCAGTCCACAAAGTCCTGAGTCCACTGTCTGTACTCTGAGTCATCCTCACCTGTGATGAGGCCAACTATGGCAGAGTCGTCAGAGAACTTCTGCAGATGGCAGCGTGGGGAGTTGATGGAGAAGTCTGCAGTGTAGAGGGTGAAGAGGAACGGTGCCAGCACAGTTCCCTGTGGGGCCCCCGTACTGCAGACCAGCCTGTCAGAGACACAGCCCTGTGTCCTCACGTACTGTGGGCGGTCAGTGAGGTAGTCCAGTATCCACTCGGAGATGTGGTGGTCCACTCCTGACAGTTCCAGCTTGTCTCTCAGAAGTCCTGGCTGGATGGTGTTAAAAGCACTGGAGAAATCAAAGAACATGATCCTCACAGTGCTTCCAGGCTTCTCCAGGTGGGTCAGAGCTCGGTGCAGGAGGTAGATGATGGCGTCATCCACCCCGATGCCAGGCCGGTAGGCGAACTGCAGCGGGTCCAACGAAGACGACACCATGAGGCGTAGATGGTTGAGGACCAGCCTCTCGAGGGTCTTCATTAGATGCGATGTCAGGGCTACCGGCCTGTAGCTGCTAAGATCCTTTGGATGTTTGGTCTTTGGTACCGGTACCACACAGGAGGTCTTCCACAGTTGTGGTACTTTCCCCAGCTTCAAGCTCAGGTTGAACATGTATCCCATGATGCCACACAGCTGATCTGCGCAGCACCTCAGGAGCCTGGAGCTGATGCCGTCTGGACCAGCAGCCTTTCGCACCTTGATCTTATGTAGCTCCTTCCTCACATGATGAGTTGAGAGGGACAAGATGGAGGTGGGGGATGGGGGTTGTGAGATGGAGTCCTCAGAAGTGAAGGGGGTGGGTGATGGCTGAGAGCTGAGAGGTGTGAGGTCCCAAGAAGAAGAAAGGTTGGCAGTCATTAAAGATGGTGGGGCTGACAGCAGGGGGGACTGGGCTGGGGGAGGGGTGGGTGGCTGGTCAAACCTGTTAAAGAACTGGTTCAGGTTGTTAACCCACTCTATGTCTCCCACAACCCTAGGGCTTGGTTTGTGGCCTGAAATTGAGTTCAAACTCCTCCAAACCCCACTGATGTTGCTCTGCTGTAGCTGGTCCTCCATCTTCTTCCTGTAGATGTTTTTTCCATCCCTGATTTTCCTTCTCAGATCCTTCTGCACGGCTCTCAGCTCCTCCTTATTTCCTGATCTAAAGGCTCTCTTCTTCTCCTTCAGGAGAGCCTTTATTTCAGAGTTGATCCAGGGTTTGTTGTTTGAAAAACACCGTACCCTCCTGGTGGGCACAGTGTTTTCCACGCAGAAATTGATGTAATCAGTGATGCAGTCCGTGATGCTGTCGATGTCCTCCCCATGAGGGGCACAAAGCTCTTCCCACACAGTGGAGCTAAAGCAGTCTCTCAGAGCTTCTTCAGTCTCCTCAGACCATTTCTTCACTGTGTGTGTCACAACTGGTTCTCTGTGTACCAAGGGTTTGTACACAGGCTGGAGATGAACCAGGTTGTGATCTGAGCCCCCCAGGGGAGGCAGAGGTGATGAGCTGTATGCCTCCTTGATGTTGGCATACAGTAGATCCAGTGTGTTGGTATTCCTGGTGTGGCAGGTGACATACTGGGTGAAGGTGGGGAGAGTGGAGGACAGGGAGACGTGGTTAAAGTCCCCTGAGATCAGAAAGAGGGCCTGTGGGTGCTGTGTTTGGAGTCTGCTGGTAGTAGCATGGAGGACATCGCAGGCTGCAGCAGCGTTAGCAGAGGGCGGCACATACACAGTTATCACAATAACATGTGAAAACTCCCGAGGAAGATAGTGCGGTCTCATACCAACAGCGAGCAGTTCAATGTCCTTACTGCAGAGCGTCTCTTTGATGGTTAGATGTCTGGAGTTGCACCATCTATCGTTTACAAACACAGCCAGACCCCCGCCCCTCTTCTTACCACTCTCCTTGGTTCTGTCGGCACGGATCAAATGAAAGCCGTCCATGTTTATGTGTGAGTCCGGGGTTAGCTCGGTTAGCCACGTCTCCGTCAGGCACATGAGGCTGCTCTCCCGGTAGCTCCTTTGATGTCGCGTTAGCGCCGCCAGCTCGTCCACTTTGTTGGGAAGAGATCTCACGTTTCCCATGATGATGGACGGGATGACGGGCCTGTACCTTCTCCCCTGGCAACGACGACCTATGCCCGCACGTCTCCCGCGTCTCTTCCTTCTCAGTTCGCGGGGAATATCGAGTCGTTCAGCAGGAGTAGGCACAGCGGAGCGCCCGATGGAGATCAGCTGGTCCCGAGAGTAAACAATAGGAGCGTGGCCACTCTCGCAGTCTCCAAACATAAACACCATAAAAAAGGTAAATAAAAACAAAGTTTTCCAGAAAAAAGTCTGCTCCATCATGAGGAAAAAGAGCAGAAGATACAGAAACACAAAAACACATCTAATACTAAACAAAATGAGAAAAAAACACGGAATTAGTGCGGAGCTGCTGAAACTGGCTGCCTGCTCGCGCGGCGCCGGAAGTAAAAAAAAAAAAAAAAAAAAAAAAAAAAAAATATGTGCCACATCCTATATATATGCCACATCCTCAGTCGACAGTACAGCCAGGCACATCATCTTCCACCCTCCACAGGAATCCATAACGTAGCCAGCCGGGTATGTCAATCGGATAAGAGGGAATAAGGTTCTCCTTTCCCCCATCTCCTCATGGTGAAAATTTGATCAATCAATACACTGCACGAAAAGAGGGATTTTTGACCCCGTATACTGACGTGGGCACCACTAGTACACGACAGCTTTCGACAGCTTATGAGGCAGCATATTTCCATTTGCCTGAGTCGGATATGGTCATTTCAAACTTGTGCCTCACAATTTATTTCTCTTAATTGAATTCCCTTTAGCTGATGTTATTAGCATGGCATGAATACAATGTAACATACAAGGTATATCACAGAAATAGTAATTTAAAAATAATTTTTATTACTAGGTTATTATTTATTAGGGAGGGGCTTACCCAGGTCTGTCTTTATAAAGGCCAATGGGGGACAGACCTACCAACCAATCACACGTGTGATGAATTGTGATGTCATTTTTATCATCCAATGACAGAGAAGCCACTGTTGCCGCTGCTTCGGCTTGCAGCGCTGCTATTCATATGTAAAGTAGAGTTTTTAACACCTCACGCAGGCCAGCCGGCTCCCCCGTACCTTTACCCCCTGCTGCTTCTAGTACGTAAACAACCATATCCGTGTCAGGCAAATGCAAATGCGCTACCCCGTAAGCTGTCGAAAGCTGTCGTTTACTAGTGGCACCCGTGTCAGTATACGGGGACAAAAATCACTCTTTTCATGCAGTGCTCACAAGACAGAAGCTCACAGCCTTATTGGAAAAAGGGACAAAAGCTGAAAACTTCCAAAAGTATATTTCCAACTAGATAATTCAAGTTCATAAATTAGAATGATTTCTTGTGAGTTTAGTCTTGTTTGAATGTTTCGCTGTACAATAATTTATGTGTAGTCACATTGTAATGGAAAAAGGCTCAAAAGATGATAATGTAAATTTGATTATATATATCTCAAAATAAAAATATGTTGGTTACAACTGTTGGGAGGGGTAGACCAATGGTGAGTACTAGTGACCATTGGTGAGTACTTGATTTGCATTTGTATGACTCACAGAAACCACCTTTACATAGGAAAGCCTGCCCTAGACCTGAGGAGAGGAGGGAGCTGGAGGAACACTGACACAGAGAGTCCAGAGGCAGTTTTCTGTTCTGACCAAAGCCTCCTGCTGAGAATCCAAAATCTCAAGGCGTGCGGAAATATTACAAGCCAGTACCTGTTGAAAAACCCACGTACTTAATGGGACGGGTGGCAACTATTGCTGACGTGCATTTCCACGCCTCCACTGCTCTCTGTGTGTCTGTGTGTTGTGCTCGCTGAGAAATTCAGCTGTTTTTTTTTGCCTTTACTTCAGCTGTAGCTACCAGAACTGGTTTGCTAGCGAGCACGGGCCATTAACACTAGCGATGGTTCTGTACCGGAAGGCCCGCACCCCATGACCGAGGGGCTCCGTCAAAATATTTTTTATACTTTAATCCCTCATTAGTGACTAAATATAGACCTGCAGTAGAAACGTATTTTCGAGAATGCTTGTGAGGATGCTACAAAACATTACAACATTACTCACACATGGCTCCCGCAGCAACTAGTTTTTTTTAACTGCGCAAGTGCTGTTATAGAGACGGTGAGCTTAAGTACAGTAGTTCAAAAGGAAATTTTTTTCCAGTGTCCAAAACAGCAGTGTTTTCTTTTAGTAACCACCATTAAAATCTTTACTGAGAAACAGCTGGAGGTCCTTCATCAACCACCTGATCAGCAAGTGTTAAGGTGAAGAAAAGAGAACTTTGTTGCTGTTCCATCCAGCTGTTTGTTCACACGACAAAAAACTGCAGTACAGAAGTTAAAATAGGCAGATAAATTGTTAATAAGAAAAGCATTTCTTATCCGATTACTCGATTAATCGATGGGATAATCGATAGATTATTCGATTACTAAAATAATCGATTTATGCAGCCCTACTGTGAGAAATGTTGGGAGTAATTTTTGACCAGGATATGTCCTTCAATGCACATATTAAACAAATATCTAGAACTGCTTTTTTTGCAATTGCGCAATTGCGCAATAACTATGCCGCTGTGTATCAGACACACATTTAGAAAAGTAAATGATTTAATAAATAAATAAATAGGCAGACAGCTTAACTCCCCCCCAACATGTTGGACCCAAAGTTATGCCCTTGTGTTTGTTTATTGTGATTTCTGCTGTGTTTGTGTACCTATGTTACCTGTAAAAGCTGCTACTGGAACTTTAATTTCCCTGATGGAATGTTCCTAAAGGGATTAATAAAGTTTTATCTAATCTAAATTAGAAACATCCTTTCTCAGAGTGATGCTGAAAAGCTTATTCATGCATTTATTACTTCTAGGCTGGACTATTGTAATTCATTATTATCAGGCTGTCCTAAAAGCTCCCTGAAAAGCCTTCAGCTGATCCAAAATGCTGCAGCTAGAGTACTGACAGGGACTAGAAAGAGAGAGCAGATTTCTCCCATATTGGCTTCTCTTCATTGGCTCCCTGTTAAATCTAGAATAGAATTTAAAATCCTTCTCCTCACATACAAGGTCTTGAATAATCAGGCCCCACCTTATCTAAAAGACCTTATAATACCGTATCACCCCAATACAGCACTTTGCTCTCAGACTGCACTCTGTATTTAATCATCAATTATTATTATTCTCTGGCTTTTTTCCACAGCATGTCTTCTGTCCTGTCTTTCTGCTTAGCCCCGGTCACGGCAGATGACTGCCCTTCCCTGAGCCTGGTTCTGCTGGAGGTTTCTTCCTGTAAAAATTGAGTTTTTCCGTCCCGCTGTTGCCCAATGCTTGCTCATCGGGGGTCGTTTTGACTGTTGGGTTTTCTCTGTATTATTGTAGGGTCTTTACCTACAATACAAAGTGCCTTGAGGCAACTGTTTGTTGTGATTTGGCACTATATGAATAAAATTGAATTGAGTTGACTTGACTTGACTTGACTTGAGCACAGTGGTGTGGTGGTTAGCACTGCTGCCTCACAGTTAGAATACCATCTGGAAGTCCTAGGTTCAATTCCACGTTGGCCCAGGCCCCTCCCTCCCTCTCCCCCTGTGTGGAGTTTGCATGTTCTCCCTGTGTCAGCATGGGTTTTCTCTGGGTACTCAGGTTTCCTGCCACAGTCCAAAGACATGCACTTACTGGGTTTAGGTTAACTGCCCACAGGTGTGAATGAGAGCATGAGTGCAAGTGTGGATGGTTGTCTGTCTCTCTGTGTTGGCCCTGTGACAGGTCGGCAACCTGTACAGGGTGTACCCTGCCTCTCATCCTATGTTAGCTGGGATAGGGTCCAGCCCCCTGTGACCCTGAACAGGATAAGCGGAAGTGAATGGATGGATGAACTGAATTAAATTGAACCATCCCTTAGATATGCTGCTTTATGTCTGGGCTGCTGGTGGGGTTCCCATGATGCACTGATTGTTTGTTCTTCACTCACCTCTTTTCACTCTATTTATACACCACTCTGCATTTAATCATTAGATATTATTAATCACTGGCTCCATTGTGATGCATGTCTTTTGTCCCATCTCCCTCCCCTTACTCCCAACTGGTCGCAGCAGATGACTGCCCCTCCCTGAGCCTGGGTCTGCCAGAGGTTTCTTCCTGTTAAAAGGGAGTATTTCCTTCCCAATGTTGCCAAGTGCTTTCTCATAGGGGGTTGTTTTGACTGTTTTTTTCTGTATTTATTGTATAGCTTTTACTTTACAATCTCAAGTGCCTTGAGAAGCCTGTTTGTTGTGATGTGGCACTATATAAATAAAATTAAACTGAATGTGGATTGATTTCATTTTAGTCTGTGATTTAAGTGAATAATAAGTTAAATATTGCAATAAATAAATACTTAAATGCACTGGTCATCATTGTAAGGCTGATTTTATGCACATGCTATTGTCATTCGCACATTTACCGTAGTCTTTTTCCAGCTTGATTGTTTCTATTTATAGAGCTATTTAAAATATTTAATTCTTAGTCTTTATTCTAATTTGCACGCTGCATTTTTTTTTTTTGTATTTATATCTCTTTATTCTTTTATAGTCAACTTTTGCACTTTTGCCATTTTTGTTTCTATTTGGCTGTTGTTCTACATTTAATATATTTCAGTTCTGGTTATCTTGTAATTGCAATTTTCCAATCTGTTCAGTTATTTTTTATTTGTGTTTAAGTCTTCTGATGTATGAAATTAAAATATAAAATAAAAATATGTAACCAAATTAATTAACTCAAGTGACCCAGATGACATTAGTGAGTTGTTCAGTTTAACCCAAATCCATAAAATTAACCAAGTTTAGTGCACAACAATGAGATAAGCCCAGGTTTATCTGAGAACCGTGTGTCAGCCTCCAGTGATGATTTAAAAGTGGTTCTAAAAGGGAACCACATTAATATCCTTCAACAACGTATAGTACTTTGCAAAGCATGCAAGAAAACAGTTACCAGTAAAAGTGGAGCCAACAAACGAGTTTCACCACTTGAGGTGGAATCGCTTTGTCAAGCCCTCCAAGGCTATGCAGGAGTTGCTAGCAGTTGGTGATGTCCAACCCAAATGTAAACAAATGACTCCAATAAGCATCACTGGAACACTTGCTCATACACCATATGAGACAGAGCAAACTGTGGATGGAAATTACTGATGCACTTAATGAAAACCAGGACTTTAAACAGCTGATTAAAAAGCTTTACTCAAGATTCAACATCCCAGGAGAAAATATTTTTAAGTTTTATTATGTGACAATATTGTGCAGCTCCTGAAGAGTGACAAGGTTACTTTAGTTATTGTTAAAATGTTGAGCAACCATTTTATACTTAAAAAGTCCAGGGGGGGG